>NC_133533.1:32536507-33161507 GCF_048544455.1 Silene latifolia
AGTATAAGATACCAATTACCAAGACAAAGATGTTGTGTTTGGCGGAAAACGAAATTTAGAAAACAATTTCTCCCGCCTAACCCCAAATTTGGAATAGTGTGAGTGCAACTTTGGTGGGACTTGGGAGTGTGTGACTTAGCTTACTCCGTACTACATTAATTAAAGTAAGTAATTAATTAAAAAAAGATGAATTCATGATATTATAAAATCAAAATAAAAGAGTACTGTATTTCCTAAAGTAAAATAAATATAAGTTACGGAGTATTTTATTTAAAAGAAACTATCTTATGCAAGCGGAATCATTAGTGTAATAGACGAAAATAAATGAAAGACAAATACGGTTCAGCAAGTTGTTATTACAGTCAGAACAATTTCCCGTTATTAGTCTTGTTAATCTTGTAATTGGCTAAACTATCGCGTTTCGAGTTAGTCTTCTAATATCGGTGTAATTTTCCGTTATTAATCTTTCGTTATTGTCCGTTAATAATTTTTCGTTATTAATCTTGTTAAGACAAATACGGTTCAGCAAGTTGTTATTACACAAAATCAATGTTAAGTTGGTCGTTAATACCAACTTGTTATTAGTTGCTAATTAGCATCTAATATTTGCAACCAATGTCAGAGTGGATGCTAATTAGCTACCAACTTGGGATTGGTTGCTAATTAGCATCCAATGTTTGCAACCAATAATAAGGTGGTTTCTAATTAGCGACCAACTTGTGATTAGTTGCTAATTAGCGTCTAATTTTTACAACCAATGTTTAGATGGTTGCTAAAGAGCGACCAACTTGTAAGTGGTTGCTAATTAGCAACTAATAAATGGTTAGTCGCAAAAGTTGGTCGCTAAACAGCCTTTTTGTTGTAGTGAACCATTTTTACTTTTGTGATATGATAAATTGAATTTCTCGCGAGATTTTGACAAAAGGGTTTAATTTCACTTATTATGCAAGTTACGGGGCCTAATCACTCCAATTGAAAGTTATGGGGGTTAATTTCACAATTGCACAAAGTTATAGGGGTAAATCACCACTTTCCCGTTGAACGTTTCTTGCTCACCAAGTGTTTGTTATATTGCTTGTTAGAAAAGATTGTCATTTTACCTTACATTCATGTTACCAATCAACTCAAACCCTCTCTTTTTGATCTATGTTCATCTACTTGTTGGTCATTGTTAATAACCATTGTGTGTTTATAAACTTGTCATTAGAGCCTAAATTAGTAGTAGAGTCTTGTTTAGTATTCAATAGTTTACAATTCAAGTTTTTAGTTTAATAGTCCTTCTCTTGGGATCGACCCTTACTTGCACTATATTGCTTTATCCATTAGAGTAATCTAGAGTATAGTTTGGCTTATAAATTGTTAATTTGGTAGTCTAATTCTAGTATTTAGCGACCTAGTCTTTTCACTAATCACTACTTCCGAGTTTGGTGATAAGTAAATGAGCCATATAGCATACTAGCCTATATTTACAACAAGTAAGATAGATGTTGATGTTTGGATCATAATCATTTACGGCGTATGATATTCATCTTATACCGTAGTAACGTAGATGCTAATGCCAAATTAAAGAATGAATGATTAGCTGAGGCCGAGCCTCCTCTCGAAACTAAGGTCCATCGCTGGACCTCAAGCAGCCCTATTCGGCAAACATTTATATTAGCGGGCTGAGTTGGACCGCCCTCACTATAAACACCAACTTTCCTATAGGACTATCCTATAGCATAGGACTGACCCAAAAGGAGAAAAGTCCAAAGTTAACCTATAATTACATTCATATTTCAGTTTTATTTTGATTACCCGATATCTAATAATGAATACCGACATATTTAAATATGCAAGTTATCAAGATAAATTATTATGTTACCAAAATAAACAATTTTTACACATTTATTAACTTATTTAGTTGGCTTTGTGTCATTAGACTAGTCTTTTACAAAAAATAGTCTTATAGAACAATTTGTGCACTATAAATTATCCAATTTTAAAACTCGTATATAAAAATTGTTTATTGGAATCCTTTCCATGGTATAGTAGTTATTACGGAATTTTATACTCCATAGTAACAATACCCGTGCATATTAATGACAACTACCAAATAAGAACCGGAATTTAATGACAAAAAAGAATCATACCTGAAATTGACTTAAACTAGGAACAACACAACGTAAGGGGCATCGTCTGATTTAATAAACTACCTAATTCTTTGAGCATTATTTTTTATGCAAAAAATCTGGTATCAAATCATCTCTATATACCTAGCCGCTAATGTAACTAATTAAATGAAAATTGTCATATATTATGAGTAATTTTGTTGGTTTTATATACTTAATAAATAAATAAATACATTCAGTTCATTTCAGCTCATCTTATCTTTTCATAAATTAATTCTTATTTCGATTCAATTTAGTTCCATTCAGACTAGTTCAATTCATTACAGCTTCATTAAGTTAAATTCAACTCTTTCCAGTCGAAAAAAATAAGGCTAAAAAGATGAGCTAGAGTGTACTGAATGAAGTTAAACTGAACTGAATAGAGCTGAACTGAACTGAAATGAGTTGAAATTAAGTCAAAAGAACAGCGCGACATGAAGAGATGAGATTGCTGAACTGAATGAAGTTGAATTGAACTAAGTTCAAATTAAATACAGTACAAAAGAACATGACCGAAGTTTTATTTTAGCTTAATGGAATTAAAAGTAAAGACTTTAGTTAAAATAGAGAAGTTTTATATGTAAATGTTTCCCTTGAGTCCTATGAATTAATTAAATGATACTTCATATCATATATATAAGGTTTTGGCTGGTCTCATTAGTGTGATTTACTAGACTCATCAGTAACTGAAGTGATATAAAAATATTTAATTAAAATGATATAAAAACATACCTATACCATATAAATACTCTTGAATAACACCTAAACAAAGATCACTAAGTGAAAAGATCATAATTTATTTCCATTATCTTATTGAGGTCAACACATATTAGAACTTTGACCGTATTAAAAACGATTCCAAAAATATACTAATTCTGTTCCGGTTATTTGTTGTCCTATTTTATTTTTGGGTGTCTCGATCAATTGTTGTCATTTCTCTTTTAAGAATGAACTTGATGAGCAATTTGATCATTCACACACAATATAATCCACTTGCCATTTTAGTAATTGGTCCCTTCCTCTTTCCTCGATCTTTGTCCAAAACTAATGACAACAATTGACCAGGATTTGACGGAGGAGTATATTTTTACAACAAAAATATAAAAATATGTTATTAAAATGTTAGTTTCAAACCTCTACCAAATTAAACAGAGAATGAATAAAAATGAAATGAAAAGTGTATACGAAATCGATCATTAACTATTACTCCGTATGTTACTAAAAACATCTATAAACATTTAAAAATCACATTATTTTTATACATATATGATTGCCTCATGTAGACATGCACTGGTGGAGCTAGATGGGGTAACAGTAACGCTTACCCTCATTGTCGGATAGAAATTTCATAAATTGAAGTTAAAATATTCTAACTTTTTCCGAATTTCCATGTTAAAAAAATGTCTCCTCTCTAAGAGTTAAAATCCTGGTTTCGTCAATAGCTACATATATTTTTTCTTAAACATTTTATAGTATTTTTTTATATATATTTTATATTTTTTTTTTATATAAAAAGGTCCAAATTTTAACTCAAAAACCGGTAGAAATATCATACTACTACAAATCGGACCCACCCGGCACCCCTCAAGAGAATATAATAATTATAAAAGGTATGCAAGTACTAAACCTCAATCAGTCTCCTTCCACTACTAAAACTCCCAAAGATGACCTCTTTCTCCTAAAATTCAACAATTCACAAACTTGTATACAACACACCACACCTCTTTTTTCTTTCAAAAAAAAAACCAGAGAATACCATAATCAAATCCCAATTATTTATGTCTATATATATGAGTATATAATTTCTAACCAAAATCATTAATTTCATTCACTTTTTATTTAATTGGTAGTAATTATAATCAGGAAAATGAAGAACAATAATCATAATAATAATGAAGAACAAACAAGGTCTTTGTTTGGAATTAACTTAACAAGCAGACCAGTTTGGCATCAATTTCTTATTTGTTCTTCTGGGTTTTTCTTTGGTTATCTTGTTAATGGCATTTGTGAGGTTTGTTCTTCTTTTTAATTATTCCAATTTTTTAGTCTATTAAAATTTAAAACAATTGGGTTTTTCAGGGATTGATAATTCAATGATCAAATTAATTAAGTTTCGACTTTTCAACCTTTTTGCGTTATACTAAGTTCCGGTCAATAGTTATCTATCTGACCTGACTTCTCTGTTTGTTTTTTTTTTGTTGCACTGAGATAAGTCATTTTTTACCGTGAGTCATGGTAAAAGTTACCGTGTCTGGTAATTTTGGTATCTAAACTATCCATGCATGTGATCAAAAAATAGGATTTTGTAATGTAGTATGTATGTAGTCATGGTTTATGGCAGATAAATGTGTGAATCACTTTTTTAATGGAAATTATGGGCCTAATTGATCATGGTGTATGTCTATATGTGATTGCTAATTTATGATTAAAACAATTGCAATTTGCAAATTGTGTATTTGGGGAAATTTAGCTGATTTTGGTAAATGGGTATTTTTCTTGTTGCAGGAATATGTATACAACAGGCTCAAATTTAGGTGAGTTTCAGAATTTTGGTACACTGTTCTTTGGTCATTTTTAGGCCTTGTGTGTAGCTGGTAAATAATCTCAGGCTCTAATTATGTTATGAAAAGTTGAATGTAGCTCTTGGCCCGTTTCAGAAATATTTTCCATAATCGTATTAAAATAACACTATTTTTTTTTTTTTTGCATTTCAACCAAAAAAACATGCTTCCTGGATCCGAAATCATTTGTTTGCATTTGGTTGTAATAAAAAATAAAAATAAAAAGTAAACAAAAGATTGAGACGGGGAGAGTACTATATTTGTCCGAAAATGTGTGAAAGAAACACAAGGTATAAATGATCCTAATCCCACTTCATAATTCTTGTAAAGTGGAAGTTATTTCTAAAACCGATTATATTATTAACCGGTGACATTAACTTTTTTATTTGTAGATGATGCAAACTAAAAAAAAGTGTTAATTTTTTAATGTGGGTATATGGGTGTGTGGTTGCAGCTATGGTTGGTACTTCACATTTATTCAGGGGTTTGTGTACCTAGCTTTAATCTACTTGAATGGTTTTACCACCAAACAAATGGTGAACCCATGGAAGACTTATGTCAAATTGTCTGCTGTGCTCATGGGATCTCATGGGTTAACTAAAGGATCCTTGGCTTGGCTTAATTACCCGGCGCAAATTATGTTCAAATCCACCAAGGTACTCGATTTTCCTGAATCGTGTACATGATTTCTGCTTGATTTAATATTTTAGTGATGGCATTGTATGATAGGTCTACAAGTTGTTTGAAACGACAAAATAGTCTTAGTTCCAAAATGTACTGGGGTTGGCCGACATAATCTAATTTAAAACTGCTGACGACGAGATAAATTATGAAAGCAACACTAGCGTCGATACAAGTAACGATAAGAAAGTCAAATAATGCATCTGTGATGGTGAATTCTAGTTTAGGCATAGTCATTAGAAATTGTGTTAATTGAGAAGTACTTGTATTAGGTAGTAATATACTGTACTATTGTATGTGTGATGGTGACTTTGTTTAGAGTTAACTTTCTGAAGGAACTAAGATACTCTTGTCATTTAATTACGGCAAGTGGAGGTTGAAAGAGATGTTTTTGGTTTGACTTGTTATGCTATCGGCTGTGGATCTACGCCTTCCCTATCCTTTTCTCGGATGCCTCCTAAATAACTAGTGTTTACAAACTAGGACGCAGTTTATCGATGCACGATAGCTGATATTGCTTTCACCAAGTTACTAATCATGCACCTTGTGATTCCACCAGGTTTTGCCTGTGATGATAATGGGCGCTTTTATCCCGGGTCTAAGGCGAAAATACCCCCCACATGAGTATATATCTGCAATACTATTAGTGGTCGGTTTGATCCTTTTCACCCTGGCAGATGCCCAAACTTCCCCAAACTTCAGCATAGTTGGCGTTATCATGATTACAGGCGCTCTAGTCATGGATTCATTCCTCGGGAACGTGCAAGAGGCGATATTTACCATGAATCCCGAAACAACTCAGGTGTGATCTTTGCATCTTATGTCACACTGTTGTGCTCTAAAACTCGAAAACAGTCATATGAAACAAGTGAATTATAACGACTTTTATTCGGGTTTTCTGCATAGATGGAAATGTTGTTCTGCTCAACCGTCGTGGGTTTGCCGATGTTGATCCCGCCTATGGTCCTAACAGGAGAATTATTCAGGGCATGGACATCATGTTCTCAGGTAGAATTCCTCTTTTCAGCTTTCAGTAACCATATAGTTGTCTTTTCCCTAACTCCTCACTTTGTCTTTCTGTTTTAATTGACACATTTGTTTTAACCCTTGTGCAGCATCCCTATGTGTATGGTGTGTTGGTTTTTGAAGCCATGGCTACCTTTATTGGTCAAGTCTCTGTCTTATCTCTCATTGCTTTGTTTGGTGCTGCAACCACTGCCATGGTAAATACCTAAATATGCTCTTTCAACCAGCTTTTTAACTGTTTTTTTACCCTTGTCATTTTCTTCCGCAGGAACTTTTAAAAACTTCAATGTTATTTTCAGAAAAACCGATGACAAAAACCGATACCATATGACTTTATAAATTTTACGAAACCCCGCTTTTTTATGCTTTTCATTATTCGGAACTTTTAGTTAAAAGTATGAAAGGTGGTACTCATAGGTTGTGGTCGAATCTCATTAGCACAAAACTGTCCTCGTGGCTTCCTTACAGCGGAAAAAGGAACCATTGGGTTTCAATTTTCGGAACAAAAATTATGTTGCCGACAACATTCAATTCATATACAAAAATGCTTATGAAAGCATATCTTGGACAGATTAAGGGTCAAAGGTAGCGTCTCGACATGCAAGAGCGGTATATATATTCTATTTGAGGGTATTAATTTAATTGAGTTGGATCTCAGGTGACTACAGCTAGGAAGGCAGTGACATTGCTTCTATCATACTTGATCTTCACAAAACCTTTGACCGAACAGCACGGAACAGGACTGATATTGATAGGCATGGGGATTGCACTCAAACTCTTACCTGATAATAACAAGCCTCCTCAAAGAAGAGTATCTCTCCCTATAGCGGTGTTCAAGTCTGAGAAACAATTGTCCAAAGAAGAAGAAGAATTTAGCCGGTTGATTAAAGACGAGGGTCAAGAAATGCGGTCGGAGGTGTGAGAATAGTAATGATGTTAAGTATATATCACATTGTTATTACCTGTTTAGTGGAGTTCTTTTCTTGAAGAATAGGTTTCCCCTGCAATTGAGGGACAAAATTAGGAACCTTTTTTAAGTTATGAGAAAACAAGTTTATAGAGGTTAATTAAATTCCTTTTTTTCTGGTGTGTATGTCATTGGTCCATTCGGTGTTATGTCCTGTCAAATTATTCCGAAGTTTACAGCGAGAAGGTGGTATAATAACTGAGTTGGTCTTGCTTAAAATTGTCTTTGATTTAAGACCTCTCGCAATCGGGTGTGAGAGTCGTCATAAGTTAAGACGACTCTTACCCAAGAAATGGTGTAACTTATTTGTGTGGTTACTTTTCAAATAACTTGCACGATTGTCTTTGAAAGTAACATAACTTGTAATTGTCAAATGATCACTAATGATATTCCTCTTATTATTATTACCTATATTTACTAAGCAATCCATTTTCCAAGCTCAATAGCACGACTTCGACTTGTGGTTCAACATGCAGGAAGTAATTTTCGAGTATGACTTACAAATATCCATATTGTTACAAACTAAAATAAAGAGATGTAAGATCGTAATTTTCGAGTAGGGCTTATAATTATCACTTTAACATTTAGCTATACATATACATTAAATAGTTTGGTTGTTAATCTTAGATCTAAAGATCGTCTTATTATATACGAAGTATATATGTTAGCTCATACGCAAGACCGACTCATTAATTTCGTTTGTGATAAATAACATGCACTGAAAATCAAGAAAATAAAGTGGATGATAGAACCAACAATAATTGTGAATCAAACAATTTCGAATAGTCTGCCTAATATTATGCAAACTATTGACACGTCTCAATAACTTGCTACATTTACCATGCATACATACACCACCTTCCTTTCTTTTACTTTAAATAGAAGCAAACTTTAGATAAAACACTTCTAAAATTCGAGCTTAAATTTTTTTATTCAGTAGCAAAATAAGACAATTTTTTTAAAAAAGAAAAAAAATTATCACCAAATATAAAGTAACCATGCAAATGCCTAAAAATCAAATTGATAAGAGCAAACTCTTGAAGCAAGAAATTGATGAAGAAAGCCCAATGATTAGGGTAGAGAAATGTGATAGGCCCAAACCAAAAGGCCCAACATGGAAGGGAGAGCATGCCAAGAGCATTGTTTATGGTGGGTTGGATGCTATTGTTACATGCTTCTCTCTTATATCTTCCATATCTAGTGGTGGGAGTATGTCGTCAGTCGATGTCCTCGTCTTGGGGTTTGCTAATCTCGTGGCTGACGGTATTTCGATGGGGTTTGGGGATTATGTGAGTAGTAGTACGGAGAAGAACATGGCTGCCATGGAAAAGGATGTGACTGAATGGGAGGTTGGTAATAATGGCAAGTCCGAGATTAGGAATTTGCTTCGGCGGTATGAATCACTTGGCATGGATCCAAATGATGCCGCCATGGTAATTCTCAAATAGTCCCTCCATCCCCATTCTTTTTTGAAATTTCGATCCACATTGTCATGACCTTTGCCATCATTAAGAAAAACGGCCAAGTCGGGTCAATTTTAACATGACGATAAAAAAAAAAACAGGAGATCCGAGAATTGATGTCTCATAAGAGATGAACAAACAATGCAGAATGTAGCACACAAGATGTCGATCGATGATTTTGAAGTTTCAACCTTTGCTTCTTGCGAACAGGTAGTGAGTATTATATCCAAATACAAAAACATAATGGTGGAAGAAGAAATGATGGGCGAAAAGGGAATAATACCAGGAGACCAAGACGAGAAGCCATGGAAGAGTGGCCTAGTCACTTTCACTTCCTTCCTAATCTTTGGAAGCGCTCCTCTTCTTTCATTCATCATCCTAATACCGTTTACAAATGACGACAATGTCAAGTTCATTGGAGCATGTGTCCTCTCTGGATTGGCCCTTGCACTTCTTGGACTGGCAAAGGCGAAGATCTCTGGTGAAAACTATGGTATCTCGGCTTTGGTGACGCTGTCAAATGGTGCAATAGCAGCTGGCACTGCATACGGCATTGGATGGGCTCTTAGAAATGTGGCCGGCCTTGAAGAGCCCTGAAAAATGTAAAACGCATCTTATGATGATGCGAACAACTCTTGACTTGAAATATACAATTTGATAAGTTGGTAGTCACAAAGTGATGGGTGCTTAAAGTTTTCAATGTTACATTTCCTTCGAGGCAAAGAGCCAAAGACTCACTACTCTGAAGCTCATACAAAATGACACACAGAACTGGTTGCTCTTCTTTTGATGAGCAGTCAGTTGGCAATTCCCGACGCTGGTCTGTGTTAGCAACACAGATACTGGAGTAATGTATTAGAAGTATGTTTTTAAGCTGTCGCAACAAGCATGGCGTATATAGTCATTTCTAGTAAAAGTTATGTGAAACGATCTTCCATTTTGTATGAGCTTAACTTCCATTTCATTTAAGTTAGATGGTGTTCTTTCCGTGTTGATTGACCTCCCATTTTTTCTTAACTACCATATCAGATACTCGGCACTTATTTTAAGGCCAAAACGTGACAAACTTTTAGAAAATTTGCATCGGACACGTAGCATATCCCAGTTAGGGATTCTTAGAATGGAGTCTTAAGAGACGTCGGACTTCCACGAACCAATAATCTACTACCACGCAAATTACATACAAGAAAGATTTGGAGATAGAATACTCACTGCATGATATAAGTGCAGATCTTGAAGTTGGTTAAGATGATCCTGGCTTTTCTTGATCCAAACATAGCTGCAAAACATGTTCTGCCTCCCTGAGGAAAAGACGAGTGAGTTGTTTTTGTCCTCGCCGATAGACTATACTTGCCCTCCTGTTTTTACTCATCCCTGAATCTGCTTGTAGCAATCTTGTATCGGATTCCTCAGTGCCAGAGCCTTCTATGAGATTCATCAACCTGATAGGTAAGATTTTCGGAAAAGCGTAAAAAAGGCATTAATCTAGATGCTAGGATGACTCACATAAAAGGGGGAAAAAAGACGCCGGAATGAACTGGATGTGTGTGTTCTACTCTTTACAGGATAAAAAGAAGGATCGTTGGATTTACTTTCACCAGTTTCATTTATTAAGGTCATGAGAGGTGGTTCTCGTGACCTGGGTTCGAATCTAATTAAACATCAAACCCCTCCCTTGTTGCTTCCTTCGCACAAAGAAAAAACAATTTATTAACTGGTTGCAGAAGCTCACTTGGTGAGAGTCTACTTTCCAGTTCCAATGCCAAGTCAGTACTTGAACCCGTGTTCAATATCCCAACTTATACACTCCAGAGTTAGGTTTCTATTTCCAATCAGGCTAAAGACATTATTCTGCGACACATTGAACACTATGTTTCTTTGTACTGCGGAAGTAGCAGAGTAGTGTCGATGCATTTCACAACGCAATTTCATAGAAGGAACTGAGGACATACTTGGTATTCAGTAAATCAACAAGAAGCTGCAGAGCTCCACAATCCCCACAAGCCTCCCACACCGCTGCTCGAACTTCAGTATCAGATGGCTCCCTCTCCCCTTCACTTCCTACAAGCTACTCGTATATAACATGACATGGAAGAAAGAACTTTAGCCTGACCAGATTAGAACGAGAAATAGACTGAAAAAAGTAACGGAAATTCTAGGCAGCATTAGCCCAGATATCCCAGATCCTTTAAGAAGAAACAGGGACGTAAAATCATCTGAAGATCATGCTAACTGGTCACAATTGCAAGCACAACTGTATGCCAATTGCCAAAGAGACCAGAACCTTCTCACATCTTCCAAGAGATTTCCATTCACTAAAACCATCTTAAAATAATAGTTTGAACAGAGCTAGCAGGGAGAGTGAGCAGATATCTATAAAGTATATGGCCTTAATCTTAAATATGAAGAATGAGTCAGTCAGTCATGGCGCAACTAGAATATAAGTAAATAAAAACAATGTTCTGCTAGAGGGTTGACCAGAATTCGGTTATGCAAAGAAACTAAATTAGATAATACCATCGCTAAAACATAAATAGATTGAATGAAACTTCACCTCTTCAAGAAGTGATTGGACCTTGAAAAGTTCGTCCTCCTGCATGGCTATAGTCCGCAATGAAGTCAACAGATCATCTGGGAAAACTAGCTTATTCACATATGACGGTGTCTTCCGTTGACCACTCCAACTATAGTTACAGGTTTTGTTAACACTGCTCTCGGGAGTATTGTTTTCTGAGGTGCAGTCCAAGAAGAAACCATGATCCAGTAAGCTTCTGGGCAGCAGACATCTTAATTCAGCTCTCTGTAAAACAATATCATTATTGCAATGCTTCAATTTCACACGAGCTGGGTATATTATGAGAAGTGACTAGTGAGCACAAGAAGCCAATGTCACTTCAACTTACCTGTGCTTGGAGAAGCTGTGTTTTGGGGTCAGAAAAGGAAGCATTGTGTAGAGCCTCGGCTGGATAATGAACCTACAAAGTGCATACTGGTATAATCACGTAAAAGGGAGGAAAAAATAGAAAAGAAAAGAAAGATGTGCAGACAAGCAAATAACATAAGGGCTGTTAGTAATGAGATCAATCAGCATTGTCATGAAAAATCAATGCCAAAAAAATATAAATAATGACATTTTTGTCATCCCAGAAGTTGCATCAGCTAGTCAGATTGCTTCAGACAAAGACTTACCATTAGATAATCATCTGGATTGTCTTCAATAACAAATCCATAGAGGTAAAGCAGCTCCTGAGTCAAATGCATGTTAAATTTCGCTATCAGAATATGGCAATAGGTTAACGTCATAGACACAGTATTCATTTACACAAAAACTTGTGTAAGACCAGGATTGATTTGCAAGCTTTTAAAATAGAAGAGTTAGGCATTAAACTCTATTCAAAGTTATAATATTTACGTGTAAGATCAGGACTAGAAGTTTGTAAACTGCGAAAGTGGTGACTAGCCCCTTTATTTTTACCATTGAGAGATTAAACCCCTTAAGTTTCAAACGTAGTAATTGCCCCATACTTTGAACAAAAACTTCAACCCAATTTCTTACTTTTAAACCAAAATCACAAGATTCACAAAAAAGAAAAAAAAAATCATTTTATATTTATTTATACAACTTATTAAAACATATAATAACGCTTATAATAAACTTGCAAACTTTGTATGCGCTTTATTTTACATTTAATAAAAATTACTTGCATGAATTACAAAAAAATGGGTTTTTTTTAATAAAGTATTCTCACATGTATATAAATTGTATTTAAATTGGAACAAACGAATAAATATATTCTAAAAGTTATGTCAATAAATTAGTTACAGATTTTTAAAATTGTAATAATTTTTTAGTTGATGATGAGCTTAGATATATAATTATTTAATTATACAATTTAGGTTGAAAATGAAAATTGAGCTCAATTTCACTTTTGGTCAAACTTACGGGGCCTAATTAATACATTTGTAACTTATAGGGCTTAATCTCATAATGGACCAAAATCTTCCACATAAATATTAAAACCTTGAAATCCTTGCGAATGATATTATGTTGATTAATGAGACGAAAGATGGGATTTAAAAGAAGTTGGAGCTAGGACGGCAAACGTTTGAAATGCTGAGCAGGGGTAAGAATATTTAATGTGTAGTTTTAGTGGGAATGGAGGCAACATAGTGATGACAACTTTGTTGTTATAATGTTACTCATATACTTGAACAAATACTCCAAACTCATTTGCAGTTTGAATGTGTAACAAACAAGAGAGCACTTATGGTGTTAGAGGCCAAGACGAACCCTCACCCTGAAAGGGAATTTTCCAATTCCAATTACCAAGGTGAAAGCCTGTAACATCTATTGTTATCACTTGTCGAGCAAAATCAACGGATAATTCACGCGGTACACCTGAAGTTGGCCACTTTGCACAAAATACCCAAATTTTTTATTCGAAAAACTTAAAGAGGCCATAACTCGGGTTTACGAACTCAGAAAGTGAAGATTTTTTTTTTCAAATCGATCATCTTTCCGAGTACTACGATTTGGAAAAAAAGTTTGACGAGTTTGGAACTCGTGACCAGGAGATATACTCACTCAAAGTTTGTTTGGTCGAAAAAACTTTGACGCACAACAACTCCTAGTAGCGGAATCCAAATGCGACAATTTTTTTTTTCAAATTGTAGTTCTCGGAAAGATGAACGATTTGGAAAAAAATTCGTCACTTTTGGAACTCGTAAACACGAGTTATGACCTCTTTAAGATTTCCGGATCAAAAATTTGGGTATTTCGCACAAATTGGCAAACCTTAAAGGTACCGCATGAACTATCCGAACTCTCTAATATTTGGTACAAAGGGAATAAGCAAGTGTCAAGAGTGCAAGATGTACCTCATTCCCTTTATTACCATAGCTAATGGTTATCTCTTTGCTGATTTCCGAATGACCTTGGTTTACTATGCACATGAAGAAGATATTACTGATCAGCCACCAGCCAAGAGCACAAGACAGTTACAAAATGGCAATCAAACAATATTAACAGTCATACAGGTTGGAATATAGAAAAAAATCACTATTTAAAAGTTTTAGTACTCCTGATCTGTATCGAGATAAAGATCTGAGAAGAAACAGAACTTACCAGATAGAAGATACATAGAGTTAGGCACACCAGTAGCAGCTCCAGTGCCATCTACTTCCCATGTTGCTGCAGCTTTCAAATCTGAATTGCAAATCGCAAGTGACTCAGAAATTGCAATCGAAATCATACAAATCCGAAGTAGCCATGTATACATCTGAATTACTTGGAACCTTTATAAGTCCAACTAGATTTAAACCATATAGCTTAGACATACAAACCGTTTCAGTGGAATATAATCAGATTCCATCACTCCATTCAAAAATGAAATGTTCGGTCGAAAGAAAATCAGCACTTATTTTACGTAGCATGGCATTAATCAAGTCTCCATACTCGAGTTATCACTTAAGTCTAAACTAAAAAATTAATGATCTCCAGTGTACACATAGAACAACCAAATATAACATGCTGCCTACACAGCTAGACAGTTGAATTTAACCAACTCCTCTAATTTCACCACCCTACTCCCTTCCCGTCCTACCAACCACCTCCATACCCAGCCCTGCAGACTAACATCCTCCCAACCAACCCCATCAACCACCACAACAGACAAACTCGAAGCCAAAGCCACGACCCTGATGCACAACTAATAACCCTGACCAGCTGACCCATGACCCATGCTGAGGAAGGAGAACTCTGGAGGTCAGGTAGTGGAGAACAAAACACTGCCAGAGTGGAGGACAGGGTGGTGATTGTCGAACAGACAGCCGTAAAAGTCTAAAGGACAATATCGTGGTGGAGCACTATGGCTGGACCCAAGATGATGTGAGGGCGGTTCTCTGGTATCACGAACTGATCTATGGTAGATGTTGGGTGGAGGACATGGGGTGGTTGTTTGCAAGGAGGTGAAATGGATATAGTGGAGAGACTGAAAGTTTGACAGAGAAAGCGGGACATTAAGTTGTGCATACCCAAAATGGTAACAGTAAAACCTTCCTAAAAAGGAATACAGATAGAAAACAGAAGTGCAGAGAGAGTACATCATATTTTTATAGCCAGAGAATAGTGAGTCTTTGCCTCCAACATGGTAGTCCCTCCGTTTTTATAAGTCGTTTTAGGAGATTGCACACAAATTAAGAAAGTGTTGGAAATTGTTTTTTTTTTTTTTGGTGTAAACCAAAGTGTTGGAAATTGTTGTAGTAGTTATATGTGATAAATGATTTTTGAAGATAAAAAGACCTGAATATTTCCACCAATACAATAGCTAAAAGTTCCTTTTTTTTTTTTCAAAATAATGGTGTTTTGGAAAATGTAGTGACGATGTAATACATGGAAAAATATAAAACGACATACAAAAAGAAATTTTTTATTTTTTATAAAACGTCTTATAATACAAAACGGAGGTAGTTAGCAGAACAAATGTTGAGGAGAAACGTGATACAATAAAGTATAATCCCCTATATACTAAGAGATTAACTCTCCTTGAAAATTTTCCCTCCAAAGAGCTAAATTTAATAAGGAAACTATACTATTGATAATACATACATAATATATCAATTCATACAAATTAATTGCAAATCATTATAATTATGAACACCATGCACTACTATAATTAGTTTCGTGAAAAAAAAAATCCATTACAATAATTTGAGAAAAAAAAATATTATTCGTTTCGTTATACAAAAATACACATCTCATAACATTAGTTAACTCTCTTGATTAGTTCTTTATTTCAATTTTTTTTCTTCTCAAATCAAAATATAAGGATGAGAAATATGAAAATTATAATAAGTTGTCAATCGAAAATCTATAAGTAATATACTAGGGGAAAAAAATAAGAATATATATATACCGTGCAAGAGTTGCACGGGGTCTATAAAATATAGGCAGTATTACCATGATTACAAAAGTCAATTCCTGGAACAAGACCCTCTACCCACAGAGTCTCTCCTTGCCCAGAGTTGATATCAACTTTACCAGCAATACCATTAGCTTCATGATTCTCAGATCCTGAAAAAAGTAATCATGTAAATTCATGACAATAATTTTGCGATCAAGAGACACAGAATCTAAAAAGTAAAGGGAACCTGAATCCTGGCTAGGCTTTGACAAATTCGTTTCTTCTTCACTTCCAGGGAATACAAAAGATCGTGGAAGAGGGATGTTCAAAGCACGCGTCCAAAAGACAGAATTAGCCCTGCAAGCACGACCTTTTTGTCATATGAATTACCTAACAAAAAAATAAAAATAAAAATAATCAACAAACATGCTGTGTTGAATTAAAAATTAGCTAGTTAGTAGACCCTGAAAGATAAAAAAATTGCATACCATAGAAAATCTTCAAAGCTCACCTCACTGTAACGCAAAAAGTAAACTTGTCAGCAAACCTTTACACGTTTCAAGATAAATTACATAATGAAAAGGCAAAGATTACAAAGCATAAAAAAAATTATTGTTGTGCTCAACCTTTTCAGGTTGGATAAAGCGAGAACACGCTAACTTACTAGACACCATACTAGACTGAAAACTCTGATTGACTCATGACTGCCGTTTGGCAACAAAATGAAGGTCTAGAAATAAGATAGCGCAAAGGAAAAATAAGAAACTTGTAGTATAACACTCCGTGTTTTCATATACTGATAATACTTGCTTTGGAGCCTGTAGATCTTCTCGTAAAAGTTTAAGAGATTTACACCCCCACCCCCCAAAAAACAATAAAAATATAAGCTAGTGCACCAAAATATGCTCTATCACAGGTGCTCATTTTCTGTCGATAAAGGGAGCTCCAGCAGAGTGACCTGGCTCTTTTGAGTAAAATCTTATCATTTTAAGATTTGACAAGTATAAACACCAACCTTTCCCGGTCTCCATCCAGAATCAGAAGTTTTTTCACCAGGTCCTTCACTTTATCCTCATACATAGCTCGCAAACTCTTCTTCTGCAGTGTTCAAAAGAGACACGACTAAAGTCCTACACTATTGGTGGAAAGGAACATACATCCAAAACAGTAAGCACATTGAACTAGAAAAACATGGTTATAATGAAGCACAAAAAAGGTTTTATGAACAAAGATGAGCATTAAGGTCTATGACCCAACAAAAGAGTTGACTGCATAGTGTTGCAGATGGTTTGAGAGTCAAACTACTAGCTCATAAACAATGTCCGTACCAACGTACTATTTAACAATTTATGAACACAAGGAGATGTTTTAAAACTTCTTTCACAGTAGATTATTTCATACACATAAGTCTAATGTGTCATTTAAGTCATTAACAAAGCAAAAGTCCCAAAAAAAACACTTAAGACAACTTGACAGACTAACAGATACAGAATATAACAAGAAGTCTCAACCAGTCTATAGTCATTTAACTCATGGTGTTAAGTTTTAGGCAATATGGCGTTATGTAAAGGTAAACCAACCACACCAATATTTTCAGTATGTGAGGATTCCAGCATAAATAGCCGATATTTGACAATTATGCCTGCTGCTTGACTGTTAGGGCAATTGTTTAATCGGCAATGCAGATTCTATGCCGATACCTAACGAAAAGAACTAAAACAAAATCAATGCAGCTGATATGACTCAAACAAAGATAAGCTGCGATATACCGCGTCACTGCATCATAGTGTACGTTACCGCAATTCATGATCGATACCGTCCGACTTAATACCATGAATTAATAATAAAACTACAAGCAGCATTAACACGAATAACCACACATGGAAAGGTCAACAAAATTGTAGCCCACAACGCTACAAAGTTTTCAACTGCTTGAAGGTCCTGAACATGAATTTTAATATCTGACTTTCCGAGAAGATCTAGAAGATATATAATCAAGCAAAATATCACTTATTACCTGCAAAAGACTAGCTCGATACACTGTTGTCCCTTTCAATTCTTCAAACTCATCGTCGGTAAACCAAAGTGGACTTCCAAAGGATGAAGGAATCATATCAATGTACCTAAAACAATCACGTACTCAATCTAGTTAAAAGTGAATAATGTTCAACCAAGTAGCAATAACTCAGTAGGAACAAACATACGGTTTCCATGAAGAATTCTTGCGAAGACGTTCCACTGTCAAAAGCAACACCATCAACAACCTATCATCTACTTCACCTTCTTCTAGCATTGCTCTACATGATGGTCCCAGCAAAGGGTCTTGCAATACCCTCATAGGAGTTATGGCCAAATTAAGTGGCACAACCAGAAACACCCCTAAAGAATAAATCCACAACCACACATTACATTTTAAGCAGTAGTATTTCATAGTATAAATTTTCAGGTTCTATAACGTTGTATTAAACATATAAGAGTACTAGTTAAGAAACCAATCACACAATCATGAATCCACAAAGAGCTAAAACAATGTGAAGATCTCGCTATAATTACACAAATTACTAGGCACTTTTAAATGCAACAACAATGTAAGAAGCTCACGGTGTATTCAAAATTTTAAACCCAACATACGCACGTTACATATAAGAGACAAGAGAGTCAATAATGTTATAAAAAGACAGATATTCTATCTAATTGTCAAAGCTTACACTAGTTAGGGAAAATGGAAAAACCATCAAGAATCCATCAAATACCAGGTAAAACAATGCAAAAATGCTACTGAAATTTCTGAAAAATGTATCACGGATAATTAGGCATAGTTTCGGACCTTTGTTACTCATACTTGATTAGAACATTTAGAAGCATCTGAACCAGTGTGTCTAGATGCCAGACTCTGCTATTTTATGTAAAAATTGTTCCATTACCCGGGTATACTTAATTAAGAATTAATATAAACGTTTTCCAGAAATTAATCTTAATGTGGTCCCTTTTCCGAGAGGTTACTCATGACCATGACCAAGGTAACTACAGCCCACTTAAAAAAACTGCCCTCTCCCACCTTTACTTAATCACCCACAACCTCCATGTTTTAGGGTTCTTTGAAGGCAAGACCCCTACTTAAGAAAAACTTGATTGAGCTTTGCTCCACCATTCACTGAAGTACACTATCTAAAACTGAGAATGACCGTTTGGAAAAGCTTAATCAATTACAAAAAATATTTAATCAACGGCTGGAGTTATATAATTTGATCTAACTTAGTGGGCTCTTTCTTCATGTCCCTCTTTATTTTACAGAAGCACGTAGACTCTTTCTTAATTACTTGCTTACCCGGAATTTTCCCTTAGCCTTTTCCTTAATGTAAGCTTTATTCTCCTTTGTAGGGATAGTAAGCTTATTCTCCTTTGTAGGGATAGTAAGGTTGACCTTTACGCTCTCCTCCATCAATAATCTTCCTTCCTCTTCAACACACGGTCATAAGCTCATTAATTGACCATTATCTTGTGTGTCTTATAAGAGATCTTAGGCCATATTGTTGAAGAATAGTTTACAGAATCTCGTGCTCTTGAACAAATTTCGCAAATGAACGATAGGCTTGTGGTTCTCAATATATCTACCGTACTACACCTCTACCCAAAGGAACAGTATGTCTACTGTACTACGCCTCTATCCAAATGAAGGATACGCTTGTCGTTCTCAGCTCTTAATGTATCTACTGTATTACACCTATATCCAATAAAAATATGTTCCAATCTCCATGTGTCGCAAAATTGAAAACCTTTTACTCATAATACATCATTTTAAACTAGTATTACCATGTGTAGTATGGGGGATACCATTTTGCAACTCAATACAAGATGAACCATTGAAAAAATACCATAATCAATAACTTAAGAATTCATTTTCTCTTGAGCAAGAATTCGAAAATTTAAAGAAAAATTCTAAAGATACATGTCTTGAAACTCCAATCAAATATCTAGAGACATTGAGAGCATAAAATGCCTTTTCAAAATGCAAAATTCCACCAAAAATTAATGTTAAATTATAGGTCCCAACAGTTTTTCATATGTGAACGTATCTGACATCGTGAATAGATGTAATGATCCCATTGATTTCCTTAGGTTTGCCATCCCTACAAGGTATTCGAAAGATGGATTGTAGTACCAAAATCTACCCACCATGTATTATGATTAGAATTAAATTAACCATATTAGATTCATAACAAACAAATTCTAAAGAATTATCTTTCTTTTCAAGCCAAGTCCTGAACTTAATATACTCTTTTCATGTACTCCTTCTTTTTACAAAAGAAGCACGTTAAGTCTTTCTCTACAACGTATTTATCCAAAATCATTTCTTTGGCCTTTAACTTAATACGAGCCCTTTGCTCCTTTTTGTAAGAGTAGTAAGGTTCACTTTTTCGCACTACTTACTCAATAATCTTCCCTACTTTTGAACACGCATGGTCATAAACGCATTAGTCGACCATCCATTGCTATGTGTGTTATAAGAGATCTTAAAAGGGCCATAGTGCCGAGGAAGAGTACGCAAAATAAAACGCACCATGAAAGCTTCACACGTGGTATATCCTAAACTCTTAAGCAAAGCCACGATATTCCTCAAGTGCATGATATAATCACGAACATTCTTAATTTATTTCCCTCTAGTGAACTCAGATGAAAATTAAATAACTAAAGTGTTAGTAAGAGCTTTCTTAGAGGCTGTGAACTGTTAATCAATGGCCTTAAGAGATCTTCAACCTTAGTATGTTGATCGACGGAAGCTCGAAAACTAGCACAAATTTTGGTCTTCTTGAACAGAACGGAGATACGATTAGATCGCTTGCACTTTTATAAATATCAAAAAAAAAATTAGAATACTAGTATTCGTTATGATAGGTGGTTCGAATTTCCGAGTTGCATAGTCGAAATCTATCCATATTAATACACTAATGTTCTTTCTTTCCACACATTCTAGTTATCATGCCTTAATTCAAAAATGTCACCTTGAGTCCTTGACATTAAAGCTATTTAATAAAAGGTAAAATAACTGAAAAAATAACAACATATATTTTGTAAAGGTGTGCAAGGAAAAAGGTGTTACTGCGTTTGAGATTAATGGATGTCGACTATACTATTCGGAAAGACGAACCGCCTACCATAACCGAGATTAATACTCTAGAAATAGTTGATCTGCGCATCTACTTAATGCTCATAAAGACAAAAAATTGTGCTCGTATACATGATTCCGTCTATCAACATACTAAAGTTAATGATCCTAAGGTCATCGATTAGCAGTTTGCAATTTCTAACAAAGCTCTTGCTAACACTATAATTATGCAGTTTTTATCCATGGGGCCTACCACTAAGATTAAGGGAGTGCGTGGTTATATCATGTGCAATTGCGCGCGCAAAGGATATTGGGGCTCTACAAGAATTTCATATTGACCATATGTGAAGCTTTCGGTGAGCTCGACAATATTGCCCTTCTAAGATCTCTTATAACACACGCAATGATAAATGATCACTTAATAGCTTATTGCCCTGTTGGTTCAGATGAGGAAAGGGCACAAAAATGAAATTTACTGCCCTTACAATTGAGAAAAAGACTCGCAATAATTTGAAGCCTAACGAAATGATTAGGGTTCTGAGATTGGATAGAGGTTGTATGAAAAAAAAATGTAATGTCAATGGGAGTAAAGTTGTTTCCCATGATCAAGGTTACTACATCCCACTTAAGAAAAGTAGCCTCTCCCACCTACATTTTAATCACCGACAACCTCCATGTTTACGAGTACTTTAATGGCAAGACTGCTACTTAAGAAAAAACGTAATTAAGCTCTAAATAAGGCCACTAATCCTAATCTCCATTCAATTAATCACACTAACTAGAACTGATAAGTGAGGATTTTGAAAAGATTAATCATTTTCAACGAAATTCAAAGCAATGGCCGGAGGTATGTAATTCGATCTAATTTAAAGGTTCCGCCTTTAATCATGCATATTCATTATATTATAGAGAACACGATAACTTACAAAAATCTCCCATTCCTTGCTTATAATGAAGCGTTCAAGTGTCATGCCGAGTAGCAAAGTAATAAAAAAAGTCGGCATCGATTGAAATTCAAACCCGAATTTTGTTAACGAACAACTATTTCAACAATTCATTTCTACATGAATAATCTGAAGAAAATGAAGTCATAAATATGGAAAACATACCATCAGAAACATGGGTATCAGAGAAAATGCCAAACCCTTTACTGGAATCGCAGTATTTGATGTTGCATCCACGAAGTTCAACTCCATTTACCTGATTATGTCGATTGTGAAGAAATGAATAATGATGATAATTAACTAAATATAAGAGTAATAAATGCAAGCAGAACGAAATCAGAGAGGATGTGATGATAGAAATTACCTGAAGCCATTGGAGGAAAAGTTGAAGCTTGGTTTCTTCTTCGGTCGTCATTTTCAACACAGTATTCGAGGTCCTTGTGTTAAGCTACTACGGAATAGGTTTTATCCCAAAATCTCATTGAAGACGAGATATCCGTTATAAGCATGTGATGGATATCATTTCCTCTCATAAAATGTCCATCAAGAAATGAGTGGGAAGCACATGGGTGTTCCACCTTTTCCCCTATTCCTTCAAGACTAGCTGAGGTTTTATTTGGTTGGGAAACATTATATATTTTTTTTTTTTGGTGCAGAAGAGGGTCAAGTCCATAAATTAATTGTTAGCTATTATACGGGGAATAACAACCCCAAAAATATCCTCACGAAGGATAATAGTAAAGCATTAAAAGAAACTTCTAAATGCATAGGTAAAGTACTAGAGGAAATTCCTCTATTAGCTAATAAATTTGCGGCTCTGTTTACTTCTCTATAGGTATGTTCGAGCTTGACCATCCATTGGTTGTCTCTGATTAGATCCCGACATCTTTTAACTATGAACTTCAAACTGTTGCTCACCAACTGCTCTTCATTTAAAAGAAGTGATTTTACCCTTTCCAACTCAGCTAGTAGAGCAAGAAATTCGGCCTTCATAGACGTACACTCCCCACAAGAGAAATAATAAACAGTAACAAAATTACCCGTCTCATCTCTAAAAATACCTTCACCCCCTGCTGGACCCGGATTGCCCTTAGAGGCATCATCAGTGTTTAATTTAACCCAACCATAAGATGGTGGAAGCCAATGTACGAATATTTCAACTCTTTGGTTAATTGGCTGGGGTATAAATATGTTAAAACGATCGAAGGCTTGCTTGGTTACTTCGAATTGTCGATAGAGGAAGTTGCGCGGGTCCAATGGATTCTCGTTATCCCGGCCAAAAACTATATTGTTTCTCCACTTCCAAATCCACCAACATGTGTGGTCGGACTAAATCTTTTCGGTAACTTGTCGTTAGGAGCACCTAGACCAAAACACAATTTATAGCTTCACAAACAACTCTACAATTAGTAAAGAGGAAAGTAAAGGTCGGATCCCAAGGGACGGGAATTGAGATGAGATTTCTATTGCAACTAGTGGTGTCTTAGGGGTGTCACAATTTGGGTTGATGTAGAAGGTCACTAAACTAAATAGTAATGAAAGTAAACAAGCAAGATGAATTGAAAAGGGTTGTAAACAATTGATAAAAAGCACTAGGGTATCATGGGGTCATAGGGGATTCATGGGAATTAATCATACAAACATGTTCTCAAATTATAAGCAAGCAATTATTGTTGTGATGGATTGAGTTGGGTTATATCTTACAATTCTAGGAAAGTTTGGGTCCCGAAGCCGAATCGATTAGATTGTACAACACCTACAAGTCGACTTAGTCTTCCCTACTCAACAACATGCATGGTCTAATGAGACTCGAGTTGGTTTATGTCTTACAAGTCTCATTGAAAAGATAGGTGATAGGTAAAAAATACAAGGATTCATAGGCTCGCATTTCATCAAACATAACATGTGTATGAGTTGAGATCATAACAAGCAAGCAAATAAATCATGAAAGCATATTAATTTAAGCATGAATCATTCCCCATGTTGGTTTCCCCTAATTACCCATTAACCCTAGCTATGGAACTACTCACTCATTATCATGTTGAACATGCTAGCAAGGTTGTCAATCATACCAACAAAGTGAAACATGATGAACAAATGAAAGTAATTAGCAATAATTAAAAAGGGATTAAGAGAATTATACCTACTAATTATTCCAATAATAAAGCAAAGAATAAAGAAGTACTTGATGCTTGATTGAGAGGTTGTCAATCTCCCAATAATAACCCAAATAATCTTCAATTACCCAAAATAAAGGATGAACAAAAGAGAGATTAAGGAAATAAAACTTGTATTAAAACTTGATTAAGTGTTGATTACAATATTAAAGAGAGATTTGATTGATATTAACTATACTAGAGATTGCTAAGAAGTACATGCTCTTCTAATTAGACTAATGGGGTATTTATAGTGGGGATTAGGTGTAGGAATTAGGGTTAACTAAGGGCTTAAATGACGATTAAGTCCCTACTTAGGAAAACGCCGGTATTTTTGGAAGGATGGACATCTTTCTTGAAGCTTGAAGAAACGGTTATCTTTGCCTTGAATCCGTGCGTCTTAGGCACGGGACGGCGGATTCGTGAGTTGTTGCCGGGCGTCTTTGGGAGAAGACGAGCGTCTTCCTGGGGTTCTTTGCCGGGCGTCTTGGAGTGAAGACGCTCGGATTGTGGAGGTGGAGGACGGGCGTCTTCAGGACAATCCGCACGGATTGCTGGACAATCACTTTTCTTCTTCTTTTCTTCCCTTTTCTTCATAAAATCCTTGGGGATTTCCTCGGGGATGCAAGGATCTTTTCTCATCATTGGCCATCTACTATAGTATGTACAAAGGCCTTCTAATCTTGTCTCTCCTTGATGCTTGGTCATTGAATTCAATCAATTTAGTCTCGTTTTGCCATGAAAATGCAAGGTTTGCACTCCTTTCCTACCAAAGACACAAAACCTCAAAGAAAATGCAAAACAAAGAACTAAAAACAATAAATGACCCAAATATGCACTAAAAAGGATGAGAACAAGGCTAATTCGGGGACTAAATATGCTCTAATTATGGTCACATCAAATATCCCTAAACCGAACCTTTGCTCGTCCCGAGTAAAGAGGTGACAAAAACTAGGACCATTATTTTAAACTAACCTAATAACATAGCCGACATGAGACAATTAGCGGGTCTCACTCCGCCCCTTCAACTCACAACAAGACAACCATGAGGTATGATGCCTTCTTGCAAGGCAAGGTGGGTCTTGCCAAAATGGCGACACATCCAAACGTTAAGCACATAAAATCAAATAATGGATGCATCTACAAAAGAATAGCCACTTTTCTCATCTAAGTGGCGGAAATTATCTACAAGGGAAGCAATTCAAGGGTACACACTCCTTCATAGATGCAATTTTTTCAAACTACTAAGCCTAGAAGGATACCGATAAATCACCTCCAAGTTGTGTCAAGCTAGGGTACCTTTGTCCTCAATCGTTAAATGCTTTTGTCAAGAGTAAACTCCCTATGGTGTTAGAAACACTGGAGGATCGCGGAATTCCCCTTCTTGCCTAAACAAGAAGAAGGGTCGTCCCCTCTCGACCATGCACAAAAATGGATATGGTGGATAAAGGGATCAATAGATATTTGAGTTTCACTTTGGGAGTTTGCTTTCATTTTTGTTTTTCCCCCCAATTTCTTGTGGCATATAACATTTGAGAACACTTTCTTGCCATTTCTTTTGATTTTTGGCATTTCAACACTTGACAACTTTCTTTGCATTTCTTTTGAACATTTTCAAAGTCACCTCATATGTAGTGAAGGTGGCTTATATTTGAAGTTTTAGGAGTTCTATTTTTGCTCATTTTTTCATTTGATGCATTTTTTTTTTGCAAACTTTCTTTCACTTTTCATTTCATTGAACTCAAATTGATTTCTTTTTGTGCTCATTCCCTTTGATGACAAAAATATGGTAGAACATGGATGATGGATAGATGGATGCATGGTTTCAAGGATCACCTTGGAATAAACGGTAGCCAAGGAGTTATCACACCACAAGGTACTCTTGACTAGGCCTTAAACCATGGGTCAAAGGATACTAGCATGACACATCATAGGGTGTTTCACAAGTATTCTAACAAGCAAAGTCTTAAGAAGAAAAAGCATCTACTAGGGCCTATATACACTTGTCAAGCTTCCCAAGTAGATGGTTTCGCAAAATTTTTCTAACATGCAACTACATGCCATGATGCAACTAACATATAAATATCCTAATGCAAATGATTCTACCAACTAATATGCCATATAAACTAAATGCAAGTTCTAGGTTCACATTGTTGTACCGCATCAATCAAAATAAAGCCACATAGTCATTAACATAAAGAGGAAAAAGGAGATTGGAAAGATCATATCATGCGGTTTTCAATATCCTCATGTCTCGGATGTGGCGTAGTCGATCAATGTGAACAAGGGTAAAACAAACACAATATATACAATAATATATACACGACTACACTACAAAGGAAATGAACATGTTTTTGGTTTTTCAATTTTTCACATTTTTATGGTTTTTTTGAAATTTTCAATTTTTTTTGGATTTTTGAATAGAAGTTAAGTTAGAATTCCCCATCCCCACACTAATATGGGCATTGTACTCAATGGCCAAAATGATGGGAAATCATGCAAGTATGATGCATGAATTCTAAACTAAATGCAAGCTACACTAATCTACACTACATGATGCATGATTTTTGTTTATGACGGAGAGGATAATTTAGATTACCTCCAGTTGTGTATGTATGTACTTCCCCAAACCGAGTTAGACATTATTGCTAATGTCCTAAGGTTGGGTGTAGTTCATGCACACACAATGCAATGCATGAAACTAAATTTGTCATTTTGGATTTTCAAAAGTGGGAACAATAAAATAAGAACACCTTAATGGGGCCGAGGTGTTAGTCCTCTATGTTGCTAGGACTACTCCAATCATGATCAAGATAAATAAATAAAACAAAGAAGTAAACAAACCTCAAGAGGGTAGGAGCCTCCAAAGCTTGCTAATCTTCCATCATATCATCACTATCATCATCTTCCTCAATAGAAGTGGAATCATCACCACTTCCCTCTTCACTTTCTTGTTCACTTTGTTCATCATCCTCTTCTTCTTCACTAGCCTCTTCATGAATGCTATTATCAACCGCAACACCGACAACCTCATCGTCACCCGGACTTTCATCCCTAGATGCACTCGAAAAGAAGACTTCCTTATCCGCCCAACTAGGCAAAGGACATGAAGGATCAAGGAGTCCTTACCTAGCTAAATGAAGGAGGGGTGGATATTGGGCTAAGTAAGCATCTTCCCGATCCTTAAAAGCTTGCTTGTGCATCTCTTGCATAAGAAGAGTCATATAATCTTTACTTGCTTCAACACCTTCGGGTTTGAACTCTTGGTACTTGAAAGTATAGGGTGGTGTGACAATGGAAGAGGAGGGCATTTCAATTTCATCCCATTGTTGTCGGATAATGTATTCGGCTTCTTTTGAGAGGGGAAGGAGATAGTTGGTCCGATGGGCACTTAAACGACAAATCTTCGAAGGCAAAGTAAAAGATATAGCCTCACTAGTGAGCCACCCATACTTGGTGTCAAGAGGGTTATGAGAGACCCACTTGTATTTGTTTATCATAGTATCAATATCAATGAGATGACCACCCTTTTTCGCCACATACTTGCTATCCTTGTTGAAGTTCGGATCAAAGTATTTAGCCAAAAGAGTGACTAGACCTCCATTCACAATAACGGTAGTGCCTTGCTTCCCACAATCAACATTTAGCCATCTATCCACCAAAAGCCTTAGAGAGTTGAAAGGCTTGGTGAATTCCCTTCCAATGTTTAAGACCGACTCAAGAAGAACAAAATCGAGCTTGGTAAAGTGGTTGGTGTCTTTTCTTGCAATGATGGTGTTCCCTATGACCTTGTACCACACTCTAATGCCCGGATGGTGGACTAATAGAGCGCGACTAGCATGACAGTTCTCAAATTTCCTTCCGAAAATCGCCTCCCAAAGAGGAGCGGGGTCATACTTGCCAACATTATTGAAATAACTATGTGAATCATCAAGACCCAAAGCTTTACTCATTTCCTCAAAGGATATGCGCCTACTAACATTATCTAGGCGGAACTCGATGTTTTCCATGGTCTCTACCTTTGTAACTTTCAAAGAACTCAAGAATTCTAAGGTAAGGAAGGAGTATGTCAATTCTTTTGTTGCAAACAATTTTTCCAACCCCATGGCTTTAATGAAGGCTCTAGTTTGCTCAAGGACACCCAACTTATCTAAGGCACCTTCACAAATAAATTTGGTGGATAGAAAGGATTTTCTAGCAAACTTGGCAAAAGTTTCCCTATGGGATTTGGAAATGAAAATTACCTCCGGATAGTTCGAAAGTTGAGCAATTTTCGGAGTAGTAGAAGTAGTTGCTTCCAAGGGAGGTTGTTCTTGTTGCACTTCCAAGTTTGATCTAGCTACCACCATAGCCAATGAGGCTTTCTTTGCTTGAAGACTTTTTTGTCTTGTTGAGAGTGCCTTTGCCTTTGGTGCCTTTGTTGCTCCTTTTGTCCTTGTCATTGATGCTTGAACCAAGAAAAGAGTGAAAATATTCAATTTCCAAGTGTACCCAAATCGATTTTAAGATGAAAGGCTTTGCCTTTATAAATTCAAAAATCGACTCAAAGGTTGAAAATTTTGGTGCTTAGTTTGATTTTTGTTGAAAGAGGAGTGATTAATTTTTGTTAGAAGGATGTTTTGGTTTGATTTTGATGAATGTGGTTGAGGAAATCTTGTTTTTGTGATGGAGAGGATGAGGGTTTTGAGTATTGGGGTTTATGGGTAGTGTTTTGAATGAAGGAATGAATAAATGAATGTGGGAGGGGGTTTATAAAGGACCCGAAAATTTTGAAATGCAGGGGGAAGACGGGCGGCTTTCCTTCGGGACGCCCGGATTACATGCGTTCAGGTTGAGAAATCCTCGCCTAAAGACGGGCGGCTTTGAGCAAAGACGCTCGGATTGTTCAGCTGCGGGACGGGCGTCTTTCGGTGAAGACGGGCAGATTCCTTTCCAGGGAATTTTCTTGTTTTTATCAGCCAAAAAGACAGGCGTCTTTTCTTGCAGGACGGGCGTCTTTTTGAGGACGGGCGGATTCTTTTGCAGGACGCCCGGATTTGCTAACAGTCCCAAAATTTCAAAAATTCAGCTCATGAAGGACGGGCGGATTCGGACCAAGTCGCTCGGGTTGCCTGAAGACGGGCGGATTCTCTTGAAAACGCTCAGATTCTTGCCCTTTTTCCTAGATTCAGTTCCATCCGTGTACTTGCATATCCCTTGTCATTTTTCATTCTTTAAAATCTCGTGTTCTTCATTGTGGGGACACTACTAAGGCATGGATAGCCTAGACAATTGCTATCCCCACACTAGACTAAAGCACTACACATCAATTGAAATCATTAGTCCCTCCCTCACTTCTCTCAAACATGATAGTTATCTTGATCAAGGCATAAAAATCCAAAAATGACAAAAATGCAATATAAGAATTAAAACGCGAGTTAGGGAGTTAGAAATATTTACAAATGGTGGTTTAGGGAGGACTCCACCAAACTCTCATCCTTGTGAGATGTCATGGGGGCATGTCCAAGGTGTTGTTGATGTTGCTCAAAACCTTGAAGAAGTAATCAAAAGCTTGTTCATTGTCATGATAAAGATCTTCAATAGATCTTTGCCCTTGTTGTCGGTCTTGATCGATAGCATTACCAATATAGGAATTGAAAATCCCTTCAAACTCATCGTCCCAAAGACCACAAACTTCATCTACTTGATCACTAAATATCTCTTGAGTTGATAGAGACAACTCTCTCATTATCACGTTTTGGCCAATGGGGCCATCTTCTTCATTGCTTGACTTTGGTGAGGTTTTCAAGCTCTCTTTGTTACAATTCACTTGCTCTTTGAATGGAGCATCTTCAATTCTCTTCTTCCATTAGAGTTCCGACTTCTTCCTATCATCCTTCCGGCTATAATGATCAATCATAAAACATGGTTCATACAAACGGGGAGCTCTCATAGTCTTGTCAAGATTGAAAGTTATACTCTCATCTCCCACTTCTAGAGTGAGCTCTCCATGTTTCACATCAATCACTGCACCCGCGGTGTGTAAGAAAGGTCTTCCTAGAATGATTTGAATGTTGGAGTCTTCTTCCATATCAACAATGACAAAGTCCACCGGGATGAAAAATTTCCCAATTAAATGCACGGAACATCTTCCCATATCCCTAATGGTGTCTTCGTCGATCTATCGGCCATTTGGAGTGTGATATTGGTGCATTTAAGCTCTCCCATCCCCAACTTTTTACTCACCGAGTACGGCATAACACTCACACTAGCCCCTAGATCACATAAGGCTTTGTTGATCGTGGTGTCGCCAATGGTACACGGTATTGAGAAGCTTCCCGGATCCTTGAGTTTTGGAGGTGAACTCCCTTGAAGTATTGCACTACTCACCTTAGTGAAGGCGATAGCCTCAAGCTTCCGGATCGACTTCTTCGGTGTGAGGATGTCTTTCATGTATTTCGCATAGACCGGCACATGATTGATTAATTCCGTGAAAGGAATTGAGACTTCCTAATTCTTCATAATTTCCATAAATTTTCCAAGTTGGTCATCAAATTTGGGCTTGGCTTGACGACTTGGAAAAGGAAGTCTAATCACAATGGGCTCCTTCTCCTTGACCTTGTCTTCATTTTTCTTTGAGATTTCTTCTTTTGATGGTTCTCCATCCTTGGAGTTTTGCACAATTTCTTCCTTGTCATTAGCTTCCACAACTTTATCCTCAACTTGCTTCTTCGGTGCTTCATACCTTGTACCACTTCTCAAGTGAATGGCACTAACCGTTTCATGTCTTGGGGGATTACTTTGAGGTGGTTATTGCCCCTTTTGTCTTTGTGAGCTTGAAGATGCTAGTTGAGTCAATTGGGTTTCCAACATTTTTGTGTGAGCTAGGATGTTGTTGATGGTGGTTTCCTTTGCTTGACTATCCTTTTGCATTTGAGTGAAAAACTCTTGTTGATTCTTTTGCATTTAAAGGACCGCTTTTTGAACATCAAAACCTTGTTCATTTTGTTGATTGTATGGAGATTGATTTTGGTAACCTTGATTTTGGTTGTAAAAGGGTCTTTGATTTTGGTTTCTCATGGGAGGTGGGGTGTATGTTGTTTGAGGGTTTTGAACATTTTGGCTTTTGTATGAGAGATTTGGATGGAATTTGGTGTTTTCATTGTAATAGTTGGAATAAGGGGTACCACTCTTGTATGCTTGGAAAGCATTCACTTGTTCATTTGTTCCCCTACATTCACTTGGGTCATGTCCCAAAGTTCCACAATTCTCACATATCCCACTTGGGATTGATGAAGATGCCGTCGTGGCATTAACATGATGCTTTGGTGATTTTGAGGCTTCTTCAAGTCTAGCCATAGCATTTTCAAACTTCAAATTGATGGTATCAATGTGAGCACTAAGTTGAGCACCCAATTGAATGTTCCTTGCGAGGTCTACTATATTGTGAGTTATGGACCGCCATTTCCTCAATTTTGTTCCAAGTTTGATTGTCATCAACTTCGGTGAACATTCCATTTGATCCCATGTTGAGAATGTTCCTTGAATCTTCATATAGACCGTTTCAAAATTGTTGTACCAAGAACCACTCGCTAAGTCCATGGTGAGGACATGAGCGACAAATTCCCTTGAACCGCTCCCAAGCTTCATACAAATATCTTCATCCCTTTGCTTAAAACCCATAATTTGAGCTCTTAGCATGTTAGTCTTTTCCGGTGGGTAGAACTTTTTGTAGAAAGCTAGAGCCAATTTCTTCCAAGAATCAATTCCGAGAGTGGCCTTATCAAGGCTCTTCAACCATTGTTTCGCGGTGCCAATTAGAGAAAAAGGAAATAAGACCCATCGAATTTGGTCTTGAGTTACACCGGTTTGAGAAATCGCATCACAATAGTCACAAAAAGCCTCCATATGAGAGTGATGGTCTTCACTAGGCATCCCCCCAAATTGGCTTCTTTCGACTAATTGGATAAATGCGGATTTGGCAATGAAATTTCCGGTTAGATGTTGTGGTGTGGGAGTACCATTGGGTAGGTTCTCCTCGGTGGGTACGGAATGTGATGAAAACTTAGGCATTGTGGGTTGATTTTGTGTTGTATTTTGTGTTGGGTTCTCCTCACCTTCTCTTGCAAAAGGGTTGATGAACTCAATAGTTGGTTGAATATCTACAACCTCACCAATACCTCTCAAATTTCTCCTAGCAAGTCTTCTATTGGTTGTCAAAGTTCTTTCAATTTCACGATCAAAGGGTAACAAGTCACCTTGTGACCTTCTAGACATGCAAAATATCAAACAACTCGAAAACAATTAGAACAAACCTTGAGGAGTTTTACTTCCCCAAGGTAAAGAAAGACACAACTAATAACAATATAAGAAAATCTAAATCAAGTTAACACCGTCCCCGGCAACGGCGCCATTTTTGGTCGGACTAAATCTTTTCGGTAACTTGTCGTTATGAGCACCTAGACCAAAACACAATTTATAACTTCACAAACAACTCTACAATTAGTAAAGAGGCAAGTAAAGGTCGGATCCCAAGGAACGGGAATTGAGATGAGATTTCTATTGCAACTAGTGGTGTCTTAGGGGTGTCACAATTTGGGTTGTTGTAGAAGGTCACTAAACTAAATATAATGAAAGTAAACAAGTAAGATGAATTGAAAAGGGTTGTAAACAATTGATAAAAAGCACTAGGGTATCATGAGGTCATAGGGGATTCATGAGAATTGATCATACAAACATGTTCTCAAATTATACGCAAGCAATTATTGTTGTGATGGATTGAGTTGGGTTATATCTTACAATTCTAGGAAAGTTTGGGTCCCGGAGCCGAATCGATTAGATTGTACAACACCTACAAGTCAACTTAGTCTTCCCTACTCAACAACATGCATGGTCTAATGAGACTCGAGTTGGTTTATGTCTTACAAGTCTCATTGAAAAGATAGGTGATGGGTAAAAAATGCAAGGATTCATAGACTCGCATTTCATCAAACATAACATGTGCATGAGTTGAGATCATAACAAGCAAGCAAATAAACCATGAAAGCATATTAATTTAAGCATGAATCATTTCCCATGTTGGTTTCCCCTAATTACCCATTAACCCTAGCTATGGAACTACTCACTCATTATCATGTTGAACATGCTAGCAAGGTTGTCAATCATACCAACAAAGTGAAACATGATGAACAAATGAAAGTAATTAGCAATAATTAAAAAGGGATTAAGAGAATTATACCTACTAATGATTCCAATAATAAAGCAAAGAATAAAAGAAGTACTTGATGCTTGATTGAGAGGTTGTCAATCTCCCAATAATAACCCAAATAATCTTCAATTACCCAAAATAAAGGATGAACAAAAGAGAGATTAAGGAAATAAAACTTGTATTAAAACTTGATTAATTGTTGATTACAATATTAAAGAGAGATTTGATTGATATTAACTATACTAGAGATTGCTAAGAAGTACATGCTCTTCTAATTAGACTAATGGGGTATTTATAGTGGGGATTAGGTGTAGGAATTAGGGTTAACTAAGGGCTTAAATGACGATTAAGTCCCTACTTAGGAAAACGCCGGTATTTTTGGAAGGATGGACATCTTTCTTGAAGCTTGAAGAAACGAAGTTGTGCTGCCTTGGAATCCGTGCGTTTTAGGCACGGGACGGACGGATTCGTGAGTTGTTGCCCGGACGTCTTTGGGAGAAGACAAGCGTCTTCTGGGGTTGCTGCCCGGGCGTCTTGGAGTGAAGACGCTCGGATTGTGGAGGTGGAGGACGGGCGTCTTCAGGACAATCCGCACGGATTGCTGGACAATCACTTTTCTTCTTCTTTTCTTCCCTTTTCTTCATAAAATCCTTGGGGATTTCCTCGGGGATGCAAGGATCTTTTCTCATCATTGGCCATCTACTATAGTATGTACAAAGGTCTTCTAATCTTGTCTCTCCTTGATGCTTGGTCATTGAATTCAATCAATTTAGTCTCGTTTTGCCATGAAAATGCAAGGTTTGCACTCCTTTCCTACCAAGGACACAAAACCTCAAAGAAAATGCAAAACAAAGAACTAAAGACAATAAATGACCCAAATATGCACTAAAAAGCATGGGAACAAGGCTAATTCGGGGACTAAATATGCTCTAATTATGGTCACATCAATGTGACAGCGAAATAAATCGGCCAATCCTCAGTGGTAGTTTTTACATCATTAGTAGCACATTTAGAGAGCCACTCAGAGAAAGGAGAAGTGTAGAAAAAATTATTATAGGGAGGTATACCAACCAAGTCCCATATCTGACAAGATATAAGGCAAGAGCGCAAGAGATGTTCCGTCGTTTCTTCATTATCAACAAACCGAGGGCACATGGGATTATCACCCATATTCCGTTTGACACGGTTCACATTAACCATTAAACGACCATGAACAGCTAACCAAAGGAACATACAAATACGTTGTTGGACTGGAAGACGCCATATAGTTCTCCAAATGATAGATTCCGATTCGTCTGTAGTATCCAATTCCTTAAGAAAACCTAAGGCTGATTTAATAGAAAATTTACCCGAGATCGTATCTTTCCAATAGAGAGTGTCTTCTAAATCTGGGTCATTAATAAGAGATATAGAAGCTATTCTTTGAAGTTGAACCTGCGGTAGCAAATCTGCGAAACGGTCCTATTTCCAACCGTTTTGTTCACACCACATATCACTTACCGTATCCCCAAGCATAGATTCTGGTATCGGTGCTATATTGAAATCAGAAAGGCGAGTACCATCCACCCAAGCATGGTCCCAAAAAAGCGTATGTCTCCCATTACCACTTATATGGGGTGTTTGATTTACTGCTTAGGAATGGAATGGATTGGAATGAGAAACTAGGGAAGTATGGGTTCTAACCCATATCTTTTCAAACTTGTCTGGTTCATTGGAAAAATAAACATAAAGGTATAGAGTTTGAATCCATGAAGAGGAGATGAGTATGAGATTTCAAGGGGTTGAAAGGAGTTACAATCCATTGGGTATTTAACTCCATTCTCAAATACTCCAACCAAACATTTCATTCCAATGATGTCAACCAAACACCTACTTCCTCCCATCCAAACAAAAAATTAAGGATTTATATTGTTCAGAAATTCATATGACAAATGTGTATAAGGCAATTTTATGCAAATTTATCGTAAAAAAAGAATGGTTTTAGGTCCTGTTATTTTGGACTTAATTTCAGCTTATTTTAGCTCAATTCAGCTCAATTCAGTCCAGTTTAGTTCAACTTCATCCAGTTTAGTTCAGCTTTTTTCTTCACAAATTAACTCTTATTTTAGCTCAATTAAGTTCAGCTCCATTGAGTTCAATTCAAATAGTTTCAGTCCAAAAGAATAAGGCCCGGTATTTACTTTTGTTTATCCTCTCTAATAAAGTTGTGTTTTGATCCGTTTTATAAGTATAAGTGTAGGATTATGGCGAAAGTAGCAGTTGATCCTCATAACTTTGTCTAATCGTGAGATTAAGCCCCTCAAGTTTCAAATGGAGTAATTAAGCCCCATTAGTTTGACAAAAAGTGTAATTAAGCCCCATTAGTTTGACAAAAAGGTGTAATCCAACCCCTTATCCAAAATATCATGAGAAATTGAATATCTCATACTAAAAAATAAATACTTAACCTAAAATATAATCAGATTTTGGGATATATATATATATATATATATATATATATCTTTTGAGTCCATAAGTCCCTCCCACAACCCTTGGATTATGCATGGTGGAAGGTTGAGATTGAAAGCAAGAAACACACTTAACACTAATTAATTTACTTCTCTCTCTAGTTTTAGTAATACATTCACTAATTCATTATCATACACAATTAACACCACCTTTTGTCTTATACTTCAAAGTTTGTGAAAATTTTGTTAACATTTTTCCTGGTTCGGTTTTTTCATTTTTTTTTCGAGACAAGTTTTCGATATTTTAGGATTTTACGAGTGTAATTCTAACAGCAAAAAGTGTAATTTTAAGGAATATTTTCGAGAATTTTGCGTTTTACAAGTTTAACTTCAATCTTTTCCGAGTGATTTTAACGAATAATATTTTGCATTTTTGTAATTTTATCACAAGTTATTGTAATTTAGCATTTTACGAGTGTTATTTTAATGACAAAAAATGTTATTTTAGTCCAGGTAAGTGTAATTTCAGTCCAATGAGATTGTTATTTTTAGTCAAAGAGAATGTAATTTTAGTCCAGAAAAGTGTAATTTTAGTCCAGAAAAGTATAATTTCAGTCCACTGAGAATGTAAATTTAGTCCATTGAGAGTGTAACATTAGTCCAATGAGAATATGAGAATATGACCAAGTCCATTGAGAGTATAACATTAGTCCAATAGAAGTAAGTGTAATTCTAGCAGAAAAAGTGTAATTTTAGCCGAAAAAGTGTTATTCTAGCGAGAAAAAGTGTAATTTTAACGAGAAAAAGTGTAATTTTAGCGGAGAAAAGTGTAATTTTAACAGAAAAAAGTGTAATTTTAGCGGAGAAAAGTGTAATTTTAATAGAAAAAAGTGTAATTCTAACAACAACAAAAAGTGTAATTTTAGCAGAAAAAGTGTAATTTTAGCCGAAAAAAGTGTTATTCTAGTAGAAAAAAGTATAATTTTAACAGAAAAAAAGTGTAATTTTAATGGAGAAAAGTGTAATTTTAACAGAAAAAAGTGTAATTCTAACAACAAATAAAAGTGTAATTTTAACAGAAAAAAATGCAATTTTAATGGAGAAAAGAGAAATTTTAACAGAAAAATGTGTAATTTTAATGGAGAAAAGTGTAACTTTAACAGAACAAAGTGTAATTTTAACAGAAAAAAGTGTAATTTTAATAGAAAAAAGTGTAATTTTAATAAAGAAAAGTGTAACTTTAATAATAGAGAAAAATATAACTTTAGTGTAACTTTAATAGAAAAAAGTGTAATTTTAAAATAAAAAAAGTGTAATTTTAATGGAAAAAGTGTAATACCTTAAAAAAAAGACTATATTTTAAATATATCTAAGATTAAAATCAACAAATAATTTTAGATCTATTTAGTAGATCTAAAACTAAAATAAAAATATCTCACAAAATAAAAATAAGAACTAAGAAAAAAAATATAAAGAAAATATTTCATATTAAGTAGATTTAATATTAAAATCAAAATATAATTTATAATAACACCACCAAATATAATCTGGAAAAAACAAAAAAATTTAAAAAAAAAAACAAAAACAAAAACAAGAGAGGGAGGAGGAACACGTGAATTTAGAAGAAGAAGAAGGAAAAAAAATAAAAATAAAGAGAAACAGGATACGTGAGTTTAGTAGAAGAAGAAGAAAAAAAAAAGAACAAAGAGAAATAACAGATCTGGAATTTTGGAACAGAAAAAAAAGAGAACAAAAAGAACACGGTAGAGGAGGAGTGTGGTGTTGCCACCACCCCACGACACCTCACCCACTACGGATGACACAAAAAAAAACAAGAGAAATGAGGACAAGGGAGGCGACATTCGACAAGGAGAGGCGGCGGACGAGTGGTGGTGTCCAGATCTGAAAAAAAAAAAGGAGGAAAGTTGTGGGGTGGCTTGAGATGGCGGTAGTGGGAGCAATGGTGGTGATGGGTCGGCTGTGGTGGCTCGGATCTGGGAGATATGGGGTCGTGTTGTGCGGTGGTGGGTTGCATGGCGGTAGTGGGTGGCGGTCGCGGGGTACCGTGGTGGTAGGATGGTGTCGGGTTGTGGGTCGTGGTTGTGGTGTGGGTGGAAGCGGCAGGGGAGAAGAGGAGGCGTGTGGGGGTGGGTGACGGTGGCCACGGGGGTGGGTGGGTGGTGGCCGTGGGAGTCGTGGTTGTTGTGTGGGTAGTTGCGGGAGGGAGGTGGCTGTGAGGTTAGGTGGGGTTGGGTTGGTGAGGTTGTGGTGGGTCGTGTGCGTGTGGTGGCTGGGATGTCGGGGTGGGAGGGTGGGGTGGCGTTGTGGTGGGTCGTGGGGTGGCGTTGTGGTGGGTCGTGTGCGTGTGGTGGCTGGGGTGTCGGGGTGGGAGGGTGGGAGGGAGGTTATTTTTTGGGTTTTATGAGAGGTGATTTTTTTAGGTTTATTTGGGATGGAGGTTTATTTGGGAGGTGATTTTTTTAGGTTTTCAGAGTGTAAAATGAGGGAAAAGTGAGGTAGAGAGAGAGAGAGAGAAAATGAGGTATATATATTAAATTAGTGAGGAATTAGTGATTAATTAGGAATAGTAGAGAGAGAGAGAGAGCTAAAACATCTTATTAATCACCATTTTTTTTGTTCCAATCTCAGCCACCCATTTTTTTCATCTAATGGTCTATAGGAGGACTTATGGACTCACATCTTCAAATAGGACTCTCTTAATTAGGAATAGTAGAGAGAGAGAGAGAGAGAGAGAGAGAGAGAGAGAGAGAGAGAGAGAGAGAGAGAGAGAGAGAGAGAGAGAGAGAGAATTTTTTTCAGAGGTTTTAGAATTTTCATTTTATCTTCTAAATTTTCAGCAGTTTCTCCAAGATATGATTTTTTTTTCTAAATAATATTATAATTCTGTTATTTGTATTATTTTCCGTAATTTTATTATGTAGTAGGTTAAATATTTGTATTTGTGCTATGAGATATCAATTTCTCATGAGATTTGGGTAGGGGGTTGATTTCACTTTGTATCTAAGTTAAGGGGCCTAATCACTCCAATTAAAACTTGAGGGGCTTAATCTCACGATTAGGCAAAGTTATGGGGGTCAATTACTACTTTCGCGATAAAATTATTTTATACAAGACTGAGTCAATTAAATTAAAATAAACTATTTATGTTCTTTTAGAAGTCATTTTATTTAAATAAATATTTTTTTTGTGTATACTTCTATGTCGTGGTTAATCTAGGCTGAGAGGGTTGATTTTTCGACAATGATTAGGGAAAGATCGTTACTTTTTTTGGTGTGTTCTTCTTAGGTCTCGTTTAGTTGTCGTACGAAAATTAATTTTCCATAACTTTACAAAATATATGAATTGGACATACGAATTGCGCAAAATTCGTTTGGTTGGCATTCGGGAGTTGAATTGACACGGGAGTTTCCAATTATCTAGGGCAACGTATCCTCCATTATGGAGGAGTTGGCAATTGATGGGAAAAAAAGAGATTCCGTGATTTGGGATAACCAAACATCGCTCATTTTTCCAAATCATGGGATTTTCCAATTCTCTCGTTTTTTTATGGTGGCAACTGGCAACCAAGCAAGCCTTTAAGGTAATTTGGCTAAGGCATTGTTTGGTAAATAGCGGATTAATATTGGCAGAAGCAGATTTATAAAGCATATTTGACTAACATGATGATTTAGCAGGTTTGACTAGCAGATTTATTTAGTAGAATTGTTTTAGAGGTGTTTGGTAATTGACAATTTTAGATTAGCAGATTGTTTAGGTCCTTTGTAAAATGACAAACAAGGACATGAACAATTTATTTATTAAATATATAAAATGAAGGTTAGTATTCTTTAACAATAGGTCTCACTTGTGATGGATATATCTGTGACGGGTCAAGTATCACCCACATGGGTAGATACGACAAAAAGTAGAATGCATAGAGAATCACAAATGACTTGTCTTTATCCTCCCATATGTGTTTTATTTGACTCGTCACAAGCTTGTGACGGATATCGGCCGTCACAAATGAGAATTTGTGATTCTTTAAAGGGTAAAGAAGACAATTTATTTTCTTTCTAATCCGCTAATCCAATATGCTGGTAGGAGCAGCATATTGCAAAATAGCATATTGGACCGCAATATACTATTTCAATGACTATGTTTGGTAAACAACATATTGAGTAAAATTAGTAGATTCCGGCCTAATTAGTAGGTTGACTCATCAATCTACCATTTTCATGTGTTTGGTAAACGGCGTATTCTAATAGCATATTGGCCAGAATCTACTATTTTTGAATATGCTGCTATTAGCAGCATATTGGGGTGTTTGGTAAACGGCATATTGGCCGATTTTTAGCATATTCAAGGGCTGCAAAAAAAAGGGTTGTAGCATGTTTGACCAATCAATATGCTAATTTTAGTGTTTGGTGAACAACGTATTGAAATAGTATATTTGTGGTCAATATGTTGTTTTACAATATGCTGCTTACCCCAGCATGCATATTGGTTAGCATATTGTAAAATAGTAAACTTTATTACATTTTACAAAGAAAATTAACAATCTACTAATTGTAAACTGTCAATTAGCAAACACTCAAATTAATTATGCTATCTGCTTTTATAATATGTTTATGCTGAAATTAATCTGTTATTTACCAAACAGGACCATTGTATGAACAATTTAGCATATTTAATTTATTCATAAAATCATTCTAATTATCCTATAATCTGTTAATTACCAAACACTCTTTCTTAATCTGCTAATTTAATTTGATAGTCAAACATGCTACTAAAATCTGCTAACCGTATTCTGTTAAAATTTTCTACTATTTTGAATCTGCTGATGCCGTTTGCCAAACAGGGCCAATTGTGACACCCCGCGATAACGCGGAAAACATAACTAATGAATTAAAGTGGAAATTTATGAGATTTTAAAAACTTTTTATTACTAGTTAGAGATTAACATGCGGGAACCACTAATGAAATGAAACAAATACAAAAATCGGCAAACTTAGGTTATTACAACCCAAGTCTAGAAAGCGGGGAAAAGATATCCCACGAATAAACAAATTAGGGTTTCTAAACTAGCAAACTAAGGTCCAAGGGTTTAGTTCTCGCTAGCCCACACGTCTTCCCAACGTAAGCATCTTCACAACCTGTCATTCATGTAAACATGAACGCCACAGTTAGTGGGGAGTAACTCAAGGTTCTCCCAGCCACAATATGTCGAAATGCAAGTAAACAACCACTTAATTAAACATATTGATCATGCATCATATATGAACAATAAAGAACAAGAGAATATAATTGATAATCATGATGAGATATGCATAATACTTTCTTAATGGAATAGGCATGATACGTTAGAATAAACATGCAATCAAGGAAATAGAATAATCAAGTCAACCAACTCATATTGACACTACTCACAAGTGTAAGACCAACACAAAGTGTAGACGGAGTATCCGTTTCAGAGGCTACCTCTAAAGCATGTCCGAGATACTAAACACAAGACTACATCCTAGACTCCAACCTCCTGGTAGGACGACGATCATAATACAGTCCTAGTCTAAACCTGGATCCAGACTCTTGGGATGAACGTCACCCGATTCGACATACGATACACCAATCGTATCCAAGACTCGAAACATGGCACACACTCATAACCAAAGGTCGAGTAACCTCTAATCGGAAACATTGCACACACTCGTAACCAAAGGTCCGAAGAAAGGCGGAAGGATATCCTAATTCGGAAACATGGCACACACCCTTAACCAAAGGTCCAAAAGAGGAAAGATAACCCAATCCTGAAACATGGCAAACACTCGTAACCAAATGTCCGAAAGGGGTAAATAAGTAATGTCAAGTCGTCACACAATGTAAAACGTCACACTTGAGTCACAATAAGAGTAAGAAGGATCATGCAAATATAAACACGATAGAATGTCATAAATCACGGAATCACTAATGTCACATTCATACTTATGGCTTGCATCTTACCCTAAGTATGGGTGAGAACATTAATCCCGACGATCATATCGCAACTAGAGGGCTTATAGCTCACCTCTAGTATCCGATAGGACCAAGACTCTCACATCCGGACAATACAAGACATTATCAAGAATATGATTCTTACAAGTACTTATAATAAATATCTCATACTTGTATTATATTAATAAATACCCCATTTTTATAATTTAACATGCCGGTTAAATAAAATATAACATGCGCTAATGAATAATTTACGTTAAATGAATTTACGGAATAAAATGGAACCGACTCAAGTGGGTCATTTTTAGACATTCTCATGATAATGGGTTGACCAAACCAAAGGCACACAAGCGTAACAAAAGGAGAGCATGTAAGTCCAACCACAAAGAGCATACCAATCCAATAGATAAAATAAGGTGAGCCCGGTAGGCAAAGCATGATAAGCCCAACAAAAGAGGAATAGTTAGCCCAACAAAAGAGGAATAGTGAGCCTATCTTTTAATAACAAAAACAAACCTTGTTACAACAAAACAAGGAAGAAGAGAAGGTGAGTAGAAGACTCATCAACCGTGTCCACTGACACGAGTTACCAACCGCGGCTGCACCACCGGCTCACGACCAGTCACCGACCAACCACGTCGGCCACCAAAATCGTATCCATCACGGTCCATAAAGAGCTATTTGACACAGGATTATCGAGCATAAACAAGATGGAATTTAATGGTTCACACTTACTAAAACCAACATAACCCATTTCGAAACATAAATATCGTCCTAAGACCGCCCAATACAGTCCACTCAAATGCCATTATGCGGCTACCAGCAGCCTGCAAAACGGCTCCAGCACCCGAGTCAATACAACCTCGCCACTCCACATACCCGTCCCAAACACAACCCAAACCCTTCCATTTCAACTGTCCCAAGACAAACACCCATCTATCCATCCTAAACAGATTCGAAAGCATTCCCAAAATAGTATTATACGGACCACTCGCACAAAGCAACTCAAAACGGTCCTAAAACGCATACAACCCGTCTCCCAGTCTCGACAAGTACTCGTCTCAAAACCTGCCCAGAAAACACGCCCAAAACAGGGCTCACGGACTCCCCCTGTCTCGGTTTCAATCCCGGAACCTAGCAGTCCGTGTTAGAAAAAGTGGAGCAATATTACCGTAAATAATATTACAACAATATACAATAATATAAATGACGTAAATAAAAGAACAATAATATAAAATAGAGTAGAGAAGAAAGATATAGCCTGGGTCGAATCGCGCTAGGCGCTTTCCTAAGAGAGATAACGCCTCCACTGCACTGGTTACCAAATAGTGCGTTCCTCTCCCAAGATACGACAACCCGTTGGACTTCTTCGGTAGCAGCAAGTGGAGCCCCAGAACCGACGATCACCCGATGCTCAATAATATTTTTAAGATAAAATCATTTATAAGAAAAATTCTCTCGTAAAATAATATAAATAATAAGATAGTTCTGTGTAATATCAAACTCTAGTTTTATGCCTTGAATAAAACCATTTGTTATTTTTCCACATACCAAAAACAAAGCACCAAGGCTTAAATATATGGGTAATATGTATTATGCTCTAACGTTGCACAAAGCTTACGTAAACACCAACATAAATACACCCCATTAACTCACATTGATTAGCCGAATAATTAGTGCTAACCAATTACCAACTTATTGACATGTACGTTGCAAGATTTAGATTTAGGAAGGAATAATCTCTGAGCATTAAAATGCAACATTAACAATAACCTTTAATATTCATAAATCCACCAAAATAAGGACCATTGACCATATAAATCTTTTTCATAACTCATAAGAATAATGAAGGATAAATATCTTAATAAACTATATTTAATATATTTTCTCAAATATTAAAACACATTAAATAATTTTCAATCACAATATTTTCCAACAGTCCGTTCCACTCGAATGAAAACAGATTTCGAAGGTGTAGTTCAGACGGAAGTATGCACGACTCAAAACGCGAATATCCACCATAATTAACCATCACCAAGCTCGACCAAAACCAGGAAAAGAAGCTACAAACACCCGTCCTTTTGAGACGAAAACTGTACTCAAAACAACATTCCATACCCGCTTTCACCAAGGGAAAACAGACTACGAAAACACCCAAATAGCCATGTAACAATGACCACAAAATTCGCATATTCAAACACGCATATAAGAGATATAAATGGCTAAACTTTACGACAAATAAAAGTGGAAATAGAGTAGAAAGGGCGAAATATCGACACATTGTCGAGTAACCTATCACCGTTACCTTAGCTCTCGAATTCCCGAGTAAAAGCTTCCAAAATCATGAGCCTTTCTTCAGTCTTCAAGGTCTTCAACTAAAAGGAGGAAAAACGAGTTGTTTGAGTCATAAAACCGGGTTTGTCATAAGATGCCATTTTCAAAACTTAACCAAAACCGAAACTTTCTTACCTTAAAAGAATGAGGAAGGAAATAGGAAGCTAATGGTGCAAAAATTATAGGAAAAGGTTGAGAATTGGAGGAGAAATCTGGGTTTGAAAGGGACGAAAATGGAGTACGGAGCTCTGTCGACACTACTACAAATCCAGGCAACTACAACGCCCCTTTAACAACGATTATTCACGAAAATCACAATAGACATTGTAGAATGTATGGCGCGAATTTTACTAAAATGAATTACAACGGGTATGGTTATAAAAATCGTTGTTATTAGTTTTAACAACGGGTAACACATGCGGAACCGTTGTTAATAATTTGGCGCAAAATTGGCGCAAAGTTAGTAAAAAGTAATCACAACGGTTACTTTTGAAACCCGTTGTTAAAACATATTTGACAACGGGTGTTTTTTACAACCGTTGTTAAAACTTATTTGACAACGGTTATTTTTTACAACCGTTGTTAAAACATATTTGACAACGGTTGTTGTTTAATAACCGTTGTTAATACCTTCCATACTATAAACCACACAAACACAAGTCTGCTGCAGCCACAAAACACAAACCTTAATACACAAACACAGCAGACAAACACAAACACAAAACACACACTTTCTCATCGTCTCTTTCTCTCTTTCTCATCGTCGCTTTATCTTCTCGCCGTCACTGTTGATTTCATCATCTCTTATGTTCTGTAATTATCAGGTAAATCTCGCCGTCACTGTTAGTTTTATCGTCATTATTTTCTTTTTCTAATTATTTCATTTGCATGTATGTGTTTTTATCGACCATTATGTTATTTCTTTAAGTATTGTTCGCATAATTAGCTAGTAAAACAAAGAAGAAGCAAGATGAAGAAGCAAGATAAACATAATATATATATATATATATATATATATATATATATTTATATATATATATATATATTTATAAATACATAAATTAAAAAAAAAATTACATTAATAAAAATGCAATTCTTATATTTTCATAGAGGATCTTATTCTCCTCTATCATATCCGTCCTCTCCTCCTTGGCTATTTGGAGGTTCCGTTCAGCAGTTGCTATATCGTCATATAGCTGCAACTGCTGCTGCTCCGTCAAGCCATCTTCTTTGCATCCTTCAGTACGGATCGAGCATCCACAAGGTAGCTCCTGAAACTTTCCTCAATATGGAGCAACCGGCGGATGAAATTGTTGTTGTTCTCGATCATAGTAAGAGTCTTAAGGATGATATCATTCATTTTGTTGGAGTTTGGAGTTTGTTTTGAAAGATTAAGTAGGGTTAATTTATTTGGAGTTTGTTTTAGCAGTTAGGGTTTGGAGATGTATATATATTGAGATAATGGAAATGTTAGTTGAGATAATGCATGTATTTATACTAAGCAATGTGTGGGTTGAATTGTTTTTTTAATTAATATATATGTTAGGAAGTTGTGCCATAATCATCATCATATCTCTCAATGCTGCTTCAAATCTTATTACTAACCCTTCTCATTCCATATTGTCCGTTCATATGCACAGTGATGGCAGTAATAATGGATGCATCGGAATTATAACGGGCCGTAATTATGCATGCATCTAGTAATATTTAATTTAATTTTTATTTTTTATTTTTTAAGAACAAACAACAACGGTTATTTATAAAAAACCCGTTGTTATAACTTTCCCCCCAAAATCGAGTCACACTTTCCACAACGGGTTTTTATACTTAAAACCGTTGTTAATATTTTTAACAACGGTTTCCTTAAGAAAACCAACCGTTGTTAAAACCTTTTACAACGGACGCTTTAACAACGTCCACTTTTTTATATAACAACGGTTTTTGACCGTTGTTATAGCCTGTATTTGTAGTAGTGCGTCGTATTGTTTGTTGTTGTTGTTGTTGTTGTGCTTTCGAAAAAAGAAGAAGAAGGGGACTGTGCAGGTGGTGGGACTCGGTTAATCTCAACAATACCATTATATAATAATAATAATAATAATAATAATAATGATAATAATAATAATAATATATAATAATAATATATAATGATAATAATAATATATAAATGTAGTGTGTAGGGTGAGTGTATGAGTGGATAATTATTAGACTAGTTAGGTGAAAAAGGTAAGTGGTGTGTTGTCGGTATGAGATAGGTCGAGAAAAGATTAGTCTCACAATTGGAAATGTGACGGTCTATAGCTAGACGGAAGTTAAGATGATAAATTATTATTATTACTGTCACAACTATTGTCCGACCAAAAATACGTATATATATAAATTATGTCTTAAAAATATAATTTAATAATACGTATTTTTATATAAATGAGCTTTTATGTATTACTTTTATAAAAATCGTATTTGAAATAAAATTAATTAAATTGAATAATTCAAAAATATTCTTATATTAAAGGCTCGGTTCTTGTCTGCAAAGAAAAATGGCAACCTGAGAGATGGAGGAATGATAAGAGTTCTCCTGGATCGATGATGAAGATGATGATTCGTGATTTTTTAGGGTTCTAAATTGGGGATTTTCTGGGATTTGTTGTCTTATCCTTTTATGATTTGTTTTGTTGGTTGACTTTCTCCTAATTTTGTTTTGTTTATTTGGGCTCGGTTTAGGGCTATGGTGTATTGGGCTGGGTGTGGCATGTTGTGTACGAGTCCGTTAAACGATAGCACATATTGCTGTATATGGTTACGTTGCTTTATTAATATACTTACATTTTTACCGAAAAAAAGAATAATTCAAAAATATAAAATAAAGCAATCAAACGGTTTAATAAATTTTAAATGTCAAAATGTGAAATTCGCGGGTGTTACACCAATATTCCATTAACCAAACGCTCTAAATAGCATATTCGTAAGTCAAACATGCTAAACCTCCCCAATATGCTGAAATTTGGCCAATATGTCATTTACCAAAGAGAGCCTTAAACTAAATGACATTTAGTTTTTCCGAAGGTGAAGGAAGAGTTGTAAGATAAATTATAAGGATCATTGTATAAGGTTCATACCTTTAGCGGAAGTAATAGTCAGATCGTCTGGAGCGTATAATAATAATAAGTAATCAGATGATTAGTATACTAGGATCTTCTCCTCCCTCTTCTAGGTTTTCCTTATGTTGACAATCAATGGGGCATGTCAACCCAATAACCTATTTATATAGGTTAGAGGTATTCTAGACAGGAAGAGAGACCTAGCCATAATAGAACTGTATTTGGGCCCCCCCATCAGGCTGCACACTGTATAATAAACATGCCCTACACTTATCAGTACCATCACACTATGTACTTAACTGTACTGACTGAGACAGACCTAGGCCCAATGGATCATATAACTGTACTGAGCTTTACCGGTCACATTCAACCCGTTTTCATAAATAAGAAAACCGACTAATGAAAGTCCAAATCCAACATTCTCCCACTTGGGCGACATTTGTTGGTTTTATTAAAAGAAGTTTTATTTTACGAAAATATTTCGAAAACCTTTATTTTGTAAAACGACTCTCGGGTTGAACAACATGGCCATAAAAACATCTCAGTCTACAGAACTCGGTCTAATAAGTAATTTAATGTGAACCATACCGGACATAGTACAATTAAGTCATACAAGACCTTCCATGATCACAACACCAAAAACTTACCGACATAAGTCCCAAGTGTGACAAAGTGTAGTGTGGTTTTAGCATAATAGATCCAAACTTTAATATGAGCATGCTTAACCACATTCGGTCACAGTCTCAAACAAGACCCACTTCTGAAGAATTATTGCCCTTAATTACCTTAAAAGGTAAAGATCACTTAAGGTATGTTTATAATCATTAGAGATTAAAGCACCCAATAAAGGGTAAAGATACCAAAACAGGCAATGACTAAACAACCAACATCCATTAAAGGATAACTCCACCCACTAATAGGCAAATACACCACAACTAGCAATGGCTCAACAGCCAACATCCATTTCAGGATAAATCCACCCACTAAATGGGAAAAACTTTAATGTACAACATCTCTTAACGAGACAGGAACTGAACTATAACAATAATCATACATGCATTAAGCTTATATTTAACATGCATACATTTAGTGAGAATTGAACATCAACCTTATTACCGGAATCATACAGTACCTTAAGTACTAAAATATCTTAACTACAACTCCCACTAATTCAGTACATCAAAAGAAATTACAAGATTCATATTTTCAACATGCTTTTAATAACTCAATAGACCTGAGTCTTTTAGTCAACGAGTCTGCAATCATCTCTTTGACCCAATTTCCGACTTTATGAATCTTCAAATAAAACCACTTCGATTTGCCAGATTTTACATTCTTCTTAGTGCATAAGACTAAATCCCTAGTATCACAACTAATAGTGATAGCTTGTGTGATATGAAGAATGACCATAAAGGTATAAATGTAATCTCTCAATTTCTTGACATGATGAGTGGATGTATAACAGGCTGTAATCTTTGCCTCCATAACAGAGGTAGACAACTAGACATATTCTTTCAAGAGATAACACCACCAGCTAACATAAAAACAAATCCTATACCGGATTTCATATCATCAAACACAGCCTCGAAGGTCTAATACACACTTCAGTATACAACAAATTATAAACAACACTATCATAAAGAATCTCCTACATAGTGTTCTCATCAAGTATACTTTAAGGACGACATTCATTCTTACTTAAATTGTCACTTTTAGATATGAGAGTTACACCAGGTTATTCAACATTATTTCTCCCTTAAGATAATCCTAGCTAACATTCTGTTAGACATGTCACACTCAATCTTAATACCAAGCACTACCAAGCACAAAACATTCTTCCCCCAAATCGTTCATGTCGAAGACAATGAAAAGATTTGCTTTTGTGTCATGCAACAAACCAAGATCATTACTACCAAGTAAAATAGCATCAACATAAAGAATGAGGAATATCAATTCAATATCCTCCCACTGATCTTGTAATATATGCAAATATCATTAACATTTCAACAAGTACATTAAACTTCACAAACTTATAAAACTTCATATACCACCGACAAAAACCTTGTTTCAATTCATAAATTGATTCCTTCAATTTATATACCATATGTTCTTGAACTTTCTCAACAAAATCATTCAAAACAGAACAATGAGAATATCCATTTTAGTATAACTTTAAATCATGAATAGTGAAAGACCTAAAAAACCTTTGAAATAATAGGTGAAACTATTTTATTGAAATTCACATTTTCTCTTTTAGTATAACCCTTTATCACAAATATAACCTTAGGTTTCTTAATAACCTTTATAATCAATCTTTATTTTAAAGATTCACTTTACACCCAACTGGATAAAAAAAAACAAAAAACAAAACCCACTTGAGTGACAATTAACTCCTAAACTTTATTATGTATCTTATCGATTGCATCTCATCACATATATAACCTCCTTATGATTTATCTGCTTGCACAAAATAAATACCTTGTTTATAGGTTATAATCTTAACTATTTCACTCAAGTCATAATCAACTTCCCCGATATAGACAACAAAATCACCATACGTAAATGCATGATTTCTCTTTAAAAGCAGCTTAGAGTTGCAACAACATCTGACAAATTATTCAAGGATTGTGAAATAGTATTATTGGTCATCATACTTCCCCCATTAGAAAAAGAAGAAGAAATATTTTTCTAATGCATAAATAGAATACTAACAAACACATGATGAGACAAACAAGCTTTCTATTACAACAACAGGTCCCTAAGCCATTCTCTAGAAATTTATATATTTTTTTTTTGCAAGAATGGCAAGCCGTATTATTCATCCATTAAGGAAATAAAGAGGTCGGATCTCACAAAGATATAACCAATAATTAGACTACTCAATTTAGAATCCCAACTATCTCATCCTCATAAGACGGGTGAGTTACAAATAATAACCTAGTACTTACAAAGAATTGAATTTGTTTAGTAACATAATCAATCGTGCGTTCAACTTCTTTGAAAATACGTGCATTTCTTTCCTCCCATATGCAATATACAGTAGCCCCCAAACAACTAGAAAACCAAGATGCTTTCCAATACTTCCTTACCCTTCTACCAGCCAGCCAACGTAATTCTTTGCTCAAGTCCTCAGTTCTATTGTATAGTTCCAACCAGGCCAACACATTTTTCCAAACACTAGCAGCAAAGTGACACTGAAAGAACAAGTGCTTATGCGTTTCACAATGAGCCTTGCAGAGTATACAACGATTCACTAAACAAAATCCCTTCATGCTCAAGTTATCAATTGTAGCTAATTTCCTCTGCATAGCTAAAACCATGATAAAACTATGCTTGGGAAGGACAACTCTAATCCAAACCCCTTTCGTCCATGGTAGCCTTGCTCCCTTATCTCTGAAATTATCATACAACAGGCGTAGTTGTAACTTTCCTGCCTTTACACAACTGTTCAGAAGGGAACTAGGTAACTCAACTCCTCCTGCCTTTGTGATCAGTTCATTTCTTACAGACAGAATGCTCCTCCAGCTTTCTGAATGGTATGGTTTAATCTGCATATCCCAGAAAGTATGTGCTTTGATATTGTAGGCTAGATTCCATTTAGTCCATGTACTATTTGATGAACTATCTATCGCCCATATCCATTTGCATAATATACTTTTGTTCCAAGCCAAGATTTCTTTTATATTGAAACCTCCCTCATGGTGTGGAAAACAACAGAATGTCCAATTCTTCATTATGAGTTTCCTAGTCCCTTCTTCAGATTGCCAAAGGAATTGTATGCAAAATTTGTTGATGAGCTTTATAACTCATTTGGGAATCAATAAGGTAGCACACCAGTATTGCTCCAAACCAAAAATGACAGTGTTTATCAAGGTTATTCTCCCTACATAGGAGAGCCTGTGTGTAGCCCAGTAACTCATTGCTTTCTGAATTTTATTTAATAAATCAGCAAACATAGTTTTGTTCAATTTTCTTTTATTTAGTAGGACTCCCAAATATCTGAAAGGGAAAACTCCTTCAATAAACCCTGTGTTTCTTAGAATGGCCTGCTTGACATCTTCTCTAATCCCTCCCATGTAGATACTTGTCTTATCAGGGTTAGCTTTCAACCCAGACATGCTAGCAAAGGTGTACAGGGAATCAGTAACAGCTTGGACAGAAGGAGTATCACCCCGAACAAATATCATTAAATCATCTGCAAAGATAAGGTGATTGAGCCCTATTTTGCCACATTTTGGATGGTAAGTAACCTGCTTCTATCTATGTATCACCCTCAACAATCTAGACAGTATTTCCATGCTCATAACAAATATAAATGGAGATAGAGGATCTCCCTGCCTCAGCCCACTAGCTCCCTTAAAAAACCGATTAGCAGCTCCATTGACTTTCACACTAAACCAAGTTGAAGTAATGCAACCCATTATCCATTTCTGAAACTGAATAGGGAAATTAAAGACTTGTAGCATTTGACCAATGAAGTCCCACTACAACGAGTCAAAAGCTTTCTTGATATCAATCTTCATAAGACATCTAGGTGATATGCCTTGCTGCCCATAACCTTTAATCAGTGACTGGGTAAGCATAATATTTTCATATATGCTCCTACCTTCCACAAAAGCCCCTTGTTCTTTGCCCACCACTTTAGGTAATAAGGGTTTGAGTCTGCTACATAAAATTTTGCTCACTGTTTTATAAAAAACAGAGCAACAAGCAATAGGTCTGTAGTAAGTAACAGACTGAACCACGGGTTTCTTTGGAATCAAAGCCAATAAAGTGGTTTTTACCTGCCTAGATAGAACTCCATTTTTAAAGACAGCTAGGACTGCTGCACAAAAATCACTTTTTATGGTTTCCCAAGATTTCTTAAAAAACTGAGAGGAGAATCCATCTTGCCCAGGACTTTTCCCAGAATCAATGGAAAACAAAGCTTTCCTGATCTCCAATTCCTCTACAGGCTTGCATAAGTGAGTCCAATCAGACTCCTCAATCTTTGGGCCTTCCAGAAGACTGGGTAAGGCAACAATATCCACCTTCTCTCCCAATAACCATTTGTAGTAATCAACAAAAGCTTGATTTACTTCATTAATTCCTTCCCTTGCATTTCCTTCCCTGTCAGTTATGCGTCCAATAATACTTTGGTGTTTCCTAGCTGCTATTCTAGCAAAGAAATAGCTAATAGGAGCATCATTGTATTTAATGTCTTGAACTTTGGATCTTTGCATAAGACTACTCCTCTCCATGCGTCTTAAAGTCCAGTAGTCCTCCAAAATTTCCTTTTCTTGAGCTAAATAATAAGGATCAAGAGGATTTTGTTGAAGATGCTTCTGACAGGCCTCCAAATCCTTCTTAGCAGTCGTAACTCTCATAGATATATCAGTGAAATTCCTCTTATGTAGGTCAACTAATTTCTGCCTGACATTCTTAAGTCTTGCAAACAGCTTAAACATAGCATTACCCTTTACTGGGAGCTGCCAAGCCTGAGAGACAAGAGCATTATAATCCCGGTGTTCCTCCCAACAGTTTAAGTAACTAAAGCTCTTTTTAAACTGATAAGTTCCCTTAATTTGAACCAATAAAGGGGAGTGATCAGAGATTCCAGCAGGTAGGATTGTAACCTGTGTATGAGGGTACTGAATTAACCATTGTGGATTAGTTAAAACCCTGTCTAGTTTAGACCAAATCCTAGCATCCCCCTCCCTTTTATTAGTACAAGTATAATCACTGCCATAACCTTGTAAATCATCCAGATTGCAATCCAGAAGACATTTATTGAAAACCAAGATCTCAGCTAAGGATGGTGGATTTGGACCCAGTCTTTCCTCCATATCCCTAACAATATTAAAATCTCCCATAATAATCCTTTCGGTAACAGTTGGTGCTAGTTGCCTGAGTTCATCCCATAAACTTTCTCTAATATCTCCATCATTACTTCCATAAATGAAAGTAACATTAACCACTTTATTAGACGCATGGTGCAGAAGCTCCACATGAATCAATTGTGCATGAACTCGAGAGGAAATAACAGTCATCCGTCTTTTATTTATGAAAAGCCATATTCTCCCATTATAATGATGAGAGTAATTATTTAAGATGCAGTAAGAAGGAAAAAACCTACTAATAGCAGCAGCATTATTTATTTTTACTCTAGTCTGCAATAAACCAAACACCTCTACTTTATTTGAAAACAAATAACCCCTAACCTCCTGCTGCTTTATTGGGTCATTAAACCCCCTTATATTCCATGAGGATATTATCATTGACCAGGATCAGGGGGTTCCTCAGCCTGAGTAGCTTCCAATGGGGAGAGTATCTCCATTTCCTCGTTTGTCTGCAACACAGAGTAAATATTGTGTGTAGATATGTTATCTTCCCTAGTTCCTGGCTGCAGATGTCTCTGATCTCCTGCCTCAGTGCATTATGAGCCTCCCCTTTTATCATTAGATGGAGAGTTCACCTCCAAAACAACAGAGTGTGAGCCTAGTCCTCCTGGACATTCTGAGCCCTTCTCAACTGTCTCAGTGGGAAACTCATCCCCTAACTTAGAGGGTGCTGGGCCTAGCACAATGCAGTCAGTAGAAACCTCAGAAATTGGCTTATCCTTGTTCAGTACTGGTTTATAAGTCTGAGTCACCTTAGTTTTCCTAATCTCATCAAGTTTGTTATTTATTTTTGTGAATTTACATTTCTCCGTCACATGACCCAATTTCCTACAGCAGTGGCAATAATGTGGCAGCCACTCATAGATTATCCTCTGAGTTGTTTCTCCACGGTTGGGCGAGTTCAGTTGCATAGTAGTATGCAAGTCACCTGCAACATCCACTTCTACCAGCACCCTTGCAAATGAGAGTTTGGATTTGTAAGTAGTTGGCAGGTCAGCAAAGAGAGGCTTACCAACAACACTAGCCATTTTGCTCAGCACCTTATTAGACCACATAAATGGGTCTAGGTCAGGAAATAGAATCCAAGCTGGGACTATAGAAACCGAGTCCATCTCTTTTGAAAACATTGGTGTCCATTGCTTTAAGACCAAAGTACTAGTACCCATATTCCAAGGGCCTCCCTTCAGTATCTCATTCATATCGGCCTCTGATAGAAACCTGAAACTGTACCATCCTTTTTTATAGTACTGTACTATCGGCCTGGTAACATTCTTCCAATATTTCTGGACATACTCATCAACCTCTTTAATCTTTGGTTTGGCTCCCAAAAAATTTCCCATTAAAGTATTTTTCCAGAATTTTAACTCCTCAACAACATCATCTTCTTCAACCTCAATAACAGTTGATTCAGCTCTTTTATCACAATAGTACAGACTCATTCCAGGTTTAGGTTTAGCAACAGAGCTCCACGTTTTGTTAATTCCTATGCCTAAATCAGTGTGTGGCGGCAAAGAATTCGAGGGAATATCATGGTCCAATTCAGGTTGTACAGTAGACGTGACTGGTTTATCCAATAATCCTGTGAGATTAAGCAATTGTCCAACTGTAGCAGGAGGATCAATACCTGAGTTTATCGGCTGATTAGGTAACAAATCTCCAGCAGGAATCTCGGAATTTTCTGTTTCAGCGTCATCAATAACCTCCGTTTCAATGGAATCCTCTATAATCTGATCAGGAACCTCAGTGGTAGTACCAGTAGTAACAATTTTATTTCGCGCGCGTGTTTTAGCCATGGATCAAGCTGAAAAAGATGAAGAAAATTAACGTATTTTTTGGTTTTTCAGGGTTTTCTTGAGAAAGAATTCATCTCTCTAACCATGGCTCTATTCCATTCATTCTCTAGAAATTTAACTGTTATATACTCTACATATCTTAAACTTTAAAATTTACAGGATAAGTAACAAAGAATTTAGGAGTGGTTTTGGGATCAAAATTTTCCAGAAGGATTATAAATATAAATTCTCAACTTAACTAATTATCCCACACCCTAAACTGTTCAAACTCGATATATATATATTTTTTTTTCAAAAAACACCTCAAGAAAAAAAAACAAATTAAAGTTGTCAGATAGGTATTGAGTCCAAGATAATATAAGACAGATGTAAAAGCTTTACTTTAGCGATAAACTGTTAATTTGTATCTCGAATCAAACTCCTCACCCTATCCTTATAAGTACAATTACAATGCTCAGTCACACCGTTTTATTCAAGAAGACTTGGCATCGTATATTATCCAACAATAAGTATAAAACAAAAAACTCATATACAACCACGAATCACCATGTTTAATTTAACATAACAACTTTCCAACTCGGTCTCATCTTTCAGTCTTAATGGTCATACAAAACAAGCTCTAAACATTAACAATAAATACTTTAAACTTAACAAGAGCCTTAGAGTTACTACTTATAAGGTAAACATAACCACGTCTAGAATCACCATTAATGAATATGATATATGAAGTCTTTCCACAAATAGTAGTGGTTCACTAATGTTAGTGTGAATATCCTTTAAGAGTTCCTTAAAATTAAGTCCAGGTACAATTTCACATTTGACAAGTCCATGAATACGCTCTTTAGTGATCTAACTAAGTCTCTTATGCTATAAAATTATAAATTTTCGTAGGTCAATATTCTTTTGGTTCCAAGACTCTCAACATTCAAGAAAACATCACCAGAATCAAGTCCAATCCAGTTAATACAAATCATAACAAAAGAAAACATTTTCAATCATATGAGAGTTATGAAATAATTCAACCTTTAATTACAAGTAACCAAACGAAATCCACACATGTCAAATTGTGAAATAAATATCGACACATAAAGAATATTTTCTAGAGTCAAATAAAAACGTGAACTAAGCTTTAAGATAATGGTTCTTATGAAAACCATATCAAGTTTCCTTCCATTCATTTCAAACACGATGACTATAACCTCACCTGATAATTATTTATTTTGGAACCCTTTAAGAAAAAAAACTTTTTATAAACAAATGAACCACTATCTAACCATCAAGAATAAAGTGATACATCTACTAAACATGATTGAAAACAAACTGAGGCCAATAAATTACGTCTTTATTATCCTTGCTAACCAGATTTGTATTTTAAACACTTTCTCAATTTATGGTTAGTCTGGTCGCAAAACCAACAAGTAAGTGCAGTAGTAATACTAGATTCTTTATTACTCTTAAGTCTTAACCTCAAGACCCTTTACAAGTATTCTTGTATAAATATTACCTAACTTCCCCTTCGACAAAAGTTGCTTAATGAATAAGTTCACTACTTTTTCCTTTATCTACTTTCCCCTATTTTCTTTTCAATATTCACCCATATAATAAGTCATTGTCGGTCCATGTATCAGTTTGGGCAGTAAGCTATTTTGAAGTGACTCCTTTCCAGAAAGAGAATTAAGAATTTAACCGACAAGGAACAATCTCAACAATGGATACTTTGTCTTTAGTAAGATGATATGATATGCACTTCATTACTACTAATCACATCATACATGATTTAAATTAATAAGGCAGTCCATTAATTCCTTTAAATTCCCAGACATCGAAGTCTTCAATATCAACATACACAATTTATGTACCAATTCCCACCTATAAAGGTGATAGTCATTTTAAGCTTGAGTACTCTCATGTACGAGTGTAAGAGGTTTGTGCACAGTTAAGTCGATATATACATATATTAATCAAATAAACCAATGGCCAACTTAACATCACTTTTCACTTAACAAAAGTATTCTCATTTATACTCTTAATAGCACAAATTTTATTGCTCAAAGAAAATTTGTTGACTAAAACAACAGATCAAGGCCACTATTAGCATGATATGGGTATACTTTCTTTATAACTTTATACAAGAATATGCTAGGGGAGTCGCAATATTCTCACAGGAATGCATATTATATTTTATGCATTCACCTTTGGACAGAATACACAAAACACAATAACTACCTCCAACAGGAATCATATTATATCTTATGCATTCCCTTTGGGCAGAATACACAAGACATAATAACTACCTCCAAGTAAATAGACAAGGAAATTTCTTAAAAATAAATCCCCTTTGGGCAGATAAATTTCCAAGAAATCAAATTATCACACTTGTATTTACTCAACCACTTACTCAAATTAACTTATACAACTTCCCCCTTTGGGCAGGAAATTATAGAAACTAATTTAAGAAGCACAAACATTCCGGAATCCTTACAATTTATTTAAATATTAGTAGATAGCCCGCTTTGGCCAAGCTAACCACTGCAATTAAAATAAATCACCGAAACTATACCCATATTTTACACCATGGTAGTAAAATCTTAGATAATATTTAGTTTGTCGTCGACACATGATAATACGTACAGTTTATATGCGTAAATAAACATAAAGAAAAAAAATATGTAGCATTAAAACATTGTATCAACAACAAATTTTTATAATTTCTCTTACCTAAATCTGCAAAGTAACAATTAATCTTGGTGTATGCATATATAGTTTGCGACTTTACCCAGTGTTTAGGTGCACTTTGTCCAATAATTATACCACATCCTCATTAAAACATGTCAGAAGCATGGAAATTTTGGTAAACTTGCAGTGGGTATATGAAAAGATAGATTAGAATTAAACCAAAAGTACAATGCCACTATGACCTCTTTGATAAAAGCCGACTTAGAAAACAAAGAAGGTACTAAGCTTGACACATTAGCACATCATCAAGCCGTCAATAAAGTCAATCATTATTTCCATCATAATTTATAGCAAAACAAGGACAAACCATAGCGACTGTAATATCAAACCATGACGGTACTTTTGTTATCGTTGATCCGACGAAAAATATTATTTATATAAACCCTAATAGAATCCTGCTCTGATACCACATGTAAGATAAATTATAAGGATCATTGTATAGGGTACATACCTTTAGCGGAAGCAATAGTCAGATCCACTACTACAAATACAGGCTATAACAACGGTAAAAAACCGTTGTTATATAAAAAAGCGTCCGTTGTTAAAGCGTCCGTTGTAAAAGGTTTTAACAACGGTTGGTTTTCTTAAGGAAACCGTTGTTAAAAATATTAACAACGGTTTTAAGTATAAAAACCCGTTGTGGAAAGTGTGACTCAATTTTAGGGGGAAAGTTATAACAACGGGTTGTAATATACAAAACCGTTGTTATAACTAAAGACAACGGTTTTTTTATAAATAACCGTTGATGTTTGTTCTTAAAAAATAAAAAAAAATTAAATTAAATATTACTAGATGCATGCATAATTACGGCCCGTTATAATTCCGATGCATGCATTATTACTGCCATCACTGTGCATATGAACGGACAATATGGAATGACAAGGGTTAGTAATAAGATTTGAAGCAGCATTGAGAGATATGATGATGATTATGGCACAACTTCCTAACATATATATTAATTAAAAAAACAATTCAACCCACACATTGCTTAGTATAAATACATGCATTATCTCAACTAACATTTCCATTATCTCAATATATACATCTCCAAACCCTAACTGCTAAAACAAACTCCAAATAAATTAACTCTACTTAATCTTTCAAAACAAACCCCAAACTCCAACAAAATGAATGATATCATCCTTAAGACTCTTACTATGATCGAGAACAACAACAGTTTCATCCGCCGGTTGCTCCATATTGAGGAAAGTTTCAGGAGCTACCTTGCGGATGCTCGATCCGTACTGAAGGACGCCAAAGAAGATGTCTTGACGGAGCAGCAGCAGTTGCAGCTATATGACGATATAGCAACTATTGAACGAAACTTCCAAATAGCCAAGGAGGAGAGGACGGATATGATAGAGGAGAATAAGATCCTCTATGAAAATATAAAAATTGCATTTTTATTAATGTAATTTTTTTTTTAATTTATGTATTTATAAATATATATATATATATATATATATTAATTATGTTTATCTTGCTTCTTCATCTTGCTTCTTCTTTGTTTTACTAGCTAATTATGCGAACAATACTTAAAGAAATAACATAATGGTTGATAAAAACACATACATGCAAATGAAATAATTAGAAAAAGAAAATAATGACGGTGAAACTAACAGTGACGGCGAGATTTACCTGATAATTACAGAACGTAAGAGACGATGAAATCAACAGTGACGACGAGAAGATAAAGCGACGATGAGAAAGAGAGAAAGAGACGATGAGAAAGTGTGTGTTTTGTGTTTGTGTTTGTCTGCTGTGTTTGTGTTTGTGTATTAGGTTTGTGTTTTGTGGCTGCAGCAGACTTGTGTTTGTGTGGTTTATAGTATGGAAGGTATTGACAACGGTTATTAAACAACAACCATTGTCAAATATGTTTTAACAACGGTTGTAAAAAACAACCGTTGTCAAATAAGTTTTAACAACGGTTGTAAAAAACACCCGTTGTCAAATATGTTTTAACAACGGGTTTCAAAAGTAACCGTTGTGATTACTTTTCACTAACTTTGCGTCAATTTGCGCCAAATTATTAACAACGGTTCCGCATGTGTTACCCGTTGTTAAAACTAATAACAACGGTTTTTATAACCATACCCGTTTTAATTCATTTTAGTAAAATTCGCGCTATACATTCTACAACATCTATTGTGATTTTCGTGAAGAATCGTTGTTAAAGGGGTGTTGTAGTTGCCTGGATTTGTAGTAGTGATCGTTTGGAGCGTATAATAATAATAAGTAATAAGATGATTAGTATACTAGGTTCTTCTCCTCCCTCTTCTAGGTTTTACTTATGTTGACAATCAATGGGGCATGTCAACCCAATAACCTATTTATATAGGTTAGAGGTATTCTAGACAGAAAGAGAGACCTAGCCATAATAGAACTGTATTTGGGTCCCCCCATCAGGCTGCCCACTGTATAATAAACATGCCCTACACTTATCAGTACTATCACACTATGTACTTAACCGTACTGACTGAGACAGACCTAGGCCCAATGGATCATATAACTGTACTGGGCTTTACCGGTCACATTCAACCCGTTTTCATAAATAAGAAAACTGACTAATGAAAGTCCAAATCCAACAAGAGTTTATTGGGGTGGTGTCTTCGTAGGACTCGTGCTTGTGTTAGGATTATTGAGATGGTATTCAAGAGACATGTGGTCTTGTGGACTAGGTAGTGTGCGGAAATTCTGTTTGGCGTCATGATATATGTCATACCTTGTTCTCATCCACCATCACTAATAAAACTGAAAGAAAATCTATTTTTTCGTTTAATAAGGTTGGGATTTGGAGCGTGGACACACATTTGGCTTACGAGACTAGGTTTAGCGACTACTTCGGTCTAAAGTGGATGATATTATGGACGGTGGAATTGAGATTGGTAGTAGAATGGTTGTAACATAATCTAACTACTCCCTCTCATCCAAACCAAAGGTAACACGTACCTTATTCGAACCATCCAAACCAAACTACCCATTCCTTATTTGGTAAAAAACATGACTAAAGACCCCTCATACACCCTTATTATTTACAGAAAATGCCCTCATATTTGTGGCCCTCTATTTTCTTAAAACTTGTGCTCTCTCCCATGTTACCTTTGGTTTGGATGAGAGGGAGTATAATATATCATAAAGATATAGTTGACACAATATAGAAAACTAGGACTACTATAATCTTAGACAATCACAATATGGTAATATTGTGATTTCTATTATTACGGTAATATGATATTCCTTATACGCCCCCACAAGATGGACGACCGGAGGGGAAGGACAATCTTGAGAAGAAGAAGACGGGACCGCAATGTTCCGGGGAAGGACATCTTGAGAGAAGACAGGACTGCAATGTTGACTCATAAGAAGTTGCAAGACGTAGACGAGTAGTATGAGTCTTAATTCTGCCATAATGAACAAGGGAGGAAAATAGAGAAATTGGAGGAGCCAATTTTTGACATTGGAGTAAAAAGGTGAGAAACTTATTTAGGTTAAGTGTTGAAGAAAAGGAGGGGACCAAAAGTCACAATTAGTCTCGTAGGACTTCGCGCTAGAAAAGACATGTAATCAATAATGTGTGTCGAGACACAAGAGAAGCAATGTAGGTAAGAGCAATGTAAGGAAGTGCAAAATAGAGGAAGTGCAAAGTAGAGGATTTGCAGAGGTAAATTGCAAAGATAGTGCAAAGTTAGAGGTAGATAGTGGCTAATGAGACATGTCCATGTACGTTGGCATCATGTTAACATTAGAAGAAGGATAAAGGCTTAACAGGGGAAATTTTGGACTTGAAAGAGTTAGAAAGAAGCACAAAGTAATTCATAAATTTGCCAAATACGTGGCATAGAGTGATACTTGAAGATATTGGAAAATAAATTTGCACCATAAAATTTGTAGTACGGTGTTATAGGGATCCAAATTTGAGCGTTGGATCATGACTTTTAAAAGAAGAGAAGAGAAATATTTGTGAGATGACTTTGTTTTGTGACGAAATTTGGGAAAGGCTAAGAAAGCAAGATGACTTATTGTATTTTTGTGAGAGAATTTTGTAAAGGTCAAGAGAGAGGTACAATTTGACAAGATAAGGTGGCTAAGAGAAAACGGTGGCCAAAATTTTTAATGGAGAAGAGGGTATTTTAGAAAGAATTAATTTGAGAGATTAAGAAAAACTTTATTTTGAAAAGGCGAGATAGTAGGCCCAAGAGTTGTACCGGTCTACGGGAAGACGAGAATGGCTTGTGTCACTTGCAAAAGGAGAACGTTGATAAGCAAGAAAATTGGGGTTAGAGGTTTACTTAGCTTTGTAAACAAAGTTTGGAAGAGGGAGCTTATTGTCAACAAGCTAGAGAGCATGGAGCTGAGGAACGGAAATAGTTAGGATCATATAAGACTCGAGTAAAACATGAGAAGAGATGGCGGTTCGGGAATCGTAAAAGTGAGCGAAAGAGAGAAATTTTATCTTGAAGGTAAATCACTTAGTTGAATATATGAGGATGGGAAAAACTGTGAGCAATGTAGGAGAAGATAAATCAAAATATTTGTGAGAGTTGAAGAAGAAGTTAAAGATGTGAGTAATTTGGGAGAAATAATTCGAAATTGGAGTTAAAAGTTGAGATTTGATTATGGTATATTATAGGAAAAAATAATGAGAATAATCCATACTATTGGTCGTATTCCATTAATAATCCAAGTTCTATTTAATCCCACAATAAACCCAACTAATTACCCTCTCATTAAAGGCTAAACCAGTTGGAAGGGCTACCTATCCAACCGGTTAAAGACTTTATCTTCTTCTTCTTCTTCTTCTTCTTCTTCTTCTTCTTCTTCTTCTTCTTCTTCTTCTTCATGCTCCTCCCTTCTCTCCTGTTCTTCAATCTATTAATCCTTTAGTTTTACTTATATTTTCTTAATCAAAACAACTTGCCATTAATCTAATTGTCATCAAGATTAATGGTTTTACCAGATTCACACCACACACTCCGCACCATTAGAAGACCTTCACACCACTGCCACCATCCTTGTCCTATTGTTAATCGTCAATCTCTCGCTCCACACATAACAATACCCGTAAATTAACAAGGATTAACAAAAACTAACAAAACAGCATGTCTTAAACTCATAAGTCATAACCAAATAATTCGTAAGTGTTCCGGGTGTAATTTCGGAGCAGGATTGTGACCACTTGAGCTTGTAGAATGATGTCGTTGCTCGTCTCTTCCTTTCACTCTTTCCTGTAAAGATGAACAAACTGAGGGCTCGGCTTGGGGCCGAGCGTACTCACTCCGACGCTCAAGTCAGTAAACTTAGAGAGATAAGTTGTATGTTTAACTTGGCAAAGTATATTGTAGAGAGATAAGGGAGTTTGATATTAGATTTCCAGTTGGTTTCTCAATGAGAGATGATGAGTATTTATAGACTTTCACATTTTGTCACGTAGTGGCCAAGTGGCGTAAAGGTGGAAAGACTGTCTTACCCTCGACCGAGGGACCCATGACAGGCCGGCAGGCCTGGTTGACTCCATGCCGAGGGGACTGGATGCGAGTACACGGATATGCCTCTCGGCCGGCTAGTTGCCGAGCCGAGACCCAAGTGACAGGCCGAAAGGCTTTGTCGGTTAGGCCGTTTTTCCTTTGACTTGTTGTCTTTTAGTTCTGACCTTGGTTAATATGTTGACTTGGTCAGCGGGTGCAGAATATGCCCCATCAATTTGCCCTCAGCGTAGTCTATGTCGTGGTATGGACCTTCGATGCGTGTTGAGCGTATTCTGCTCATGTCGAACTTCTTCCTCGGCTTGGTCCTGTTTAGGCCGTACCATATCCCCCCTCCACATTGTTGTGTAATGGACATCGAATGTGGAAAAGAAAATGGCGCTGGCCGAGACCAAGGTTGGGAGTGCCGTGTGCTTTTGATTGCCCCCGGCCGGTGCTGCCAAGCTTGGTTGATCAGCTGGCCGTTGGTAAGCAGATACCAAGGAGCGTGTCGAAGAAGATTTGTCACTGTATGTCGATTGACCTTCTGTGGTTGCATGCTTGGCACGTGGCCTGGTATTGATTGGTAGACGTTTTATGGACTTTGCTCTGATTGGTCCACTGAATGGGCTTTGCTCTATAAATAGAGCAGTGTGCCCCTCATTTTGCTGTGCAAATTTCTTTTTCTTGAAAAATTTCCTCTCTCTAGTTTTCGAAGAGTTTTCTCTCTCTAGTTTTCGAAGAGTTTTCTCTCTCTAGTTTTCGAAGCATTACTCGGCGTAACACTTTCTTTCAAGGTAAAAACAAATTCTTCCCCAAATTTTATTTGTTAAGTATTTGTTGCCACCATGTCTGCTGCTGCTGCTGCTCCGCCTAGTACCTCAACCCCGGGGGACGAACCGCCGCATCCTGATGAACATGACCCACTGGTTGTCTTCCCGGTAGGGTTCGGGGGTCGCAAGTCGCCTTCTCCTGAAATCGACGAGAAATATCTCGAGGATTTTGATGATGATGAGGAGGAAGAGACCCAATCTGATTCAGAGAGGCCGCATTACTTGTGGCACGGCGAAGCCTGCTCGATTAAACCTGATCGCGTTTGGATGAACAAGTTCGCTTTTGTCTCCGGGCCTGAACTTTTCGAAGACCACTACAACTTCGGCAGGGAGTATATAATTATTGTCCCTGAGGGTGATCAAGCAGTCTGTTGCCCTCCCGAGGGTTTCATAGGCGTGTATATTAGACATCTGGAGTATGGGCTCCGTTTTCCTCTTAATGAACATGTCTCGGCCATAATCAAAGCCATGAATGTCGCCGTGGCACAACTGCACCCGTTGTCCATTAGGACGATTATTGGCTTCGTATGGTTTTGTCTCTTTAAGGGGGTGGCCCCGACGGTGAACCTTTTCCGCCGGCTCCACCATCTTCGGCTGTCTATCCAAGGCGTCATGGAGTGGTACAGCGTGCAGACCGAGCCGGGTTACGTGACCGTCTTCAAGCTGACATCTTACAAAGACTGGAAGGGGCGGTGGGTATATGTCGAGGTTCCGGAGGACTATCCTTTGCCGGTCCTTCCGCCTTCGTCAATTTTGTTGTGAGAGTCAGGGGGAGCACGAAAGATATGTCTCCCATAACAAGATTAAGATGGACGCCAAGAAGGTTTATCTTAATGACGGCGAAGTGCGGGCAATGAGCATGTTTGAGGCTGAGAAGGATGGCACGCCGAAGGGATGGATGCCCCCGACGCAAATCATCCTTCAAGACGAGCCGCTTTGTCACGTCGGCCTTATACCGGCCCTCAACCAGGGTGAGTGGGGTCGGTATGAGGCCCCCTTTGCTTTTATGCTTCGGTATTTGAGCCTCGGTTTACTTCTTTCGCTTAACTCCTGCTTTGTTTCTTGCAGATCGATTTGGCTGGGATCTGTCTGTCTCCATCCTAAGTAAGTTGGGACTTGACCAGGACAGGAGAGTTGTTGAACTGCACCCTAAGGCCGCGTCGCGTGATCGCAAGCAGGCCCCGCATGAACTCATGGAGCAGGCGTTGAAAGCAATGGATGTGGGGGCGACTTAAGCAGAGATTGGCGGTAACGTGCCGCGCCGGAGACCAAAAGCAACGTCTTCGGCGGCTATGACGTCAACTCCAACTCGATCTCCAATCCCCATAGTCCGAAAAGATAAGGAGGTCGTCAATGTTGACGAGGACCTCACCGTTCTGGAGGGTCCTCCTCCTTCAAATAAGAGGAAAGAAACAACGCCTGCTGCTGCTGCAGTTACCGAGGCAGGGAAAGATGAGGGGTTAGCCGGCCCTCAATCCAAGAAGGCCAGGACTGGTACGGATCTAACCCATGGCTTGGATTTAGCAGGTTCCTTATGCATTCCTGATGATAGGCTTTCTGATATGGCGCCAATTGTTCCGGGTGTAATTCCGGAGCAGGATTGTGACCACTTGAGCTTGTAGAATGATGTCGTTGCTCGTCTCTTCCTTTCACTCTTTCCTGTAACGATGAACAAACTGAGGGCTCGGCTTGGGGCCGAGCGTACTCACTCCGACGCTCAAGTCAGTAAACTTAGAGAGATAAGTTGTATGTTTAACTTGGCAAAGTATATTGTAGAGAGATAAGGGAGTTTGATATTAGATTTCCAGTTGGTTTCTCAATGAGAGATGATGAGTATTTATAGACTTTCACCTTTTGTCACGTAGTGGCCAAGTGGCGTAAAGGTGGAAAGACTGTCTTACCCTCGGCCGAGGGACCCATGACAGGCCGGCAGGCCTGGTTGACTCCATGCCGAGGAGACTGGATGCGAGTACACGGATATGCCTCTCGGCCGCTAGTTGCGAGCCGAGACCCAGTGACAGCCGACAAAGGCTTTAGCCGGTTAGGGCTGTTTTCCTTTGACTTGTTGTCTTTTAGTTCTGACCTTGGTCAATATGTTGACTTGGTCAGCGGGTGCAGAATATGCCCCATCAGTAAACAATCACCTTCTCTTACACTCCATCAATCTCATTCATATGTTTTTCCCTTCGATCAAAATACCGTCACAAAGAATGAAAAAGATTTGAACAAATCAAACATGACCTTATCACAACCACAGTAATTATCCACAACAAAATACAACATCTGGGTAATGTATAAAGCTAACAACTTATGAAAGTTCATGACTTTCACATCCCTATGCACTGCCATTACCAATTTGGCACCATTTCTGTGTCACCACCACCATTATTCCAAACCATGGATTCATCTTCACATACAATTCAAACATTTGATTGAAGTAATTAAAATTAGTTTGGGTTAATTTTTTGGAGGTGGGTATTTTACCATGGGAAGCACATCAGGGGAGAAAGGAAAGTGAGGGTGTGGTATAAATGGTGGTGATTTGGTTTTGTAAAATTAGGAGTTAATTTGATAAAGGAGAAACAAGGGGAAAAAAAGAATGGAGTGTAGAAGCAGGAAGAAGATCAGAGAAAGAAAGACGAAGATGTAATTTTAATTAACAATAATGGGCCCCATTTTTTATAACCGGAAGCAACAGGTGAAAAAAGGGCCAAGTTTAGGGTGAAATAAGTTGGGCAAAGGTTAGGTTTATCGTGGGATTAAATAAAAATTGGATTATTAGTGGAATACGACAAATACTATGGATTATTCTCATTAATTTTTCCTATATTATCTAGGGATTAGGAAAGAAGAACTAAGACAGATGAACGAAAGATGGATAGGCTAATTATGATTAATGATTTAGCCCGCCGGAGATGGAAAAGTCGAAGAGATGACAACCACCTCTGGACGACAACGGAAATACGTTGGTTGTGGTTGTTTTGTGGTATGGTTTGTGTATGTGAATGTCCCTTGGATCTTTCCCTTCTGATACCATGTAGAGAAATATAAATTGTATTGAATTGATAACTTGAATATTATTGATACAAAGAGGTGCTTATATAGCAATTACAAAAGATAATAACTTAAAACACAATCTAACTATAATATATCATAAAGATATAGTTGACACAATATAGAAAACTAGGACTACTATAATCTTAGACAATCACAATATGGTAATATTGTGATTTCTATTATTACGATAATATGATATTCCTTATAGGTGGCAGGGCAACGATTTGATTAGCAGGTGGTAGAGTCAATTGGTAAGTTAGATCATCTTTAAAGAATTGTTTTGTATCACGTATTAATGCAAAATAATTATAAATGCTTTTATTTCAAATAAGTTGTGAATCTAAAGTAATGTTAGAGCCAACAAGTGTAGAGTTTGGAATTTTAGATCATCTACAGTTGACCAAATCAGATCTATTTGCATTTTGCAGGACTGAAGCATTACGAGTTTAAATTAGTTTCAAATATAATATACTAGGTTAAACGCCCGTGCGTTGCAACAGGATAATTAATTTAGGTTGGTAATTATTATTGTAGGGACAATAATACAAACTTTTACATCTATTTATAATCATAAGATCACCTCACCTTACGATAATCCGATGTGGGTCGATTCTACTATTTATACGTAGTATACATCACACCTACATTAATTTTCAATGTGAGAAAAATAACATATTCTAAGAAAAGTAATAGTACAAATAAATTTCTTACCAACCATTTATAGATTATTTTTCATAAACTTTTTACCAACCATTTATAGATTATTAGGCGATAAGAACAAACTTTAACAAACTTTTAAGAGCTCTCTATAAGACAATACTTAAGAGACTTACAAGATTTTGGGTTGATACCTAAGTTTTAAGGATGGCTCCTATTTATACATAGTATATTCACCGCACTTACATTACTTTTCAATGTGGGACATATAACATACTAAGAAGTACATATCTTTTATATCAAAAAATTTTAGGTTAATACCTAAGTTTCAAGGATGTCTCATATTTATATGTATAGAATCACCCTACAGTATACTATTCTTTCTGTGTGAGATATATAATTTAATTATTTAGACGTAGTATGTTCACCACGCCTACATTATTTTTCAATGTGAAAGATATAACATACCAAGAAGTAAATGTCTCTTCTTAAAAAAATCACTATTGTGTACATATTATTTTTCTTTGAAGGTAAAACCACTTAGTCTCGATCATTAGATAGAGATCTCTACATCGTACATATAACAACTCATTAACGCTCTATTAGTGCATTCAGAAGACAACCATTAGTTAAATCTTTAGTTTTGTATTGTGTTAAGAGACTACCATTAGTAAAACCCTTTGTTTTGTATTGTGCTTTAACTTTGTGTATGTTGTAATGTTGTTCATTATGTTGTAATGTTGTTCATTATAGGTTGCCTATGTTATAACATACCAAGAAGTGATTTTCACTTCTCTTGTTCATGTTCTTAACTCTTTCCCGGGTAGTTATCGTCAATCTCCACTTTATTTTTTATATCATATCGTAGAGATAATGATAGAAAATCTTAAGAGAGCTCTTTAAAACAATATTTATGAGACTCAAAAAATTTTGGGTTCATACATAAGCTCCAAATATGTCTCCTTTTTATAATCATATGACCACACTACTTTATACTAATCTTTCGATGTGGGACAATTCTACTATTTATATGTAGTTGTAGATACCTCATTTCTGCACCTCTCGCAAACCACCCGGTGATGACTGGGCCGCATGTTTGATACGCGGAACGATTTGTGACAGTTCGTAAGTTTATCGTCAACTGATTGCTCAATATTAATGTCTACCTCTTAGTTGTCATCTACGTGCCGATACGGTCGTTTTGACAGTAATTAGAGTACATTTGGAGTCCGGGCCTAAAACCGTCTTAAATGGCGATTTTTGCTCCCATGTTGTATTTGTATTTTATGGGGAGTTGATTAATTGTGGAATTGTGAGATTAGTGCTAATCATTAGCACCGTTTTATATCGATTGATCTTGAGCAAGAAGTTGGATGTTGTTATAATTTGGTTCCCTTAGTTACTAGCTTGGCTTTTAACTCTGTTTTTATCCAAATTTATCTTAGCCCCTTCTTACCCATACCTAACATATCCATATTTACCTCGGCATGTGTCATGGTCTTTTGTTTGGTTGGAATGCATATGTACGGTTGTAGAGATTATTTTCATATTAGATTGCAGGCATGTTCTTATAGGTCGCAGTTAGGTGAGTGTCACTACAAAATGAACTCTTTCTATCTTTTATATATTTTCACCTGTGCTTACGTGTGATATGAGCGACCCATGAGAGTCCATAATGATAAGTTTCTATAGTTGATGGTTCAGCAGTTTTTAACGACTACATAACTCGTTTGCATGATTCACATCGCTAATTGATTGTTAGTTGTTGCATTAAATTGGTTTAGGCTATTCGGTTTGCATTTCGCTCTGAGATTGAACTCGTTCCATTAGGTTTTAGGATCGAGTCTAGTTCTTGCTTGGGGGCAAGCAAGGGTTTGGTTTGGGGAAGTTTGATGCGTGTCCTTAATATGATGTTTTACACCCTATTTTACACGCATTTCAGAGCTCATTTGTGTAGTTTAAGCTACTATTTCCCCTATTTCCGTCTACTTTTGTGTTTTTGTGTAATATTGCAGAAATGTGAAGAACCCAGCGGAAATCGAGCTGAATCCGTCCCTAAGTGCTTAGCATTGCATTTGACATGGAGTATTTTACTCGGGAAGCAAATTTGGTGCGCGTATCGAGGCCCGAAAGACGAATTTACGAAGCTTTTGGAGCCAAATACCTGTTGAAGTGGTCAATATACTGGTGCTTTCAGTCGATCGACCAGAGCGCGATTTCTGAAATAGATTAGAAGCTACTATTCAGCGCATCTCAGTCGATCGATCGGTCCCATTGGTCGATCGACCAAACCGTTAATCTGACGCAAGTCAAAAGGACGAGAATTAGAAAGCCCAATGTAATTAGGTTTTAGGAGTAATAAGTTACGTAGATTATCTATATAACGTAACCGGATGTTTTCAGAATGGGCATCAAGTCATTATCATCGAATTTATTAGGGTTCATCACAGAAGTTGAATTTTAATTAATTCATTAGCTTAGATTATTCTTTCGTTAATAAAGTTTACTTCCGCATCTGGTTTTGATCTTTCCTCTTCAATTCTTTACGGTATTCTTCTGTTCTTTTGTTCAGTTTCGCTGCTTAAATTCGTTCATAGTTAGAATTGCTAGTTTAGGTTTCCCAAAAGCCTAATTATTGATTCATGTTAGTTAATTATTTAGTTATTTCGATTATGAATTCTTTTGTTTTATTTGTTAATTTTATTGTTGTTATGAATTTTGCCATGAGTAGCTAAATCAATCGTGCTAAGATATAGGGAATCTGTAGTGTAGGCGGCGCAAATTTTGTAGGCTTGAGTCGCGCCATGGTCAATCGACCGCCTACTCTGGTCGATCGACTGGCTCACATGAGATCAATTTCGTCTTGTTTAATTTAATTGCTATATTTAACGAATCAAGTGCACGCGACTAGTTGAATGCTTAGGAATTGACCGACCCGATAAGATCGAAAGATAGGGGAGGGAGATAGACTACTTAATTAAGACGACTAAATTAATAAGATCGAGAGATAAGTTAATTTAGAGTTTTAAATCACTTTTCAGGACGAGAGTCAACACTAGTGATATTAGGGACCCGTAGCTAGATCGAAATATGCTACCTGTTAAGAATGGACCGAGAGGACTTCTTATTTTTCCCGTCTTATGTGATTACCTCAGACTTACCTAGTATACTGCCGCCGAAACTATAGTGAACCGACCATCTTAGCATCCCTTTAAATATTTGATTTCATCCTGTTTCTTTTATCATTCATTTATTTGCCTTAGTTTAGTTTTAATTTGATTGCCTTTAGTTATAGAACTATTCAAAACAAACCCCCACTCATTTGTTACTTTAAACTAAAATTAGACAACTATCAATTGTATCGCCTCTCCGTGGTTCGACCCTGACTGCCACTAGCTATAGTAGTAATTTGGAAATTATAAATTTATCTTTGGTACTCTACGACGGTATCACACACACTCAGAACTATGATCTGGTTTGATTTCGCAAAAACGCGATTACGTGGCGGTCTATTACAAGGGCACAACCGCATACTCCTTTCACAACATTTCCAATTTTCAATCCTCAATAACCACTCGAACTACGATCTGGTTTGATTTCTCAAACACGCGAATACGTAGGCAGTCCCCCAATATGGACACAACCGCACACCCATTTCAATATCAACCATCACCATCAATCCTCAAAAGCAGCCCACCCAGCTGCAAAATTAATCTTATACCTCTTTACTGGGGGCTTCTTCCTTAAGACATCGCCCATTCCTTACTTTGTCAAAATCCCACCTTCTCACTCTGAGGACTTCTCTTCCAAGACGCCACCCATCCTTTACCCTCAAACATATTTCAAGTCTCAACTACAGTCCAAAAAAAAAATGCCCATAACCTAGTGCTCGGTTCGGATGATGACAAGGTCTTGGTTCTGCTCTCCGAATCATCAAAACTAGAGAAGGGATCTCGAACAAGCAAATGGAGGCAAAGATGTCTGGAGAAGATAATCAATTCGTGTTCCCCACCTTTTAAGCGGACCTTCTACCTCAGGGATTTGATACGCGTTGTCACCCTTTCTTGGCCAAGGAGTTTCACTTACATGTGCAAAGTCTGTCAGAGTCAACCCCGTGTTGTGTCGACACTGACTTTGTGTCAAGTTCACGACTGTCCATTTATCAGTCTGTCAGTGTGCGTCTGTGTGAGTCAGTATCCCAATGGTCACGTGTCTCCGATCTGGCGAATCGCGGATCTACGAGCAACAAATTCTAACTCTTAACAGCTTTTAAGCTTCACAACATTCAAAACTCCTATCTCCCCTCACGCGAGATAGTATATGCTAGTTGCTTATATGCTAATTGCTCACGTGCTTATGCGCTTATGTGACTATATGCTTGCGTGCTACATGCTTGTCTATGCGACTGCGGATTTGTGTGGTCACTAACCATGCAGGTAATCTTGAGAAGACAAACTCACTCCAACTGGGTACTGGGTTCTTCCCAACAAACGACGACCCATTAAGTCTAAGAGCTTTAACCCCATCGATTACATGGCACACGCTACATCCCAACGAGCAGCAACTCATATCCCCGGCGAGTCCTGAGAAGTTTATAACTCCCCAGCGAGTGCCGATTTTCAAATGGAAGTCACACAGGCTATTTCCCAGAGTCGATATTTCGACCATCGATGGCTGACGAGCCTAAAAACGCACCTTCAACATGGCTGGCGAGCCTCAAAACGTAGCATCAACATAGCTGACGAGCCTTTGCACGCACAAAAGAAACAATTCAAGGACATATCCCGAAGATGCCTTAGGTATGACTCCTTTCTATGGCTGGAAAGCCTCAAAACTCACCACCTTCAACACCGGCTGGCGAGCCTTTACGCGCAAAATATTCAAGGACATATCCCGAAGATGCCTCAGGTATGACTCCTTCTTATGGCTGGCAAGCCTTTATACGTACTCTGGTCGATCGACTGGCTCACATGAGATCAATTTCGTCTTGTTTAATTTAATTGCTATATTTAACGAATCAAGTGCACGCGACTAGTTGAATGCTTAGGAATTGACCGACCCGATAAGATCGAAAGATAGGGGAGGGAGATAGACTACTTAATTAAGACGACTAAATTAATAAGATCGAGAGATAAGTTAATTTAGACTTTTAAATCACTTTTCAGGACGAGAGTCAACACTAGTGATATTAGGGACCCGTAGCTAGATCGAAATATGCTACCTGTTAAGAATGGACCGAGAGGACTTCTTATTTTTCCCGTCTTATGTGATTACCTCAGACTTACCTAGTATACTGCCGCCGAAACTATAGTGAACCGACCATCTTAGCATCCCTTTAAATATTTGATTTCATCCTGTTTCTTTTATCATTCATTTATTTGCCTTAGTTTAGTTTTAATTTGATTGCCTTTAGTTATAGAACTATTCAAAACAAACCCCCACTCATTTGTTACTTTAAACTAAAATTAGACAACTATCAATTGTATCGCCTCTCCGTGGTTCGACCCTGACTGCCACTAGCTATAGTAGTAATTTGGAAATTATAAATTTATCTTTGGTACTCTACGACGGTATCACACACACTCAGAACTATGATCTGGTTTGATTTCGCAAAAAACGCGATTACGTAGGCAGTCCTATTACAAGGGCACAACCGCATACTCCTTTCACAACATTTCCAATTTTCAATCCTCAATAACCAGCTCAGAACTACGATCTGGTTTGATTTCGCAAACACGCGAATACGTAGGCAGTCCCCCAATATGGACACAACCGCACACCCATTTCAATATCAACCATCACCATTAATCCTCAAAAGCAGCCCACCCAGCTGCAAAATTAATCTTATACCTCTTTACTGGGGGCTTCTTCCTTAAGACATCGCCCATTCCTTACTTTGTCAAAATCCCACCTTCTCACTCTGAGGACTTCTCTTCCAAGACGCCACCCATCCTTTACCCTCAAACATATTTCAAGTCTCAACTACAGTCCAAAAAAAAAACGCCCATAACCTAGTGCTCGGTTCGGATGATGACAAGGTCTTGGTTCTGCTCTCCGAATCATCAAAACTAGAGAAGGGATCTCGAACAAGCAAATGGAGGCAAAGATGTCTGGAGAAGATAATCAATTCGTGTTCCCCAGCCAAGCGGACCTTCTACCTCAGGGATTTGATACGCGTTGTCACCCTTTCTTGGCCAAGGAGTTTCACTTACATGTGCAAAGTCTGTCAGAGTCAACCCCGTGTTGTGTCGACACTGACTTTGTGTCACGTTCACGACTGTCCATTTATCAGTCTGTCAGTGTGCGTCTGTGTGAGTCAGTATCCCAATGGTCACGTGTCTCCGATCTGGCGAATCGCGGATCTACGAGCAACAAATTCTAACTCTTAACAGCTTTTAAGCTTCACAACATTCAAAACTCCTATCTCCCCTCACGCGAGATAGTATATGCTAGTTGCTTATATGCTAATTGCTCACGTGCTTATGCGCTTATGTGCTTATGTGACTATATGCTTGCGTGCTACATGCTTGTCTATGCGACTGCGGATTTGTGTGGTCACTAACCATGCAGGTAATCTTGAGAAGACAAACTCACTCCAACTAGGTACTGGGTTCTTCCCAACAAACGACGACCCATTAAGTCTAAGAGCTTTAACCCCATCGATTACATGGCACACGCTACATCCCAACGAGCAGCAACTCATATCCCCGGCGAGTCCTGAGAAGTTTATAACTCCCCAGCGAGTGCCGATTTTCAAATGGAAGTCACACAGGCTATTTCCCAGAGTCGATATTTCGACCATCGATGGCTGACGAGCCTAAAAACGCACCTTCAACATGGCTGGCGAGCCTCAAAACGTAGCATCAACATAGCTGACGAGCCTTTGCACGCACAAAAGAAACAATTCAAGGACATATCCCGAAGATGCCTTAGGTATGACTCCTTTCTATGGCTGGAAAGCCTCAAAACTCACCACCTTCAACACCGGCCGGCGAGCTTTTACGCGCAAAATATTCAAGGACATATCCCGAAGATGCCTCAGGTATGACTCCTTCTTATGGCTGGCAAGCCTTTATACGTACTCTAATGGACTTTAAACGACCCGAATCGAAAGTCAACAGACTCTAAAATGTTCCCCACGGTAGGTCCTTGACTCGAATCCCTGAGTCGCCTTAACGTCGCCCTTCCCGACGGCAGGTCCTTGGCTCAAACCTTTTTGAGTCGCCTCAACGCCGCAATGGTCTTCAGGTTGTAATCTTCGATTGACTAGGAGGCCATACTTTAACTTTCGCCCTGTCCAAGCCTCAGTCAAAGTGGGGGCTGTATAGATACCAAGTATCTGCACCTTACAAAAACCACCCGATGATGATCGGACTGTAACGTGTTTTTGATATGCGTGCGTAGATTGGCTATACATGAGACGGTTTAATTCTTTACTCGGATATGAAAAATGATTTCAAAAATTTTCTAACTTCATTTGCATTAAAACAACACTATTTAGAGTTAAAACCGTCTTCGGACCCAAAACCGACTCAGAAACCCGCAACTCGAGTCAACCTGAGTCAACCCGAGTCAAACCAAATCCTGAAGTCAAAAATAATGTCATGAATGTATTTATCATGTCATTTCCATTAAAATGACCCTAATTAGAGTCAAAACCGTCTTCAGACCCAAAACCGACTTAGAAACCCGCAACTCGAGTCAACCTGAGTCAACCCGAGTTAACCCAAATCTCGAATGTCGAAAATAATGCCATGAATGTCTTTATCATGTCATTTCTATTAAAATGACCCTTGTTAGAGTCAAAACCGACACCGAGCCAAAAACCGACTCGAAATTCAAATCTCGACTCACACGGGTCAAACGCGAGTCAAGCACACAAAACACCTACCTCAAGTAACACCCAAAAGAATCTTATTAGGTGCCCATATTGTTACACGACATCATGGTATAAACCACAAATCAAACCAACCAAATAATAGATAGAGCAAAGGCCACGTCCAAACTGAAAGGGACAATACACCCACTTGTATCTCAAGGTAGCTCGCGCCTCTTTAGGGTGTCTTCTTAGCCTCTAAGCAAACTCAACCGACCTACCATCCCATATTTCTCTATAAATACCCACCATCACACACCACAATACTCACGCGAGCGTCCGCCCCCTCACATCTCCCTTAAACTTCTATACCCGACTTCCTAAGTCACAAAATCGACACGTGTTTACGACCAACCGATCGTAAACACAAGCCTTACACATATTGTTTGGTACCGTCGCCGTGCATTCGACCGATCTATTTGACCAACTCAATTCACAAATCAACATGTTTTAACTAACATATTTTCAAAACAAAATCCTTTTTTAAGGCACTCTTTTAAAATTCTTTGATCGTGAGTACTCGCTACGAGAAAGCCGTCACTAAAGTCGTCCACGTCGCAAACATTGTGACACCCCCATACTCCAAGTGCCTTATCAGGACCACTCAGGTATAAGAACGTCACCATCTCGGTTTCCCGAGGCAATGATAATCAAATGACAATAAAGAAACATAATTTAAATAGCCAAACCGTTTAAAGTGATTACAAATTCAAATCCAAACTGACAAAAGGAACAATACATGTTCACAAAAACCAAATGTCTAAACAACTAAAATATGATAGCGGAAGACTCTAATCAGATCGTGGTGACACATCCCAACTAGCCCAAATGTCTCTAGTCAAACCTGCTCAATAACTGCTCACCATCCCCGAATGGATCACCACAGTTTTTAAAACAATTAAACGGGGTCAGTACTAATTACACAAAAACAAGATACAATACAACAATTACCAAACAGCTCAATTGTCACATCAAACCCCGGTCTCCATAATCAATCTCCACGTAACTGACTACATACTAAAGTGTGTAGCCCTGCCAGAGTACCCATCGCAACAGATACTCCACACCTCCAGTGGGGAACCGCAGCCGTACCCACCAAATACCCTCTCATCTCCATCGAGCGATAAACCCAAGTCCATTAATGTGCACATCCCTTCTGTGGCGGGTTCCACAGAAGGCGAATAATGGGCGTGAACCACTCCCGCAAGTGACTTCACTTAGCCAGGGACACGCCCCGAAGAACACAGACAGACAAACAGTAACCATAACACCAAAATCAACAACCGTCTGAATCAAACAACAATCATTAACTATAGCACAATTCACCACACATATCATATAACTAATACTGAGTAGGGAAAACCCTATCTGAAATGCAATCACAAACAGCAGACGATCTTAGCAGCTCTCTCAAAACCTTTCCTCTACGAATCCTCCTCCTATCACATAATCATACAATTACTACATGCACAACTAATCATAAAACCCCCAAATCCACAAATTAGGGTTTAAACAACCTTAACCAAACGCTATAAAATTCGTATCTAGGACTTACCCTTGACGCAAGGATCACAAAGACACAAAGACACAAAGAACAATGAAATCCGACCTCTCAAGCTCCGGGATTTGCCAATAACGCGGATGAAGAGAACAACGTAGTTTTAAATCTCCTTGAGTGAATTAGGTTTATGAAAAGTGTTTAGGGAAGAAGCCGATATAAAATATATACTAATCCGCGTCATTAACAAAACCCGTTAAAACATAACCCGTCAACCGAGCTACTCGATCGAGTAACTAACGTACTCGATCGAGTGCCACTTACTCGATCGAGTGCCAAGGCTACTCGATCGAGTATCCTACAGGCAGAATAGTGTTTCATAAACCAAAACACCCTTACTCGATAGAGTAAGGCCCACTCGATAGAGTACCCAGAGACTCATAAAACCGTAGTATTACAGTCTTCCCTCCTTAAAAAGAACTTCGTCCCCGAAGTTGCAACAACAAAAACAAAACTCAATATAAAAACTCCAACACATACTACCACCCACTCTCATCCCGACTCAAACCACTACTCACTATACTAAAGACAACACAAAAAGATGCAAAAAATCTTCGCGATCATCTTCTACCCCCCTAAAAGAAACAAGGTTGCGTCCCCGTAACCATACATACCTGATAAAAAAGGAACGGATAGCGCTCTCTCATGGCCTCCTCTGCCTCCCATGTAGCTTCCTCAACCTCATGATTAGACCAAAGAATCTTAAGCAAGACCGTCTCACCATGTCTAGTCTTCCTAACCTTCCGGTCAAGAATCTGCTTAGGCACCTCAAGATAAGACAAAGACTCATCTAGCTCTATGTTCTCCACCTCTAACACATGTGACGGATCACACACATAATTCCGCAGCTGAGAAACATGAAACACATTATGTACCCTATCCAAAGCAGACGGTAAAGCCAAACGATAAGCAACCTCTCCAACCCGGTCTAAGATCTCATATGATCCTATGAACTTCTGACTCATCTTGTCTTTCTTACCAAACCGCACCCCACGCATAGGAGACACTTTCAGAAGAACCTTGTCCCCAACCTGAAACTCTATGTCCCGACGATGTAGATCTGTATAACTCTTTTGTCTATCCTGAGCCGCTCTCATCCTCTCCCTGATCAGCTTAATCTGCTTAACCATCTCATGTACCATTTCTGGTCCTAAAACCACTACCTCGGCACTGTCGTCCCAATAAATCGGACTCCTATATCTCCTCCCATATAAAGCCTCAAATGGCGCCATGCCAATACTGCTGTGATAGCTGTTGTTGTAAGAAAATTCAATCAAATCTAACCTCTATTCCCAGCTACCACCAAAATCCATCACACAAGCTCGTAAAATATCCTCAAGAGTCTTGATTGTCCTCTCAGTTTGACCATCTGTCGGAGGATGAAATGTTGTACTCATCTTCAATGTCGTTCCCAAAGACTCCTGCAACTCTTTCCAAAACTTTGAGATAAACCTCGAATCTCGTCAGATACTATGTCTTTAGGCACTCTATGCAATCTCAACACATTTTTCGATAAGCCATAGCCAATTGTGCCTTAGTCCATGTATCCTTCATTGGCACAAAATGAGCTGACTTGGTCAGTCGATCCACTATAACCCATATCATGTTGTTACCCTACTGACTCTTCGGCAAACCCACGATAAAATCCATAGATATGGACTCCCACTTCCACTCAGGTACCTCTAAAGACTGAATCTTACCTTGTGGTCGTCGCTGCTCCCCTTTAACTCTCTAACATGTCAAACAACGGGCCACAAACTTAGCTGTTTCTTTCTTCATTCCAAACCACCAGAAGGTCTTCTTTAAATCCTTATATAGCTTGTCACCACCTGGATGTACCGAATATGGTGTACAATGAGCCTCTGTCATGATTGTCTTTTTCAGCTCCTCATCATTAGGGACACACCACCTCCCATCAAATCTCAAACTACCATCTGTATGAATAAAGAATCTGGACACTGTCTCTTTCTCTACTCCAGCTCTCCAATCCACCATCTTAGGATCCAACTCCTGTTTACCGCGAATATCATCATAAAGATCAGGCTGCACCCTCAAATCTCCCATGCCATCCCCTTTCTGGATCATATGTATCCCAAACCTCCCAACCTCATCTCTTAATCTCATCAACAATATAGCTGTGCACAAAGAATGTACACTCTTTCTGCTCAAAGCATCTGGAACTACATTGGCCTTCCCTTCATGGTAGATAATATTCATGTCATAATCACCAATCAGCTCCATCCACCTCCTCTGTCTCATGTTCAACCCCTTTTGAGTGAAGATGTACTTCAGACTCTTGTGATCTGAAAATACCTTAAAGGTCGCTCCATATATGTAATGTCTCCAAATCTTAAGAGCAAACACAACTGCACCCAACTCCAGATCGTGTGTAGAATAATTCTCCTCATAAGACTTCAATTGCCTAGAAGCGTAGGTAATTACTTTACCGTTCTACATCAACACACATCCCAACCCATTCTTTGAAGCATCTGTATACACTTCAAAGTTCTCACTCCCTTTAGGCAATGCTAGGATTGGAGCTGTGGTCAAACGCTCCTTTAATGTTTGGAACGCCGTCTCACAACTCTCATCCCAACGAAATCTGTTCTCTTTCCTCATCAAAGCTGTCATAGATCTAGCAATCTTGGAGAAATATTTCACGAACCGTCTGTAATATCCAGCTAAACCCAAGAAACTCCTGATCTTAGCTACATTCTTTGGTGCTTCCCACTTGGTAACTGCCTCAATCTTTGCAGGATCCACAACTACCCCTTCCTTTGAAATCACATACCCCAGAAAGGCAACTTTCTCTAACCAGAACTCACACTTGGACAACTTGGCATACAACTCATGCTCCCTCAAAGTCTGCAATACAATCCTGAGATGCTCCTCATGCTCCTCCTTAGTCTTGGAAAAGACTAAGACGTCATCTATGAAAACCACAACAAACTTGTCCAAAACTGACTGAAGACTTTGTTCATCAAGTCCATAAACACAGCTGGTGCATTAGATAACCCAAACGGCATCACCACATACTCATAATGGCCATACCTCGACGTAAAAGCGGTATTTGGTATGTCCTCCTCCCTAATCTTCACTTGATGGTACCCCGACCTCAAATCAATCTTAGAAAAGACCGTTGTACCACTCAACTGATCAAACAGGTCATCTATCCTTGGCAAAGGATACTTGTTATTCACCGTCACTCTGTTCAGCTCCTTGTAATATATGCATAACATCAGGCTCCCATCTTTCTTTTTAACAAACAGGACTGGTGCTCCCCACGGTGATACACTAGGTCTAATATATCCCCTCTCAATCAAGTCATCTAACTGCTTCCTGAGCTCCTCTAACTCATTAGAACCCATCCGGTACGGTGCCTTAGAAATTGGCCCCGTCCCCGGTTCCAGCTCAACACTTAAATCTATCTCCCTCTTCGGTGGCAACCCCGGAATCTCTTATGGAAAGACATCTGGAAACTCCCCCACAACCGGTATCTGCTCAACTGACGGACTCTCCACCCTGCCATCTCTCACATGGCACAAGATCAACGGGCACCCCTTCCTCAGATAGGACTTCAAGGTCACAGCTGCAATCAACTTAACTTTGGATTTGACCACAAACCCACGATAAGACACACTAATCCCCTTAGGACCTCTCAGAGAAACTTTCTTTTGATCACAATCTATCTTGGCTTTGTACTTTCCCAACCAATCCATCCCGACTATCATCTCAAAACCGTCTAAAGGAAACTCTAGCAAGTCTACAGGTAGATCAACTTGCCTAACTAACATGGATACATCTCTGTACAACCTCCCACACGATATAGATTCACCTGAAGGTATAAAAACTTCCTCTCTTACAGACTCATACTCTCTCAGACCCAACTGTTTAACATGACTCGAAGATACAAACGACTGTGATGCCCCCGAATCAAATAAAACGAAGGTATAAACACCATTAATAAGAAAAGTACCAGTGATAACATGAGCGTCGTCCTTAGCTGCTTTCTTCTCCATCATGAACAGCTTGCCACTGGTCTTCTGCCCACCTCCCTGGACAGTACTAGCTGAAGTAACCGGTTTAGCACCCGACCCCTGGTTGTTGTTGTTGTTCGTAGCTGGTTTCTGATAAGAGTTACCACCATTACGGTTGCCCCCATCGTTGTTGCTCTGACCTCCCCTGTTGTTCCATGACCCAGACGGTCTGTTACTCGCAAAACTCTGTGCAGGACCATGAGAAAAGCTCCCTTGTCACGGTCTCTGAAATCCTCCACTCACCGCACTGGTGCACTCATATCTCTTGTGGCCCATACCGCCACAGTTGTAGCAGGTCATACCCCAGCTACCACCACTACTACCACGGCCTCTCCCGAAAGAATCCCCAGCACTAAACCCCGAACCCGATGAATAAGCTCTCGCCTGAGTGTGGTTACCCTTCTTGTAGTTGGATTGGCCACCTCCCTCACTCTCAGCCTTTCTTTTCTCAGCACCTCTCTCTCGGGTCATCTCCACTAGCCTCTCAGCCCTCCCAGCTCTCTCATAAGCTTTCTTAACATCCGTAAGGACTCCCACAGGTAGTTTCTCCATGATCTTGGAGGTCAACCCCTTCTCGAATCTCAGAGCTAAGTTCTCATCACTCAACCCCATGTCATCAGCATACCTAGCCTTCTCATTAATTTGTCGGTAGTACTAAGCCACCGTCATATTAGATGCCATCTTAAACCCATGAAACTCCTCTCTCAACTTACTCCTCACATGCTCCGGCACGAACTCTCGCCTCATAGCCTTTCTAAACTTTTCCCAAGGAATAGCAGGTAACCCCTGCCTCGCATACATATCTCTAGCATTCACCTTTACCTTATCCCACCACTCTCCTGCCGCCTCCCTCAAGTAGAACGCAGCTTGTTCCACTTTCATCTCATCCGGGCAGTGCACCAAATCCAGGATGTTCTCCATCTCTCTGTGCCAATTATCCAGAAGAATTGGCTCCCCGGTCCCCTTGTACTCTTTCGGGTTAAACCTTGCTATGTAGAGACTAATCTTTGAATGATCAACACCTTTATCCTTCTCCACTCTCTTCAACGCATCCGTGAGAGCATATTGGTGCTCCAACATCTTTACTATGTCATCGACTGACATACTCTCAGCTCTAGCATAAAGGGTGTTTCTCTTTGGCGGCATCTTGTAACTATATAAGAAAAGGTAGATATAAACACGCATACTATAACCTCAAAACACGTATATAGCCCGCACAAACCCCACTCGATCGAGTACCGGAACCTACTCGATCGAGTTGAGGCCACTCGATCGAGTGCCCAACCTACTCGATCGAGTGCCTCAACTCCAGAACCTAATCAGACTCCTGCCCAAAAACATACTCGGCTGACCTGACAAGACACTCAATCGAGCGCCCCCTACTCGATCGAGTGCCCCTATGTACTCGATCGAGTACCCAAAAACACGGTTCTGTCCAGAAAACATCAAACTACCTACTCGACCGAGTCACACCCACTCGATCGAGTGCCCCCCTCTCGATCGAGTCATGCAGACTCGCATACACTACCCACATGTTTATCTCACTTTCCCAACATAATATACAAGTTTTATAATTTCAACAAAATAACTATAACTACGCATGCATTTCTACACAACTCTTTATAAAATCAACAAACCAATTTACTTCATATTATCAAAATGCCATATTATAACATACATCATGCTTTTTATCTATTTCAACATATAAATCACACATCTTTCATCCTTTACTCCATATTTCCAATTTTCCACATTCGACATCCAACGATTCATTACACATGCCACTATGTACACATACAAACCAAAAGACAACACATACGACCCTGACACATACCCCATGTGACCGGTTCAAAATTGCAGGGCGAGTTCGCGACTTTAGGACGTCTCCCAAACCTTTGCATTAGCTCCTACAACTTCTACCCCGGGTTCATTTTAATTGACTCCCTATGTTTATTAGATTCATTAGTTACAGGTTTCAGGATCGTCGCTCTGATACCACTTTGTGACACCCCCATACTCCAAGTGCCTTACCAGGACCACTCAGGTATAAGAACGTCACCATCTCAATTTCCCGAGGCAATGATAATCAAATGGCAATAAAGAAACATAATTTAAATAGCCAAACCATTTAAAGTGATTACAAATTCAAATCCAAACTGACAAAAGGTACAATACATGTTCTCAAAAATCAAATGTCTAAACAACTAAAATATGATAGCGGAAGACTCTAATCAGCTCGTGGTGACACATCCTAGCTAGCCCAAATGCCTCTAGTCAAACCTGCTCAATAACTGCTCACCATCCCCGAATGGATCACCACAGTTTTTAAAACAATTAAACGGGGTCAGTACTAATTACACAAAACAAGATACAATACAACAATTACCAAACAGCACAATCGTCACATCAAACCCCGGTCTCCATGAATAATCTCCACGTAACCGACTACACACTAAAGTGTGTAGCCCTGCCAGAGTACCCATCGCAACAGATACTCCACACCTCCAGTGGGGGACCGCAGCCGTACCCACCAAATCCCCGCTCATCTCCATCGAGCGATAAACCCAAGTCCATTAATGTGCATATCCCTTCTGTGGCTGGTTCCACAGAAGGCGAATCATGGGCCTGAAGCTAGTCCCGCAAGTGACTCCACTTAGCCAGGGACACGCCCCGAAGAACACAGACTAACAAACAGTAACCATAACACCAAAATCAACAAGTGTCTGAATCAAACAACAATCACTAACTACATCACAATTCACCACACATATCATGTAACTAATACTGAGTAGGAAAAACCATACCTGAAATGCAATCACAAATAGCAGACGATCTTAGCAGCTGTCTCAAAACCTTTCCTCTACGAATCCTCCTCCTATCACATAATCATACAATTACTACATGCACAACTAATCATAAAACCCCCAAATCCGCAAATTAGGGTTTAAACAATCTTAACCAAACGCTATAAAATTGGTATGTAGGACTTACCCTTGACGCAAGGATCACAAAGACACAAAGAACAATGAAATCCGACCTCTCAAGCTCCGGGATTTGCCAATAACGCAGATGAAGAGAACAACGTAGTTTTAAATCTCTCTTGAGTGAATTAGGTTTATGAAAAGTGTGTAGGGAAGAAGACGATATAAAATATATACTAATCCGCTTCATTAACAAAACCCGTCAAAAGATAACCCGTCAATCGAGCTACTGGATCGAGTAACTAACGTACTCGATCGAGTGCCACTTACTTGATCGAGTGCCAAGGCTACTCGATCGAGTACCCTGCAGGCAGAATAGTGTTTTGTAAACTAAAACACCCTTACTCGACAGAGTAAGGCCCACTCGATAGAGTACCCAGAGACTCATAAAATCGTAGTATTACAAACATCAATACATGTAAGTTTGAGGGTGTAAACAACTCATTTATTTCATGTCTTTACTGTTTTCATAGCTTTATAAGCATGAATGATGCATAACATGATTCAAACATAGGTTAGACCAGCCAAAATCGAGTTTTGGCCTGAGACAGAAGCCCCTTGCTATGCAAAGAGGCTCGCGCCTCAATGGGTGTCCAGGTCAGACTCAAACGTGTTTGAGTTCGTCTTTCCTTCAACACTTTCTTTTATTTTTACTTCTTTCCTTTTACGGTTTTTACCATTTCAAATGTTTCAAATCATTTTTATAACAAACATTTTAGCCATAAATTATAATCACCCTTGGTTCCACATACCATGACGGTTTAATCCGTGACTCGGTGATATTAATTGGTTAATTACATTTTAAAGGAAATTCTTTTCTTTTATTTACCATTTTAATTCATTTTTATGATAAACATAATTTGACCATTACAAAAATCATTCTTAGTTCTTTATACCATGACGGTTCATTCCGTAACTCGATGATATTATGGTTAATTACATTTTAATGGGTATTTTAACACCCTTTTCTTTTATTTACCATTTTTCTCATTTATTTACATTTGCAAACATATTAGTCATAACCCATAATCATCCTTGGTTCTTTATACCATGTCGGTTTAATCCGAGTACGATGACAAACTTGACTAATTACAAATAATTGAACTTAACATAATTAGTTCAAATCAAACATTTTCCTTTTACACATTTTAATATGCTTCCAAACTTGAAAATCCGACAACGAATATTACTAACATAATAGTAATTATTCCGAGTCATGCAAACCATACTTGCAAATCATTAATCACAAAAAATGGTTTTAAACAACCTTTTAAACAACCAGGAGACGCCTCTTGGTTCGGCTCATGGCTCGCGCCCCAAGGCAGCTCCTATTTTCATATTTTAAAACCAGGGCAGAGCCCTTTCCCTCGCCAATAGGCTCGCGCCCCAATGGGGCTGCCTGGCACTGTTCTGCCTCGTTTTTTGCACTTGTCTAGGACAATCCTGATTACGGTTAATTCGGATACATGACGGGTCAGATTGACAAGTTTATATTTTACACTTTGTCATTTGACATCCTTTTTCAAATAAATGGATCGTGTTAAGCATCATAACCCGAATTTGGTAAATGGATATTTAATTTCCGTTTTCACATGCAAATCAATCTAAATCCAACTTTGACACCAATTTCTTGGTACATGGATAAATAAACCGACTTAGGAAATGCTCACATGTTAGGTTAAACTTTTGGATGTGCATTCATGCATTTACACCGTCTTATCAACTTTTGCACTTAAACAACCACGATCGATTAGTAGAGGCCGCTAACGCGGGCGGGATTGGGTGTCCGATTAAAGGGATTCCCAATACGTACCCTCACCCCTTACTCAGAACCTTTGGATAGTAGATGGCCTTATCCAGGGCTCACGAGAGTCATTTTAGGCATAGAATGCTAAAAGGGGGACGAGTCCTTATCTTTAGTACCTATGTCAAACACCGCTTTTTGCCTTGGTTGACCTATGTATAAAGTGGATTCGAACGGGTTCCAAGCATCCCACAAATGCTTGGTGGTGACTCTGTTGGGAAATGTGTCCTCAACAATAGTGCGATCACATGATTTAAATATCATTATTAAATCTCATACCAAGAATACAAAAGGGATGATACATTACATATATATATAGTCAACTGGTCCACACATATCGGTAATGATTGGCTGGCTAGAGTTTGACATTACTGTCGTGCGACGGTGGTGACCAGTTGATCCCTTGAGGTCACACCTAAAGGACGATTCCCTTAATTGAAAAGATTAATTAGTTGTATACCGATACAGATTAATTAATTCCTTAAAATTGAACAAATTATTGTCATAAGAGAGAAAATGACATCTTGGTATAATGTGATTAAATGAGATTTTATTTAGTAATTTAAGAAGTTATATTACTAAAATTAATCGGTGTTTGCGAAACACGCGAGATGAGAATGATAAGTTAGTTATAATTACAAGATATTGTGAATTATGCTAACTAGTAATTAAATGACCATTTTATGAGAAAGTAATTTTATATTACTAGTCAATTTGTTAAATATGATTTATTTAATTTATAAATGATATTTAATTTGTTAAATATGCATTTTAAATTAAAACATGACATAAGACATGTCACATGTCACATGACATACAATTGTACAATTGACAAAAATAAAATGGACTCCATATTACAACTTAGAAACCGAAATATGGGTGAGCATGCTTAGAAGTTTTGTCTTTTTCCATTTGTCTTATTCATTTGTCCATGACACTTGATAGTGACATGACTATGGACAAAGTCTTATACTAGTTGTCTTGTGAAGACAAAAAGCAAAAATTAAAGGGGCTAATATACCTCCCACCCACCTAGTTTTGCACATAAGATTAGAGAGTTTATCTCTCAATTTGATTATTCTCAAAATGTTTAAGAAAAACATAAAAACCTCTCTCTTGTTCATCATAAAATCAAGGATGATGAATCTAATTTGTTTAAATCCAACACTAATAATACTAGAAGTAGTATATGAGTATTAGTAATAGATTTTAAGGTAAACTACATTACAAACATCTAGTACATGTTTATTTGTGGGATTAAGGGATTGTCTTGGGTGCAACTAATTGGAGGGCTTCTATTTTGAGGTCATGTATGTTCATCCATTAATGGAAAGCTCAAGAACTAACAAGAAGGAGATCTTGTTGGTGCCCAATATGACCGAAATTATTATGGTGAGAAAATGTTTTCTTATCTTCTTTTATTAAAGTTTGCATGCATAAAATCCACATTTAACTTTATGACAAATTAATTTCGACATATATGAGTATGTTAGTATGTATATGAATCTACATGTCCTTCAATTGGTATCAGAGCCACGGTTGTTTGCATGCAAATCGGTTATAAGTTTTTCCGAGTTATAAGAATAACAAATAAAACTTGTAAAATTTGTGTTATTATGAGATATCACGAAATTAATTAATGCATGTTAATATTTCTGGTCCTAAAATGTTTTAGGATATTTTGGTTAAATTTTTCGGATTTTTATTGTTCATAATTTAATAATGGCATTTAAATGTGATTTTATGAGTAAAAATGTCATTTTTGGTCTAAAATTAGCTATACTTCGAAGTTTTCATTGATTTTTGGATATGTTGTCACATATATTATTTTGAGATAACCTGTAAATTTTCATAATTTTTGGACTTGTTATGCTCGAAAAATGATTTTTTCATTATTAAATTCGGATTTAGGTGAAAAATAGGTTAATATGAGTTAAATTTCGAATCTGGTCATAGAAAATTAATATGTTGTCACATGCAATTTTACAAGATGTTTGTAAAATAATTGGCTATAAAGAAGTCTTTTTGCATGATTTATGAATTTTTGAAGAAAAATAGCATAAATAGTGACATTATTAGTGGAAGATTAATAAAACATAATCTATGACTTAGGAAAAACGTGTAATGTTGCATTTTATTATCTTTTTCAGATCTAAAATTGAAAAGTTAATGAAAATAATTTTTCCATGTTTTTATGATTATTTTATTAAAAATCGATAAACCGCAACATTGTTTTTCCGGAAAAATTTCGAAATATTTAACCTAAGATTTTGAACATTATGAGTGTCATGGAATTTTTCCAGAATGTTCATGAATTTAAATTTCAAATTTTGAATTTATTTGAAATTTTGTGATTTATTTGAAGTTTAATAGCTTATTTTTGTAATTTTGGTCCATTTATGAACAATTTTGTAAAATATGGGTTAATTATGGTCAAATTATTAGTGAAGACTAAATTTTGAGTCCTAAGAGGTTAGGGTAATTAACTTATGCATAAATATGAGTTTATGTATTTTTTGTGATTATAAAATGTTGAAATCACGCAAATCCGTAAAAACCGAGTAATATACGATATTGGCTAATTAAAGGCGATTTAGCATAAAATTGAGCATGTTCATACATATTATAATGCTGCATTTCCTTTATGATTGTCATAATTTTAATTTATGTAATTTTGAATTATGTAATTTTACTTTGTATGGCCTTAGATTTAATTGGTATTTCCCGAAATGTATGGGAATATCGATTCGGTTGTAATTTTTATTGTGATCTCGTATCACCGTTTTGTAATTTAATAGATTTATTTTATTTTAGTTACAAATGTATAATAGGAAATTATGTAATTTATTATGTAATTTTTATTCATTCCGGAGTTCCCAAAGACGGATTTCTTCAAGAATGGCGATACATAAAGACGGTGTTACCTCGAGATGCGTGCCACAACCGAAGTTCAAGGGACCAATGGAGTTGGTTTCCGAATATGTAATAGTTAAATAGTTTTTCTATTTTAGGAAAGGCCATACTAGGATTTATTTATTTTATGCTTGCATTTTATTTATATGTCACATGCATCGCTAAATCGCCAAAACTAAACATGCATTGTAATTTTATCGAGTTTATCGAACGTGTCAATTCGAATTATCGTAGTTCACCGCTTTAGTTCACTTAAAACGTGATAGATAATAAATTGACATGACCTCTCGCTAAAACAATTAATTGAGACATAGCCTTACCAAATAGTAGAAACCATGAAAACCTATTTCGCGAGGGAGTGCGCTCGGCTACCCCGGGGTACAAACCTTGTTACGTAGGGGAAGTGGGTGATGAATGTTAATCCACCGAATTCATGTTGATAAGGGATGTATCGGCTACCCCGTGCCCAAGTTGATGTGGGTTTGGATAATGGACACATTTATTCGAAATTTGGATTGAACTCAACAAAAGTTATTAATAAGGGTTGCATCGGCTACCCCGTGCCCTTGTTGATGTGTTTTGGGCTATAGATAAACATTAGAGTAATTTTATCGACCAAGAGTTCTAAAAGTAGAATCGATTAAAAGGTTAATCCACCGAGTTATATTAATGAAGGTTGCATCGGCTACCCCGTGCCTAAGTTGATATGAATTTGGGTCTTGGAATCATTTATCATAGTTGGGTAGAGGTCACTATGTAAATGGTATACTTGTTTACAAGTATTATTATAACGATAAATGTTAAGTTTTCCACTATTCCGTTGTTGTTATTGTTCTATTTCTTTACCACAATTCATATACGATATCATTTCGTTTTTGATTCAAATCTCCATTAAAATATCGTGACTAAAGACAAATTTGAATTTGCTTCTAAAACCTCATATGAACCATTGCTAAGGATCTCTTGTAAAGAGTATAGATTAAAGTTATTCATTATCAAACAGGTTTTTGATTCTTGACTAACACATCTACTTACAATGGATTATTTTTAATGTACTTAAATGAATTAAGTACCTTGAAGCGATAAATTGTTTTGGTAATTAGTTTTGTCAAGAATTCGTAATTGACCAAAATAACGCAACCACTTCAATGAAAGTTTTAAAGACAAAAACGAACAAATGAAGAGTGAATCTTCATAAATTCAATTTTGCTTCTCAAAGCAAAGACTCATTGAATTAAGTGGGAGCATTCTCTTAAACCGTTAAGATGAGGACGAGATTCAAGAAGTAAGGATTATAATGGAATTGATACAAGGTAATGTTAAAGGTAAAGTTGTTGAGAATGACGATACTAAACCTATCAATCCCGACCGATAAAGTTTCCATTGTCCTAAATGTTGGACACAAGAAAGGAAACTACCCCAAATTATTGAAGAATCAACAAGTTAGTTGTGGGACATCTAATGGGACCTTCTTCGTTAAATGTTTATTTGATTAAACATAATTTTGTTAGTATTACTTCGTCAATATTAGAAACCGGTGGTGGTTTTCATCATTATGTTTGATACATAGGATGATTAGAATATGACGACTAGCAACAATGAAGTCAAGAGATAGAGTCATTGTGTACTAAATCTAGTTTTCGGGTTTGGAGTTGTACTTAATTATGACTATTAAGTACATAAACTCTAAATAAGAATACAATTTGTTAAAGATACAAAAGAGGTTTCACTTTTGTGACCCTATACACCATGATTTGATGTATGGCTGGCCCATCATCAAGGTGATTATATTCTAAACCAAACTAGAATAATATATCATGAAGATGATGCAAGACTCAAAATTGGTAACCCAAGATTAAACCTTAAAATTTTGGAATGATGAACGCAAAGAGTTATCGAGTACTCTTGAAACCACTAGATTGTTAATGGTATATGCGTATCTTGTATTCAAAGCAAGATGTCTCGTGCCTTTTGGTTGAAAAGGAGATCGAGGTTATAAATCATTGATCCATAATAGGTTGATCATTCTCTTTTACCAACGATTTAAGTTGACACTAATGTGTTAACTTAATAAGGTAAATAGAAAATCTTTAAAGAAGTTTAAAGAGTTAAAGAAATCACGATTTAGTCGTGATGGGATTATCAAAGTGAAGACTTTGATATAAGCCAAAGGAAATGTGATATAGTATCACAAGTTAATCTCTCTTAGCACGCATTATGGAGTAATGTGTGATTGGATAAGAAATCAAACGCTATTCGATATGATTTGGACTTCAATCAAGTTACTTTGAGTTACTTGATACTTTTGGGGATTTTATCATTTTTGTCTAAATTATTTTTCCACTAAATAGAATCATATGAGATATGAAATGGTAAGGGTACCATGTTTGTAAGTTTTCACAAGAAACAAATGCTCATTTTTCTTATTATAATCACGAGTACACCGGGTTTGTGGCTCGTGAAGCTGTCTTTCTAAAATACAAGTTTATTTTTAGAAGACAGAGTGGGAGAAATTATTCAAGAGCCACAAAGAATGCCACAGAGAATGTTATGTCGCAAGAAACTGGTCTTTCTTGGCTACATGAGACGTTTTGTGTAAGACATTGTTTCTTCTTCAAAAACCTAGGAGGTTAAATTCGTCACTTGTTAAAGATGATGAATTCATGCTACTTTTAAGAAAGTAAAGAGCTTATAACTTACAAAAGAAATTGGTTGATTCAAGTTGATTACTTCTAGAAAGTAATGAACATATGACTTACATAAGAGTGTTTAAGTCACAACTCAATACAAGGCTTAGAGCCATGAAAATCCGAAACAAAAGGGCTTGATTAATGACAAAGGGTTTTGCACTAATAAAGAGATATTTCAAAGCAAGATTGGTTGCAAAGGGTTTTGCACTAATTGAAATGATTAAGTCTATTTGGATCTTCTTATGGATTGTGTTTCATCATGAGGTTATGAAATACATAGCGAGTGAATCTAAACCCCACTTCTTCAATAGAAGGAATGTATTCAATACATGTCTTGAGTTTAGTAGATTCTTGCAATCCTAAGATAATGTGAAACTTAAGAGAGGGTCTTAAGTAGGACATCAATGAGTTAGAATCAACATTTTTGATCATGTGGTAAAACATTTCTCGATAAGTCGAGAAGTTGTGTTTATACATGGAGTTTAGTGGGAGTTACGGAAGTTTTAATTAGTCTTATATGTGGATGACATATTGATCATTGCGAATGATTTAAGACTTTTGGAGTATTATAATACATCTTTAATATACGGATTTATGAAGATAAATCCACGTGATATTAGCGTCAATAAGAAGTCTTATGTTGATAAGATTCATGACCAGTTCAATTAAATTGAACATATTTGATTGATTTCATTTGCTTCCGCTGCCGGATCAATTAAATGAGAAATGATGTATAACACTTCATATGCTTTGAGTATGATGAATTGTTTTCAAAATCGAATTTAAGTAATCTTTACCAAGTAAGCTATAAAGATTACCCTTAAGTGCTTGCAGAAGCATTAAGGAAGTAAAGCAAAGTGTTTATGATGCAATATTGTGTAAGGGTGTTACACAAGTGACAATTGACAATTAAGATTGCGCATGGTTTCCGACAAAACCATAATCAAAACACATTAGGATGGTTAAGATACCATTGTGGCAATGTTAATTAAGAAGTAGATTTTCTAGAATCGTTCTAGGCAATAAAGAACAATGAGAGATATTTATAACGGAAATTGAGTACACTTGCGATCATGAGATGTGCAAGAAGGATGAGTCCCGCACACTGTGAAAACAGTGGGAGCTATTCTTAGGCTAGAGGGCCTATGTCTTGATTGGATCTCGACACGTTTCGAAAGTTTTGTAATGCAAATGTATACATTACAAAGGAAAACGAGTATGTAGTGAGGTTGAGTAAGGTACAAGAAATTGATAAAACCTACTAACCAAAGCCTTCTCAAAGGCTAAACATGATGAGTCATGTCATTTCAATTGAATTGAAATGAACAACTACGTACAAAATCAAATTAGATTATAGAACATGAAATAGTAATCAGGCATTGACTATTCATATGTGATAATCGCATTTGTCGTTCGAGTTTTACTTTAAAACTCTTTTATTATACTTTGTTACATCCAAACGGGTTGTAAAGACAATTGAACCCCGTTAAAGTGAACACGGATTAGCATTGTATTCGCCCATAGTCACTTGTATGAGGTGACGTCTCGAAGTGACTAGAGTGTGATGCGATTGATGGCAAGTTCAAGTGCCATAGAGTCATGTGAGATGACTAGTCGATCACATAGGCAGACTGTTAGGAACACTTTGTCGGGCGGTGACCGCTTATAGAGTTACGCAAATTTATAAAGCCTGGTCGTGGCGAGAGCTACTATAGTATTCTAATGAGTCGATTCTTTGACTAAAGACCTGCTCACCTAAGATGGCACAGTTTCAGATTAACTTTGATTTGTGTTACTACGACCTTCGTAAATGGGGTCAAATGGGCATATTTTGGGTTATGATGGCTGTGGCTAGTCGAAGGGAATAAGTGCGATAGGAATTGTCCACCCCCTTGTCAGGGTTAAAAAAATATCTCAGGGCCACTCGAGGAGTAATGAACTGGAAATACGTGGCCACGCTCGGAAGGTATCCATGGTGGATAAATTCCGGTCAATCAGTTATTCTCCAGATCGAGGAAACCACTCTCGATATGATCACTTGCAAGTACGACCCGAAAGACACCTTGCATTGAGTGGGAGATAGTAATAGGACAAGAGAATTGGTGACGCACACTTGTCGAGGACAAGTGGGAGATTGTTGGGAAATGTGTCCTCAACAATAGTGCGATCACATGATTTAAATATCATTATTAAATCTCATACCAAGAATACAAAAGGGATGATACATTACATATATATATAGTCAACTGGTCCACACATATCGGTAATGATTGGCTGGCTAGAGTTTGACATTACTGTCGTGCGACGGTGGTGACCAGTTGATCCCTTGAGGTCACACCTAAAGGACGATTCCCTTAATTGAAAAGATTAATTAGTTGTATACCGATACAGATTAATTAATTCCTTAAAATTGAACAAATTATTGTCATAAGAGAGAAAATGACATCTTGGTATAATGTGATTAAATGAGATTTTATTTAGTAATTTAAGAAGTTATATTACTAAAATTAATCGGTGTTTGCGAAACACGCGAGATGAGAATGATAAGTTAGTTATAATTACAAGATATTGTGAATTATGCTAACTAGTAATTAAATGACCATTTTATGAGAAAGTAATTTTATATTACTAGTCAATTTGTTAAATATGATTTATTTAATTTATAAATGATATTTAATTTGTTAAATATGCATTTTAAATTAAAACATGACATAAGACATGTCACATGTCACATGACATACAATTGTACAATTGACAAAAATAAAATGGACTCCATATTACAACTTAGAAACCGAAATATGGGTGAGCATGCTTAGAAGTTTTGTCTTTTTCCATTTGTCTTATTCATTTGTCCATGACACTTGATAGTGACATGACTATGGACAAAGTCTTATACTAGTTGTCTTGTGAAGACAAAAAGCAAAAATTAAAGGGGCTAATATACCTCCCACCCACCGGTTTTGCACATAAGATTAGAGAGTTTATCTCTCAATTTGATTATTCTCAAAATGTTTAAGAAAAACATAAAAACCTCTCTCTTGTTCATCATAAAATCAAGGATGATGAATCTAATTTGTTTAAATCCAACACTAATAATACTAGAAGTAGTATATGAGTATTAGTAATAGATTTTAAGGTAAACTACATTACAAACATCTAGTACATGTTTATTTGTGGGATTAAGGGATTGTCTTGGGTGCAACTAATTGGAGGGCTTCTATTTTGAGGTCATGTATGTTCATCCATTAATGGAAAGCTCAAGAACTAACAAGAAGGAGATCTTGTTGGTGCCCAATATGACCGAAATTATTATGGTGAGAAAATGTTTTCTTATCTTCTTTTATTAAAGTTTGCATGCATAAAATCCACATTTAATTTTATGACAAATTAATTTCGACATATATGAGTATGTTAGTATGTATATGAATCTACATGTCCTTCAGACTCCGAACATCTCTAATCGTTTCAAGACCTTTACCGAGACGAAACCGACCGATCTAAAGCGATCCGGTTGAAAGCATTTTTACGCCACCGAGCGTGGCTTTCAAAAGACCGCTACATGTCCACAGATTAGCTTGGCGTGTAGGTGGCCCGTGACCGCAGATAGGTAGGTGGCCCAAATCCACAGACCGGCTTGTGGCCCATGTTCACACTATGATACATTAGAAGAAATTATGAGGCAAACTAAAGTCAGAAAGAGACAACTAACAACTTAAAAGTTCATAAACTAAATAATAAGAACATTCGAAATCGATGAAAGAATCTTGATCAAAATAAATATACAAAGCACCATAATGTGTCTCAATGGAAGAAAGTTTCAATGCGAATTAGAGTACATTAACTAATTCATCTTGGCTCTCGATCACAAGGAATCAATGACTGTCTTTGTGAAATAATTGATAATTGACGTCATTGTTATATAAACATATTTATGCATACCTGTAACGAAGTAAATAAGTTAATTAAATACTAAACAAAAGCAAAACATTCACTAATGAAATTATTCCTTAATCAAAGATATAAAACATATCAACCAAAGATACGTGTGTGTAACCAATGCATGAAACACACATGTCCTCACCCATCTTCAGGGCCTCAATTGCTTTTAAGACGTCCTTACCCGTCTCACTTGTCTTAAATAGTCTTTAGGAGTTCTTACTTCTACTAAAATAACCCTTTGTCCAAACCAAATTTTAAAGGAGTAACAGATGAGATGAAATTGTTTGATCATATAAAAAAGGAACAAATTAAAAGCATAGGCCGTGTATCTTACCCAAATTTCTCCGTATCTTCAGCTTTCACCAAATGAAAATTTCTTAGCACAATTTATCATTAACCTATATCATATATACAAATTAATAATGTCAATAAAAATAAAAATAACTAAAATAATACGGTTGAAAAAATATAGAACAAAGCAAAAACATAGTGGGAGAAAAAGACTTCAATTAGAGATGTAAAGCTTAAATAGTTAACTATATAATACATATAATATTCTTGTTATATTGTAGTTTGTCTTATCTTCTACTTATAATCTCCTAACCAAATTCACATTCACATATATAATAATTATATTAATCTTATCACAACTCGAAGTAGTTCTTAAAGTAAATTCATACATTATATTCTCATAAAATGACTTAACTTTATTCACAAATCATAATTATGGCAAATTGTATTGCATGGACGTTTTGTTTGTGTAAAAATAACTAAATAAATGGGTGAATTGTATATTTTAGAAATACCTCTTGAATTATAGTTGATCACGGAGTTAAAGCGACATTAAAGTTGTAGACAAAATTTCAATGCTATCATCACCGAGCCAAAGATCTATTAAAACTACAAAAAACCGGCCACAATTAGATTCAAATAATGATAAATCTACATAAAGCAACACAAATTCATAAGAAATAACAATATAAACGAATCCAACAAAGAAATAGTGCATTGATAAAAGAAAAAATTATTGAATGAGGTCATATTCAAATAGTCTAGACAACATAATATTCATGAAAGTTTGAAGGGACGTATATACATGTGCACATAAATAGAGATTGATGATTAAATATAGCTAGTCTCTTAATTTTTGCATGTTAATAGGATTGCAGTGATGTTAGAGTTTTATACGGATGACATACCTAATCAATAATATAATACTGTATTATATATATCTGATCACATTTTTTTTAATCGAAAGTTTTTCACAAATATTGGACTTTCTATATTCGCTCGAAAAAAGCTTCCTTTAATAATATAGATAGATATACTAGATTTAATGTCCGGGCGATACCCGGGCCAATTTGTAATATCCTTTTATTATGATGTAATAATATTCTAAGACCCTATCTTTTTTACTTAAATTTGCTGAGCTTATAGAAGCTTAAGTTTTCTGTACTGAACATACAAAAGCTAAACTAAACTTAAGACCTTAACTTTTCTGAACTTAATTTATAAGAGCTGAATTGGACTCGTAGGAGCTTAACTTATAGAAAAATGGGTATGAATTGAGCTTAACCTTTCTGAACTGAACTTATAGGAACTGAACTAACTTGAACTTAACTTTTCTCAATTGAACTTATAAGAGCTTTAACTTTAACTTTTCTCAACTAAACTTATAAGTCCAAAAAAAATATGGCCTAACTACTAAAATTTTGCGACTAATATATTTCTGACTCTAATCCCAAGTGATTAAATTGGATGAAAGTTAACCAACTACCCCGTAGAAATTTGTACTATAATTCATCTTTTGATAATTGGCTTTCAGCACTAATTTCCATATGCCCTATGATCTGCTCATCTATACTAATCTATAAAACAACAACCACTAACACAATTTTTTCCCTCCAAGCTACTCATATCTTTACTTCCATTGAAAATTAATATTTCCTAAAAGAAGTCCTAAATTGGAGCACTTTATCAAGAAAAAAAATCTAAATTTGTTTACTCATTCTCCAAAATTATGTACTTTCAATATTTTCTAAGTTATACTTAGCATTAAATGACAATATTTTCGATATGATCTAACTTATACATTGAAAAATTTTAAAAACTAAATTTATTTTAATAATTATTTTTTAATCATGTTTAAAAGGCCACGACTTAATAAAATTTACAGTATTATTTATTATTTCATTTTTATACATAGAAAATACATATTTTCCTAAAATATATATAAACTAGTAATTATTAATGATTTAGTAATATTTAACATAGATTTAACATAAACTTATTTTCAATCTATCAGGTCGAACGTGTCGGGTTTTGACCCTGAAATCACGAGTCATTAAGAGTCGTGGATCGTTCGAATCGCATTTCATAATTTACGGCACATGACCGTAAAATGAATCAAACATTCGGGTTTATGGTTGGGTCGGATAAATTGTAATGCATAATTGCTCCTTTTGGACGGGTTACAAAAATCGTCAAAACAACTGATTTTGTTGTCTTAAGAATCTTTATTGGTATAATTAACCGTCGAAGACATTGAGTAAACATATGATAAACATACGAGTATTTGTTAGCTACTTGTATTCTACTCATTAGCATAGGCCCTTATTTATAGGGTTTTAGATTTTTAATTCAAACTCGGACTTAGGTGATAACAATTTTCATTATGAAATCAAGTGGGTTTTCGTTGTTTTTTTTTACTCTTCTCAGATTCCCTTAATTATTTGTTATGTATAATGCAATTACATTCATACAATCTTAGTATTAATTAGCTTTGCATGGACTAAGATGGCTGCTAATGCTATGCGACACAAACTTAACCCATGCACGTCTGCACGACCTTATATATATATATATATATATATATATATATATATATATATATAGAGAGAGAGAGAGAGAGAAGAGATCAACTAAGGCCCTTAGATATATTAAGTCCATAAGTCCTAATGTGGGCGGTTGGATCAAGCAAATGAATGGCCAAGATTACGCAGTAAAACCCCACTCAACTAATATTTTTGATTTACCTCTCTCCTCTTACCCACTAACCCATGCATGATACACTGTTATGTCCATCAGTCCATGATCATTTCCCTCCTCATTTTCTAGACAATTCAAAACAACTTGCGGGTATTTTTCCCTCTATTTCCTGTCATTTCGTCTTCCTTTTCTTTCTTCACATTGCTGATAACTCCATTTTCATCACTACCAATTAACTCCATCCTAACAAACGCCATTTTCATCACTACAAATTAATTCCAACTCGCCTGCAAACTCACCTGTCTCCATTTTTTTATAAGGTATTTTTTCCATTCCTTATTTAGTGATTTGTAGTTTGTTTTTTGTTAATTATTGCCTTTGTTAAACTATCATAAAAAGAGTTCATTTGATTTTTCAATCTTCAATTATGGGTTTGCTGATGTTGATTTGTTCAATTGTTAATTATAGTTGTGCAGATCAAATTCGAGGTCATTTGATAATTAAGAATGGTTTTTGCCAAGAAAAATGCCAAGAAATCTTCCAAGAAATCTGAATCGAAGGTAAAAAATCTCGTCTTGTTGGTATAACTCTTATAGAATGATGTGTAACTTCAATTAAATATCTGTATAACTCTAATCCCAATTGTTTGTCATCTACAGATGGATGTTGTAGAAAGTATTGACACGGGAGTTGATATCCAGGTTAAAAGTTTTGATTTTGATTTATACGTTACTAGATGTCTAACTCTGCTTACTAGATGTATAACTTTAGTACTCAATATGTATAACTCTGGTTACTTAATGTAAAACTCTGGTTACTAGATGTATAACTTTAGTACGCAATATGTATAACTCGGTTTCTAGATGTATAACTCGGGTTCTAGATGTATAGATCTTCGATTACTGTGACCAACTCCTTTTTCATAATGTCAAACTCTAATTGTTATATGTATAAGTATACTTCTAATTAGTTTCCATACATAGAGTTATACAATATATGCCTACAGTTATACAATTTATACCTGGATTTATACAATATATAGCTAGAGTTATACAATTTATACTTTGGAGTTATACATTAGATGCCTGGAGTTATACCTAGAGTTATACCTGGAGTTATTCCTGAGTTATTCATTATACTGTATATGCTTACGCTTATACATTGTATGGCCGTTTATACATTCTATGGCTAGAGTTATACATTACATGGCCAGAGTTATACTTTCTATTGCTAGAATTATACATTTTATTGCGGTCATTTGTTGTATAATTCGATTACATGTTGAATAACTGTCATCATAATGTATAACTGGAGTTATACAATATATGGCCAGAGTTATACATTCTATGGCTAGAGTTATACATTACATGGCCAGAGTTATACTTTCTATTGCTAGAGTTATACATTCTATTGCGATTTATTTGTTGTATAACTCGATTACATGTTGAATAACCTGCATTGTCATAATGTATAACTGGAGTTATACAATATTTGCCTAGAGTTGTACATTTTATTCCTGGAGTTATACAATATATGCCTAGAGTTATACAGTATATGCCTAGAGTTATACAGTATATACTTGAAGTTATACATTTTAATAATAGAGTTATACATTCATGGCTCGAGTTACACATTAGATAATTTTAGTTTCAGATTGTCCACTTTTGTTATTATATGTATAACTGTACTGTTATTCTGTATAACTCTCCTGATTATCTCTTCTTTTGTTTGTCAGCTACAGATTATATGTATATGTATAACTGTACTGTTAATCTGAATCCCTTTTTGTTTGTCAGCTACAGATGGATGATGCACCAAGTACTGAGAAGGGAGCTGATTCCCAGGTTCAAAGTTTGACCTTTTTATAACTGTTGTCATTTGTTGTATAACTCTGATTACATTTTGAATAACTTTTGCTGTCAGAATGTATAACTCTTGATATTTTCTAATTAACTCTATTATTAGAATGCATAACTTTACTTATATTTTGTATAACTCTGACTATCTATTGTATAACTTTATTTCACAGTATGTCTATTTCTTTGTTGCAAATATCTCTAATTGCAACTACAGTATGTCTAATTTTGTGTGTTGTCCTTGTTTTTCCTCAGATGGTCGAGGCCAAGACAATGGTGAAGAGGGTGCATGAAATCACGGTTTCGTGTCGACCTCAAAGGCTTGTCTCTCTCATTGAAAAGTTTAATGAGGATCAGGTGTCCGCTGTTAAGAAAATTGGGTTTGGTGGCGTTTTGGAGCTTAAGATTAGCAGCTTCCCACTTGCACACGTTCGCCTATTCTTGGAGTCCTTCTCGGATGGGTCATATGTGTTCAGGGCTTCTCGGAAGAAGGAGTTTATGATCAGTAAGCATGATGTGCATGACTGTTTCTTGATACCTTTTGGACCCAACCCTCTCCCTTTGGTGCCTGTGAGCTCGCAGAAGGGGTCCAACGATCCCGAGAATAAGGAGCTGAAGGACAAATGGCGGCAAGCGTACGGGGTGGGCAAAGGGAATAGTGCAATAAGTTTAGGGAAAGTTTACAAGCAACTTATGGAGTACGAGGAGGCGGACGATCATTTTTGCCGGCTTTTTGTCTTGTTCTGTATGTCTTTATTCCTCACACCCACCCCAAACAACGGGATAGATTGGAAGCTGTTAAGGGCTGTAGAAGATCCTAAAGCCATCCCGCATTTTGACTGGTACTCTTATATTTTGGAAATGATGGTGAAAGCGGGGACGATCAGAAAAAGGGGTAACGATGTTGGGTGGTTGTATCCCCTTCCTCATGATAAGCTACTTTCAGCGATATGATTACAAGGGTAAGTTGTGCCTCCACGATCTACCTTTGATTAAGCATTGGGATGAAACTTCGCTTGTAGAGAGGGTAAAATTTGAGGTGGCTCAAGGGGGATTGGGTACTTTAACCTTGTCTAAGACCAGGTATCCGAGGTGCCTTCAAGGCCCCTCTTATAGAAGGAGTTTGGACAGTAGCAGCCTCAGCGACCCGCGTGAACCCAAACTATCATTGCTATCGCCCCCCCACCCCCTCTCTCTTGCTCAACTTCTGAGAAGAAGTTCATTCAGATAGAACTACCAGCAGGTGTCGAGGATGACCAGGAATTGAAAGCTAGGGCTGTTGATGTAAGTTCAAACTATTATATATTTCTGCAGATGGATTTTGTTTCAGCTTAACGTACCTATCTATTATAATATAACTAACTTACTGTACTTCTTGAATGCAGTGTACTCACGAGCTTTATCTACAAATGCAAAGGAACGCTATTGTGTTCTATTCATGGTACGCAGATGCAACCGCAAGGATCAAAGATGTAACTAGTGATTCGACGGGCCTAAATCCTAGTCAGGCCTCTCAAGAATTCTTTGAGGGTGAAAAGATTCAAAAGTACGTCGTTTGAAGCGAGCACAGTTGCGAAAGGTCAAGGTTTACGTTGGTAACGCTCCTGCATTTGGAGAGGTAGTTAGTGAGTCGCCCAAAAAATGTGATGGAATTGATGCATCTACGCGTCAAATAAGTGAAGTTCTTTCTAGTCTCGCCAATGATGGGGGTGGGAAGGGTGGAAACCCTCATGCTGAGCCGCGTGGAGAGTCGGACAAGGCCGATGCGCCAACGAAATCAGTGGCAGTTTCATGGTCAAAAATTATGGAGGAAGTGGGAGGTGATACAGTAGTTTCTAATCAGAAGTCAGATGCTAGCCCAGGGTTAGAGGATCAAGTCGTGTGCACCCCCGTCCAAACGGTCAGAGAGCTGTTGTTAGAGGCGAATTACACCGCGGATGAAATTGACCAAGCTTACGGACGGGGATACGACGCTGAGATTCTGCCCGGGGTAGGTGATGAGGTGCATGAGCACGTTCATGGGGAGGGACTGAAAGAAAATGTTGAAAATGTTGAAAGATTGTCAGACATTGACCATGAAAGATTTTCGGACATTGTACACCAAGGCGACGGACGGTCGGAGGATGCCGAATCTCGGCCGGGGCGGGTGATGAGGTGCGCGAGCAAGTTCATGGGGAGGGATTGAAAGAAAATGTGCAAAGATTGTCGACAATCAACCGTCGATAAGGAGATGGAAAAATCTACGGTCCCAGAATTGGGTTTGGATACACAAGAATTGATGGAGTGTATGTTTTCTCTCTTGAAATGAAGGAAGCTTTATGTGGACTTCCAGCGTACGGGAGTGGTCCTGGTGGCGAGGTAAGTTTGTTAATTTGCGCTAAATACTTTTTATACAATCTTTTTTTTTTTTATTGGTCGTGTATAACTCTAAGTTGATAAAGTATAACTTTGTTGAAACTTATGTTGAGGCCTTGTAATCGTAGTGCCACCGCAACGGCCGGTTGGTACAACTCTTAACCAAAAGATATGACTACGGTTATACAAAGTATATGACTAGAGTTATACAATATATGCTTTGGAGTTATACATTAGATAGCTGAAGGTATATCTAGAGTTATACCTGGAGTTATTCCTGGAGTTATACATTATAGTGTATATGCTTACAGTTATACATTTTATGGCCAGAGTTATACGTTTGGTACAATTCCTAACCATATGTGTATAACTCTTACTCGGCGAATAATTTCGATAGCATATTTTTAACACTTCACACGTGTATAGCTCTTGCCTTTCTATGTATAACCGTAATTCATTGGGTCAAGTAATTCGTGACCCAATTGTCTCACTTTTAGAGTTTTACCTGTAATTTTTTTGATACAAAAGCATGGTGTTTAATTTTATGATTTTTCATTCAAAGCCATCGTTAAAAAGGATGTATTTGAGAATGTTGAACAACATTCTAACAATTGGGGTGTAAACGTAGATGTTGTCGAGGGTGCGGAGATCACCCCGGGAATCCTTCAACGAGAATGGAGTGGAAATCAAATCCCTCGACTTTCATGAGCACGGCGGATGTGAATGAGGCATTTGCTTGGGGTTGAGGAGGGAACGATTGGTCTTGCCAAAGAAGGTTTGGTAGTTGAAATCGCTGGTGCTAGGGTTGTGCCGGTTGCACCACTCTCACCCCTATTTATGTGCCGCGATGTGACATGATCCACCATCCTTTCTTACGCATTCAACTGCCCCCTTCCGTGTATGGACATTGTACCGAGAGAACCTAGGTTGTTCTCGGGATTGCGGGCACCGAACCCGACCAAAGACGTATGCTCACGAAAGGTTGCGATTTAACAAGGAACGTTTCAGGACGGTGTTCAGGGTGGGGAAGGATGTAATGGATTATGTCTTTGATCAATTCCACGTCCATAAGAAAGAGTAAGTAAAAGATAAGTTTTACCTATATTTCAATACGACAGTCAAACAGGCCATGAATCTTTTCCCTTGTTGCGTGTCTCAATTTTGCTAATCCTTTGTAGGGAACAATTGGTCACATATCCTCGTCCAAACTGCATAACGCGTATTGATCTCCGATCGTTGATGCCGGGCTCGACACGGCCAATGTCATCGACTGCTGGTCTGTTTTACTCAATCAGCTTACGCACGCGAACACCGCAGCTGTTTCAAGTTCGCGCTGTTTCTTTGGCCTAGGTCACGCTATAAGTTTGCTCGAACTCCGCAAGTTATTTTGTGACAAACTGTACGTAACTTGTGATACAAGCTGCCAACCCCGTCTATCATTTTTATAGGACCTAGCAATTGCAATTTGGCAAGGCGAAGAAAAACTTGGTTGTTGATAATTAAGAAGGCTTTTGTGCCTCGTGGGACATGTGGCAAGAGTCGTGTTCTAGTCCATTCCAACTGGACTCCGATATGGTGAGCTCAGATATCAATATAGATACATTTACATACTGGAATTATACATTATTTTCCTAGAGTTTAACAGTATATGCTTAGAGTTGTACAATATATGCTTTGGAGTTAGGCCTGGAGTTATACCTAGAGTAATACCTGGAGTTATACACTACACTGTATATGCTTACAGTTATAGATTTTATGGCTAGAGTTATACATCTTATGGCAAGAGTTATACATTATATAACTCTAGCTTTCGAATGACTAGAGTTATACGTTCTAGATCGAAGTTATACATTATTTGTCTAGAGTTATACGGATATGCTTAGAGTTTTGATGAGTGGCTAACTTCACTCCATAACTCTAGGCATATAATGTATAACTTTAACCATAGAATGTATAACTCACCGCACATAAAGTACAAATCGTAAGCATATACCGTATAATGTATAACTCCAGGCATCCTTCTACGCACATAATGTACAAAATCGCAAGAATATACTTGTATAACTCTAGAAATTGAATGTACAACTCTAAACATATAATGTATAACTCTAACCATAGAATGTATAATTCCAGCTACGCACAATATGTATGCCTCTAATCTGCTAATTATGTTTTATAACTCTTAGATTTTTGGTGCATGTTTGTAGGTTTTCGTCCCGATAAGCACTGGCGATGAAGATCATTACTCTTGCATTTGCATAAATTTCCTCTCGAGCGGATCGAGTATCTTGATAACCGTTCTTACGAGGACGATCTTCTCAAATTACCATACGGAGGGATTGCGCGTATTCTTCGTAAGTCTTATAAAACTGGTGACTAGATTAATTATCAGCTCCATTTGTTTTGTTAATTTGTCTTCCCCTTTTAAACGTCTTGCCTAACTTCCGCCAGGCTGATGCAATGGGAAAGTATATGGCCTACAAAGGGCTCGACAAAGGCAAGAAAGTTGAAGGGTTTCCTTTTGTCAACATTAAATTCAACCGGCGGGGATCGGGACATACCGCCAATGACCGTGGTCTTTACGTCATGGTTCATATGTTCTTTGCATGCACCGTGAGAGCCATTCGACTGTACCCTAGGGACTAAGGAAAGCAATGACCTCATGAGAGTGGAAATTGCGCAACCCTTGTCCTCGGTGACATTAACTTGGACGGGAAGTCATGTTATCCAGGGTAACAACTTTTAAGGAGCTTAAAGACCGTGAAATGGAGGAGGTGCGTGATAAACAGAGGATAGTCGGCAACACAAGTGGAAGGAAGAGAGGTGTTGGAATCGCCGGAGAGAACAGTTCTGCTAAACGACCTTGCTCTAAAGTCAGTTCAACCTATCAGACTCCACCTTCCAAAGTAGCCCTGGGCCGGGACGCGTCTAGTCGGGCCCTCTCAACAGCAATAGCCGCTCCCGGGGTAAGGGCGATGGCCTTGGTTGCACCACATATTGCGGGGAACCAGACGCCGACCTTACCGTGGTCGCCAAGATGCTGAAGATGAACAAGGCATTAACTAGGGATATCCCGGTGTATCGCAAACAAGTGGCTGATTACGTTTTCCTTGATGACTACAAATTTCCAAATGAGTAAGCTGTCTAAAATCCTAATGTTTTATCATATTAAGTTTTATCAATATAGACACATTTTCATACTGGAAGTCTACCGTATTTTGCGTAGATTTTTACAGTATATGCTCAGAGTTGCACAATATATACTTTGGAGTTATACATTAGAGGCCTGGAGTTATACCTAGAGTAATATATGGAGTTATATGTTTCATCACTGAAGTTATATATATCGTTAATGGAGTTACACATTCCTAAACTGCAGTTATACGTTTCATCAGTGAAGTTATGCAGTCATTTTAATAGTCGTTACCTTCCCATTTAGTATACGTTATAGCCTGATTAACACCTGCTGTCTGAACTACAGTGAACGACTTGTGAGTTATGGCCGGCACGGAACAATTAATAGGTTGCAAATGTTGTCTATGCTCCCTGAGACGCCAATGGATGAAAAAGTGATTGAGTGTTGGTCCTTGTTGCTTAATCGATTGGAGGCAGAGGATTGCGCGATTTTTCGTTCGTCTTTCTTAGGTATCCGTCATATGGTATGGTCCTAATCAATCCTTTAATATGTTATAAGAGTTGCACATACCCTCTTTAAAACTTTCACAGTGGAAATTAAGTCTAAAGTTATACATACCCTCCCTGGATTTAAACATTTTGTTTTGAGAAGTTATTAATAACCAGTATGAACTTAGGCATTCTTCATTATGCTATAAGAGTTACTGTGCAACTCCAATGCACAACCCCTATAACTCCACTGGTATCCTCACACATATACTGCTACTTGAACAGGAAATAATCTTGAGCCTTGTACGAAACCCTGTCCAACAAACACCGGACACCGAAAGGTTGTACAATACGTGGGACGTCTTCCGAACCGACTGTGGGACAGATTTCAGCTTGAAGGCCGATTTAATCTTCGTACCCATTAAGATTGAAGCCCATTATGCATGTGTGTGTATCAAATATAATTCTAGGACGATTGATCTTCTGGACAATAAGTACTATTCAAGTCCGCGGCAATCGGAGATATGCAAAGCATGTCACGTTATTGTAAGTGGAATTAAATTGTAATTATGTTCAACTAAAAAGTGTTCTCACCGCTTTTACAATCTCACTTTTTGACGTTCTTGTCTCTGCCAGGCGAGCCTCATGAGCGACTACGTGGAGTCTAGGGACGACGAGAAGAACAGAGGGAAAGACATACCGGCGTTCCCGATTCCGTCGAGATCCGGTTTGCCTGGCATCGGAAACGATAAACGACACCGAGTCTGGATTGTTCGCCATGATGCACATGTTAATGTACGAGGGTGATAGTTTTGGTCACGTTGATCTCGAGAGGAAGGTGAACCGTCGATATTTGGTGATCCAGTTGGCAGCGACGCTTCTCCTAGCTGACATGAACATCATCAGGGAAGGAGTTCTGTCCAAGGTCAATGGTTTCATTGACGAGAAATTACAGATCCTGAAGCAAGTAGAAGCCAGACGGAAAGCAGCGCGGAGAGGAGATAAAAAACCTGCGAAAAAATAGAATGTATTTCCTTTGATTCTCTATTCTCTTTTTTTTTGCAACTCTAGTATGTTGTCAAGAAACTCCTTAACAACTTAGACAACTTTTTGGAATAGATTGTTACTATATCATCTTGGTCAGTCATAATTAAAATCCAAGTTTTACAGATAAGTATTAGAGTTATACACTCTATGAAGTAAAGTTATACAAATTATGTACAAAAGTTATACAACACATGACTGCAGTTATGAAAAAAATGCAAAATTTATTAGACAACTAAGAGTTCTAAAAAAACATCAAGAGTTATACAAACTGTGTACAAGAGTTATACAACATATGACTGCAGTTATTTAAAGGCAAATTTTATTAGACAGTTATGAGTTTTACAAAAAATAACAAGAGTTATACAAATTGTGAACAAGAGTTATACACTCTGTGAAGTACATTTATCCATATATGGGTAAGAGTTTTACTTAAAGCCACTGAAATTATAATTCATTCTTAAAGCCACTTTTAAATATTGGATATGTTGCCATGAACAGAAGTCATCAAAATAATGTAAAAGAGTTATACAACATTAGCTTGAAATTTCACACACCATATTACTGAAGTTATACAATCTGGAAGGTGCAATCCCCCTTCAAAATAGACAAAAGCTAGCTATTAAATACCCCTTCCGTCTCACCAGATTTTTTACCTTTTAAAGAAAAAAAGATTGTAAATAATTTGTTGAGACGGAGGTATTTTTCTACTGCCTACTACTACAGCATGTTAAGTTTCTCTATTCTTCTTCTTCGTCGTCTTCGTCTTCTTCTTCTTCTTCTTCTTCATCTACTCCTTCAGATGCTGGTGAAGACGGTGGATGCTCAGAGAATGGGTTAGGGCAGTTCCGTTTATCGTGGTGTGCCATTTGTTTACAGTTATTACACATGCGCTTTGGCTTAGAAGCCAAGGCAATGACTTTAGCCTTAGCTGACACCATTCTTTTACCGCTGCCTTTGTTTTTCGATTGTTTTGGTGGAAGTATTGTTACCTCACATCCGGGGCAACCAAGGATTTGCTCAAATTCCTGCTGCTTTGTTAAATCCTTCTTGTACGGTAAAAGTTTCTCCTTGAACTCTCTAATTAACGAGCTTAAGTTCACAACTTCAGTCTCACTCGTGCCACGAAGTAAACCAATGGTTGCATGAACTTCACCACAACTTCACCATCGCAACTTCTTTTGCATCAGCTTACTATTTGTTTCCATTTGTTCACCATCACATTCTGATAATCTAATTGCAATGCATCCTTTCTCCATCTTGTAGAAACGTAATCAACCGGAATTGTCTTCATGCCGTTAGCCGACAAAATCCATACTATATGTCGGCACAGAAATCCCATCCTTTCAAACATCATACAACAAGCACTTTGTAGCCTGTGTCCCTGTAATCCAATTAAATTATGCCGTTAGAAGTCTTATACATATAATAATAAGAGTTAAACATTATCATGTAGAGTTATACATATGGCAACAAGAGTTATACATTCTGAAAGCTACGTTATTCAAACTCTAATCGAGTTATACTACAAATAGTCATTCGGTGAAAAATTGAATAAGTTCTAATGTTATTCTGAAAGTAGAGTTATACATATGGCAACAAGAGTTATACATTCTGAAAGCTAAAGTTATTCAAAATGTAATCGAGAGAGTTATACTACAAATGACAACGATTCATGAAAAATTGAATAACTTCTAATGTTATTCTGAAAGTAGAGTTATACATATGGCAACAAGAGTTATACATTCTGCAAGTAGAGTTATGCATATAATAAGAAAAGTTATACATTCGAAAAAACTTAAGTTATTCAAAATGTTGTCGATTTATACAAATAGATAAACTGCATTGATCGAACAATTGTATAACTTCTATGTTCAGACAATGTAATTTTGGCACTATATCTAGCAACTTCAAATAACTACCACATAAAGTTGATGCCAAAATGTTGTTACCTGGTTGTACTCTACGTTGAAACTTTTCTCGTCGATTGAATCCTTTACGACAAGCCACTTCAACTCCATCGACTTCAAAGATAGCCCCTTGGTCTTACATGTATCGATTGAGCAAATGACCTCTAGTTGGAATTCCTTGAAAACCTCACGGGTATAAACATTTGACGCATATTCCTCAATGGGTAAATGCGTCCCCATTGCCGGTGTTGAGTGTCGGTTTTCATGGTCAAGTCTCTTCTGCGTATGCCGTTGATGGTCCATAGCGCTTTCAAAACGCATCCAAAACTCCACTAACGTACATGACTTCTGCTCGAACTTCTTAAAAAAACTATTACTGCTCTCTGATCTCCGGGTTGTCCTCATTACACCACCCATGTTCAAGTCCCTGCAATGTGCCATCACCCATTGGCTCCTTTTATCGTACGCTTCTGTAAACCACTCTTCGTTCACAAGACCATGCGCTTCCATTATTTCTGCCCACCTAGCGTCAAAGTCGTCTGCTTCTATGTTGTCGTCCCATATAATGTTGTTCAATTTCTGAACGAACTCCTTATAATCCTCCCTTGTCACCCCGACCTTTGATGGCACCTTATTCATTATATGCCATATGCAAAATCTGTGGCGTGCAGTCTTGAAGGCAAGGGGTACGGTCTTAATAATGCCCGGGTCCTGATCTGTGATAATGTACTTGGGTTCCTTTCCTCCCATAGCATTCAAAAACCTGTTGAAAACCCACTGGAAGGATTCATGGTCTTCATGGGCAATCAATGCCCCACGAATGTCACCGATCGCTTATGGTGATCTATGCCAATGAATGGCGTGAAAATCATATCGTACTTGTTTGTTGAGTATGTTGGGTCGTGCGACATTTGCATCTCCAATAACGGAGTAGTTCCTTCTAGCGGTTACACGCCCATATTGCGCTTCAAGGTCGTTATCCTTGTCAACTTCATAATCAAAATAAAACTCCTGCCTATTTTGTGCCATATTCTTGAACCGGTCAATGAACAATTGACCGTCCCGTTTATAGATGAAGCACTTCACATCTCGGTGGAAGTTCTTAAAATCAGTTAAGGATGCACCAATGTTCTCGAACCCGTTTACGAACTCCTTACACATGTTGTACGTCCTAGTTGCTCCTATCCTCAACTCGCAGCGGACAACAAATCCTTATCGATCTTGATTAATAACCAAGAATTCCTCAACTATAACTCTTTCATTATTCTTATAACTTCTTGAAACATATGCATAACTCCATTGATTGATTGTGCAACTTCTTATTATTTTTAACTCTTAGGTTTACATAACTCTATCATCTCGGTGAATAACTTTAGAAGTTTGCCATTCAATTAGTGGATGTTTGTTTAATAGTAAACTAACCCTTGAGTTTTACATTATCAAGTACTTGTGAAAATCTTCTATGTTCCGCGACATCTTTTGAAACTGACGATCCTCACTCGATACAAGCTCGTGATTATGCCCCATGTGGAATCGGTCAATTACTAGTACTCCATTCTTCATAAATAGCTTGACATGTGCTTTACACCCTACCCTCTTGACTGTATATTTCCTCTGGTTCGCAGTTCTTTTTCCCATTTGCATTTCTTCTTCCCTAATCCCGGTCTCATTTTTTTTAATTACTGCCTCTCCTTTTGGGACATATGTGAATCCCTCTCTGTTGCAAACTAGCAACTTTGACTTGATTTCACCGTCGCGCCATTTTTTCGTCGAGTACTTCCGAACATCAAACCCGGACGCCAATGCATAAACTTTATAGAATGTCACTGCCTCGTCGATTTCAAAAAATTGTTGCCCTACACAAGGTGTAAACTTCGCTGCCAAATGCTTACAATACTCAGTTTCCGCTGCCTTACGACCATCTGAGCAGAATCAAACATCCATGAAATGATTAAAAAATACATAACTCTACGCATATACTGTATAACTCTATGCACAGACTGTATAACTCTGTGCACATATTGTATAACTTTGGGTATATAATGTATAACTCTTACCATATCATGTATAACTATAGTCACACTCTGTATAACTCTAGGTAGATACTGTATAACTATAGTCACACTCTGTATAACTCTAGTCACAGTTTGTATAACTCTAGTCATACAATGTATAACTCTAGTCACAGTCTGTATAACTCTAGTCATACAATGTATAACTCTAGTCAAACTCTGTATAACTCTAGTTATTCAATGTATAACTCTAGTCATTTAATGTATAACTCTAGTCAAACTGTATAACTCTGGGCACAGAATGTATAACTGTAGGCAAATAATGTATAACTCTAGTCACAGTATTTATAATTCTAGTCATACAATGTATAACTCTAGTCACAATCTGTATAACTCTAGGCATACAATGTATAACTCTAGGCATTTGATGTATAACTCTAGTCACACTGTATTACTCTAGGCACAGTCTGTATAACTCTAGTCATACGATGTATAATTCTAGCTACACAATGTATAACTCTAGGCAGAGATTGTAAGCTGTATAACTCATTCTACACAATGTATAAATCTTAGCATATAATGTATAACTCTAGGTATATAATGCATAACTCTAGGCATACTTTATATTCTAAGAGTTATACATTTAATGAAACGGCACAATATATGGAATGCAAAGGGTTATAAGATTTGAAGCAGGGATATGGCACAACTTTCTAAACAAAATTTGTATTAATTTAAGCATCAAACCCCAAACATATTAATTAAAAAACAACTCAAATAACACATTACTAATTATAAATTCATTCCACTATCTCAATAACCAGTCCATTATATCCCTATCTCCACCCTAAACTCCAAACCCTAAATCTTTAAAACCTAATAAACTCCAAACTTCCTTCAATAATGAATGATACCATTCGTTTAACATGCATTATGACCGAGTACAACAAAAGTTTCATACGCTTCAGAAATCGAGAGGAAGTACAGGCTCTTCCTTGAGGATGCTCGGATCGCACTCAAGGACGCCAAAAAAAATGGCTTGTTAGAGCCGCAGATAATGCAGCTATTAGAAGATATTGCATCTGCGGAACGAAACCTCCAAATAGCAAAGGAGGAGAGGATGAATATCATATAAGAGAATGCATCCCTATATGAACATTTAAGAATTGTATTTTTAGCAATGCATTAAGTTTATGTATCTATATCTATTAATTAAGTTCATGTATGTTAAATGTGGATTTGTTTTACTATCCTCTCCATCATCTTCGTTGTTTTATTTTATTTAATTTGTTTTACTAACAAACGCAGAAAACTAAGCGAATAATAATTACAGAAAAAACAATGACGGAGAAAAACACATGCAAATAACATGTATAACTCTGGGCACAGAATGTATAACTGCAGGCATTTAATGTATAACTCTAGGCACAGTCTGTATAACTTTTAGCATATAATGTATAACTCTAAGCATATAATGTATAACTCTAGGCATATAATGTATAACTCCAAACACAGTCTGTATATGCTAAGAGTTATACATTATATTCTAAGAGTTATACATTATATGCCTAGAGTTATACATTGTAGAGTGTATTACTGTAGATCCAGAATGTGATGTGTTGTACAACTTGTATAACTCTTACCTATATATGGATAACTGCAGTGATGTGTTGTATAACTTCTGTACAAAACGTGTATAACTATAATCATACAATGTATAACTCTATACACAGTCTGAATAACTCTAATCATACAATGTATAACTCTAGACACAGCTTGTATAACTCTAGGCATATAATGTACAACCCTCCACATCCTATAACTTCACTTAATGAATGTATAACTTCAGCTATAACATGAATAACTATATCAAAATTGGTTCTTTAGTAAGATTTTTACGCACAATTTAGGGTTTGAATTACTCTGTTACCTGAAGCTGCAGGAAATTGTCAAAGAGTTTTACAAAAAACCTCTGGAGTTATAACACGATGAATATAAGAACTGCATGTGTACACTGTATTATTGAAATTATACATATTTGGGTCAGAGTTTTACTAAAACCCACTGAAGTTATAATTCGTACTTGATCAAGCTTTTAAATTTCCATCATTTTTTGCCATCAACAACAAGCTACCAAAATGAAAGAACAAATCTGATGAACACCATGAAAGTACAACAGTATTAAGAATAATGAACACAAATTAAATAACTACAACCTACAATAATGAACATTAATCCAAAATTACATATAGCACTTTATATTTGAACATCAAGCTACAATAATAACCTAGACACAAATAAGAAAGTAAACAACTCACCTTCGACGGCAACTTCAATCTGCATATGATCCACTTCACAAACACTGACTGTCATTTCCTGCTTGTTTCTCTGATGAAGAATGACAATTTATTTTGTCTTCAACAAAGCTAATGATTTTTAACGGATGAACAATAACGTACTTTATCTCATAACAATTTATTTATCCGATGATCATTGAAGTAGTTTTCCATTCGCGCTGAAATTTCTCTTATTTTTTGATGATTTATATTGTATTTTACAGGATTTAGGATCGTTTTTGTGGGGATTTTTATGGGTTTTTGCTTGTTGAGAGGTTTTGAATGGTGAAAAGAGGAGGGAAGCATGCAAAATGATATAGGAGGCTTTGTTTATTGCTATTGTCCGCGGGATTTGATATGGAGGTAGTACATTAACAGTGAAAGTGGTCCCTCTCTCACACATTCAACAATTTTTTTTTTTTTTTTGCTCTAAAAAACACGCCCTCTCTCCTCATCTCATCCCTTCAATCCCTTCATCCAAGGGCTCTTATAAAGACTTAGGGCCTTATAAGGTATAAAGGCCTTATAAGAACCCTTATATATATATACAAACTCTCGTTTTAATATCTTCATTTTCATTCTAATAGATTATGCATTATAGTATTTGTAATAATATATCCTCTTTACACAACCTTTATGCAAACAACCTTTATTTAAACGAAATTGTAAACGAATCAAGTAAAACAGAACTTCGTCCTATGCTAACTTTGTAGTAAAAATTAATTTCAATAATAACTCCATTTCCCCCCATAATTTTATGGACGACGGGAAAAACCTTGAGAAAAATAAATGATAGGGTAAGAATAATGATAAATGCATGAGACATCTCGACTATTTACACGAAACACAAGTAATCTTACATAAGCTTCCTTCTTCGTGATTAAACTAGTAACAACTACCCTCTTTAACGCCAAATTCTTCACATAATTTTGGGATGTTCATCAAATACTTGAAGTTTCTATTTCAGCTAAAAAATCCAACTATAATAAACAAAGTGAAGCATGGAGAAACATTCAGTGAATCGAACAACTACAATAATCTCGCATAATAACATTAACAATAACAACAGAAATATTTGTATAAGGCGGTCTTGGACGAGTTTGTTGTAAAACGGATCCCTTTAATAACTATTTTTACTCGCTTGTTTGCGACAAACTATAATCGACATTCGACATACTCGTACATAATAGCTATAGAATAATTAAGATGGTTAATGTACTACTAATATTGATTATAAAGGGAAAATACATTGACCTTTCTATAACAGCTACTCTAGAGAAGACAATACCACATTATCACGTATTTAACAATGAAGGTTACTTCTCGTCATTCGCAATCATGGCCTTTAGCACGGGTTGAAATTTACTTTCGTGATCATAAATCCAAGCCGAGCAAATGAACGCTATTTTAGACAATGATCATAGCATATTCTTCTAATCTGACATGAAGAATAAAGAGAATTAATTAGATTCATTATCACAGTATCAACAATCAATCATATGAACTGAAGAACAAAACAATAACTGCAAACACATCAATAAAGCAGATTAGCAGAACGTAACAAAAAAACAGGACAAAAATAAAATATGCTCGGTAGAAGTACATATGACTCAATATATACCGATATATTTTAGGTATTATTTCAGTTTAAATACCTCTCAAATTCTATTGTAATTCTTTATTTTTTAATATTATTGAAATTTAGATTTACTTTTTCGCAAGAAATTAATAGAAAATTGCAAACTTATAGTTTCATTCTAATTCAAACACCATTGTGCATTGTTCTTAATAAGCATTTGTACACAAATAGAGTAATATGCTTGATATAGTCTCCAACCGCAAGCCAACTTTTTTGGCAAATAGGATTGGATTAAAGTTGTCATTGTAGAGTTTAACGTACACCAAATATCATTATAAACTATATCTCATTGTATTAAATAGCTTTTTAGATTAACTCAATTAAATATATATATTATGTATTTTATGAAAGCTGGAACTCTATAAACGCTCGAAAAAAGCTTCCTTTATTAATATAGTTGATAGATAGATAAATATAGATTGTTTCTCAAGTTATTTATGAAAGTTTAGAGAAACAACGATTTAAGTAGATCAATTATAATTTATTGTTATTTTAGGAGTACTACTTATTGAGTTAATTGATTCATATAAATTAAAGGATTATTTTATAATAATAATAATCCATCCTATTAGTGGTCTACAATAATCACTCCATCCTATCAATAATCCCAATTATATCCAACGTCAACACCATACCTTCTAAAACCGAACCAGCTGATATTTTGTGATGTTTATGTGTATCAAATAAACCAAGTTCTTGATTCATCACTTGAAAATATTACACATAAACTTCATATATACAAATAGGTTGTCCAAAAACTATCAAATATATTACAACATAAACTTCACAAAAATATCAGCTGGTTCGTTATTAGAAGGTATGTTGCTTAAGTTGGATTTAATTGAGATTATTGATAGGATGGAGTGATTATTGCAGACCACCAATATGATAGATTATTGTTATGAAATAATTAGTTATACTAGTGTCAACAACATAATCCGACAAAACTCCAAACCAAAACGCTTACCTAGTCTTATATGTCCAACACGAGCGAGCTCATGTGCTATTATATTCGACTGGCGGCCTGTATTTTCCTGACTCATGAGCGGGTTAGGCCGAACTGGACTTACCCACACTTTGTCTACCTTTAATAGCCCAAAAACCTTCGAGCAGTGCTTTCGTTTCATCCATCCTTAAATCCTCGTTGTCAATTTGCACATGACCACCCGTCATTATTTCAACAAACCATTTTGAGCCTCCCACCCACCCTTCTCTTACATATGCCATAGCACATTGACACCACACTAATGTTCTCATGTCCGCTCTCATCCTCTCCTCTACCATCTCCCTCCTCTATTCATAGGCTCACCTAAAAACCCAATCCCAATTCACCATCTCCTTTTCAAAACTACCATTTGAATCACACAATAATCCATTATACACCTCTCGTTCCCCATACTACAACCCCCTACCTGTCTCCTTTAGAGTAACAAACGGGTCAATCGAGTCGGGTCACTCTGAGTTATTTTGTGTTTGGGTCATTTTGGATTTGTCATTATCAAGTTATTTAGTGATAATAATTATTGTGCAATAATAAACATCCGGGTCAAGTTAATCAAGTTACGGGTCAAATCTAGGCCCTTGATTCAGATATAGGATCTCATTCGAGTTATTCAGACGTGTCAATATTACCAAGTCAAGTCGACTTGACTTCCACCAATCTCTCACCTCCTTAAGGGCTAAGGCTTAAACCCCCACTCCGACCCCCATTGTCAAATTAAATACGGGTCGGCTTAGATGTCGTCTCATGTCGACAAGCAAAATCGGTTAAGATCTACGTGCAAACCGTAGAAAGAACACCAATTCTTATTTCAGACCAAGGTATCCGTCTTATTAATAAGACGGATACCATATTCTCTCACAAAATACCCATTTTGGGTGAGTGGAGAAGCACATGGGGGGTCCTACCTTTGTCCCCTCTACCCATTTCCTCTCACACAACGACCCGTCTTAAAATCCGACCCGTTTTAAGCAAGACTTACTCTAGAAAGAAAGAAACTTCACCGTTATTTGACTCGATTGCCAAATCCCAATTGATTTAGGTAATTAGGTGGTGCAACTCCTTTTATTCTGGGTTCATGCAATCCAAATCTTATAAATTACCCAGAAAATAAATCAAAGTCCCACCATCATCATCATCTCCAATCTTTATCACTCGCACACAGTAATTAAAACCCATAAATCTCAACCTCACTGAACAAAATCACTGTGAAAAAGATTGGATCTTGACAAATTTATACACCAAAAAAAGGGGGTTTCTTCATAATTTCAATGGCATCACCAGATCAAGAAATACCAGAAGGAACATTGAAGAATATATTGGACCAAAATACCCTTAAATGGGTATTTGTAGGAGGAAAAGGAGGTGTTGGTAAAACTACATGTAGTTCAATTTTGGCAATTCTTCTTGCAAGTGTTAGGTCTTCTGTTCTTATTATCTCTACTGATCCTGCTCATAATCTTAGTGACGCTTTTCAACAGCGTTTTACTAAGGCTCCTACCCTTGTTAATGGATTTACCAATCTCTTTGCCATGGTAATTTTTACTTGTTTTTTTCTATTATGTTTTGGTTAGAATTTCAGAAACAGGTTAAGACTGCGTACATTCGACCCTGACACTGGGGTAATGCTGTTGTTGTTGATGATAATTTGGTTACAATGTGAAATTGTTGTTTTGGGTTTATGGTTTGATGATAAAGTTGAACTCTTTGATGGATTAGAGAGGTTTTAGGAGATGTTCAATCGATAATTGTCGGTGTTTAGGTGGTTAGTATGTTGAAAGGGTAATTGGGGAAGGTTGATTACACAAAGGTTGGGTCTTTGCTGAATTGTGGGATGTTTAGTGTTTAGATTGTGTATGTTTTCGATTGACGAATTGAGGGTGGCAAGTGTGGGATTTGATGCTAATATCTCCATTATTATGGGTATTTTTAGTAATTACTATGTGAAGAAGGATAATTGAAGTAAGGTTGATTAGACAAAGGTTTTGTCATTGCCGAATTGTGGGATTAATGTTTCGGGTTTGGTTGTTTATGTTTTGGATTGTCGAATTTAGGTGACTAGGTGAGAAGTGTGAGGAATGGGTGGTAATGTATTTGCTGTTTTTATATAGTCTTTTAAGTGTTTTTTTTTTTTTGTTTCTGTATTTGGTACTTTTAGTTGTGTATTCCATTACTGTCTTGGCTACTTTTAGATGCCGGGATGTTAGAAGTAGCTTCCTGGATTTCCTAGGATTGCATTTGTTTGTTTTTGCGGTGTTTCTGATGGTTGGTGTGCAGACTTCATTGTAATGCAGGGATGGATCCATGTGTATTGACATGGATTCCCATGACACTGTAAAGCTAATTTGTTGTGCATTGTCTATAAAATTTTGGTGTTGAAAACTCTGAAATCTACAATTCCTATAGAATGACTCGAACCTTTTAATAGGACCCTGTGAATTATTTTGTTTTCTGTATGTATCACTCGTACGTAACTCTTCTAGCTACCGTAATGCTATATCCAGGGACTTGAGGCACCTGACTGAGGGTAGCTAGCGAGGGAAAAAAAGCCACTGTAATACTGTAGCTAGGGGCTTGAACACTTAACTAAGGGTGGCTTTACACGGATTTTTAGATTTCAGAGTTAGCTTGGCTTTTGAAAGTTAGCAGTTCTCGGATTTGAGTTGGGGAAATTATGTGTCAGCACAAATGGTTGCGTAGCGCTAGGGTTTAATCCAGCATAGGTCTCATGTGTAATAAGACCTTGAGAAAGTGGTTACACTCTCGTTGAATGTTGTGAGGCTGAAAGATTGAAGAGTGAGCCAAGGGCAAATGTTGAAGTGAAGCCATGTGACAGACACATGGAGTATATGACGTATAGAAAATTTTTAGGAGATGGCTGGCGGATGAGATTTATTTTCGTTTGCAAATATATGTCTTTCATCTTCAATAATACTCGTAAAACCCAAATGTAAGTTTTTACTTAACCCCTAATCCAAAACTCAAACCCAACATCCCCGGTCACCAACGAACCACCACCAAACCATCTTGAACAACATTTTCATTCTAGAATAACATTTTTGGACTTGAAAATCTGAGATGAGTACTTTGTTCATGTTTATTTTCGCATTTGGTATTTCTTTGTATCTCTCATAAAAAAGTGTCGAATTTTTTTTTTGCTTTTTGTTGGAGTAGTTGAAGAGGAAGGAGGCTCCGTTGTTTAGAATGGAGAAGATGTGTGGTGATGTGGATTTAGGATGTTGACTTGAGGAAAGGTCGTCGGCAGAGAAATTGGGACAGTCCGGTTAGAGAATGGGCCTCAAGCACAGTGAGAGGAAGGGTCTGTGGTTTCGGCGAGATTTTGTGGTGGCCGCGTTGTTGGCAAGTTTGTATTTCGGATTCACGGTGGTAAGTGGTGGAAGAATGGGCGAGGGTGGAGGCTGGAGATTTGAGGGTATTACTGGGGCTAATGAGTTAGTGGTTAATAGTCTCAAATTCTCATTAATGAGTGTTTAAGTTGTGTTAATGGTGGAACAAGTAGTACATACATGAGGTTTATTAGGATGCTTTAGTAGTTTCACCCCTTACAAAATTATCAAAAATGGAAAGAAATGAAAAGGGGAGAACACAACAAAATTTCCTTATAAGGAAAGTGGGAAGATCAGGAAGAGATGGAGGGATTAGTAGTTGTTGATGTAATTAACAATGCATTTTTTTTATTTCGGGTCTTCCGTATATAACCTCCCTGTTAGATTGTGTACTCGCCTTTTGTGGGAGACCTTGAGGCATTGGCATAGTGTTGTTGTTGTTTGTATCTTTAGTATCTTGTATAGCTGTATTTGCTATTTAAAATTTAATCTTGCCAACTTTTGTATACTTGCAGGAGGTTGATCCATCTGTAGAAAATGAGGATATTACAGGGGATGGGCAAGACAATTTTGTGTCGGAGCTGGCAAATGCGATTCCTGGGATTGATGAAGCCATGAGTTTTGCTGAAATGCTAAAGTAAAACATACTGCCTTTACCTTTTGTGAGATTGCATTTGTTAAGATTCCTTTGTTCTTTGTAGTGTGGTTGTAGTCACCTCTGCAGTCGTTACTTGTTGGCGTGACATAATTCATCATGACGATTAATATAAATAAACACACGGTATTCTCATCTTTATCTATTTTTTTTCCATCCTCCAAAGGGAAAAAGGTAAAACTGAACTAGGCTTACAACTTGGTAGCTTCTTTAGGTGTGCGTCGATCCTAGCACTGCACAAGTTCAACTATGTGGGTGTATTCTTGAACCCTTTTTAAATGTTCCAAACTAAAGAAATTATCAAAATATGGTTGGAGGCACACTATTTGTAGAAAGTGTGTCTACATAGGCTTATATTTTCTTTTCCCAGATTCAGAGCATTTTTTTACTGAATTGCCCAGCAATGATGCTCATAAAGTCCTGACTTATTTTTATGTGTTTGTTTGTGTGTATTTCACATGAAAAAAAATCTTACCTTTTGTTGACTTGAACCATAGATGTAGTGGTTCTTTGAATCAGATATTGATTGGCTTTTGACATTTGATTCATAAAACAAATGTGTAATTCATGAACCACATACATTTGACAATTACGTCAATTTTGTTTCTGAAAATGCATTCTGATTTCTGCTTGATAGATTAGTTTATTCATTTCTCTGTAGCCTTAATTTGCCAGCTTACGGTCCCCTGGATTTAATGCAGATTGGTCCAGACAATGGATTATTCTGTGATCGTGTTTGATACAGCTCCCACTGGTCATACACTCCGGCTTTTGCAATTCCCTTCCACATTAGAGAAGGGTCTTACAAAACTGATGACGTTAAAGAATAAATTTGGAGGCTTATTAAGCCAGGTATGTGTATGTATAAGTGTATTTTTATACGTGACATCTATTAGGGAGTAATTTTAGTTGATGAAGTCGTAACCCTCATGATGTTTTAATTCCCCTGGGTTCTTGCTTCGTGCTGGAAGTTTGACAGATTATGCACTTTATTAGTTTATGTTTCTTTTCAAGCTTAGTAATATTTATTATCATGCCATTAGGCTGACACTGAGATATAATCTAAGAAACACCCTTAATGGAGGAAAAAAAAATCACGGATCTTCAAAAGTCGACGAGATATAGTTCTATATAAGATGCCATTGGCAATTTTGCATGCCATCGCACAAACTTCAAAGTGCCTCTACTGTTTGATCCTTTATTGGTGACACACTGACGCATGATATTTATGTTAAATAAGTCAACAAAACCTATGAACTACAAAGCTGTTATAACTTTCATGGCCCTATCAATCTAAGTTACCTTTGGTTGAAATTGATGAATACAAAGTATAAAAAGCTTGTCTTGTAAATCATGGTGCTATAAGAATGGTGCTATAAGAGAAAAATCTAAGTGGGGATGCAGTTCTCACTTCTCAGCGTTTATGGAGATTTTAAACTTTTACTATATGCAAGCCGTATATCGTGAAAAAGCATTCAGAGTGAGAAATTGGAGTGTTGACAGTCAGAGTGAGAAAATTGAAACATTAAGATGAACATCTACTACTTGAAGAGAGGACCATAGAGGGACTATGAGCCCTGTTGATTTCCTTCATTATGTCCTAAGCCAAAAAAACACTAGTCTGCTAGAGATGAAGGACGCCAAAGGCAAATATATTTGTCAAATAATGCCAGTTAGGTTAATTCAATTCTTATCACCACACATTCCTAGAATGCAGAGGGATTTTTACTATTAGGAAAGTAGCAATTGGTGGTAAATAATGGTTATCCTGTTCACCAATATCCGAACACCCTAAGAGCTTGTATGTTTTTGCTTTTTCTCCTGTCTTATGATGGGTTATTTAAGAGGGCAGTATGTTTGCCTTTTACTTTGCATTTTGTTGGATTTGCCCCCATTGGCCAATTTTCCACTCACGAAAATGGAGGGAGTAGAGTAATATTTTAGGCGTAGTAGTACTTAGTCGAGATTGTTATCACATATTTGACAATTATTATTTTTTTAATTTTTTCTTTTCTTTTAACAGATGACTCGTATGTTTGGCGTTGAAGATGAATTTGGTGAGGATGCAATCCTTGGCCGGCTTGAGGGCATGAAAGATGTAATTGAACAAGTGAACCAGCAGTTCAGAGACCCTGTAAGCCCCCTTGTTCCTCATTTATACTGTACTGAATCTACCGCCGCTCATTTCCATCCGATTAATTATGCTCTAAGTTGGTAAAGGATAAGAACGTCAATATGTTGAGAATCACCACCTGGGTTAAAGATGATTTCTTATGTAACTATGTAGAACAGTTGAGAGCAAAAACTAGGAATAGTACATAGTAAATCTTGCTTCTTAATTCTAGGGTGGTTACACCTGAATTTTTTCCAGATTCGCCTCTGGTCTACTTGATAAGTTGATATTCCTAGTTTCACCCAATCCATCATAGTTGCTTGCTCTTGATACTTGTGATGTTGCTATTGCAGGACTTGACGACATTTGTTTGTGTCTGCATTCCTGAATTCCTTTCTCTATATGAAACCGAAAGGTTGGTTCAGGAACTCGCGAAATTCGAGATTGACACTCACAATATCATCATTAACCAAGTGCTATTTGATGATGAAGGTATTTTCCGTAATCTTCAGTATATGTTTTGTTGGAATTGTGACTGTCTCTGCCTGAATAGACCACCTGATTGTCCTTTATTGTTACTTGGTGGTTCTAGTTGTCGATTCTAAGCTGCTTAAAGCAAGAATGAGAATGCAAGAGAGGTATATTGATCAGTTCTACATGTTGTACGAGGATTTCAACATTTCAAAATTGCCCTTGATGCCAGAGGAGGTACGTGCAGTAAATTATGTTTTTTTTTTCCCGACCTGTACTTTTTGAGTTCGGCTACTTGTAGATATTGAAGAACTGACCTGACTAGGATTAACCTGATCCAAACCCGGAACAAAACAACCTGAGGTAGAGCTGGACTGAAATGACCTTTTTGACACAAAATCCTTAATATTCAAGAACCAAGACGACCCAAAAATAATTCTATTGGCCAGATCATTGACATGAAAACAACTCGAGTTTGGAATAACCTGTATCCCAGATGACCCAAGCCTGTAATAACCCGGCCTGAACATGAATGTCCCATTTGTCAAGTCTACTTGGGGTTGTTTAGACATTAGTGCTGTTGTTTTCATTCCACATGAATATGTTAAGCGCAATGTCAAAAAAACTGTGCTTTGTTGTATTCTATGATGTTAATCTTGCTTTGATATTATAGGTCACTGGACTACAGGCATTGAAGTCATTTTCACGCCATTTCCTTATACCGTATCAACCCGCAATTAAAAGGGGAACGATTGAGGAGTTAGAGATGAGGATTGCCGAATTAAATCGGCAGTTGAAAGATGCTGAAGATGAGCTTGATAAACTACGGAAGGGAAAACAAAAGGCATAATCATGTCCAATACCCGATCCCTCACATATTCCGTTGTCTTTTCTTGAGCTTTTTTCATTTTTGTAACCTTATTTCCTTTTTTTTTTTTTTGCGTCATGGATAGTGACGACTGACGAGCCATTTGGAGCTTCGTCAATGTTGGTTTATCTATTCCTTTTTATACTGTAGCATGTTTTTACCGTACAAGTTACGCCATATGGCTTATAGCTCATACCACAGATTGTTTATTGTGCTGGTTAGATTACCTGTGTAACAATTGAATGTTATAAATAGGAAAAATTAGACAGCTTCAGCATGCTCAACAGCTGTCTTTCCAATTTTGTTTCATTTTCCTGGAAATACATCATAGAAGAATACAGGATTGTCACACCTTCAAACAAGGACATTACCTAGTGCCGAGGGCGTGTCTAAGGTGAGATGGGGACAGAAGAGCAGGGCAGAATAGCAAAGAAATCATGGGGAGGGCGCAGAGTCGTAGTAACTGTAGTAAGTAACTCACCTCGGTGAATTTGTTCGCTTTATTATAAACTAAGAAGTTAATTTAATCATTAGTAACGGCTTTTGAGATGAAAATACATTTCAGCTTATATTAGAAAGCAAATTCTCTTTAAGGGTTATCTCATTTTCCGATAAAGAATTGAGAAGACGATAATATTGAAAATATACTCTATGTCGTTATTCAAGTTATGAAAGGAGCAAACTAATTTGGAAAAGATTAAACAAAATTAGAACGAAATGATTACTAAACTGACTAACTTCTAACCATGAATATCGACATCTCTTCAAATATATTTATTGTAGGGGTTGGCAAAAGCTAACCGGCCCCACCTCGTAAGAACTTAAAAATTGGTGAGTCAAAACCGAACTGTCCCGAGATTAAACTAATAACCAGTAGAAACTTTATTTTGTGCCAATCTGAATGAGACCAAGATTTTGACTAAATTCGATGGATGGCCCAATAGTGAATTAACTTAATAATAGTTCAAATATGAACTAAATTGAGATTCATCTTAATCGTTGTCATTTAAACTAAGATAAATGCACTTATATATCTGTTTAACAAGAAATTATTGATCAAAATTAAATATATAAGATAAAATACACGTTGATAAGTTGACTTGATGCTGGAACCGAATCGACTTGTCATCTGATGATGATCCTGTAAGTCTGTAATACTCGAAGAGATTGAGAGAAAAGTTGTCGGACATCGAGAAAATAAGGAGAGCTTATGATATGTTTCTAAGAACAACAAGTCTCCCTTGTAACGTGCATATTCGTCACAAGCTTGCGACGAGTCAAGTACCCATGTGGATAGATAAGACAACACAGATTGCTACTCACATGAGTAGTATTTGACCCGTCCCAAACTTGCGACGAAAATGCCCGTCATAAATGAGAATTTGTGGGTAAAAAATTCTACCCACCACATTAGTAACAAAGCTTTGTCCTTTTAGGTTTAAGTGGGGATAAAACAGGCATAAAGGTGTGTCTCGACTCAACAATGACCCAACATAAATTACAACAACGACCCAAATCCGTTATTATTAACTGAAATAAATCGAACCCGATATAACCTGGTCGCTTTGACCTAGAGCTGATCATGGGTCGGGCCTATGCGGGCTTGGGCCGGACTGGGATAATAAAAATGGCCCATATGTGCGGGTTGGGCCGGACCGGGCCAAATGAGAGGGCCTATTTAGCGAGCCCAAGCCCGACCCTTATGGGCTAAATCGGGCTTTTGGGCCTATATGGGCTTTTCGGGCCCTAAAATTTACGACTTACCGAACGAGATAAGTAGTATAATACCTTCAACTTGTACTTTAAATGTGCACTTAGTATAAAAAATCGTACAAAGTATGATGAAATACATATGAATTAATCTCCAAAAATAGAATAAAAGACAATCATCGACACATTATAATGTTTAATCATATCTAGTAGATATGATTTATGATACGTGAACATCGCTTTTAAATCTCAATAAATATATACATGAGTTTATAAGGAATTATATATATAATTTACGCTACTTAAACTAATTTAATAAGAAAAATATTCTTTAATTAATAAATATGGGCCGGGTCGGGACAAAATTTGGGCCAAACGCTTGGCCCAAACCCGGGCCCAAAAGTACATTGGGCTTTTTTGAGCCGGCCCATGGGCTTTTTTGGGCCAAAATAAAAGGCCCAAGCCCTTCAAAAAAACGGGCTGGGCCGGGTCGGGCCAATGGGCTTCGGCCATTTGATCACCTCTACTTTGACCTAACATTAACTAATCTAAGCGACCAGTGTGACCTATAACCGAACCGGGTGACATGATTGCTAACTCTAATCTCACCGGGTTCCCCATATAACACAAGTGTGATGATCTAATCTGACGATGGATTTACTTCTGTCCATCACATCTTGCTCTTCTATTGTCTGTACGGCTGTACCCCAAAATCTCAAAAATTAAGCAGCTTTGAACTTCAATTTTAATCTCCAAATCTAATTCTACTAGATTATACTAGATTATATTGCTTTTGGGTATCAATAAATTTGCTCAAATTTGTTTGCAATACTATAAATTTGGGAAGAAAATCACCAAATTCAAGTAGTAAATTTGTGGGGTTGAATTAGAATTAGGGTTTACATCTTTCAATAAGGTAATTTATTGTTACACTTCTCTTTTTAATTTGGGAATTTTTGGAGTAAAATGGAAGCTTACAAGAATTGGGTTCGACAAAATAAGGACTATGTTCACTCCTTGGAGTCTCTAGCTAATGTAAGTCCCTTTGTTTTGTTCTTTTACTGATTAGAGTTTAGTTTTGATTTCGGGTGATTCGGAAACAGCCTCTTTGTGTCCCTAACATAGCTTAGGGCCCCTTACCCTCAATTTGCGGGTTTATTTGAGGCACTTGGGTAATGTTGTTGTTGTATTACTGGTTAAAGTTTGAATCTTTATAGTAATTTCTTGTACATATGATCAATTGTATTTTTGGTTCATGAGTTTGCAATTTTTTTGGATGATTTAGAAGAAAGATTGAGTTTTTGGAGGTGTTTGTTTGATGTATTTGTGTGCATTGGCTTCAAGACTTATATTATAGAATTTGGTGTTAATGTACTCATTTTGTTGCAGAATGATTACATTATCGTGGGTTTGGTATTAGAGTATAAGACTAGACTCATTTTGCAGAAATGGATTGAGTTGTTTCTGAAAAAAGCAAAAAAAACTGCAGATTCCCTTTCATACCTCTCTATATAATATTATGATGTAGCGTGATACTCTGTAACTATTAGGGTTTAAACAAGATTTAGTGTTTTTAAGATTGATTTTATGGTTGGGGTCAATGTTGCCTAATTCGTAGTACGTCCCCAATAATGATACACATTTTTTTGCCGTAATATGGTGGATTTTAACCAAATTCATAACATGTCGTATTATATGCCAATGAGTTCACTGTTCATATTGGTGTAAGGGAATTCGGTAACCCAAGTTGGGAGTATGGGTTGGTTATGAAATTTATAATACTTCATAAATAAAAGAGTTCCACAATTACTCCGTGAACGTATTGCTATATTATTTCTTTAAAGTTGGGCTATGAGAATGTTGAATCATCGTTTCCAAACGCTAAACTCATTGATGCTGGGATTCTCATCAACGCTACTCTTGGGTAAAAGTGTTTTCAGCCCGAGTATCAGACTTGGCTACCTAAAGAAGAGATGTCATGTTCTTGGATTGTCATATTCATGTCCGAGTGTCTAAGTGTCATACACAGTTACGAGGCAATATGTAGATTAGGAGTAATATAGGTGTGGGTAGTACTCTTGTCCGTTACTCAACCCATACCAGCATATGAACTTCACTTAATTAGCTTTGTGTTGTAGTGGCATCTAATCAAAATGTCTCAGTTTACACTTACTATTTGTCTGGATGGTGGGATTGAAGATAAATGAGGGGATGGAATTAGGGGTGACAGAAGGGAAATGGACTAATGGAGAGATCTATTTTCCTTCACATCAAGGAACTTAAAATCTTTTCAAGAGAAGAAATATTCGGAAGTAAAATACGGCAGCTCCATGCCCCTCCCCTCCTAATTATCCAACAAACCTTTAAGGTTCGACCATCTTATCTTGCTCCCAAAGACCCAAACACACTCCATTTTACATATGTTTCAGAGACGTCCATAGGCTCCAGTCAAGTTATGGTACGTCTTTATAGTTGGATCACCAATAATGCTTGGCTACTAAGAGAAGCTCTTGATTGAGAGTTTCTCGAGCTTGTGCTCTTTGGTTGCATGGATATGTAAGTTTGTGAATCTAGTTATGATTCTCGCAGTCTATATACAAATGTTATCTAGGAAAAAGATTCCCTTTTCGCTTTCACTTGTGGCTTTTGGGTCACATATTTCCTTAAGTTGATCATCCGTGTTTTTCAGCTATGTGTTCCCTCTCTTCCAGTACACCCGTAATTTGCTTTATGGCGTACATAGTCGAGCTAGTCCTGCAATCCTGCCCTTTGGTGTAGTGACATCTTCCGTATTTTTCTTTTTGACGATATTTATTTGGACTGGGGAAGATAGCTGTTAGCCATTTAAGATTTCAAATGTCAAGATACTTAATTTCGCATAAGAACCCGATTCAGAATTTATAGAAAGTAACTATAAGGGCTTCTTTTTAATACTTGTGATAATGTTGCCTGATCCACAAAAGGGGACGAATTATGATAATTATTTCTACCCCAAAACATTAAGGACAACAGGTACAATCATTCTACTGTATTTAAAATATACTCTCCCTTGAAATCCAACACTCACATTTTCTTTTTGCACTAGGTTTTAGGTAGTAATTAAAATCTACTAATTGTACAACAGGTGGAAATAAGCAACCAATGAGTGAAAAGTAAGCGGGCTATAATGCTATATAACGGCATTTTCTGTAAAATAAACAACCCAATGAGGACAAAGTTGGTCTAAAATTTACCAAAAAGGAAATGTGAGTGTTGGATTTGAATTGGACCAATAAGGAATATGGAGTGTTGGATTTGAAGGGAGGGAGTACTGAAAGGCAAATGTAATGTTAAGAAAACATATGACGAATTCTTTTCGGAGAGTGTCTATTGTCTTATACTCTCTTTCTTTGCCAGGGGCTGACATGGCTTCTTCCTGAGCGCTTTTCTTCATCAGAAATTGGGCCAGAAGCAGGTTTTGTGAAATTTTGGTAACCTTTGTGTTCTTCTCATTAGCTAATTGTTTGCCTCTCGAGAAGATATTCTTGCTTTCTGCTAGGCTACATGCAAACAGCTCTCTAATACATATTGAATTTTATTGCAGTTACCTCAACCTTAGGCATAATTACAGCGATAAACGAATATATAATTGACACAGCTCCAACATTTTCAAGGGTCCCTGCACCTTCGTCTTTCCCGTATTCATTATGTATATCAGCTTTGAAAGAAGTGGAAACTTTGGTTGAAGTTGTGGCGCAACAGCTGTATGGCGACGACAAGAAGTGGAACTTTCTCGTGATTACCGAAGCCTCGAAGTAAGAAATATTTTTGTAAAAAATAAAAATCCTATGTTCTTCTATACCTGAGATACCTTTTTGGTTCTATGATACCTGGTTAAACATGTTGCGAAACCTAATCCAGGGCCTTGCTGAGGCTAGCATTGTTTCGCGATGGTGGTTACAAGATGCTTTTGCATGGTGGAGAAACACCAAATAATGATGATCAACCTGATAGTGGACTGGGAGATTTGGTAAAACCCGGAGAAAATCAAAGGCCTGGGTACTTTAACAATCTCAATCCCCAAAACCCATGGAATCGTGAAGGGAAGGCACTGTCTGCTTTGAGCAGGTTCGGTGAAAATGCGAGAATGATTAACAGCCCACCATGGCTAAGCCGCACTCAACCCCCAGGTGGAATCACGGAAATTCCAAGTAATTGTTGTCTCAGAACATTAAAGCTGATAATATAACAAATATATATATGGTCTTACATGTGAGACCAACCCGTCAGCCCTATAATTGAATGATGTGTACAAAAAAGTGTTGGTAGGTCTCACATGTGAGATTGTCTCATACACTTACTCATAAATTGTTTTCTTTACAGCTATGGTGACTAAAGAAAAGCCAACATTGAGTTCAATATTGTCCGAGAAGGGTTTTCGTGGGGGATTATTTCTCATAGGGGAGATACTATTTATCTTGAGGCCACTCATCTATGTATCATTTGTAAGAAAGTATGGTGTACGATCATGGATTCCGTGGTTGGTTTCCTTGTCTATAGATCTGGTTGGACTGGGTACTTCTTCACTAGCAACAACGTCAAGGCAATCAATACATGCACATAAAGACATTAATCTTTCTGTAGCTGAAAAAGATGAGGTTACAATCCTTGAATGCTTTACTTTTTACTACCTTCATCCCATTTGTATAAATTAAGTCTTATATGAGATGGCCTCACATTGTGAGACCAACCCAAATCCTTATGCGTGCCTCAATAATTTATAGGGTTAAGTGGTTGGTATCACATGTTAGACCGTTTCATATACGATAAAATTTTAACTATTCTATCCATATTGTCTTGTTTGACTAGGGTGCTCAAACCATTTAAAGTTCACATTGTTGAATTGTCCGCGCCAGACAAAGATAATATAAGTGAAATGAAGAGAGAAACATTTATGTAGCCTGAATTCCTGAAATTCATTTTATTGAGTATTCCTACTAAGTGCTTTCCGCTTTCTTGTGCAGCTAAGAAGACGGAAGGTGTTGTGGGCATTCTACATCATGAGAGACCCGTTCTTTCACCAGTATACCAGGTGCAATATTTTCTTTAGTTTGTTTCTTTCTATATTACTGTTTATTATAGTTTGCTCAAATGCATAATGCTTTGTGTGTAAATTGTTAATGGTTGGTTTTATTTTCATAGGCGAAGGCTTGAAAGTACCCAAAGGGTTGTGGAACCTATACCGATTATCGGGTTGCTTACAGGTGTGATATGAGACTAATCTTTCCCTTCACAGTCGTCGCTTTTAATATTTGCCCTTTTGCCCGTAACACAAATTCTTATTTAAGACGGATACATCCGTCTTAAGTTTGACGGGTCAAATATGCTAGATGGGATAAAAGTAAAATGCATAGGGAGTAGAAAAATATTTGTCCTATCTATGCAAGTGGTGTAGTATTTGACCCGTTTTAACCTTAAGATGGATATATCCGTCTATCCGTCTAAAGAGAGACTAATTGTTGCCGTAGTTCTGATCACAAAATGAGAGATTGCTGATTAATGTTATGGCTGCAGTTTATAATGGTTAAAATGCATGACAATGTTCAATTTCTTGCAGAAAAAGTTGTGGATCTTATATTTGGAGCTCAGACACGGTATACTTATATGTCGGGGTCATAGTGGCGGAAGACCGATTTTATTCCGACATTACCAGACAACGTGTATTCTTACTTGTAAGCATGTCCCCTAGATGCAAAGATAAGAATATTTTCAAATGTAAGGATGTAGATTGATTTTTGCGATCTGGATTCATACAAGCTTTAGTTGTTACATAGGTCTCTATAGTCAGTCATGCCTGAATCCAAACGGGCACACCATAAAGCTCAACCAGCTATGCATGAATTTTGATTGAATAATCTCCTGAGAGTTGAATGTTGTAAAAACGTCCAAGTTAATGCAATTAAGAATTATGGTGTCTTGGTGTATGACGAATGTGACAAGATTAATTTTGAATTAGGTCACAGCTTCTAGGCTGAATCAGCTATTCAAGCTGAAGCTACTGGAATTAGAGATGTGGTGTTGTGGACTACAGCCTACAAGGTAAAGGTTATTCCCATATTGGTGTTTCTTCCAATCATCTTACGCCTCCAAGAAGAGAGAATTAAATCTATTTTAATGTATAATAGAGTTGAATCGGAGGTCCATCAGTTTCAAAATTACTAAGGATGTTGTCAGTGAGAACGCTATTCGACTACCTGTTCTATTATTGCTTCTTTCGAAAGATGACACTATTCGCTTCATGGTTGTACCAGGTGACTTTCAGCGTGCACAAATGATCTAAAATAACATGTCAGTTTCTTCAGGTGAGCATGAGTTTCAGTCCCCCACACGGGATTTTTGACCTGATGGTCCGTGATGCATAAGGAATGAGCCACTCGATGACTCGACCCATAACTGTGTAACGGCTTTGACCTTCTCTTATCATTAAAAAAAAAGAGTTTTCTATCGTGTACTCTTATAGTTTTACGAATTATACCTTTAATTTTTAAAAATCATCTAATATACCCCTTAATTAAATAAATACGGAGTACCCAATACCCAAGTAACATAATTCGGGATTTTGTCATCAAAAGTTGTTTATTGGTAATAATTATATTAAAAATCCACATATTTAATGAGGAATCAACTATAATTGCTCAAACAAAATAATCAGACCAGTACAACTTTTCATTAGACAATAATTACGTTAGACGGTCTCACATGGTGAGACGACCTCATTATGTAAGAAGACAACTTATTATGTGAGAACGTCTTATTCTACACTCTGTGTCTGATAGAGTAAAGTTCATAAGCCCAACCCAAAATATACAAGTATAACCCACAAACAAATTGCTCAAAGAATTCATCATATACAGAGTGAACACTAGAGAATTCCAAATTTTGCGTACTTCTTCACCGTTCTTCAACAATTTTACTTTCTCCTTGTGCTCTAATATAAGGTCAGATTTAACGTTCTTCGCTGCACTTTTATTCTTTTTTTTCTTTAATCTCTGTAATCAGTCCAACTATGCTTATAATATGATATGAACTTGCTTTATGCTGATAACATTATGGAATTAGTTAATGTTAAAGCCATCATGTTTCTGGGTTTGATTAGATTATACACTAGTTTTCATCAATTAAAGCTCAATTTTTTAGGGTTTCAATTGTTTATTTTAGTTCAATAACTGCTTAGGTTATATTTCTGCTTGTTGAGCTACTCAAATTTCAAGTCTTGATGAACTGGGCATTAAATTTGCCACTTTAGATGTGAAGGGTATGCTACTTTTCAAATAAAGACCCTATCTTTTTTAGGGTTTTTGCCATGAATTATCTAAATATGATAAGGGTTCTGTCTATGATTATGTATTAGCAGACGATTAGTCTTGTGTGAGACGGTCTAAATGATTCACACATTTATAGAATGAGCAATGAGGTGTATGATATGAATTTTGCCATCAGCAAATATTTATTGGATGTGGGTATGTGTGGAAATTTTGCGTAGGAAATGGATGCATTGGCCCGAGAGTTGAGCATCCCGGAGGATGTTATTGAGTTTTTGTTAAGAATTTCAAATTCGTCATCATTGGATGAAGCCCTTCAAGTTCTTACTGAAATGTCTAGAAACGATAAAGGTCGGTGGGAGCTTGCGTCCAAGGGTATTCTTGGATCAGTACTAAAGCTTTCACAGTCTCTTGATCGTGAATCAGCTCATCATCTTCTTCTGTTGTCTCTTAGACTGCTTAGAAACTTATGTGCAGGAGAGGCAACAAACCAGAACTTGTTTCTTGAGTTAAATGGAGTTGCAGTTATTTCGGGTATAATTAATAGTGTGCAGTTTGATTGTGATGATTTTGGTTATGGGATTATACGTGCTGCCTTACAAGTACTGGCAAATATATCACTTGCCGGGGAGAAACATCAACGTGCTATATGGGACCGACTGTTTCCCGACGTCTTTCTTAATATTGCTAGAGTTCGTAGAAGGGAGACTTGTGATCCTTTGTGTATGATTATTTATACATGTAGTGATGGAAGCTCTGAACTGTTTACCGAGCTTTGCAGAGATCCAGGGTTAGCTGTAATCGCAGAAATTGCTAGGACTGCCTCTGAAGGTAACTTTATGCATCCCCTTTTTTTATTGGGTAGTGAGTCTTGTATGAGGCGGTCTCACAATGTGTGAGACTTACCCAATACGAATGTAGTGGCTGTTTCATTACATGATTGATAGGACCGGTCTCACTAGTATATGTTTTGGTGATTGTTGGTGTCCTTTGTTCAAAGTAGCCTTAACGTTGGATGGAAAAGGGTCTAAACGACATTTCCTTTCGTGCTTTCAGTTGGGTTCGGAGAAGATTGGCTGAAGCTACTTATCTCAAGAGTATGCCTAGAGGAATCTCATTTTTCAGTCTTATTTTCTGTGCTAAGTGAAAATGTTGCTTCTGAAAACTTGAAAAATCCCGAAAAGAGATTTACTACCTCACAAGCATATCTTCTGCGCTTGGTCTCGGAAATTTTGAATGAGCGACTTAAGGAGATTCATATCAATATTGACTTTGCTTTATATATTCTTGGTATTTTTGAGACAGCCGTCAAAATCGTGGACTTTCACACCAGAGGCCAATCTGGTTTGCCTACTGGGTCTGCTTCGATCGATGTATTAGGTTATTCACTGACTGTCCTGAGAGATACATGTGCACAAGACAGTTCTGTAGTTGTTAATTCATTGATTGACAAGGGATTCTTGGACCTGCTCTTATCTTTACTTCGTGAACTAGAGCTTCCATCATCAATCAGGAAAACCATCAGTCGGGTCGAGGGCGAAACGGGAGATAGTGAGTCACCTAAAGTTTGCCCATATAAGGGTTTCAGAAGAGACATAGTTGCTGTCATCGGGAATTGTGCGTATGGAAGGAAGAATGTACAAGATGAAGTAAGGCAAAAGAATGGGGTTATTCTTCTGTTACAACAATGTGTTATTGATGAAGACAACCCTTTTCTTAGGGAATGGGGCATATTTTGTGCTAAAAGTTTACTGGAAGGTAATGCAGAAAACCAGCAAGTTGTGGCAAGTTTAGAGATGCAAGGCACTGTTGATCTTCCTCAACTTGCTGACATTGGACTTCGAGCAGAAGTCGACCCGAATACTAAACGTGCTAGACTTGTGAATATCACTTGAGCTGCATAAATGATTATGATTCTCTCTTTCTTTTGTAAAGGGACCCACAAGGTACAGTTTTGATGTCGACGGGATTCAACTGAAACATGATTCGTGAGTACCAATCACTAGTGCAGATCACGTGCTATTGCACGGTATTTTAGATGTATTTTAATGATTTTTAATAATTAGTCTAGGATAATAATGTGAGAGGCGGTCCTCAATTTGCCTATTATCTTGGAGATTAATTTGTCGACCCTTGAAATATCCAAGGAGCATCAATGCATTACCTTTCTTATGGCGGTTTATTGAAGTTATTGTTCATGTCAATATCTTTGGATCACACCCCAATAAACCACCACATTTATAAACTCATGCCTTAATTGATTATTATCGTCTGCTCTCTACTATAGTCGATAATCTAACCACTGGTGAAACATTAAAACTACCTCCCGTCATTGGTGAACTGCAGTCAAAGATCAACAATTATAGACAACCAGACTTGCAAGATGGAATAGCCTATGATTTTGGCTTGTTATGTGATTGAACAGAGTAGGTGAAGATTTGTCTCTTCCAAATTTCAAGCCAAGATAAGATGCAGTGAAGTAAGCATTGTGGTTGGTTCTACCTATGATGTGAAGAGGATGGATATTTGAGTAGAAATTTCAAAATTTTGTTTGATGTTTATTTGTGTTTTAGGAGGCTTATGATGTCTCTTTCAGTGGTGGTGACACTGTCTTTTATAAGACAACTCTGAACTCTTACGATCTACTTCCAATATATTAGATGACTAGTTGAAAAGCCCGTGCGATGTCACGGAAATTTCCGTTAGGCCATAAATGCAGATAAATATATTCTATAGTTGATAAAAAAGTTGATTATGTTTAAATCATTGATAAACAAAAGTTCGTGGTTGGTATAGTTGATCAATGAACTATTAGTGCTTTTGCATAGGAGTTTTGTCATTTAGTAGTTATTAATTCAGTTGTAAAACATCAAGTAACATGGTAAGGGTATGTAATTAGTTTCTCCATTATTGTTATAGGTATCACTCATTTTAAGTAAATACAAAACATTATCTCCATAAATATAGTATAGCTCACCAAATGAATCGCCCTTAATAACTGAGACAGACCTTTATGAATTTTGCAAATTATTTTAACCTATAATGATACGTGCATTTTATATAGTCTTTTTAGCCTATTTTATGCACGTATTTCTATGCTATTATCGTAGTTTATGCTACGAAATGCCCCGAATATGCTACTTTGGTTTGTTTTATCTTATTTGCAGGAATGAACCAAAAAGTAGTGAAATCGAGCCTTTTACCGTCCGTTTAGCATGCATTTGGAGGAAGAGTGAATTTGGAGCGGGAATGTAGCTATTTTGAGATGCGCAAAGAAGTAAGATAGCTAGGCGAGCACATTTTATATAGTCTTTTTAGCCTATTTTATGCACGTATTTCCATGCTTTTATCGTAGTTTATGCTACGAAATGCCCCGAATATGCTACTTTGGGTTATTTTGTCTTATTTGCAGGAATGAACCAGAAAGTAGTGAAATCGAGCCTTTTATCGTCCGTTTTGCATGCATTTGGAAGAAGAGTGAATTTGGAGCGGAATTATAGTCATTTGTCTTGGGATGCGTGAAGTCGCTTTGAGCTAAAACGACAAGTCAAGGTCAAACTAACGAGATTTATAAGCTGCTGAAGTTAGTTTTCACTCGATCGAGTACTTAACTGGTCGATCGAGTGGTTTTAGATCAAGTAATAAGTCGATCGAGTACTTTATATGGTCGATCGACCAGTTCCATATTAGCGTTTAGTCGATCGAGCACTTTGTTTGGTCGATCGAACGGTTTGAGCCAGAAGTTGCTCGATCTAGTGGTTCTAAATCACTCGACCGAGTGGTTTATCCTACGGGCTTGGGCTTTTTAGTTTATTTCCGTCAATTAGGTTAAATAAATCCTATTTTCTTATAAATAGGAAGCTAGGACGTCATTTGTAAGCTCTCTCTCCTTTTTGATCTGACACTGTCAGACGTTACCTTTGCTCTAATACATTGTTCCTGTTACTTTGTTCTTCCTTAATTCCGGATTTTATTTCAGTAACATTTCTCTCCCTTTTCCTCTTTAATTTAATGTTTATTTCTCTTCCTCTCTTATTTATTTATGTTCTTTATTTAATTATGTCTAGCTAATTCCTTTAATATGTTAGGACTAGGGAAGCCTTGGTAGCAATATGTTAGGATTGACATGATTAGATTAGTTTTGCGATAAGAATTGTATTAAGCAATATAATTGTCATTAGGTTGAATGAATGCATGCAGGAGACCGATTTATTTAGTTACCCCCGACCTGGATCGAAAGATTGGAAGGGAAGACTTGCTTAATTACAATAGGTGATACCTAATTAGGGCGAAAGCTAAGTTAGGGAGACCCTAGGGCGATTAGAGACCGAAAGGGTATAATCGTAGGTTTAAGGACCGAAAGGTGACGACCTCGCTCTTCTTATCAATGATTTAATCGACTCAGTTGACCCGATAGTATAGTTGCCGCGGTAGACCGATTCCTAGCATATTCCTCTCTTTTATCTGATTTACCCTTCTCTTCTGTTAATTTCTCTCATTCCTTTCTCTCTTGCCTTAGCCTCTTTAGTTTAGCCAAACAATCAAAACCCCACATTGTGACATTAGACAGATAGAATAGACAAGTAGATAGTAAACCGCCTCCCTGTGGAGATCGACCCTACTTACCGCTGACTTCATTAGTAGTAGCTAGGTATTTATTTTTGGTGCAAACGACCGTATCAAATTTTTGGCGCCGTTGTTGGGGAGGCAACTATTTATTTACTTGTTCTATTTTGTCTGTTTTTAGCCTCAAGGAATTTATTCCTTGAGGCAGTTCTAATCTTTTTCTTTAGTACTGTTTTGATAGGCCTTACAGGTTCTACCTAGACAGTTCTAGGTGAAAGATCGTCAAAGGGAAGGCTTGAGTACCTTTGACCCGTCACCTATGTCCCATTATATGGCGCAACAGGTGATTTACTGCGGGAGATGTGGTGCTGCTGAGCACAATGCAGTTTCTTGTATGGCAGAAAATGACGCTGTCTACGAGTTCAAGCTTTGGGAACAAGTTAGCCATTCCTCTGCAGTTGTGCCACCACATCCACCCTATCAATGGCCACCGCAACAACAAGTTCCTCCTGATATACAGAAAGAAGAGATTGCGGAGCTAAAATCTTTGATGAAGGCGTTTGCACTCCAAGTGCAAGAAGGTGATAGAGACACTTGTTCGCGATTTGATAAGCTCGAGTCTGAAATTGCTCAGTTAGCAGCTGAGTCGGATAGTTGGGAACCAGAAGAGGTATACTTTACTGAAAGCGGTTTTTCCCATGAAGAAACCGTGTTGCCCAATGCTGAGGATGAATTCTATGACTCGGATGACGAATGTCTATCATATTTCAATAGTTTACACGAAGATTTTAGCGTTGTACAGGAAGAATCACTCGATCGAGTGACTTATAATGGTCGATCGAGTGAACTTCCAGAAGAACCAGTCGATCGAGTAGTTCAAATCACTCGATCGAGTGAAAATCAGGAGGAAAGTCCTCGATCGAGTAATAATTTTGCTCGATCGAGTGAGTTGGCCAGTGGGAGCTTTGATTCGTCACATGGATTCATTCTAGATGACGATTTTGACGATGGTAATGGTTACGGTGAGTCTCCCCTATTCAAGGTCGAGTTGGATGCACTTGAGGCTGAGATTTACGGGCTGAAATCCACTGAGGAGGGTGATGAGGAAGCAGCTGAGTCGGTAATTTCTCCTAGCACGGAAGAGGTAATATCTTCCTTTGTCAATGATTCCGTCATTGAGAGCGACCAACCCGAGGTAGTAAACGATAATTTATTTATTGTTTGTTTAAATAGTAAATTGCCTCGTTTGACTTATGCTTTGCATTCTAATGCCTTACCCCTTCCTAGTAGGTCGTACAATTTAACGAATTTTCACCGTCCTTGTCATTTCAATTTTGTTAATCTAAAACGGAGCCCTAATTTATTGTCAATTGCTCCAGCGCTTCTATATTTTGTGGATAAATTTAGGAGCTCACATAGGAAATTTGTTAGGCTTAAACGGTTGTACAATTTTATTTCCTATTTCTTTATTCCATTGTGGTGCTACTTATGCTTTTGTGTAGCATATGCGCAGATGTATGATCTCATGCTGCGCGCTTTGAGTTGCTTTGATTCTGACTAATTAGAGAGCCTCGAAGAAAAGAAGGTCGAGCTGGGACCTGACTGAAGCTAGCGCTACCCAGGAGGCAACCCGGAGTTTTTATTTTGCATTTTTATTTCATTTCAGTTGTAATAAATGGTCTTCGCACCATAGACTATATCAGTTAGGGTTGTTTTTGTTAGTTTGCGGGCTGTTTTCATTGCGTTTTGCAGGAACACACTGAGGATCACTCGATCGAGTACTTTTTGTACTCGATCGAGCACTTTTGCTGCTAAATCCTCTCGATCGAGCAATTATTTTACTCGATCGAGCACCTGCAAAGATAGAACTACTCGATCGACCTAATTTCCTTTCGATCGAGCAGTTTTAGACGCCCAGTTCACTCGATCGACTACTGTTCGACTGCTATCGAGTGTTATTGACTTGGATTAGCTTCTTGTGACAATGTTCCGGGCTATTTAGCGACCTCCCACGTTGCTGGCTGGTTTGGGGAGGTCCCTTCTTCGCGTATTCTTGTGAGCTTTCCGCTTTTACTCTCTTTCTCTTTTAGTTTGCATTTCCTTTCCATGTTTTGGTACAATGGGGGCATTGTACGGTTTGGTTTGGGGAGGTTATGCATCCATATCTGTGTCTGCATCTTGTTTTTAATTGCATTTCTGTTATCACATTTAATTTCCGTATGCATGGTTGTTTATTTTTCATATAAAATTCAAAATCCCATAAAAATTGGAAAAATTTGAAAATTTCAAAAAATTTCACGTTTATTTTAGCATGTAGGTTGAGTCGGAACGGTAGATTTCAATGATGAAATTGCACTGCAATTGTCTTTTTGCTTAAGCCTTGCATTGAACTATTATCTTTTTAGCTTTGTCTTTTGCATGTCTACGAATTAACGTTTAAATTTAGCTGAACGAATAGACTTGACCTGAAATTTTGGCAACCTACTTATAATTTCTAAGGATTAGAGCCGTATAAACTGGTGTCATTTGTGACCAGTTTCATGTAGGATTGTGAGTAGTTACTCCTTGCATAACATGTTCATCAATTTGCACGTATATGAAATTCAATTGCTTTTTGCCTTCATACATTCGGGTTAGTGGTTGGTGTCACATGCAGGGAGGTGCTTACATTTCCCCTTTCTTTCATTTTTACCCATAAACTCCACATTAGCCAAATTTGCCTGTTGACCCTTAGCTACATTCCAAATTTAGTCTGCCTTGTCAAGCTAGTTAGTGTATGTTTTTGGGTATATTGTTTATCGTGCCGAGTTTGGCTTGTATCTGATGATTTGGAGTTGGTAATTTATGAAGAAAAGGAGGATAAGAAAAAAAAGAAGAAAAAAAACGTGAAGTTAAAGAAAAAAAAAGAAAACGAAAAAGAAAAAGACGTGATGAAAAAAATAGAAAAAAAAAGAAAGAAAAAAAAGATGTTGTTTGATGAGGTGGTCTCTACTCCTATGCTTTATTTACATTTATGGAGGAGTATTTTCAGTTCGATTAGGTGAGTTTTGTGCCAAATGAAGGGCATATGTGCTTAATTCATAATTGAGTTGGAAATGGATGTTGTCATATGGTTTTGTTTAGGTACTAGCTTGATCACCTATACCTCCACATTCCCATAAATGTTTTGACTTTTCTTACCCATTGCCTCACTTTACCATATTTTTGTAAGCCCTCGGCTGTGATAGGACCTTGTTTGGTTGGAATGTGTGTATGGTAGCTAGAATTGTCTATCATATTGGTTGCATGCATGTTTATGTGGGTCATAGTCTAGGTGAGCGACTATTTTTCTTTCTCTCTTACATATATATGTTCACCCTTTGCTTCATGAGAGAAGAGTGACCCGTGAGAGTCCATTATCAAAGGTCTTGCAAGGTCGACGGTTCAACTTTATTATAAACATCTTACAACTCGGTTGCATTTGACTGTTTTGCTATAAGTGTTAGTTTGCATGCATTAAATTGGTTTAAGTGGGCATTTGTAGCTAGCTCTGAGTTATCTTTTCCGTTCCATTAGTTTGCATTTAGTTTACTCGAGGACGAGTAAAGGTTTGGTTTGGGGAGATTTGATACGTGCATTTTATATAGTCTTTTTAGCCTATTTTATGCACGTATTTCCATGCTTTTATCGTAGTATGCTACGAAATGCCTCGAATATGCTACTTTGGGTTATTTTGTCTTATTTGCAGGAATGAACCAGAAAGTAGTGAAATCGAGCCTTTTATCGTCCGTTTTGCATGCATTTGGAGGAAGAGTGAATTTGGAGCGGAATTATAGCTGTCTTGGGATGCGTGAAGCTGTTTCGGGAGCTAAAACGACAAGTCAAGGTCAAACTAACGAGATTTATAAGCTGCTGAAGTTAGTTTTCACTCGATCGAGTACTTAACTGGTCGATCGAGTGGTTTTAGATCAAGTAATAAGTCGATCGAGTACTTTATATGGTCGATCGACCAGTTCCATATTAGCGTTTAGTCGATCGAGCACTTTGTTTGGTCGATCGAACGGTTTGAGCCAGAAATTACTCGATCGAGTAGTTCTAAATCACTCGATCGAGTGGTTTATCCTACGGGCTTGGGCTTTTTAGTTTATTTCCGTCAATTAGGTTAAATAAATCCTATTTTCTTATAAATAGGAAGCTAGGACGTCATTTGTAAGCTCTCTCTCCTTTTTGATCTGACACTGTCAGACGTTACCTTTGCTCTAATACATTGTTCCTGTTACTTTGTTCTTCCTTAATTCCGGATTTATTTCAGTAACATTTCTCTCCCTTTTCCTCTTTAATTTAATGTTTATTTCTCTTCCTCTCTTATTTATTTATGTTCTTTATTTAATTATGTCTAGCTAATTCCTTTAATATGTTAGGACTAGGGAAGCCGTGGTAGCAATATGTTAGGATTGACATGATTAGATTAGTTTTGCGATAAGAATTGTATTAAGCAATATAATTGTCATTAGGTTGAATGAATGCATGCAGGAGACCGATTTATTTAGTTACCCCCGACCTGGATCGAAAGATTGGAAGGGAAGACTTGCTTAATTACAATAGGTGATACCTAATTAAGGCGAAAGCTAAGTTAGGGAGACCCTAGGGCGATTAGAGACCGAAAGGGTATAATCGTAGGTTTAAGGACCGAAAGGTGACGACCTCGCTCTTCTTATCAATGATTTAATCGACTCAGTTGACCCGATAGTATAGTTGCCGCGGTAGACCGATTCCTAGCATATTCCTCTCTTTTATCTGATTTACCCTTCTCTTCTGTTAATTTCTCTCATTCCTTTCTCTCTTGCCTTAGCCTCTTTAGTTTAGTCAAACAATCAAAACCCCACATTGTGACATTAGACAGATAGAATAGACAAGTAGATAGTAAACCGCCTCCCTGTGGAGATCGACCCTACTTACCGCTGACTTCTGTTAGTAGTAGCTAGGTATTTATTTTTGGTACAGAAACGACCGTATCATATAACAACTACGTAAAACTAAATGGTTTTACGTAAAACAACAAGTATCATAATTATCTATGTTTAGTGTGTTTAGAGCAATGTTAGATCTCCTATAGCAAAAGTTTTCCTCGATTATCTACAATTAATTAAGAGAGTGTTTTGCTCTTTATATACCTTCTCGTAAAATCAAATCCATACTAAATTCCAATAAAATTAGCAGTCTCTAAACAATAGTACAAAAATATATGTGATTCTGTTACATAGAATGCATGAGACTCCCATTAGGATTATCTTTAAAAATATGTATATTGAATGTTCTAAGAATTTGTTGAACAACAAATTGCAAACATTGGTTTACATTGTCATGCTTTGATAGTAGAAGTCAATTAAGTTTATAAAAAAAAAGTCCAACAATCTTGAAAATAGGAACACAAAAAACTTTTGGGTTGATTATTGATGGATCATCAGTCCCTTTAACTTAAATTAATTAAAGCTACTCCTTTTGATATTAATTATATCAGTTGTATAGAATCCGAAGACACAGTTGTATAATGTAATTACCTATTTTTATAGTTGTATGCACCACCGATTTTAGTTAATTTAAAACGTCATTCCTAAAAATGTGGTTTAATTCCATAAAATGAACACATGATAACTGAGGCCGATTTTATAAGATTCACAAATTAGATTAACTTACAACATTTACGAATATTCCATTTTGTAAGCATACGACCATGTAAATGTTGAATGGTGGTACGAAAAACAACATGTATCTCAATTATATATGTAGCCTGTTTGGAGGATTTTTGTTAGATCTCTAAACAATAAAAAATTGTTTTTGACTATTGACCATTAAGACTGGTTGTTCCCTATGAACTTCATGTAAAATATATAATACAAAATTTAATTTTTTAGATGTGAGATATATTTTTAAGTGAATTAACGGTCAAATTTTTCAAAGTTTTGACCTGTAAAAAACAAATCAGGGGTTTTGTGTGGATTCGAGGGAGTAGGATATTATGATACTACTCTTAAAGTCGATTAGTTTTATATTAATTCTATTAAAATTACTATAATTCATTTATGTTTATTTGAAATGTTATCTATTCACAAAATCAAGTCTCATTATCTTACATTGTTATTCTACTCTTTATTTATAATAACAAAATGAACAAATTTTCAGAAAGAGTTTCAATTTAAAAAAAAACTGCTTCAAATTACTAAATATATACGTACAATCGTTTCACTTCTTAACCAATATATATGCAATTAGGATTTTTATCTTAAGTTCAAACTCTTAAGTTTGACCTAATTTATTACACTAAGGAGTACTTTATATTCAACTAAACCCTTATGGGATAACCCATAGTTAACCATTAAAAAAACATGATTATTTCCACTTTGGTGCCCTAAGGTTTAGCCTAATTTCACTTTAGTGCCCTGGGGTTTGCATAATTTCACTATGGTGCCTTGAGGTCTACTTCCCACTTAAGTGACCTATACATAACATTCTTAATATTTCATACTCCCTCCATCATCTTTTATCTCCTCGACCACTTCTCTAATATATGTGAAAGAATTTTATTGAAATGAGAAGATAAAAGATAATGGAGGGATACTAAAAAAATATTTTGAACATAACAAATCTGGCATTTTTTTTTGCAATATTACTATTTTGTATGTAGTTTAATATCCAATTTTGCACTTTATTTTACTGAAAATATAATTACTTAAGATAGAAGTTGACTATTAAATATTTTAGGCCACCAAAATGAAATTTTATTCAACACTCCGGTTAACAAAGTGGAAGTAGTCGAAACCTTAGGACACTAAAGTGGAATTATGCAAACCCCATGGCACTAAAGTGGAATTAAGCCAAACCTCAGGGAACAAAATGTAAATTTTCCCAAAATAAAAAACACCTTTGAAAGCTACCGTAAAAACTATTGCACTTTTAAATATACAATCAATACATGGTGTGGACAAGGCCCGCGGGAACTGCGTCCGCGGGATCCACACTAGGCATAATCGACTCGAGGTTCTTTCGAATCGAATTAAGACATATTAGAGTCGCCACCAAGTTTTTTGGGAACTTGGAACCGTTCAAGTCAACTTTACACCTTTCATCGAAAGGCATAAAGCCAATCGACTACGAGTGATTAAAGATAAAGACTTGTACCCTATATCACTCGATTTGAATGACTCTCGTAATCCAATGGTATTTAGACGGATCCACAAACCATAGATCTTGAGTAAGGGGTGAGGGTACGTGTTGGGAAGCCCATAAGGACACCCAACCCCGCCCGTCAATAATGGCCTCTACTAAGTCAAGTATGGATTTCAAACAAGGTCATAGCTACTACGATAAATGAAGTGCAAACATCGTTTTAACCCTAACATGTGAAGTTTCTATGTTGATTTAGATGCAACTAAACTAACTTTGTCAAAGTTGTAATTTAGCATGTGGGTTGATTGATCTAACAACATACAAAACAAAGCAAACAAGGCTTAGGGGGAGTGGGGGAGCCGTTGGGATCTATCCTATTACAACCCAGGCATTTCATGCCGACACAACGATAAATTAAAGATACAACTCGATCTAAAATACAACGCTATACACAAAATCGTACATGACACATTACATGGCCATTCGACCTAGAAAAAAACGTGCACAAAGGGGTGGCCCACGGCTTACATGACTCACGGCCTTGGGTCACTCCTCGTAATGTGTGCTTTCACTTAATCTTATCGAATTAGACATTGGGTCACACATCAAAGCATGCATTAGCATAAATCGGGCCGTGTTGCTTTAAACAACATGCGATTTACTACGCTCTTACATGCATTGAGGCACAACCATCTAACCAAACAAGACTAAGGTTTTTTGAAGAAGTTTTGACTCGATAAAAGAAAACTAACTTGAAAATTACAACTCGATGAACAAACGATAAATTACAAGCAGTAAAGCAAATAAAGAACGAACGATGTAAAAACAAATGAAACAAGAAAAAACCAAAGGACACGGCCAAGCCTCACGGCCTAAAGCCACGTCCAACCCTAAGTCCTAGGTCGGGTTCATTAGTTAGATCGATTGATTGCGAAACAAGTTCGAAAGCGGGCTAGAAAACAAGTTAGAAACGACGTTGATCGATTTGAAAAGATACCTTGCAAACGCGCATTCTACACGGCCTAAAGGGGTCCAATTAGGTCAAGTTTGCTAATTAATTTAACTCATCGAGTGTTAATAAGAAGGTGCTAATCACGCACTCTTATACTAGCGAGAAATTAGGTGAAAGAGAGAGAGATGCATTCAATTAAGTTACAGAATTGTTAGTTGATTTTTAAAGCTACGTCGATGTACCCTAATGTGTCTAATTAGGTTATCAAATTGATCTAATGTCATCTAAATGAGTTATATGTTAACAATCAGAGGTCATACTAACATGTGACGGGTCCTAGGGTGGGTCGAATTGCACGAAACAAAAGAGGGGTCAAAAGCGAAGAGCGAAGTTAGAATTCGTTTTATTAATGCCCTACCTTGAACACGAGGATATGTAAATGAGACGGGGGTGTACGACCGACTGATGTAGCGGTTTCTTTCCCATCTCAAGTCAACGCGGGTGTTCATGGTGGTACTTTAACTCATACTCGGACTAAACTAGTTTCATAGTTAATAAGAACAATCGATAAACAAAAACGATAAACGAATAAAAACAAACTATAAAAAACAAACATAAAAAAGACGAAATAAAAGGGAGAAAGAGGAGGATTTGATGCACCCTCAACCTACATGTATCGTTGACACCGTCTTGGATCGTAATCAATGGTAGATTTTATCTCGAGAGGCCGTCGTCGACGAAGAAACAAAGCAACAACACGTTTTTTTGCAAATCTGGACAGCAACTTTCAAACAGCGATTTCTCTCTCGTTTCACGGTGAAAATTCGATTTAAAAGATGTTTTGAAAACTAGAAAGAGAGGAGAACAGATATCTTAAAGCAATCCCTGCTCGTTTTGAGTTATTGGGCACGAAAAACGAGCACAAACAGAACTGGACAGACAGGAAAAGCCGCGAAAACAGAGTGTATAATACTCTGTTTTTCGAGGGAATTCGTGTACTCTCAAGGGCAATTTGGCTCGTAAATCTTTGTCTAATGTGTAGATGGATATTGTATGGTTAATTAGGAACAAGAAACTCGAGTTTTGATGGAGGTTTGAAGGAGGAACGAATTGTTTTTCGAAGAGGACACACAAACTGTTTCAGTTTGGATGTCGGTTTTGTGGAGGGTTTTTGAGAGGCAATTAGGGTTTGTTTCTGAGGTTTAAAGCTTGTGAGTGAAGGTAGGATGTATGGAGAACTTAGAGCTATGAATGTATGGTGAAGGGAGGGTATTTATAAGGAGTTAAAGTAGGGTAAAAGGGAGGAGAGGCAGACGGGCTCGGCTGAGCATAGCTGCTGTCCAGCAGCTTTTGGGGGGTTTTCTAGGGTTCGTTTGAGGGGTTTTCTTGGTGATTAAGGTAAGGCAATATGGGTAGGATATTAGGGTATGGGTTAGGGTTAATGGGCACGGGTTTTGGTGGTATTTGGAGCGGGTTTTGGGCTCGGGATTGAGCTGCAAAACAGGGGGGCTGCTTTGTGTTTTGCGCGGGCTGTTGGGGGTGATTTGGGGCATGATTTGGGCCGTGGTTATGGGGTTCGAACTGGGGTTGGATGGGTAGTGGTCTAGGTTGGTTAGTGTACTCGAGATTCGTGCCAACTCGTAAAGAAAACGGGCCCAAAAACCGAGCTATAATCGAGCTCTAAAACACGTGTTTAAAACGAGTTCTTTTCGATTTTTAAATCGATTCTTCAAATCGATTAACACATTAAAATAAGTGATTTTTCAAATCAAATACACTCATAAAATGATTTTTCAAATCAAATATTTATTTTATTTTCAATAAAATAAACTTGAGAAAAATAAATTCAAAATAAAGCAATAAAATGAATTCACTTAAAAAAACATTTAATTTAAATATCATTTAAATTAATAAAATACTCCGTCGACAATGCTCATTCTACATCGTAAAACGAACCCAAATAATGACAATGACAACTAATAAATACATGTGTCCTATCATCATCGGGTGTTTGCCGGGTTCTCTATAAATTCCAATATCGACGGATACGGGTATCTACAGAGCCCCCACTTTGACTGAGGCTTGGACAAGGCGAAAGTCAAAGTATACCCCAGGTCCCTCTCGACCTGAGGATTCTGCGGGTCGTTTATAGTCCATTAGACTTGCGTATATAAGCTCGCCAGCCATAAGAAGAGATCATACCTGAAACTTCGCTGGGGATTGACTCTTGCTTCTGTTATGTCAAATTATCATAATTGGTCGTCGACCCATAAATTGCATATAAGGTGGGTTGAGCCTTATCCTTAGGCGCCTATGTATCCGTTTCTGACGGAAACAAACCCACGTCGTAGTTCGGCAACCGCTGACACATGCCCAAAGTTTATCATCGGCTGGCACTTGTCCGAAATTCATCATCTGCTGACATTTGCCCAAAATTTATCATCTGCTGGCAGGTGTCCAAATGGGACGGGACTTTCCGAGAAGGTTGCCGCCGGGAATTCCTCCATTTCATACTCTTGTATTGAATTGAATTCTTGGTGGATGTCATCCTTTACATCTTGATAATGGTCTCTGAAGCCAACAACTTCAGAGCCCCCAGTTTGCAATGGCTCTAAAGTCGAAGACTTTAGAGCCCCCAGTTGAAGCATATCCTGCTATATTTGAAACATAGAAAATGTACTAGCAATAATCATCACATAAGCACATTTGGATCATTGATCTTGAAATTGGATCATTTGAAATACTGGGTCATCGACCCGAAAATTGAATGTGAAAATTTTGATTGATTGGGTCATCGACCCGAAAATTGAATTTGAAAATGTTGAATGATTGGGTCATCGACCCGAATTTCGAATTTGTCATCATTTAGAATATTGGGCCATCGGCCCTTCAAAAATTGAATTTTGAATTTTTGAATTTCGAAGGATTGGATCATCGACCCACATGGATTCCACTACTTGGATCATCTATCCAAAATTCGCAAAAAGTTTTTTGGAATTTTGAAATTTTGAATTTTTTGAAATCGAACCTTGATGGGTGAGCATGAAATACGACTCAGACACTCCGTATGACTTGTAAACAACGTGGGCGTAGCCCGCTACCCTAAAACAAAAAAGGAAAATAAAACTATAAGTGTGCACGGGTTTTAATTCAATTATTGACTTGTTAGGGGTAAAAATGTAAATTGGCCATTCTGGCGCCAAAAGATGGCAAATGGGAATCACAAAGTCGTCGAACTTGGGACGAAGATATCGTATGGCATGGGCGTGCTCCCAAGGGCACATGGGAATCAAGATCACTTGGCATTGACAAGGTGGATTAAACTCACGGAGCGACAACGTTGGCTTCGCCCAGACACTAAACACAGACTGATTTTATGAGAATACTTAGACATCACACATGACTTTGCTGGGAACATTCTGTCATTCTACTCCTCGCCTCCTTTCTTTTCAGCGAGTTTCATCATTTCTTGCCACCGCCTTCTTTCTTTTCAGCGGGCTTTTACTATTTTTTCTTCCACGCCTTCTTTCTTTTCAGCGGGTTTTTCATATTTTCTGTTCCCAACACAAACCAACATCTAGGTGACTCAGCATCTTTGCCTACACCGTTAGATAAAGCTCATTCCGAGACTTGACATTACTCATCTGAACCTATATCCTTATCCTAGCCTACATCAAGTGCTAAGACCGACTCAAACAAAGGTGGCTTCATTTGGACTTGGTTAAGACCCGTAAGAAACCGACAAGATGACAACTTGGTTGATGAGTGGATTGAATCCCTTGTTCTGAAGGACTGCCTACGTATTCGCGTGGAGCGAAATCAAATCTGACGTAGTTCGATCATGGTGCATAAACATGGCATTTTGATTGTGTGTACACACTCGAAGGTTTCACCTAAGGTATCATGTCATATCCCATTCTAGCCTGTAAAGTACCGTTAAATCCCGTGTCTAGGGTTGGTACAAAAGGCTATGGTTCTTTGGGATATGGAGCTTGGTAAAAATAGGTTCGCAAGGTAAACCATCATTCTGAAGGTTCGTTTTGTGGTGTTAAGGCCAAGGGCTATGGCTTCTGATGTGGTTGGAAATGGTGTCTCGGGTTTGATGAAACCCGAGTGCAAATGGGTTAGAAAATGATGTGGGTTCAAATTTCCATGTCTGGACCCTAAAGGCTAGGTATAACAACACAAGCGGAATGATTCTCAAAATTCCTGACTATCCCCTTGTAACCGTCTCAGGAAGGACTTAGAGGGTAAAGAGGTCACTACTTACGCTTTTGGGCTTCGCCCATTGAACCTCAACTATGGGTACTTGACTTGAATTCTGGCTTCCGTAACTTCGACATTCAACCAAAAAGCATTCCGCAATAACTTCAACATCTTTTTTCCTTTTTTCTTTTTTTTTTCATTTTTCATTTTTCTTTTTTTCATTTTTTTTTCAATTTTCCATTTTTTCTCTTTTTCTCATTTTTCATTCTTTTTCATCTTTTTTCTCTCTTTGAAAATGATCTTCTATTCATTCTCTTAGTCATAAATGGATACACCTTGAAAACTGGGCTTCGCCAACTAATTTGGGTAAGAACTAACAATTCCTTGTTAGAACGGGTTGATATCTTCTCTCTTCGAGATGGGATGATTTTGTTGGGGAAAAGGCTTGTCTTCCATCATTGATAGGGGAAACAAGGAGCTAGTCCGGGTTTGTCATAGAATCATCTAAAAGCTTGTCACAAACATTGGTTCGGATGGAGGTTTTCTACCACCAGACATGGAATAGGTAAAGGAATCAAACACAGGATCCTAGTGTACCTTACATTTTGAAACGAGACATATTTCCACCCCAGGGATGCCTTTGAGTGTGTTGTGCATTTTATCATGCTTCAGAATGATTGAGGATTGGAAACAAGACATATTTGGAAATGAAATTGCAACTTTTATTGGAATGAGAAATGCTTAACAGACTCGAAGGAACGATTCCTAGGACACATCCTAGGTCATCGCGGAACAAACGACTCAAATTCAAGAAAAGAAAGTTCTAGACTCGACTCGACTAAGATAAGAAAACAGATCCCGACTCATAATTTTCAAATCTGGTCTTGAGCTTTCTCTTGTTCAGCTTTCAGCTTAGATGCTCGGTTCTTGTCCTTGATCCCTTTGATGGTCTGCCTCCATCCCGAGGTAGTCCTCTGAGGATCTACGCCAGTGATAAAGGTTGGTGAATCGAATTGCCTTTTATTAACTTTGTTAATGAGAGGAGTACATTCTAGACCAAGACTCCCGACTTGAATTTCATTCTTCGGGTTTGGAAAGAATTTTGAGCAATCCACAAATATTTTCCCGATAAACACCCCTTTCAAGTGACATGGGCGGATAAGATGGGAGTAATCGACATTGTCTTCGACAGAAACAAAGTTAGTGTGGTCGCCAAATGGATTGGTGACGTTGTTGGGCTTTATGGCCGGGATTGGGAGCGTTCCGTTCTCAATCATATCTTGAATTTCGTGCTTTAGTCTAAAGCACCTTTCAGTATCGTGTCCTTTCCCTTGATGAAAGGCACAATAAGCATTCGGTTTGTACCATTTGCCTTGTTGTTCAGCAGGTGGATCCGGAGTTGGACCAATGGGCTTCAACTTTCCTTGGGCCATGAGCCTTTGGAGAGCGTAGGCGTAAGTGCACCCGATATCGGTGAATACCCTCGGAGCTTGGCGCGGAGGCCTTTTGACTGTCCATCTAAGAGATTGACAGCTTTCAACAAAATGGGCCGCTCTTTGGGTGCTTTTGCTTTAGATGACGAGGCCCCTTGGTATCCTTTTGGCTTCTCAGCTTCAGCCATTCGGACATCGTCCTCTACCTTTATCCCGATTCTTATCAATTCTTTGAAAGAACCAAAATTCTGGTATTTCAGAGCATTACGGTAAACAGGTCGTAAATTCTTCACGAACTTATCTACCATTTCAACTTCATCAGGCTTCTTAGCTAGTTTCACGCTTTCAGCCGCGCCATCTTGCGAGGAATTCAAGAAAGCCCTCTTTTTCCTTCCGTGTCATTACTTCCAAAGTCCTTATGTTGGTTTGAATCTCAACATTGTCGGATAGTGCTTGCGAACTCCACCGTAATATCTTCGAAAGTGGGGAAGTTCTTAAGGTCAAGATTATAGAACCACGCCTTGGTGTTCATCCGTAGATTGAGCGAAAATTTCGAGAGCATGTCGTGGTACTCCCTTCATGCTAAGTACCCTTATAGGCCTTAACATGGTGGATGGATCTTCCGTGCCCTTAAACTTTGGGATATCGGTGAGTACCATGTTCGTGGGCAACTTATCCTGAACCGGGGCATAGGCCCTAGCATTCTCATAGTGAATGTTCTTCCCCTTGGAGAGTTTCAAACGGTCTTCGATGAACTTGAACCGTTTCTCCGCATCGGTCGAGGTGGGGTAGATGGAGGGGAATCTTCACTCAGCTTAGACTCGATTGCATCCATTCGGGTCATCATGAGGTTCACGGCCTCGAGAGCTTGTTGACATCTTCCATTGCTTGACGTCGGGTTTTGGCGGACTTTCTACAAGAAAACCCCGTCTTGAGTCAATATTTAAAGTAAGAGCCCCCGCACACTTAAGGACACGACCCCAACTTGACTCAAACAAAGACTCGACTTGAGATTGACTAACCTGAGGTTCGACTCACGGTTGGATCTAGACCTTGGTTCATTTTAGACTCGACAAAACGACATGACTCAAATCACATAAATCGGTTATAAACCGGACTCGGTGTGGCTAAACCCGTGATTGGACTAACATAGCCCATAGGTTCGGGTGAAACGCCCTAAATGGCCTAACTTGGGCGTTTTTGTGGACTATCCTAGACCAAAAGGTCGACCAACATGACTCAAGGCCCAAGAGGTGAGCTTGGGTGACCCAACAAGGTCGTGTTCTAGACTCTTAGAACGAAACACACCCGGCCTAACACGGCCATGACCTGGACACGACTTGACGCATTTCATGCTTGGTTGAGGTTCGAGAGGCATTTTGGATTGGTTTTGAAAAAAACGAAAGATTGATTCGAAAATGAGATTTGAAATGGGCAAAGATGCTGCTATAAAAGCTCATTTTGGGCCGAAAATACTAGTCCAATTTGGGCAAAGATTCCGCGTTTTTAAAACCATGCTATTTTGAAAGTAAGTTGTTCAAAAGTTCGGTTTTGAAAAGGACATGGGAAATTTCGAAAGACTCGGAAAACAATTTGCACATTGTCATTCTCATGTTACAAGGATGTATGCTCCTAGACATCTCTAAGTCTCGGCAAGTCTTCTACAAGAAGGTCTATGCCCTCCATCCTTTTGCGGTCTTATAGAGCAAGGGCCTTAAGGTAGAGTACCTAGAAGAGCGTCCCCACCATCAAGAACCACGCGAGGTGAAGTGGAAGCGAGCAATGTGCAGCTTCCTAGCATAGTGGGACGTCGCCCCCCACGCATCACAAAGAAACGCTGGGACGGCCCGGGAAAGTCCTTAAGGGTTTATGCATGAATCGTAGCACTATGAGTAATGTTTTACTTTCCAACACTTTCTTTTCAAGTTTCACCTCGGAGGAAAAGACCCTAGAAACAAAGTGTAACTAGTCCTCTTTTCCCCAGCGGAGTCGCCAAACTGTGGACAAGGCCCGCGGGAACTGCGTCCGCGGGATCCACACTAGGCATAATCGACTCGAGGTTCTTTCGAATCGAATTAAGACATATTAGAGTCGCCACCAAGTTTTTTGGGAACTTGGAACTGTTCAAGTCAACTTTACACCTTTCATCGAAAAGCATAAAGCCAATCGACTACGAGTGATTAAAGATAAAGACTTGTACCCTATATCACTCGATTTGAATGACTCTCGTAATCCAATGGTATTTAGACGGATCCACAAACCATAGATCTTGAGTAAGGGGTGAGGGTACGTGTTGGGAAGCCCATAAGGACACCCAACCCCGCCCGTCAATAACGGCCTCTACTAAGTCAAGTATGGATTTCAAACAAGGTCATAGCTACTACGATATATGAAATGCAAACATCGTTTTAACCCTAACATCTGAAGTTTCTATGTTGATTTAGATGCAACTAAACTAACTTTGTCAAAGTTGTAATTTAGCATGTGGGTTGATTGATCTAACAACATACAAAACAAAGCAAACAAGGCTTAGGGGGAGTGGGGGAGCCGTTGGGATCTATCCTATTACAACCCAGGCATTTCATGCCGACACAACGATAAATTAAAGATACAACTCGATCTAAAATACAACGCTATACACAAAACCGTACATGACACATTACACGGCCATTCGACCTAGAAAAAAACGTGCACAAAGGGGTGGCCCACGGCTTACATGACTCACGGCCTTGGGTCACTCCTCGTAATGTGTGCTTTCACTTAATCTTATCGAATTAGACATTGGGTCACACATCAAAGCATGCATTAGCATAAATCGGGCCATGTTGCTTTAAACAACATGCGATTTACTACGCTCTTACATGCATTGGGGCACAACCATCTAACCAAACAAGACTAAGGTTTTTCGAAGAAGTTTTGACTCGATAAAAGAAAACTAACTTGAAAATTACAACTCGATGAACAAACGATAAATTACAAGCGGTAAAGCAAATAAAGAACGAACGATGTAAAAATAAACGAAACAAGAAAAAACCAAAGGACACGGCCAAGCCTCACGGCCTAAAGCCACGTCCAACCCTAAGTCCTAGGTCGGGTTCATTAGTTAGATCGATTGATTGCGAAACAAGTTCGAAAGCGGGCTAGAAAACAAGTTAGAAACGACGTTGATCGATTTGAAAAGATACCTTGCAAACGCGCATTCTACACGGCCTAAAGGGGTCCAATTAGGTCAAGTTTGCTAATTAATTTAACTCATCGAGTGTTAATAAGAAGGTGCTAATCACGCACTCTTATACTAGCGAGAAATTAGGTGAAAGAGAGAGAGAGATGCATTCAATTAAGTTACAGAATTGTTAGTTGATTTTTAAAGCTACGTCGATGTACCCTAATGTGTCTAATTAGGTTATCAAATTGATCTAATGTCATCTAAATGAGTTATATGTTAACAATCAGAGGTCATACTAACATGTGACGGGTCCTAGGGTGGGTCGAATTGCACGAAACAAAAGAGGGGTCAAAAGCGAAGAGCGAAGTTAGAATTCGTTTTATTAATGCCCTACCTTGAACACGAGGATATGTAAATGAGACGGGGGTGTAGGACCGACTGATGTAGCAGTTTCTTTCCCATCTCAAGTCAACGCGGGTGTTCATGGTGGTACTTTAACTCATACTCGGACTAAACTAGTTTCATAGTTAATAAGAACAATCGATAAACAAAAACGATAAACGAATAAAAACAAACTATAAAAAACAAACATAAAAAAGACGAAATAAAAGGGAGAAAGAGGAGGATTTGATGCACCCTCAACCTACATGTATCGTTGACACCGTCTTGGATCGTAATCGATGGTAGATTTTATCTCGAGAGGCCGTCGTCGACGAAGAAACAAAGCAACAACACGTTTTTTTGCAAATCTGGACAGCAACTTTCAAACAGCGATTTCTCTCTCGTTTCACGGTGAAAATTCGATTTAAAAGATGTTTTGAAAACTAGAAAGAGAGGAGAACAGAGATCTTAAAGCAACCCCTGCTTGTTTTGAGTTATTGGGCACGAAAAACGAGCACAAACAGAACTGGACAGACAGGAAAAGCCGCGAAAACAGAGTGTATAATACTCTGTTTTTCGAGGGAATTCGTGTACTCTCAAGGGCAATTTGGCTCGTAAATCTTTGTCTAATGTGTAGATGGATATTGTATGGTTAATTAGGAACAAGAAACTCGAGTTTTGATGGAGGTTTGAAGGAGGAACGAATTGTTTTTCGAAGAGGACACACAAACTGTTTCAGTTTGGATGTCGGTTTTGTGGAGGGTTTTTGAGAGGCAATTAGGGTTTGTTTCTGAGGTTTAAAGCTTGTGAGTGAAGGTAGGATGTATGGAGAACTTAGAGCTATGAATGTATGGTGAAGGGAGGGTATTTATAAGGAGTTAAAGTAGGGTAAAAGGGAGGAGAGGCAGACGGGCTCGGCTGAGCATAGCTGCTGTCCAGCAGCTTTTGGGGGGTTTTCTAGGGTTCGTTTGAGGGGTTTTCTTGGTGATTAAGGTAAGGTAATATGGGTAGGATATTAGGGTATGGGTTAGGGTTAATGGGCACGGGTTTTGGTGGTATTTGGAGCGGGTTTTGGGCTCGGGATTGAGCTGCAAAACAGGGGGGCTGCTTTGTGTTTTGCGGGCTGGTTGGGGTGATTTGGGGCATGATTTGGGCCGTGGTTATGGGGTTCGAACTGGGGTTGGATGGGTAGTGGTCTAGGTTGGTTAGTGTACTCGAGATTCGTGCCAACTCGTAAAGAAAACGGGCCCAAAAACCGAGCTATAATCGAGCTCTAAAACACGTGTTTAAAACGAGTTCTTTTCGATTTTTAAATCGATTCTTCAAATCGATTAACACATTAAAATAAGTGATTTTTCAAATCAAATACACTCATAAAATGATTTTTCAAATCAAATATTTATTTTATTTTCAATAAAATAAACTTGAGAAAAATAAATTCAAAATAAAGCAATAAAATGAATTCACTTAAAAAAACATTTAATTTAAATATCATTTAAATTAATAAAATACTCCGTCGACAACGCTCATTCTACATCGTAAAACGAACCCAAATAATGACAATGACAACTAATAAATACATGTGTCCTATCATCATCGGGTGTTTGCCGGGTTCTCTATAAATTCCAATATCGACGGATACGGGTATCTACACATGGCAAAGTAATAACCAGCCAAATGCAAACCACGGTAAATAGTTAAGTGAATAAAAACACATAGGAGAATTGGAATTTAGAAAGTAAAAATTGATCTAACCGCTTAATTTTGTATATTTGGCAGTTCAATACATTTTTAACTACTATTATAGATTTGATATGAATTTGAAACCAGTTTAAAAAAAAATTCGGTGATATAATAGTATATTATATATAGTTCTAACAATTTGTATATATATTTACACTGATTTATTCATAGTTAGCTGGTTCTTGAATAATTATTAGTCCGCATAAAATCGAAATTCATGACTTGGTTCAATTGTATTTAAATTTTTGGCTCATTTGACAAAATCGATATGAGACTTATTTAATATTTTAAATGGTAGCTCAATTTTTTAATCTTATGTGAATATTATTGGTAATCTAATCATACACATTTGATACGTTATTGATAATTAGGAAATTTGTCGTCTACTTCCTATACCAAAACTATTTGTAAAACCCGAAAAAGCGTAGTATTTAGTCGGGGTCGAACTCAAGGATGGCGGGGGTTGCTACAAAGTTCGATTAGGAGTCAAGTTTAATCAAAATTAAAAGAAAGGGTTTTGGTTATAATCACTAGAGCGAAAGACAAACAAGTTGATGATAATGAATACGGTTAATTAAAAGCTAGGGCCTTCGGGGTCATCAATATGGTTTAGGGGCAAACATGAAGATCAAAAAGGGTCAATGGCGAGAGATTAACCTAAGATGAAGAACCAATGTCTTGGCTATCTTAAAGGTGGCTACTAATTTTCATTAAGTATCACACCCCTCCTAGACACACATCAAGACCCCCAAAAACTTTCATTCCAAGGGAGAATTAAGCAATAATGGAAGAAAGGCAAAAGCTTTCACTTGAGCAAATCAACAAACACCTTGAGTGCAATGAATAGGAAAGTTAAACAATTTCACCAAAGACCAAAATATTCAAAGAATCATGCCCATAAATTCCATAAAGAATCACCCTAAACCCTAGAAGGAATCTACTCACTCATGTTATGGGAAATTATGCTAAATAGAGAAGAAAAGCAAACAACACAAGGAGGAGACATGATGAATGTTATAGCAATATCAAAAGACAAGGAAAATGTAAACAAATGATAAACAAGTAAAAGAAAGGAGAGGAATTATACCAACAAAAGGAAAGATGAATGCTTGATTAATTAATAAGAAGGAAAACCCTTCAAAATCCCCAATACAAACTTCAACAAACAAGTGTAAACAATTGACTATTACTAGAACTAACTAATTCTTGCTAAATATTAATAATAATTATTGAAAGATTAGAACTTGATTAAGGAGGTATTACAATAAATATGGAATGTTTCTCAGATCTAGGGTTATGTGCAAAAGGGTTTAAGGAGGGGGTATTTATAGGCTATCATTGGATTAAGGGAGGAAAGAATGGAAAAGCCCATTTGCGTGTAAAGTGCTCCTGTCTTGGCGGGCCGGGCCGGGCCTCCGATCTTGCGGCAGCGCATTCATCAAAAAAACGAGGAAGAATTGAGGTTGTGTAATTCCCTGCCGGTGGGCGGCTGCCGCCTGCCGAGGATTCCTCTTCCCGAGATTTTCTTCCATTTCTTCATGTCGTGCCTTCTGCGGCGGGCTCGGGCAGCTACCCTGTACCCAACGCAGCGCGTTCTCACTTCTTTTGCCAAAAACTTCTTCAAAAATTTGACTAAGTATGGAATGGTGTTCCCTGCCGGTGGGCCGGCTGCCGGCCTGCCGGCAGAGAACACCCTCTTGGCTGGTTTCCTCCATTTTCTCCATATAGCCATATCCTCTACCGGTGGGCGGGGCGTGCCCGCCTGCAGAGGATTTTCTTCTTCAAAATCCTTCATCTCCCTTTTCTTCATGTAAAGGCATTAGAATGCCTTTTCTTGCCCCAATTCCTTCATACTTGACTCGGTTCCTACAAAAGGGCACACAAAATGACAAGTACGGGGATCGGGCACAAATGCAAGGAAAGGCACACGAAACCGACTCGTTATGAGCCGGAATGCGTCAAAGAAAGAGGGAAATAAGGTGTAAATAATTCACATATCAACCTCCCCACACTTAAACCTTACTCGTCCTCGAGTAAGTCCAAAATCAATGCACAAGTCCCTACTAAAATAGACAAGGAGAGTGAGTGCACAATATAAGCATCACTCAACTAAACTACTACTTAAGCCGATCGAGTATTAGCGCACTCAACGCCCCTTCAACTCACAATTTGGCACTCATGAGGGGAGAGTGCCCTATTGCAAGGCAAGTTGGGTCTTGCTACAAAATTTTTGATGCAAACATTCAATTAAGCACAAGTCAACATATATGATGCATCACAAAAATCAAACCGCTTTCCTCATCTAAGCGGCCGTTTTACTTTGAACGATTAAAGGTTTTGGTCGGGAGATACCATCTCATAGTCTCGGCGGGGTGTCAATGCCCTAATGGTGGCTCAAGCAACCGCAATTTGACAACCAAATGCCTAGGAAACAAATTCAAAGGCGGGAAAGAGGGAAACAAAGCCTAACCTTCGAGAATCACATGACACACTCAAGATTCAACCAGATTGACCCATGACTAAGGGGACCAAGACTACCGACTTCCTCATGGTTTTCACTAATCTCTCATTTTGTTTTTGGAACGGGTGATTTTTGTGCAAAAAGTAACCAAAATCACTCATCTACTCGACTCGTGAGACATGCCCGCAATCTAACATGGAATCTACTCCTACAAGACCATTAATGAGATGCAAAAAAAAAAGGAAAATATGCATAAAAGAAACAAGGGTTGTAACGGGGCTAGGTGATGGGTCGAAACGGGATTGGTGCAAGCACCGTTATGGATCATTTGGAGTTTAAGATCAAGTAGTTGTCAAAATTTCCCTTTTCTTCCCAACTTATTATAACAAATGAATGAATAAAAAAGAACATGATATTAGTTGCCTAAATCACACAAAAATTTGAAAATCCGACTCATTTGGAAAAACATCATTTCCCCTTTATTTTGCAACGCCTTTTTCTACCCCTTTAATGATGCATAAGGAGTGTTGCTCGCCTTTTTCTCAACAAACAAAGTATAAGTGCAACGCATTTTTTTTCTTTTTCGTTACATTTTTTTTTTCTTTTTCTTTTTTTTTTTCTTTTCTTTTTCAAAACCTCTTCATTCAAAGCAAACCAAACTAAGCCATTATTCCGACTCAAGTGGATCGTGCACATCCACTAAACCAAGATTCAAATCCCTTTCTTCATACTACCAAAACTCATAGACAACTTTCTTGATCAAGGTCGGTTGTTTTTGGGTTGTAGTTAGTATCGTAGGTATCAAATGAAAGGTCAAGGCTCAAAGGGGTGAACAAAATCGGTCCTAGTCTAAAGGGTCGAAAAATTAGGCTTATTTGGCAAAGTGAGGCTCAAAAATCGAAATGCAACTTGTTGTTTCAAAATATGCATATAGATGAACATCTCATGGTCTAAAAGGAGAGGACGCCATGCTTGTGCGTCGTGATGTGACATGCCACGCGAGGAGCCTACTCACACCTAAAGGGGGACCGGGTATGGATGTACCGGTCCCAAGGAGGCTCTAAATCTCACTTGTAAGTAGCTATGTCGAAATCTAGGCCTAGTCTACGGTCTTGGTCTCACATGGTGGTCAAAACTCTCCGGACTAGCCTCATTTCCCGTATATAACGAGGGTGTCACAAGGTGCAAGCCAATAGGAGGGGAAAGACAAGGCCAAGACAATATCATCATTGAGGTATCATGCTCCCTTCCTAGACCACATTTATGTACAAACTTGATGCAAGGGTAAATAAAGCAATAAACACATATTCACAAGATACGAAATGCATTTCTGAGTACTAGCAACATAAATAAACATGCAACAATTGTCTAAACCTAGCAGCACGTAAGCAACACACACCAAGTTCCAAAATGGAACATCCTCATCAACATAGCCCATCCTCCTCCATATATCCAACAATATAAAGGAAAAGAATAGAAAAGGAGAAAGAGATAGGAGAGATTAAACCGAGCGGTCTTCTAGTCTCCTAATGTCTCAAATGTCCCGTATGTGCCTGCGCCACTTGTTAGACAAACATATATATATATACAATGCAATATTTTTGGCGATTTTTGAAATTTTTTTCAATTTTTAGGCATTTTTTTTTTGAATTTTTATCAAATTTAAAGGTGCAAACAAATATTCACAAAGGATATTTCCCTCCCCACACTTGAAATTTACATTGTCCTCAATGGAACAAAGTATAGGGAGAGAATAGGAAAAATAAACAACATATTTTTGGAGGTTTTTTTAATTTTTGAAAATAAAAATAACATATTTTTGGTATTTTTGATTTTTGGAAATTAAAATGCATGTTTTTGGTTTTTTTTTAGGCCCTCCCCACACTTATTCATTTACATGGGAGGGCAATTGAGTGAAATAAAATAACATGTTTTTGGTGATTTTAGTCATTTTTCGATTTTTTAGTTGGTTTTTATTTTGAAAATGCAATGCATGCTCTATTCTATATGCAAAATTTAAATGACAATGCAAGTTATCCTAAGTGAATGCAATTACTAAATGTGACAATATATTACAAATTGAAATCTAATGCAATTTTATATGAATGCAATTATATGAATTTCTAACTAAATGCATACAAAATTTAAATATGAATGAGAAGTTTGGATTGTTGGGGTACATACTTGACATTTGGATTGAATATGGGAGCATACCGAAGGCTTTGGATTGAAAAGGGAGGAAAGATAGGCCAAACGCGAGGCCGCCTAAGACTCAAGGTCCCCGTCATCATCATCATCATTATTATCATTATCATCATCATTGTCATCTCCGTCCACCGCTGCAAACACGGACTCTCTAAGGAAGTCGTCGGTGTTCATGGGAGCGGTGGAATCGCCGAAATTCCCGCCGGACGAAAGGAAGCCGCCGGAGGCCGCCCCGGAGCCACTCCCAACCTCGGGGTGGGAGAAAATGGAGGGTGTACCCCCGAACCATTGAGCATCATGCCCCTCCTCTTGAGAAGCGGGAGGGGGAAAAACGGGTGGGGCAAAATAATCCGGCCGGATATTGATGTCGGTGTAGACAAACCGGTTATCCTTGTGGTAACCACCATCCGGCTCAAGGTAGTAGGAGGGGTGGAGATGTTGAGGGTGCTCGTAGTTCCTCCTCATGTAATCATCATAAATCGGAAATTGACCCACGGAGGTGTCATAGTATATCCGATCCAACCTTTGCTCAATGCCCCGCCTCTCACTAGCGGCGGTTTCCAAACCCAACCGCATGTCACTCATGAATTTGACCAAATCGGCATGCATAGGAGGCGGGGGAGGAGGGATGTTGCTTGAGGAGCCTTCACCAAAGTTACCCCCCCAAGGTTGAGGTTGGAAGGTGGAGGGTGGTCGGAAGGAGGGCATGGAGTAGTGGAGGGAGGATGGAGTTTCCCTCCGGTTGTCACGACCATAGGTGATGGGGTTGGTCGGGGGAGGTTGGGTTTGATCGGGCTCCTCCTCAATTTAAAGGAGGTAGGACTCCTCACCGGGCTTGATTTTGAATTTGGAGGCATTGGGAATTGGGACGGAATTTTTCTTTTGAACTTGCCAATACTCGATTCCATCAAAAGGATTGACCTTGATCCACTCTAGGTTTTTCGTTAACCATTGCTTGGTGATGTAGGTCTCCCCCCGGATCCACCTCATGTTGTTCAAGTTCACCGGGCGGTCAAGGTTCTTAGCAATTCGTGTTATTATCCCACCCACATGAAGAGGGACTTTTTGCCCCGGTGATTTAGAAAGTGATTGCAAGTGGAGGGCCAAATGGTGACCCACATTGATTTCATAGGGGGCCGGGGTGGTGAGTAGGTAAGACCCCAAAATCTCCAATTCGGTAACCCGAAAAACCCATGGCTCATGAGTCGCAAAAATAGAACCTCCCACAAATCGATGCCAAATGCGAATGGGGGCATTGTGGCACGCAATTTCCGGCCTTTTCACGCCGGTTTGGTCATCTAAGCCCGAAATGGCTTTCCATACCCGAGAGAAGTGAGCGGTCTCGGGTGCCTTGAATTTTGGGGGGTTGTTAAGGCCGAAAATTCGGCAAAGCCTTCCTAGGGACAAGGAATGATCACGGTTCATCAACCGGAAGTGTATTTGCTCGACCATACGGGTTTGTCGGTGCTTATCAAGACGGAAACTACTAAGGAATTCCCAAGTGAGGCGGGGATAAGTTTCCTCACGCAAATCATACAAGCCTTTCATACCAACACCCTTAAACAATTCAAAGGTTTCATTGTCTAATCCCATATTTCTCATAGCCGGTCGACAAATGAATTTAGTCGGGGTTAAGGGGCGATTTTTGAACAAGATAAATTTACCTTTTTGCTCTTGTGTGACGAACTCAACATCCGGGAAGTCGGGATACGGGTTAGTGTCACTCGCCGCCGCCTCGACCAAAAGCCGTTGAGCTTCCGCCATTTCCGACCGTGTCCGCTTGTTTGCCATGCTTGAAGGAGGAATGGAGGATTAGAAGGGAAGGAGGAGGAGAGGAATGAAGGAGGTTGAGGGATGGAGGGAGATTAATGGTGATTTGGGTGGGTTTGGGTTAATGGAGGTGAGGAATGAGGGAGATGAGTGAAGAAGGAATGAGAAATAATATGAGAAAAATGAGGGTTTCACGGGCTGCATTCGTGCGTTATAAAGAACCCCTGCCGGTTGGCGAACCGGCAGCCGGCCTGCCGGCAGGGGATTTGAGCTTCTTCAGAAAAAAATCAACGCGCTGCCGGTGGAGGGCACCGGCTGCCGGTCCACCGGCAGAGAATTCCCCCTATACGCCCTTTTTGATGTTCAGCGATTCCCCTACCGGTGAGCCGGCTGCCGGCCTGCCGGCCTGCCGGCAGGGGATTCCTTCTTCTTCAATTTCCCTTGATGTCACCAATGTAAGAGATCCTCTACCGGTGGGCCGGCTGCCGGCCTGCCGGTAGGGAATCCTCCTCTCAATGCTTCCTTCATATTTGGCACAGCAGGCGCTCCTCTACCGGTGAGCCGGCTGCCGGCCTGCCGGTAGAGGATTCTCCTCCTTCAACTTATCAATGTTTTCAACAAGTACGGATCTCCCTGCCGGTGGGCCGGCTGCCGGCCTGCCGGTAGGGGATTCTCTTCACCTTAATTCTTTCAAATTTTTCACAAAAATTTTCAACGCGCTACCGGTGGAGGGCACCGGCTGCCGGTCCACCGGCAGAGAGTTACATCTCTTCGTTTTCAGCTCGTTTTTCCTCTCAAACTCAACAATACACTTCCAATTCCTATCCTTGCCCATTTTTCGAGTTTTCAACTTTCAAACCGACGACTCGTGTCGGGATCTCGGGCGAGGCTAGGGGTCCCACCCCCAAATTCAACTTTGTCAAGAATGTCCAATCCAAACTATCTCACACTCTATCTACATGCATGCTATTTACAAATGGTGGTTCTTGTGGAACACCACCAAACCAATTCACTTTTGAGAATTTCAACTTTCCCTCTCCTCGGGGAGGGGTTCCCCGAGATAGAGCACTTCAATAGGACCTTTGCTATCACCGTCATAGTATCGCTTGATTCTTTGCCCATTGACCCTAAAAGTTCCTCCTTCTTCACTCCATAGCTCGAAAGCACCATAAGGAAATACTTTCATCACTTTAAAGGGTCCCACCATCGTGATTTGAGCTTGCCCTAAACACCTTAATCTTGGAGTTAAAAAGGAGAACAAGGTCCCCAACACTTATCTCTTTCTTCATGATTTTTCCATCATGCCATTTTTTCATTTGGTCCTTGTAAATTTTGGAGCTCTCATAAGCCTCCAATCTCAATTCTTCAAGCTCATTCATTTGGAGAAACCGCACTTCTCCGGCGGCATCAAAGTCAAAATTCATTTCTTTAAGAGCCCACCAAGCTTTGTGCTCCAACTCCACCGGCAAATGGCAAGCTTTCCCGTACACAAGCTTATACGGGGTGGTGCCAAGGGGTGTCTTGAAGGCGGTTCTCAATGCCCATAAGACATCCGGGAGCTTTTGGGACCAATCTTTCCGGCTCTTGTTGGTGACTTTCTCCAAAATGGCTTTAATTTGGCGGTTAGAAACCTCCACTTTCCCACTAGTTTGAGGGTGGTAGGCAAGTGCGGTTTTGTGCCGCACTCCATGTGATTCAAGTAGAGCTTTGAAGGTACTTTTGCGGAAATGAGATCCGCCATCACTTATGACTACTCTTGGTGTTCCGAACCTTGGAAAAATCGTGCCTTTAAAAAGCTTCATTACAACCTTGCTATCATTGGCGGGGGAGGCAACCGCTTCAATCCATTTGGATACATAGTCCACCGCAACAAAGATGTATTCATTTCCACAAGAGTTGGGAAAGGGTCCCATGAAGTCTATGCCCCAACAATCAAAAAGCTCAATCTCCAATATGTTAGTCAAGGGCATCTCACTTCTCTTCCCAATGTTCCCAACTCTTTGACAAGCATCACAAGATTTAACCAAGTAGTGAATGTCTTTGAACATGGAGGGCCAATAAAACGCACCTTGGAGGATCTTGGCAATTGTTCTAGAGGTGGCCAAGTGTCCCCCATAGGCGGAATTGTGAACCCGGTCCACAATCTCTAAGCCCTCCTCTCTTGAAACACATCTTCGGAACATTCCATCCCCACACTTGCGAAACAAATGTGGGTCATTCCAAAAATATCTCCTAGCATCATTTCTCAACTTCCTCCTTTCTCTAGGTTCCATTTCATCCGGTAAGAAACCACTCACAATGTAGTTTGCAAGATCCGCAAACCAAGGGGTCTTGGCGGTAACTTCCATGAGTCCATCATCCCGCAACCACTCATTTATGGGTCCACTCTTGTCTTGTATCCCATGGTCTTCAACGGTCAATCTAGATAAGTGGTCGGCAACAACATTTTCCGAACCGGCCTTATCCTTAATCTCTAAATCAAATTCTTGAAGAAGAAGGACCCATCTCAAGAGCCTAGGCTTCGCATCTTTCTTCACCATCAATTGTCTCAAGGCGGTGTGATCGGAGTAAACCACCACCTTAGACCCAACAAGGTATTGCCGAAATTTCTCCACGGCATGAACAATTGCCAACATTTCCTTTTCGGTAGTAGCATATCCACATTGAGTTTGATCAAGAGTCTTGCTTGTGTAATATATCACATGATGCTTCTTATCCACAACTTGCCCAAGTACCGCACCAACCGCGAAGTCCGAAGCATCACACATTATATCAAAGGGAAGATTCCAATCCGGAGATCGGATTATCGGTGCCGTGACCAATGCTCTCTTCAACCTATTGAAAGCTTCAAGACAAGAATCATCAAACACAAAGGGGGAATCCTTGAGGAGTAATGAGGTTAAGGGCTTTGCTATTTTTGAAAAATCCTTGATAAAACGCCGATAGAACCCGGCATGGCCTAGAAAACTTCTCACTCCCTTAACATTGGAAGGGGGTGACAAGTTCTCTATGACCGCAACTTTGGCCCCATCGACCTCAATACCCCTCCTTGAAACGATGTGACCGAGTACAACCCCCTCCTCTACCATGAAATGGCACTTTTCCCAATTAAGGACGAGGTTATGCTCCTCACACCGTCTCAACACACTAGCCAAGTTCTCAAGACCAAGCTCAAACGAGTCCCCATGGACACTAAAGTCGTCCATGAAGACTTCCATGCTTTTTTCAAGGAAATCTGAAAATATTGCCATCATGCACCTTTGGAAGGTGCCGGGCGCATTACAAAGCCCGAATGGCATCCTACGGTAAGCATAGACTCCTATTGGGCAAGTGAAGGTCGTCTTCTCTTGGTCATCCGGGTGGATGGGAATTTGGAAAAACCCGGAATAACCGTCTAAGAAGCAATAATATGCATGGCCCGCGAGCCTTTCTAGCATTTGGTCAATGAAGGGAATTGGGAAGTGGTCTTTGAGGGTGGCGGCATTGAGCTTGCGGTAGTCAATACACATTCGCCACCCGGTCACGGGTCTAGTGGGTAGAGTGGTGCCATCCTCTTGTTCAACCATTTGTATCCCCCCCTTTTTGGGTACCACGTGGACCGGACTAACCCATTTGCTATCGGTAATTTGGTATATAATACCGGCCTCTAGGAGTTTCAACACTTCATTTTTCACCACCTCGGCCATCTTTGGGTTAATCCTCCTAAGACTGTCAACCTTGGGTTGACTCCCCTCTTCCAAAACTATTCTATGCATGCACAAACTCGGACTTAAGCCTTTGATGTCATCAATGCTATACCCAAGTGCTCCTCTATGAGTTTTCAAGATTTCCAAAAGCTTCTTTTCTTGGGACTCACTTAGGTTAGCATTAACGATCACCGGATAGGCCTCTCCCTCATCAAGGAAAGCATATTTGAGGGAGGGAGGCAAGGGTTTGAGTTGTACCTTTGGAGGGAGAAAGCCCTCCACTTTCTTTAATAGTTCCTCATCAACATCGTGATCCTCTTTCATTGCCTCATCATGCAAAGAGATTTGAAAAACCTCTTCCATCTCCGCCTCTTCACGGGCTACGTCGTGCACTACTTCATCAATTACCTCGATTGTGCTCAATCTTTCTACACTTGGACCTTTCATCAAATTTGGCAAGTTAAATTCGATTTTGTTGCCCTCAATTTGGAAGGTTAGCCGCCCATTCTTCACATCAATGAGTACTCCTCCGGTAGCCAAAAATGGCCTACCTAGGATGATGGGAGTGTGGCTATCCTCCGGAATATCAAGGACAACAAAATCGGTGGGAATCAAAAACTTTCCAACCTTGACGGGCACGTCCTCAAGCACCCCCATAGGGCGTTTGACGGACCTATCCGCCAATTGGAGAGTCATGGTAGTGGGAGCCAAGTTTTGAATGCCAATCCTTTTTGCAACCTTCAAAGGAATAACACTAACACTTGCTCCCAAGTCACAAAGAGCTCTTGAGATAGGAACACCGCCAACTACACAAGGAATGGAAAAGCTTCCCGGGTCACCAAGTTTAGTGGACAATTTGTTAAGGATATGAGCACTACATGCTTCTTCCATAGCCACTATTTCTTGGTCACCCAAGACTCTTTTCTTTGTCAAAATGTCTTTTAAAAATTTTGAGTAGGTTGGCATGTTCATTATCACCTCCGTAAAGGGTAGGGTAACCTCAAGTTTCTCAAGCATATCACAAAATTTTGCATACTTGAGGTTTTCCCTACTCTTTATGGCTCTTGAAGGGTAAGGAATTTTAGAAACAAGTTGGGAATTGGAAGATACCTTTGGAGGAGCCGAACTTTTTGTTACCTTTTTAGAATGTTGCAAAGGTATTTCTTCAATAGCTTCCTCCTCATAAGGGAGGTCTTCCACATATCCATCAACACCCTTGTCCACTTGAATTCCTCCTCTAGTCAAATCTTCACAAGCTTTCTTTCCTTCCTTGTCTTCATTAGCTTTACCCGAAGCCTCAATGGGTGAGCTTTCTTCTTCATCATCCATTTCTACCTCATTCCCCTTGGGATCTTCATCAACTTCCAACTCAAGATCTTTGTAAGGGTCCTCAAGCTCTAAACCACTCCTTAGCACTACTGCATGAGCATGGTGGCTATTTGAGGCATCTTTGGAGCTTTGTCCTTGAGCCAACAAACCACCGGGCGGCCTTTGAGGGTTAGCCATAGCATGAGAAGCCATCCTAGATTCCATTTCCCTCATGTCCTTAAGAAATGTAGCTCTCAAGTTTGCTTGTTCTTGTTGAGTAGCTTTTGCAAAATTAGCTATCTCTTGGCTATGTTGAAGTTGCATGTTCTTAATCATCTTCAAAAGCTCCACTTGAGAGAGCTCACCTTGGGGTTCTTGATGAGGTTGGTTGGCTATGGGTAAAGGGAACCCATAGTCATATCTAACATTGGGACCTTGGTTGTTGTTTTGCCCCGCTTGGAAGTTACCTCTCGGACCATAGTTGTTGAAGTTTGATCCTTGACCTTGTTCTTGAGACCCTTGAACATACCCTTGCCCAAATCCTTGATTTGCTTGATTTACTTGATTCCCTTGGTAAAACCCTTGGTTGCTTTGGTTTCCACCAAACTCTTGGTGCCCTTGTTGTTGGTTGCCATAGTTTTGGGGTGGATTGTTGCTTGACCATTGGTTTTGATTTCCAAAATTATTTCTTGGGTTTTGGAGAATTCCCCTTGGTTGAGCAAAACCGGGTGGATTGGTTTGGGTTTGTGGTTGGAGATGTTGGGGGTTTTGAACATTGGTGCTTTTGTAACTAAAGTTGGGGTGGTTCCTTAACCCGGGGTGGTAGAAATTGGTATTTGGATTGTAGGTGTTTGGGTTGTTGTAAGGAGGCCTTGGTGGTCTAGGATTGTTGTTGTAACTTTGAAAAGCGTTCACCTCTTGAGCATTCTCTTCATAGGCACCATTGTAATTGTTGCCACACAAGTCATATGTATGACCACTCCCTCCACAAAGTTCACAACTCGCGACTTGAGCAACTTCTTCCATGGGCGGCCCATATGAGGTCGCGGCTTGGTTCACTTGATTCTTTGAAAACTTCTCAAATTGCTTTGTGAGCAAGTCGAGCTTGGCATTTGTCTCGGAGTTGGAGGCATTTTCCTTAGGAAATTTCCCGTTCCTTCGTAGCATGTTCCCTCTAGAACCATAGTTTGCCTCCGAGTCTACCATTTTTTTGATCAATGCCGTGCCCTCTTCATCATTCAAGTGGTCAAAACCTCCCCCCGCGGAGGCATTTACCATCTCCTTAGTTCTTGGTAGTAGAGTTTGGAAGAATGTTTGAGTAATGTACCATTCCGGTATTCCATGGTGGGGGCAACTTGCTATCAAATCTTGATAACGGTCCCAAGCCTCACCTAAGGACTCCCCATCCTCTTGTTGGAACGTATGGATCTCGTTGCGGAGCATCGCGGTCTTTGAGGAAGGGTAGTACTTGGCCATAAATGCTTGGGCTAAGTCATCCCAAGTAGTGAAAGTATCCGGTGGGTGAATGTTCAACCACCGGTCCGCTTTGCCAACGTCAAAAAACGGAAACAACATCATTCTCAAGGTGTCTTCGGACACCCCATTCTTCTTCATCATCGAAACTTTCCTCTTAAACTTCCGGAGATGAGCATGGGCATCCTCCTCAATATGACCTCCAAACAAGTCCTTCTCAACTAACCCGACTTGGGCGGGATGCATTTCAAAGTTGTTTGGGGCCAAGGTGCCAAAATTGATGGGATTACATGAATCATTATGGTTAGGCCGGTTGTGATCTCTAAGAGCCATTTGTGGTGGGTGGTTTGGTTCTTGATGTGGTGGTGTTTGAGGTGGACTATTGTAATTAAGGAAGTTATGAAAGGGGTTCTCTACTAAAGTCTCAATTGTGGTATTTGGTTGAATCGTAGTTGTTGTATCAAAATTTTGTGGGATGTGTGAGTTTGGTTGATCAATGTTTGCTTGGGTGGAATTATTCCTTACTCTTTCAAGAGTCCTAGTCCTCAAGGTTCTAAAAAGCCTCTCGGGGTCGGAGTTGAATAGAAGAGCTTGGTGATTCCTTCTAGGCATACACTTAACAAATCGTAAGTCTCCTAGTGTTTTTACACACTAGGGAAAGGCAAAAATCACACACACTCTACAAACAACAATCAACTACTAAAGCAAACTAACAATCGAGACAAGATTAAAGCAAAGACTCTAAATAAAACTAAGCATAACCTAACGCCATCCCAACAACGCGCCATTTGATAATTAGGAAATTTGTCGTCTACTTCCTATACCAAAACTATTTGTAAAACCCGAAAAAGCGTAGTATTTAGTCGGGGTCGAACTCAAGGATGGCGGGGGTTGCTACAAAGTTCGATTAGGAGTCAAGTTTAATCAAAATTAAAAGAAAGGGTTTTGGTTATAATCACTAGAGCGAAAGACAAACAAGTTGATGATAATGAATACGGTTAATTAAAAGCTAGGGCCTTCGGGGTCATCAATATGGTTTAGGGGCAAACATGAAGATCAAAAAGGGTCAATGGTGAGAGATTAACCTAAGATGAAGAACCAATGTCTTGGCTATCTTAAAGGTGGCTACTAATTTTCATTAAGTATCACACCCCTCCTAGACACACATCAAGACCCCCAAAAACTTTCATTCCAAGGGAGAATTAAGCAATAATGGAAGAAAGGCAAAAGCTTTCACTTGAGCAAATCAACAAACACCTTGAGTGCAATGAATAGGAAAGTTAAACAATTTCACCAAAGACCAAAATATTCAAAGAATCATGCCCATAAATTCCATAAAGAGAAATTATGCTAAATAGAGAAGAAAAGCAAACAACACAAGGAGGAGACATGATGAATGTTATAGCAATATCAAAAGACAAGGAAAATGTAAACAAATGATAAACAAGTAAAAGAAAGGAGAGGAATTATACCAACAAAAGGAAAGATGAATGCTTGATTGATTAATAAGAAGGAAAACCCTTCAAAATCCCCAATACAAACTTCAACAAACAAGTGTAAACAATTGACTATTACTAGAACTAACTAATTCTTGCTAAATATTAATAATAATTATTGAAAGATTAGAACTTGATTAAGGAGGTATTACAATAAATATGGAATGTTTCTCAGATCTAGGGTTATGTGCAAAAGGGTTTAAGGAGGGGGTATTTATAGGCTATCATTGGATTAAGGGAGGAAAGAATGGAAAAGCCCATTTGCGTGTAAAGTGCTCCTGTGCCGGCGGGCCGGCTGCCGGCCTCCAGTGCCGGCAGCGCGTTCATCAAAAACTGAGGAAGAATTGAGGTTGTGTAATTCCCTGCCGGTGGGCCGGCTGCCGGCCTGCCGGCAGAGGATTCCTCTTCCTGAGATTTTCTTCCATTTCTTCATGTCAGGTGCCTTCTGCCGGCGGGCCGGCTGCCGGCTACCTGTACCGGCAGCGCGTTCTCACTTCTTTTGCCAAAAACTTCTTCAAAAATTTGACTAAGTATGGAATGGTGTTCCCTGCCGGTGGGCCGGCTGCCGGCCTGCCGGCAGAGAACACTCTCTTGGCTGGTTTCCTCCATTTTCTCCATATAGCCATATCCTCTACCGGTGGGCGGCCGCCGCTGCGGTTCGCGAGATTTCTTCTTCAAAATCCTCCATCTCCCTTTTCTTCATGTAAAGGCATTAGAATGCCTTTTCTTGCCCCAATTCCTTCATACTTGACTCGGTTCCTACAAAAGGGCACACAAAATGACAAGTACGGGGATCGAGCACAAATGCAAGGAAAGGCACACGAAACCGACTCGTTATGAGCCGGAATGCGTCAAAGAAAGAGGGAAATAAGGTGTAAATAATTCACATATCAGTTATAGAAAGTCAGAGTTAAAACGATTTCATGCAATCGTTGAAGTTGTTTATTTCTAATATTATCATTGTAGAAATTTTTCTCTGTCAAATGCTAAGTAAATGTCATTCTTTACCTCTTTTTCCTATTATGACATGTTACTTTTTCATAAAGTATTTATTTTTTTAAATAAAGTCCAGCTTTTTCCTAAGGTTTTTGTAAGACAATTACAGAGTTGGTAATAATTACCATTTTGAATCTTTTGTAAGTATTTTAAATATTCAAAAAAGTTTCTAAATAAAATTATCTTTATTATTAAACGAATTTCACCAAGTAGTTAAAATCGAACAACTTAGATTTTTGACAATATTTATGTTTGTAAGAAATTAAGTGTATTTTATAATTTATGTTTATAAAATATATAATTTTAACATTTTTGTACGTTTATTATATGACTTTTTTTTGCTTTATAAATATTTTTAAAATAAATATTCTTTATAACATTATTTTTCTATTTTTATGTTAGTAAAGAATAATCGATAAATTATTAGATGCACTTCTATTTTTTTTCTTATAAAATATTAGATTTACTTCTATTAAGATTACTTTGTCATAAATTATTAGATCTACTTTGATTAGGAGACTTTTCTAATAAGTTATTAAGAGGAAAAAGCTAGATCTACACTCATTAGGAATTCTTAAAAAGTTGGACTTTCTAATATTGCTCGAAAAGTTTCTGCTTTATATATATGTATTGATTAATGAGGTAAGTATAAAATGATTAATGAAGATAAAATTCAAAAATTGGCTATTTTTCAGTTTGGTGTTGTCTGTTTTGTCTGTTGTCTTGATATATTAAGACCGACCTAGTCATACAATTAATACGGTCAACAGTCTTCTACGAGATAAAATGCAAATCTACACACTGGTTACCATTCATGTTTAATGAGTATAAACAAGGTGGTTTATGAATATATGCTCATCGGAAATTAAATTGTCATTATTTAACAATTTGCTTACATGGTGACCTATGACTCTATGAGTTATAAGTGGATGGACAAAAATTAAATGTTACTACCTCCGATTATTTAGAATTGTCCCACTTATTAAGATTTGTGAGAGGAGTATTTTAATTAAATGGGACAATTCTAAAAAATCAGGGGGCGTCACAAGGTGAAGCTGGAGCGGATACATACCATATTACGTTAATATGGTAAAAAGTGATCCATTTTTTTGCAACCAACTAATTAATGATATGATTTGACATTACACAATAAAAAAATATAAAAAAAGGGCAATTTCTCATGCAACACGGCTGCTAGAGACTTTTTTGTCCATTGCCCGTAAGTCACTTCATCTTTTTTTTTCCTTCATCTCTCTAGAAACCAAAAAAAAAAAAAAATGGGGCATCATCAACAACCTTGAATTAGGTGGTAGCATCTCCATTTTCATCATCAATTAATTTCCCCTCTCTAAAAACCTTAACTCTTCATAAACCTCATCTCCATTATCAAGATCTTAGTCTTCAACAACAACGATCTTCATCTCCATCTTCAACAACAATCATCTCCGTCGCTCCATCTAAGGTAGTAACATTTTCATCTCCATCTTTATATTAACGGTATGCTCGAAGAATTTTATTTTATTAAAAATGAATTCATTGGTTGATTTTTTTGGGTGAAAATGTTACTAATTTTATTTTTACATTATACGCCTTTGCATGTATATTTAAACTTGAGTCATCGATTGAATTAATTTTATTTTGTTAAAATGGAGTCAGGTTGATTTATTATTATTTTTTCTTAAAAAAAGGAGTCATTAATAGTATTTTCATCTCTATTTTTTCTTATATACCTTGATATTTATGTTTGTTTAATTTTGCATTTAAACTGGTTTAATTATCTATTTTTTTGAATCACATAGTTGCAGCCTTGGATGAGAAGGGTAAAGGATAACATACGATGGCACTGTGCAATGGTAACATTATACTCTGAAATAATACCATTTTATTTATGTTTGTTTGGATTTACCTCAAATCCTCTTATAACGATTACATATATGAATAAACATAGTGACATGTGTGGTTGTGTTAAGAATGTTAATTACCACCTTAGTTAGGAGATGTAACTATTTGTAATACTACGGTTTTATGAGTCTTTGGGTACTCTATCGAGTGGGGCTTACTCTGTCGAGTAAGTAGTTTTTGACGCAAAACAGTAGTCTGCCTGTTGGGTACTCGATCGAGTAGAGGGCACTCGATCGAGTAAGTGCCTTACTCGATCGAGTAAGTGGTTTTACGGGTGATATTTGACGGGTTTTGTTAATAATGCGGGAATGGTATATAAGGCTTTCGTCACTTTTCTCAAAACACTTTTACAACCTAAAAACCTTCAAGAGAAGATTGGGGGTTACGTTGAATCATCCGCGCCGCATTATTAGCAAATCCCGGAGCTAGAGGTGTCGGATTTCATCGTTCTTTACACCGTTGTGATCCTTGTGTCGAGGGTAAGCTTTGCATATAATTTTTATTCTGTTTTGTCAAAGTTGGTTAAACCTTAATTGGGTGATTTGGGGGTTTTGGGGAGTATTGTTGATGTTAGATTGTGATTGTATGATTGTATGCTTGTTAGGAAGTAATTTCAGTGAAGGACGATGTTGATTAGTTGATTGTGACGATCTTGGTGATTGTTGTTCCAGGTAGGATTTCCCTACTCGGTATTAATTACATAATGTGTGTGATTGTGCTGTAGTTAGTGATTGTTGATTGATTCAGACGGTTGTGATTTCGTATTGTTGATTGATTCAGACGGTTGTGATTTCGTATTGTTGATTGATTCAGACGGTTGTTGATTTTGTGTTGTGAATACTGTTTAACTGTCTGTGATCTTCGGGGTATGTCCCTGGCTGAGTGGAGTCACTTGCGGGAGTGGCTTCACGCCCTTGATTCACCTTCTGTGGAACCCGTCACAGAAGGGATGTTCACATTAATGAACATGGGTTTATCGCTCGATGGAGATGAGCGGGGCTTAGGTGGGAACGGCTGCGGTCCCCCACTGGCGGTGTAGAGAATCTGTTGCGATGGGTACTCTGGCTGGACTACACACTTTTAGTGTGTAGTAAGTTGTGTGGAGATTGATTATGGAGTTTGGAGGATTGTTGTGTTGTTGAGCTGTTTGTGTACTTGTTTCGTTGTGGCTTTGTGTTGTGTAATTAGTACTGACCCCGTTTAATGTTTTAAAAACTGTCTTTGATCCATTCGGGGTGGTGAGCGATTCTTCGAAAGGTATGATGTGACGCATATGGGATAGCTGGGATGAGTCATCACGTGGCTGTTAGAAGAGTCTTCCGCTGTGTCAGACGATGTCTTATAGTTGTGACAGTTTTGGCTAGTAGACATTTTTGAGCACTTTGTATTTCAGTTTAATAGTTTTGGTTTGGACATGTAATCACTTAAACCGTATTTACTTTTAAAGTATGTTTCTTTATTGTCTTATGATTATCATTGCCTCGGGTAACCGAGATGGTGACGTTTCCATACCTTAAGTGGTCCTGGTAAGGCACTTGGAGTATGGGGCTGGCACACTATTATACGAGCGTTTGATTTTACCTCAAAGCCTATAAAATGAAAACATATACGAGCAAAAATGGTGACATGGGGGTTTCTGTAGCAATGTTATCACCTTAAACTGGAATGTGGTCATTATACAATATGTTTGTTTGATTAGAAAGAATGTTAATAATGATAACAGTGTCATTATTTGAGAATGCATATAAAACTTTAATTAGCTGGTATTAGTTTTATTTTAAATGGTAACATAACATAATGTTAACATCCCCTATAGACTAAAAGAATAACACATCTGTGTTATTCCCGCTCATGTTTCTCGCTCAACTTCCCCCCATACGGAATATTCCCTTCTAATATATTGCTGTTAATTATTATTGCCGCATATGGAATATTCTCTTCTATAATATTGTACACAATAATATAGCTGTCAAATCATTGTTGTCAATCTTCAATCTATTTTAGGCTTAATTAATGAATTGATTGTTAAATTGCTCTTGATTGTTGTTCGATTATTGTCTTACATCTAATTAATTATTTACTGATTAGAATTGGTTAATTAGTCTTGCAAACTAGGATTTTCACCGACTGGGTTAAGACTAGTATAGACCATGATAATTGAATTAGACTGACTTAATAATAGCGATCATATGTTAAGTTTAGATCTAAAAAGACATATTAGAATCGACCGATCATATGACTTTCAACAATATAAATTGCTCAATCAATGAATTAAATCTCACCCTTGGATGACTATCCAGTGAACCCAATCCCTAGACTCTTTTAAATTATTTGAATTCGTTTTATCCACCTCGCAATTAGTTTAGAAATCAAACAAACAAACCCCATAAAAATGTTACCTTTAAGACAAACTTAAATAACTCGCCTCCCTGTGGATTCGACCCTTTCTTACTGCTAGCTACTAGTTAGTTGAGAATAGGATTTATTTTGATAGGCCAACGACTGAAAATAACCTTATCAAATTTGGCGCCGTTACCGGGGAGGCAACAATTTTTCTGTTTGTTTTTGTTTATTTTTGTCTTTTGTCTTAGGGAGTATCAGGTTCTTGAGACAGTTTGATATTTTCTTGTTTTTTTCATGTATGCCCAGGTCTGACAGGTCGGAGATTGTACCTTTTGATCCCGAGCCAGAGAAGAATTTTCGCTATAGATGAAAATTTCAAAGAGAAGTAAGTCAGGTGGAAGACTTGAGTACACTTGACTACGAGTGGTCTACTTTCGCAGAAGATCCGTCCTTTGAAGAGAACACACTTATTTTTGCACCCGTTACTCCTACAACATTGAAGATGCCGACCTTGGCAAGTCATTCTGAACCCACCATTGATTCTATTCCTAAAGGCTTTAAGCTCCCTACCATTGATGAAGCGGAAGTCCCTTATGTAACACCCCCATACTCCAAGTGCCTTACCAGGACCACCCAGGTATAAGGATGTTACCATCTCGGTTACCCGAGGCAATGATAATCAAATAAACAATAATGAAATAACGTTTAAATAGAAATACTTTAGTGAAAGGTTACAATCCAAAAACCAAACCAAAATACGAATACATGTTCTCAAACCAACTGTCTACTGAGCTAACTGAAATGTTTATGAAAACTACTAAGCTACAAATGAAGACTTCTATCATCGACGGTGGCACATCCCGGCTATCCCGATAACTCGACTCATACCGCTCAATAATCGCTCACCATCCCCGAATGGATCACCACGCTTTTAAAACATTAAACGGGGTCAGTACTAATCACACAATCTAAGTAAACCAACAGCACAGTAAACAATACAGCTCAAACAGTCACACACAATCACCCACTCCAATCAATCTCCATCACCGACTGTCCACTGGACCTAGCCCGCTGTGGACAAGGCCCTCGGGAACTGCGTCCGCGGGATCCACACTAGGCATAATCGACTCGAGGTTCTTTCGAATCGAATTAAGACAAATTAGAGTCGCCACCAAGTTTTTTGGGAACTTGGAACCGTTCAAGTCAACTTTACACCTTTCATCGAAAAGCATAAAGCCAATCGACTACGAGTGATTAAAGATAAAGACTTGTACCCTATATCACTCGATTTGAATGACTCTCGTAATCCAATGGTATTTAGATGGATCCACAAACCATAGATCTTGAGTAAGGGGTGAGGGTACGTGTTAGGAAGCCCATAAGGACACCTAACCCCGCTCGTCGATAACGGCCTCTACTAAGTCAAGTGTCGGATTTCAAACAAGGTTATAGCTACTACGATATATGATATGCAAACATCGTTTTAAAACCCTAACATGTGACAATTTCTATGTCGTTTTAGATGCAACTAAACTAACTTTGTCAAAGTTGTAATTTAGCATGTGGGTTGATTAATCTAACAACATACAAAACAAAGCAAACAAGGCTTAAGGGGGAATGGGGGAGCCGTGGGATCTACCTATTACAATCCAGGCATTTCATGCCGACACAACAATAAATTAAAGATACAACTCGATCTAAATACAATTGCTATATACGACACCATACACGACACATGGCCATTCGGCCTAGGAAAACGTGCACAAAGGGGTGACTCACGGCCTACATGACTCATGGCCTTGGGTCACTCCTCGTAATGCGTGCTTCCACTTAATCTTATCGAATTAGACATTGGGCCACACACCAAAGCATGCATTAGCATAAATCGGGCCATGTTGCTTTAAACAACATGCGATTTACTACGCTCTCACTTGCATTGGGGCACAACCGTCTAACTAAACAAAACTAAGATTTTTAGAAATCGTTTGACTCGATAAAGGAGAACTAATTACAAACAAGTTACAAAACGCGACTCGATAAACACAAATTGATTACAAGATACAAACAATGAGACTAAGATAAAAAAACGAGAAAAGGGATACAAAAGACACGGCCAAACACGACCTCATACACGGCTATCCTAGTTCCTAGGTTAGATTCATTAGGTTAGATGGATTTGCAAAGCGATGCGGAAAATACATTAGAAATCGATGACAAAAAGAGGTCAGAAGGCTTCGCCTAAAACCGGGTGTTCTACACGGCATAAGGGGTCATATTAGGTCAAGTTCGCTAATTAAATTAACTCGTCGAGTGTTAATAAGAAGGTGCTAATCACGCACTCTTATAATAGCGAGAAATTAGGTGAAAGAGAGAGATGCGTTCATTAAGTTACAGAATTGTCGATTGATTTTAAAAGCTATGTCGAAGCACCCTAACATGTCTAATTAGGTTATTTAAATGATCTAATGTCGTCTAAATAAGTCATATGTTAACAATCAGAGGTCATACTAACATGCAACGGGTCCTAAGGTGGGTCGAATTGGCCGAAACAAACAAAGGGTCAAAAGCGAGGAGCGAAGTTAGAAATTCGTTTTATTTATGCCCTACCTTGAACACGAGGATATGTAAATGAGACGGGGGTGTACGACCGACTGATGTAGCAGTTTCTTTCCCATCTCAAGTCAACGCGGGTGTTCATGGTGGTACTTTAACTCATACTCGGACTAAACTAGTTTCATAGTTAATTAAACAATCGATAAACAAAAAAACGATAAACGAATAAAAACAAACTATAAAAAACAAACATAAAAAAACGAAATAAAAGGGAGAAAGAGGAGGATTTGATGCACCCTCAACCTACATGTATCGTTGACACCGTCTTGGGTCGTAATCGATGGTAGATTTTATCTCGAGAGGCCGTCGTCGACGAAGAAACAAAGCAAACACGCGTTTTTATCGAATCTGGACAGCAACTTTCAAACAGCGATTTCTCCCTCGTTTCACGATGAAAATTCGATTTAAAAGATGTTTTGAAAACTAGAAAGAGAGTATAACAGAGATCTTAAAGCAACCCCTGCTCGTTTTGAGTTATTGGGCACGAAAAACGAGCACAAACAGAACTGGACACACAGGAACAAACCGCGAAAACAGAGTGTATAACACTCTGTTTTTCGAGGGATTTCGTGTACTCTCAAGGGCAATTTGGCTCGTAAATCTTTGTCTAATGTGTAGATGGATGTTATATGGTTAATTAGGAACAAGAAACTCGAGTTTTGATGGAGGTTTGAAGGAGGAACGAATTGTTTTTCGAAGAGGACACACAAACTGTTTCAGTTTGGATGTCGGTTTTGTGGAGGGTTTTTGAGAGGCAATTAGGGTTTGTTTCTGAGGTTTAAAGCTTGTGAGTGAAGGTAGTATGTATGGAGAACTTAGAGGAATGAATGTATGGTGAAGGGGTGGTATTTATAAGGAGTTAAAGTAGGGTAAAAGGGAGGAGAGGCAGACGGGCTCGGCTGAGCATAGCTGCTGTCCAGCAGCTTTTGGGGGGCTTTCTAGGGTTCGTATGGGGGGTTTTCTTGGTGATTAAGGTAAGGTAATATGGGTAGGATATTAGGGTATGGGTTAGGGTTAATGGGCACGGGTTTTGGTGGTGTTTGGAGCGGGTTTTGGACTCGGGTTTGAGCTGCAAAACAGGGGGGCTGTTTCGTGTTTTGCGGGCTGGTTGGGGGTGATTTGGGGCATGATTTGGGCCGTGGTTATGGGGGTTCGAACAGGGGTGGATGGGTAGAGGCTTAGGTTGGTTAGTGTACTCGAGATTCGTGCCAACTCGTAAAGAAAACGGGCTTAAAAACCGAGCTAAAATCGAGCTTCAAAACACATGTTTAAAACGAGTTTTCTTCGCTTTTTAAATCGATTTTTCAAATCAATTAATAAATGATTTTTCAAATCAAATATACTCATAAAATGATTTTTCAAATCAATTATTTATTTTATTTTCAATAAAATAAACTTGGGAAAATAAATTCAAAATAAAATAAAATAAATTGAATTCACCTCAAAAAACCATAATTTAAATATCATTTAAAATAACGAAATGAACTCACTAAAAAAAACATTAATTTAAATATCATTTAAAATAACAAAATGAACTCACTAAAAAAAACATTAATTTAAATATCATTTAAATTAATAAAATGAATTCACTTAAAAAAACATTAATTTAAATATCATTTAAATTAATAAAATACTTCATCGACGACGCCCATTCTACATCGTAAAACGAGCTCCAAATAATGACAATGACAACTAAAGAATACATGTGTCCTATCATCATCGGGTGTTTGTCGGGTTCTCTATAAATTCCAATATCGACGGATACGGGTATCTACAGAGCCTCCACTTTGACTGAGGCTTGGACAAGGCGAAAGTCAAAGTATACCCCAGTCCCTTTCGACTGAGGATTCTTCGGTCGTTTATAGTCCATTAGACTTGCGTATATAAGCTACCAGACCATAAGAAGAGATCATACCTGAAACTTCGTTGGGGATTGACTCTTGCTTCTGTTGTGTCAAATTATCGTCATTGGTCGTCGACCCATAAATTGCATATATGGTGGATTGAGCCTTATCCTTAGGCGCCTACGTATCCGTTTCTGACGGAATCAAACCCGCGTCATAGTTCGGCAACTGCTGACACATGCCCAAAGTTTATCATCTGCTGGCATTTGTCCAAAATTCATCATCTGTTGACATTTGCCCAATGCTTATCATCCTTTACATCTTGGTAATGGTCTCTGAAGCCAACGGCTTCAGAGCTCCCAGTTTGCAATGGCTCTAAAGTCGAAGACTTTAGAGCCCCCCAGTTGAAGCATATCCTGCTATATTTGAAACACAAAAAAAAGTACGAGCAATAATCATCACATAAGCACATTTGGATCATCGATCTTGAAATTGGATCATTTAAAAGATTGGGTCATCGACCTTGAAATTGGATCATTTGAAAGATTGGGTCATCGACCCTGAAATTGGATCATTTGAAAGATTGGGTCATCGACCCGAAAATTAAATTTGAAAAGTTTGAATAATTGGGCCATCGACCCGAAGTTTAAATTTGACATCACTTGGTATGTTGGGCCATCGACCCGAAATTTGAATTTGAAAGACTGGGTCATCGACCCGAAATTTGAACATTTTGAAAATTTTGAATAATTGGGCTATCGACCCAAATTTTGAATTTGAAATGAATCACTTGGATGCTGGGTCGTCGACCCAAAAAGTTTTTGAAATTTCGGAATTATGAAATCTTTGGCCTTTTGAAATCGAACCTTGACGGGTGAGCACAAAATACGACTCAGACACTCTGTGTGACCCGTAAACAACGTGGGCGTAGCCCTCTACCGTAAAACAAAAAGGAAAATAAAACCGTAAGTGTGCACGAGTTTAAATTCAATTATTGACTTGTTGGTGGTTAGAAATGTAAATTGGCCGTTCCGGCGCCAAAGATGGCAAATGGGAATCACAAGGTCGTCGACTTGGGAAGGAGATATCGTATGTCATGGGCGTGCTCCCGAGGGCACATGGGAATCAAGATCACTTGGCATTGACAAGGAGGATTAAACTCACAGAGCAACAACGTTGGCTTCTCCCAGACACTAAACACAGACTGATTTTATGAGAACACTTAGACATCACACATCACTCTTGTTGGGAACATTCTGTCACTCTTCTCCTCGCCTCCTTTCTTTTCAGCGAGTTTTCATCATTTCTTGCCACCGCCTTCTTTCTTTTCAGCGGGCTTTTACTATTTTTCTTCCACGCCTTCTTTCTTTTATGGGTTTTTCATATTTTCTGCTCCCAACACAAACCCACATCTATGTGACTCAAAGATCTTTGCCTAAACTGCTTAGATAAAGCTCATTTCGAGACTTGATACTATTCATCTGAACCTATATCCTTATCCTAGCCTACATCAAGTGCTAAGACCGACTCAAACAAAGGTGGCTTCATTTGGACTTGGTTAGGACCCGTAAGAAACCGACAAGATGACAACTTGGTGGATGAGTGGATTGAATCCCGTATTCTGAAGGACTGCCTACGTATCCGCGTGGAGCGAAATCAAATCCGACGTAGTTCGAACAAGGTGCATTAAATTGGCATTTTAATTGTGTGTACACACTCAAAGGTTTCACCTAAGGTATCATGTCGTATCCCATTCTAGCCTGTAAGTGTAGATACCCGTATCCGTCGATATTGGAATTTATAGAGAACCCGACAAACACCCGATGATGATAGGACACATGTATTTTTTAGTTGTCACTGTCATTTATTTGGGTTCGTTTTACGATGTAGAATGAGCGTTGTCGACGGAGTATTTTAATTTAAATGATATTTAAATTAAAGTTTTTAAGGTGAATTCAATTTATTTTATTTTATTTTGAATTTGTTTTCTTAAGTTTATTTTATTGAAAATAAAATAAATATTTGATTTGAAAAATCATTTTATGAAAATATTTGATTTGAAAAATCATTTATTTTAATTTATTAATTGATTTCAAAAATCGATTTTAAAAAGCGAAGAAAACTCGTTTTAAAAGCATGTTTTTGAGCTCGATTTTAGCTCGGTTTTTGGGCCCGTTTTCTTTACGAGTTGGCACGAATATCGAGTACACTAACCAACCTAGACCAATACCCATCCACCCCAGTTCGAACCCCCTATCCACGGCCCAAAATTCCATCCCAAATCGTCCCCAACAGCCCGCATATACACGAGCAGCCCCCCTGTTTTGGCAGCTCAATCCCGAGCCCAAAACCCGCTCCAAATACCACCAAAACCCGTACCCATTAACCCTAACCCATACCCTAGTATCCTACCCATATTACCCTAGCTTAATCACCAAGAAAACCCCTCTCAAACCCTCACAAAAGCTGCTGGACAGCAGCTATGCGTGAGCAGGCCCGACTGCCTCTCCCTCTCTTTTACCCTACTTTAACTCCTTATAAATACCACCCCTTCACCATACATTCATTCCTCTAAGTTCTCCATACATACTACCTTCACTTACAAGCTTTAAACCTCAGAAACAAACCCTAATTGCCTCTCAAAAACCCTCCACAAAACCGACATACAAACTGAAACTGTTTGTGTGTCCTCCTCGAAAAACAATTCGTTCCTCCCTCAAACCTCCATCAAAACTCGATTTTCTTGTTCCTAATTAACCACATAACATCCATATACACATTAGATAAAGATTTACGAGCCAAATTGCCCTTGAGAGTACACGAAATCCCTCGAAAAACAGAGTGTTATACACTCTTTTTTTTGATTTGTTCGTGTCTGTCCAGTTCTGTTTGTGCTCGTTTTTCGTGCCCAATAACCCAAAACGAGCAGGGGTTGCTTTAAGATCTCTGTTATCCTCTCTTTCTAGTTTTCAAAACATCTTTTAAATCGAATTTTCATCGTGAAACGAGGGAGAAATCATCGTTTGAAAGTTGCTGTCCAGATTTGCCAAAAACGCGTGTTTGCTTTGTTTCTTCGTCGACGACGGCCTCTCGAGATAAAATCTACCATCGATTACGACCCAAGACGGTGTCAACGATACATGTAGGTTGAGGGTGCATCAAATCCTCCTCTTTCTCCTTTTTTATTTCGTTTTTTATGTTTGTTTTTCTTATAGTTTATTTTTGTTTGTTTATCGCTTTTATTTATCGTTTAAATTAACTATGAAACTAGTTTAGTCCGAGTATGAGTTAAAGTACCACCATGAACACCCGCGTTGACTTGAGATGGGAAAATAAACCGCTACTTCAGTCGGTCGTACACCCCCGTCTCATTTACATATCCTCGTGTTCAAGGTAGGGCAATAATAAAACGATTTTAACTTCGTTCTTCGCTTTTGACATCTCCTCTTCTCTCGTGCAATTCGACCCACCTTAGGACCCGTTGCATGTTAGTATGACCTCTGATTGTTAACATATGACTTATTTAGATGACATTAGATCAATTTAATAACCTAATTAGACACTTTAGGGTACATCGACATACCTTTAAAAATCAACTAACAATTCTCAGAACTTAATGAACGCATCTCTCTCTTTCACCTAATTTCTCGCTAGTATAAGAGTGCGTGATTAGCACCTTCTTATTAACACTCGATGAGTTAAATTAATTAGCGAACTTGACCTAATTTGACCCCTTTTGAGTCGTGTAGAATACACAATTGCAAGACCTCTTTTCAATCGATCAACGTCGTTTCTAACTTGTTTTCTAATTCGTTCCGAGTTCGTTTCGCAATCAATTGATCCAACTAATGAACCTGACCTAGGACTTAGGATAGCCTTGTTTGGGTTTGGCCGTGATTTGGCCGTGGCCTTTGGCCTTTCCTGGTTCGTTTGTTTTCGCATCGTTCGTTCTTTATTTGTTTTGTCACTTGTAATTTATCGTTTGTCAGTTTGGTTGTAATTTTCAAGTTAGTTTTCTTTCATCGAGTCAAAACCTCTTTCAAAAAACCTTAGTCTTGTTTGGTTAGATGGTTGTGCCCCAATGCTTGTAAGAGCGTAGTAAATCGCATGTTGTTTAAAGCAACATGGCCCGATTTATGCTAATGCATGCTATGGTGTGCGGCCCTATGTCTAATTCGATGAGATTGAGCGAAAGCACACATCACGAGGAGTGACCCAAGGCCGTGAGTCATGTAAGCCGTGGGCCACCCCTCTTGTGCACGCTTTTCTAGGCCGATTGGCCGTGTGTGTTGTCGGGTATAGTGTTGTATGTAGCAATTGTATTTAGATCGAGTTGTATCTTTAATTTATTGTTGTGTCGGCATGAAATGCCTGGTTTGTAATAGGTAGATCCCAACGGCTCCCCCATTCCCCCTTAAGCCTTGTTTGCTTTGTTTTGTATGTTGCTTAGATCAATCAACCCACATGCTAAATTACAACTTTGACAAAGTTAGTTTAGTTGCATCTAAATCGACATAGAAACCTCACATGTTAGGGTTAAAACAATGTTTGCATTTCATATATCGTAGTAGCTATGACCTTGTTTGAAATCCATACTTGACTTAGTAGAGGCCGTTATTGACGGGCGGGGTTGGGTGTCCTTATGGGCTTCCCAACACGTACCCTCACCCCTTACTCAAGATCTATGGTTTGTGGATCCGTCTAAATACCATTGGATTACGAGAGTCATTCAAATCGAGTGATATAGGGTACAAGTCTTTATCTTTAATCACTCGTAGTCGATTGGCTTTATGCTTTTCGATGAAAGGTGTAAAGTTGACTTGAACGGTTCCAAGTTCCCATAAAACTTGGTGGCGACTCTAATATGTCTTAATTCGATTCGAAAGAACCTCGAGTCGATTATGCCTGGTGTGGATCCCGCGAACGCAGTTCCCGAGGGCCTTGTCCACAGTTTGGCGACTCCGCTGGGGAAAAGAGGACTAGTTACACTTTGTTTCTAGGGTCTTTTCCTCCGAGGTGAAACTTGAAAAGAAAGTGTTGGAAAGTAAAACATTACTCATAGTGCTACGATTCATGCATAAACCCTTAAGACTTTCCCGGGCCGTCCCAGCGTTTCTTCGTGATGCGTGGGGGGCGACGTCCCACTATGCTAGGAAGCTGCACATTGCTCGCTTCCACTTCACCTCGCGTGGTTCTTGATGGTGGGGACGATCTTCTAGGTACTCTACCTTAAGACACCTTGCTCTATAAGACCGCAAAAGGATGGAGGGCATAGACCTTCTTATAGAAGACTTGCCGAGACTTAGAGATGTCTAGGAGCATACATCCTTATAACATGAGAATGACAATGTGCAATTTGTTTTCCCAAGTCTTTTTCGAAATTTTCCATGTCCTTTTCAAAACCGAACTTTTGAAAAACTTACTTTCAAAATAGCATGGTTTTAAAAACGCGGAATGCTGCCCAAATAGGACTAGAATTTTAGGCCCAAAATGAGCTTTTATAGCCGGCATGCTGCCCATTTCAAATCTCATTTTCGAATCAATCTTTCGTTTTTTTTAAAACCAATCCAAAATGCCTCTCGAACCTCAACCAAGCATGAAATGCGTCAAGTTGTGTCCGGGTCATGGCCGTGTTAGGCCGGGTGTGTTTCGTTCTAAGAGTCTAGAACACGACCTTGTTGGGTCACCCAAGCTCACCTCTTGGGCTTTGAGTCATGTTGGTCGACCTTTTGGTCTAGGATAATCCACAAAAAACGTCCAAGCTAGGCCCTTTAGGACGTTTCACTCAAACCCATGGGCTATGTTAGCCCAATCACGGGTTTAGTCACACCAAGTCCAGTTTAGAATCGAGTTATGACAGTTTGAGTCATGTTGTTTTGCCGAGTCTAAAATGAACCAAGGTCTAAATCAAACCGTGAGTCGAACCCTTGTTTAGTCAATCTCAAGTCGAGTCTTTGTTTGAGTCAAGTTGGGGTCGAGTCCTTAAGTGTGCAGGGGCTCTTACTTTAAATATTGACTCAGTACGGGGTTTTCTTGTAGAAAGGCCGCCAAAAACCCGACGTCAAGCAATGGAAGATGCTGTTAACAAGCTTACTGAGGCCGTGAACCTCATGATGACCCGAATGGATGCAATCGAATCTAAGCCGGGTGAAGATTCCCTCCACCACCGATCGATCCGGAAAAACGGTTCAAGTTCATCGAAGACCGTTTGAAGCTCTCCCAGGGGAAGAACATTCACTATGAGAATGCTAGGGCCTATGCCCCAGATTCAGATAAGTTGCCCACGAACATGGTACTCACCGACATCCCAAAGTTCAAGGGCACCGAAGATCCAGATCCACCATGTTAAGGCCTATAAAGGGTACTTAGCACCAAGGGAGTACCGCCGATATGCTCTCTGAAATTTTCGCCCAATCTCTGGGTGAACACCCAAAGGCATGGTTCTATAATCTTGACCTCAAGAACTTCCCCACTTTCGAAGATATTACGGTGGAGTTCTGTAAGCACTATGCTGACAATGTTGAGATTCAAACCAACATAAGGACTTTGGAAGTGATGACACGGAGGAAAAAAAGAGGGCATTACGAATTCCTCGCAAGATGGCGCGCTGAAAGCGTAAAACTAGCTAAGAAGCCTGATGAAGTCGAAATGGTAGATAAGTTCGTGAAGAATTTACGACCTGTTTACCGTAATGCTCTGAAATACCAAAATTTTGGTTCTTTCAAAGAATTGATAAGGATCGGGATAAAGGTAGAGGACGATGTCCGAATTGCCGAAGCTGAGAAGCCAAAGGGATACCAAGGGGCTTCGTCATCTAAAGCAAAAGCACCAGCAGCGGCCCACTTTGTTGAAACTGTCAATCTCTTAGATGGACAGTCAAAAAGGCCTCCGCGCCAAGCTCCGAGGGTATTCACCGATATCGGATGCACTTACGCATACGCTCTCCAAAGGCTCATAGCCCAAGGAAAGCTAAAGCCTATTGGTCCAACTCCGGACCCTCCCGCTGATCAACAAGGTAAATGGTATAAACCAAATGCCTATTGTGCCTTTCATCAAGGGAAAGGCCATGATACTGAAATGTGCTATCGACTGAAGCACGAAATTCAAGACATGATTGAGAACGGAACGCTCCCGATCCCAACTGTTAAACCCAATAACATCACCAATCCATTTGCCGATCACGCCAACTTTGTTTCTGTCGAAGACAATGTCGATTATTCTCATCTTATCCGCCCATGTCACTTAAAAGGGGTGTTTATCGGGAAAATATTTGTGGATTGCTTTGAATTATTGCCAAACTCGAAGAATGAAATTCAAATCGGGAGCCTCGCTCTAGAATGTACTCCTCTCGTTAACGAAGTTAATAAAAGACAATTCGATTCACCAACCTTCATCACTGGCGTAGATCCTCAGAGGACTACCTCAGGATGGAGGCAGACCATCAAAGGGATCAAGGACCAGAGCCGAGTATCTAAGCTGACAGCTGAACAAGAGAAAGCTCAAGACCAGATTTGAAAATTATGAGTCGGGATCTATTTTCTTATTTTAGTCGAGTCGAGTCTAGGACTTTCTTTTCTTGAAGATGAGTCGTTTGTCCCACGATGACCTAGAGTGTGTCCTAGGAATCGTTCCTTCGAGTCTGTTAAGCATTTGTCTTCCCAATAAAAAGTTGCAGTTTCGTTTCCAAATATCTCTTGTTTTCAATCCTCAATCATTCTGAAAGTATGATAAAATGCACAACACACTCAAAGGCATCCCTGGGGTAGAAATATGTCCCGTGTCAAAATGTAAGGTACAATAGGATTCCGTGTTTGATTCCTTTACCTATTCCATGTCTGGCGGTAGAAAACCTCCATCAGAACCAATGTTTGTGACAAGCTTTTAGATGATTCTATGACAAACCCGGACTAGCTCCTTGTTTCCCCTATCGATGATGGAAGACAAGCCTTTTTCCCCAACAAAATCATCCCATCTCGAAGAGAGAAGATATCAACCCGTTCTAACAAGGAACTGTTAATTCTAACCCAATTTAGTTGGCGAAGCCCAGTTTTCAAGGTGTATCCATTTATGACTAAGAGAATGAATAGAAGATCATTTTCAAAGAGAGGGAAAAAAAGATGAAAAAGAATGAAAAAATGAGAAAAAGAGAAAAATTGGAAAAATGAAAAAAAAAGAAAAAAAAGAAAAATGAAAAGTGATGAAAGAAAAAGGAAAAAAGAAAAAAGATGTTGAAGTTATTGCGGAATGCTTTTTGGTTGAATGTCGAAGTTACGGAAGCTAGAATTTAAGTCAAGTACCCATAGTTGAGGTTCAATGGGCGAAGCCCAAAAGCTTAAGTAGTAACCTCTTTACCCTCTAAGTCCTTCCTGAGACAGTTACAAAGGGATAGTCGGGAATTTTGAGAATTATTCCGCTTGTGTTGTTACACCCAGCCTTTAGGGTCCAGACATGGAAATTTGAACCCACATCATTTTCCAACCCATTTGTACTCGGGTTTCATCAAATCTGAGACACCATTTCCAACCACGTTATAAGCCATAGCCATTGGCCTTAGCACCACAAAACAAACCTTCAGAATGATGGTTAACCATTCCAACTTCTTATTACCAAGCTCCACATCCCAAAAGATCCAAGCCTTTTACACCTAACCCCAAACACGGGATTTAACGGTACCTTACAGGCTAGAATGGGATACGACATGATACCTTAGGTGAAACCTTCGAGTGTGTACACACAATAAAAATGCCATGTTTATGCACCATGATCGAACTACGTCGGATTTGATTTCGCTCCACGCGAATACGTAGGCAGTCCTTTAGAATAAGGGATTCAATCCACTCATCAACCAAGTTGTCATCTTGTCGGTTTCTTACGGGTCTTAACCAAGTCCAAATGAAGCCACCTTTGTTTGAGTCGGTCTTAGCACTCGATGTAGGCTAGGATAAGGATATAGGTTCAGATGAATAGTATCGAGTCTCAGAATGAGCTTTATCTAATGGTTTAGGCAAAGATGCTGAGTCATATAGATGTGGGTTTGTGTTGGGAACAGAAAATATGAAAAACCCGCTGAAAAGAATGAAGGCGTGGAAGAAAAATAGTAAAAGCCCGCTGAAAAGAAAGAAGCCGGTGGCAAGAAATAATGAAAACTCGCTGAAAAGAAAGGAGGCGAGGAGAAGAGTGACAGAATGTTCCCAACAAGAGTGATGTGTGATGTCTAAGTGTTCTCATAAAATCAAACTGTGTTTAGTGTCTGGGCGAAGCCAACGTTGTTGCTCCGTGAGTTTAATCCACCCTGTCAATGTCAAGTGATCTTGATTCCCATATGCCCTCGGGAGCACGCCCATGCCATACGATATCTCCGTCCCAAGTCCGATGATCTTGTGATTCCCATTTGCCATCTTTTGGTGCCGGAACGGCCAATTTACATTTCTACCCCCAACAAGTCAATAATTGAATTAAAACCCGTGTACACTTACGGTTTTATTTTCCTTTTTTGTTTTATGTAGCGGCTACGCCCACGTTGTTTACGGGTCATACAAAATGTCTGAGTCGTGTTTCATGCTCACCCATCAAGGTTCGATTTCAAAAATTTCAAAATTTCAAAATTCCAAAAATTCAAAATTCCAAAAACTTTTTGCGAATTGTGGATAGATGATCCAAGTAATAGAATCTTTGCGGGTCGATGACCCAATCATTCAAAAGTTCAAATTCAATTTTGAAGGGTCGATGGCCCAACATACCAAGTGATGTCAAATTTAAACTTCGGGTCGATGGCCCAATTATTCAAAATTTTCAAATTCAATTTTCGGGTCGATGACCCAGTTTTTCAAATAATCCAATTTCAAGATCGATGATCCAAATGTGCTTATGTAATGATTATTGCTAGTACGTTTTTGTGTTTCAAATGTAGCAGGATATGCTTCAACTGGGGGCTCTAAAGTCTTCGACTTTAGAGCCATTGCAAACTGGGGGCTCTGAAGCCGTTGGCTTCAGAGACCATTATCAAGATGAAAAGGATGACGTCCACTCAGAATTCAATTCAATACAAGAGTATGAAATGGAAGAATTCCGCAGCTGAAAGCAAATGATGAAAGTGGCGGCAACCTCCTCGGAAAGTCCCGTCCCATTTTGGCACCTGCCAGCAGATGATAAATTTTGGGCAAGTGTCAGCAGATGATGGATTTTGGACATACGCCAGCAGATGATAAACTTTGGGCATGTGTCAGCAGTTGCCGAACTACGACGCGGGTTTGATTCCGTCAGAAACGGATACGTAGGCGCCTAAGGATAAGGCTCAATCCACCATATATGCAATTTTAGCGAGAGTCAATCCCAAAAAGTTTTCGTGTATGATCTCTTCTTATGGTCAAGAGCTTATATACGCAAGTCTAATGGACTATAAACGACCCGAAGAATCCTCAGGTCGAGAGGGACCTGGGGTATACTTTGACTTTCGCCTTGTCCAAGCCTCAGTCAAAGTGGGGGCACTGTAGATACCCGTATCCGTCGATATTGGAATTTATAGAGAACCCGACAAACACCCGATGATGATAGGACACATGTATTTTTTAGTTGTCACTGTCATTTATTTGGGTTCGTTTTACGATGTAGAATGAGCGTTGTCGACGGAGTATTTTAATTTAAATGATATTTAAATTAAAGTTTTTAAGGTGAATTCAATTTATTTTATTTTATTTTGAATTTGTTTTCTTAAGTTTATTTTATTGAAAATAAAATAAATATTTGATTTGAAAAATCATTTTATGAATATATTTGATTTGAAAAATCATTTATTTTAATTTATTAATTGATTTGAAAAATCGATTTTAAAAAGCGAAGAAAACTCGTTTTAAAAGCATGTTTTTGAGCTCGATTTTAGCTCGGTTTTTGGGCCCGTTTTCTTTACGAGTTGGCACGAATATCGAGTAAACTAACCAACCTAGACCAATACCCATCCACCCCAGTTCGAACCCCCTATCCACGGCCCAAAATTCCATCCCAAATCGTCCCCAACAACCCGCATATACACGAGCAGCCCCCCTGTTTTGGCAGCTCAATCCCGAGCCCAAAACCCGCTCCAAATACCACCAAAACCCGTACCCATTAACCCTAACCCATACCCTAGTATCCTACCCATATTACCCTAGCTTAATCACCAAGAAAACCCCTCTCAAACCCTCACAAAAGCTGCTGGACAGCAGCTATGCGTGAGCAGGCCCGACTGCCTCTCCCTCTCTTTTACCCTACTTTAACTCCTTATAAATACCACCCCTTCACCATACATTCATTCCTGTAAGTTCTCCATACATACTACCTTCACTTACAAGCTTTAAACCTCAGAAACAAACCCTAATTGCCTCTCAAAAACCCTCCACAAAACCGACATACAAACTGAAACTGTTTGTGTGTCCTCCTCGAAAAACAATTCGTTCCTCCCTCAAACCTCCATCAAAACTCGATTTTCTTGTTCCTAATTAACCACATAACATCCATCTACACATTAGACAAAGATTTACGAGCCAAATTGCCCTTGAGAGTACACGAAATCCCTCGAAAAACAGAGTGTTATACACTCTGTTTTCGCGGTTTGTTCTTGTCTGTCCAGTTCTGTTTGTGCTCATTTTTCGTGCCCAATAACCCAAAACGAGCAGGGTTTGCTTTAAGATATCTGTTCTCCTCTCTTTCTAGTTTTCAAAACATCTTTTAAATCGAATTTTCATCGTGAAACGAGGGAGAAATCATCGTTTGAAAGTTGCTGTCCAGATTTGCCAAAAACGCGTGTTTGCTTTGTTTCTTCGTCGACGACGGCCTCTCGAGATAAAATCTACCATCGATTACGACCCAAGACGGTGTCAACGATACATGTAGGTTGAGGGTGCATCAAATCCTCCTCTTTCTCCTTTTTTATTTCGTTTTTTATGTTTGTTTTTCTTATAGTTTATTTTTGTTTGTTTATCGCTTTTATTTATCGTTTAAATTAACTATGAAACTAGTTTAGTCCGAGTATGAGTTAAAGTACCACCATGAACACCCGCGTTGACTTGAGATGGGAAAATAAACCGCTAGTTCAGTCGGTCGTACACCCCCGTCTCATTTACATATCCTCGTGTTCAAGGTAGGGCATTAATAAAACGATTTTAACTTCGTTCTTCGCTTTTGACATCTCCTCTTCTCTCGTGCAATTCGACCCACCTTAGGACCCGTTGCATGTTAGTATGACCTCTGATTGTTAACATATGACTTATTTAGATGACATTAGATCAATTTAATAACCTAATTAGACACTTTAGGGTACATCGACATACCTTTAAAAATCAACTAACAATTCTGTAACTTAATGAACGCATCTCTCTCTTTCACCTAATTTCTCGCTAGTATAAGAGTGCGTGATTAGCACCTTCTTATTAACACTCGATGAGTTAAATTAATTAGCGAACTTGACCTAATTTGACCCCTTTTGAGTCGTGTAGAATACACAATTGCAAGACCTCTTTTCAATCGATCAACGCTCGTTTCTAACTTGTTTTCTAATTGCCCGAGTTCGTTTCGCAATCAATTGATCCAACTAATGAACCTGACCTAGGACTTAGGATAGCCTTGTTTGGGTTTGGCCGTGATTTGGCCGTGGCCTTTGGCCTTTCCTGGTTCGTTTGTTTTCGCATCGTTCGTTCTTTATTTGTTTTGTCACTTGTAATTTATCGTTTGTCAGTTTGGTTGTAATTTTCAAGTTAGTTTTCTTTCATCGAGTCAAAACCTCTTTCAAAAAACCTTAGTCTTGTTTGGTTAGATGGTTGTGCCCCAATGCTTGTAAGAGCGTAGTAAATCGCATGTTGTTTAAAGCAACATGGCCCGATTTATGCTAATGCATGCTTTGGTGTGCGGCCCTATGTCTAATTCGATGAGATTGAGCGAAAGCACACATCACGAGGAGTGACCCAAGGCCGTGAGTCATGTAAGCCGTGGGCCACCCCTCTTGTGCACGCTTTTCTAGGCCGATTGGCCGTGTGTGTTATCGGGTATAGTGTTGTATGTAGCAATTGTATTTAGATCGAGTTGTATCTTTAATTTATTGTTGTGTCGGCATGAAATGCCTGGTTTGTAATAGGTAGATCCCAACGGCTCCCCCATTCCCCCTTAAGCCTTGTTTGCTTTGTTTTGTATGTTCCTTAGATCAATCAACCCACATGCTAAATTACAACTTTGACAAAGTTAGTTTAGTTGCATCTAAATCGACATAGAAACCTCACATGTTAGGGTTAAAACAATGTTTGCATTTCATATATCGTAGTAGCTATGACCTTGTTTGAAATCCATACTTGACTTAGTAGAGGCCGTTATTGACGGGCGGGGTTGGGTGTCCTTATGGGCTTCCCAACACGTACCCTCACCCCTTACTCAAGATCTATGGTTTGTGGATCCGTCTAAATACCATTGGATTACGAGAGTCATTCAAATCGAGTGATATAGGGTACAAGTCTTTATCTTTAATCACTCGTAGTCGATTGGCTTTATGCTTTTCGATGAAAGGTGTAAAGTTGACTTGAACGGTTCCAAGTTCCCATAAAACTTGGTGGCGACTCTAATATGTCTTAATTCGATTCGAAAGAACCTCGAGTGGATTATGCCTGGTGTGGATTCCGCGGACGCAGTTCCCGAGGGCCTTGTCCACAGTAAGGTACCGTTGTATCCCGTGTCTAGGGTTGGTACAAAAGGTTTTGATTCTTTGGGATGTGGAGCTTGGTAAAAATAGGTTCGTAAGGTAAACCATCATTCTGAAGGTTCGCTTTGTGGTGCTAAGGCCAAGGGCTATGGTTGCTGATGTAGATGGAATGGGTGTCTCGGGTTTGATGAACCACGAGTGCAAATGGGTTGAAAAATGATGTGGGTTCAAGTTTCCATGTCTGGACCCTAAAGGCTGGGTGTAACAGCACAAGCGGAATGATTCTCAAAATTCCTGACTATCCCCTTGTAACCGTCTCAGGAAGGACTTAGAGGGTAAAAAGGTCACCACTTACGTTTTTGGGCTTCGCCCATTGAACCTCAACTATGGGTACTTGACTTGAATTCTGGCTTCCGTAACTCCGACATTCAACCAAAAAGCATTCCGTAATAACTTCAACATCTTTTTTTCTTTTTTTCTTTTTTCTTTCATCTTTTTTTCATTTTTCTTTTTTTCTTTTTCATTTTTTTTCATTTTTCCAATTTTTCTCTTTTTTTCATTTTTCATTCTTTTTCATCTTTTTTCTCTCTTTGAAAATGATCTTCTATTCATTCTCTTAGTCATAAATGGATACACCTTGAAAACTGGGCTTCGCCAACTAATTTGGGTAGGAACTAACAATTCCTTGTTAGAACGGGTTGATATCTTCTCTTTTCGAGATGGGATGATTTTGTTGGGAAAAAGGCTTGCCTTCCATCATCGATAGGGGAAACAAGGAGCTAGTCGGGGTTTGTCATAGAATCATCTAAAAGCTTGTCACAAACATTGGTTCAGATGGAGGTTTTCTACCACCAGACATGGAATAGGTAAAGGAATCAATCACGGGATCCTAATGTACCTTAAATTTTGAAATGGGACATATTTCTACCCCAGGGATGCCTTTGAGTGTGTTGTGCATTTTATCATGTTTCGGAATGATTGAGGGTTGGAAACAAGACATATTTGGAAATGAAACTGCAACTTTTTATTGGAATGACAAAAGCTTAACAGACTCGAAGGAACGATTCCTAGGACACACCCTAGGTCATCGTGGAACAAACGACTCAACTTCAAGAAAAGAAAGTCCTAGACTCGACTCGACTAAGATAAGAAAACAGATCCCGACTCATAATTTTCAAATATGGTCTTGAGCTTTCCCTTGTTCATCTGTCAACTTAGATGCTCGGCTCTTGTCCTTGATCCCTTTGATGGTATGCCTCCATCCCAAGGTAGTCCTCCGAGGATCTACGCCAATGATGAAGGTCGGTGAATCGAATTGTCCTTTATTAACTTCGTTAACGAGAGGAGTACATTCTGGAGCAAGACTCCCGACTTGAATTTCGTTCTTCGGGTTTGGCAAGAATTCAAAGCAATCCACAAATATCTTCCCGATGAATACCCCTTTCAAGTGACATGGGCGGATAAGATGGGAATAATCGACATTGTCTTCGACAGAAAAAAAGTTGGAGTGATCGCCAAATGGATTGGTGATGTTATTGGGTTTAACAGCTGGGATCGGGAGCGTTCCGTTCTCAATAATGTCTTGAATTTCGTGTTTCAGTCGATAACACCTTTCAGTATCATGGCCTTTCCCTTGATGAAAGGCACAATAGGCATTTGGTTTATACCATTTACCTTGTTGCTCAACAGGAGGGTCCGGAGTTAGACCAATAGGCTTCAGCTTTCCTTGGGCTATAAGCCTTTGGAGAGCATATGTATAAGTGCATCCGATATCGGTGAATGCCCTAGGTGTTTGGCACTGCGACTTCTTCGATTGCCCTTCTAAGAGATTGATGGCTTCATCAATATGGTTCGTTGCTGGGGCCTTGCCCTTAGACGATGAGGCCCCTTGGTACCCTTTTGGCTTTTCAGCGTCTGCCCTTATGACATCATCTTCTACCTTTATCCCGATTCTTATCAATTCTTTGAAAGAACCAAAATTCTGGTATTTCCGAGCATTGCGGTAAATAGGTCGTAGATTCTTTACGAACTTATCTACCATTTCAACTTCACAAGGCTAATTTCACGCTTTCAGCGCGCCATCTTGCAAGGAATTCAGTAAAGCCTTCTTTGTCTTTCTGTGTCAAAACCTCCAATGTTCTTATGTTGGTTTGAATCTCGACATTATCAGCATAGTGCTTACAGAACTCCACCGTAATATCTTCGAAAGTGGGGAAGTTCTTAAGGTCAAGATTATAGAACCACGCCTTCGGGTGTTCATCTAAAGATTGGGCAAAAATTTCAGAGAGCATGTCAGCAGGTACTCCCTTCAGTGCTAAGTACCCTTTATAGGCCTTAACATGGTGGACTGGATCTTCGGTGCCTTTGAACTTTGGGATGTCAGTGAGTACCATGTTCGTGGGCAACTTATCCTGAACTGGAGCATAGGCCCTAGCATTCTCATAGTGAATGTTCTTCCCCTGGGAGAGTTTCAGACGGTCTTCGATGAACTTGAACCGTTTCTCCAGATCAGTTAGAGGTGGGGTAGATGGAGGGGAATCTTTACCCAGCTTAGATTCGATTGCATCCATTCGGGTCATAATGAGGTTCACGGCCTCAGTGAGCTTGTTAACATCATCTTCCATTGCTTGACGTCGGGTTTTTGGCGGCCTTTCTACAAGAAAACCCTGTACTGAGTCAATATTTAAAGTAAGAGCCCCTGCACACTTAAGGACACGACCCCAACTTGACTCAAACAAAGACTCGACTTGAGATTGACTAAACAAGGGTTCGACTCACGGTAGGATTTAGACCTTGGTTCATTTTAGACTCGGCAAAACGACATGACTCAAACTGTCATAACTCGATTCTAAACTGGACTTGGTGTGACTAAACCCGTGATTGGGCTAACATAGCCCATGGGTTCAGGTGAAACGTCCTAAAGGGCCTAGCTTGGACGTTTCTGTGGACTATCCTAGACCAAATGGTCGACCAACATGACTCAAGGCCCAAGAGGTGAGCTTGGGTGACCCAACAAGGTCGTGTTCTAGACTCTTAGAACGAAACACGGCCATGACCTGGACACGACTTGACGCATTTCATGCTTGGTTGAGGTTCGAGAGGCATTTTGGATTGATTTTGAAAAACGAAGGATTGATTTGAAAATGAGATTTGAAATGGGCAGCATGCCGGCTATAAAAGCTCATTTTGGCCGAAAATTCTAGTCCTATTTGGGCAGCATTCCGCGTTTTTAAAACCATGCTATTTTGAAAGTAAGTTGTTCAAAAGTTCGGTTTTGAAAAGGACATGGGAAATTTCGAAAAGACTCGGGAAAACAATTTGCACATTGTCATTCTCATGTTACAAGGATGTATGCTCCTAGACATCTCTAAGTCTCGGCAAGTCTTCTACAAGAAGGTCTATGCCCTCCATCCTTTTGCGGTCTTATAGAGCAAGGTGTCTTAAGGTAGAGTACCTAGAAGATCGTCCCCACCATCAAGAACCACGCGAGGTGAAGTGGAAGCGAGCAATGTGCAGCTTCCTAGCATAGTGGGACGTCGCCCCCACGCATCACGAAGAAACGCTGGGACGGCCCGGCAAGTCCTTAAGGGTTTATGCATGAATCGTAGCACTATGAGTAATGTTTTACTTTCCAACACTTTCTTTTCAAGTTTCACCTCGGAGGAAAAGACCCTAGAAACAAAGTGTAACTAGTCCTCTTTTCCCAAATGAGTCGCCAAATCGTGGACAAGGCCCTCGGGATCTGCGTCCGCGGGATCCACACTAGGCATAATCGACTCGAGGTTCTTTCGAATCGAATTAAGACAAATTAGAGTCGCCACCAAGTTTTTTGGGAACTTGGAACCGTTCAAGTCAACTTTACACCTTTCATCGAAAAGCATAAAGCCAATCGACTACGAGTGATTAAAGATAAAGACTTGTACCCTATATCACTCGATTTGAATGACTCTCGTAATCCAATGGTATTTAGACGGATCCACAAACCATAGATCTTGAGTAAGGGGTGAGGGTACGTGTTAGGAAGCCCATAAGGACACCTAACCCCGCCTGTCGATAACGGCCTCTACTAAGTCAAGTGTCGGATTTCAAACAAGGTCATAGCTACTACGATATATGATATGGAAACATCGTTTTAAAACCCTAACATGTGACAACAATTTCTATGTTGTTTTAGATGCAACTAAACTAACTTTGTCAAAGTTGTAATTTAGCATGTGGGTTGATTAATCTAACAACATACAAAACAAAGCAAACAAGGCTTAAGAGGGAATGGGGGAGCCGTGGTATCTACCTATTACAAACCAGGCATTTCATGCCGACACAACAATAAATTAAAGATACAACTCGATCTAAATACAATTGCTATATACGACACCATACACGACACATGGCCATTCGGCCTAGGAAAACGTGCACAAAGGGGTGACTCACGGCCTACATGACTCACGGCCTTGGGTCACTCCTCGTAATGCGTGCTTCCACTTAATCTTATCGAATTAGACATTGGGCCACACACCAAAGCATGCATTAGCATAAATCGGGCCATGTTGCTTTAAACAACACGCGATTTACTACGCTCTCACTTGCATTGGGGCACAACCGTCTAACTAAACAAAACTAAGGTTTTTAGAAATCGTTTGACTCGATAAAGGAGAACTAATTACAAACAAGTTACAAAACGCGACTCGATAAACACAAATTGATTACAAGATACAAACAATGAGACTAAGATAAAAAAACGAGAAAGGGATACAAAAGACACGGCCAAACACGACCTCATACACGGCTATCCTAGTTCCTAGGTTAGATTCATTAGGTTAGATGGATTTGCAAAGCGATGCGGAAAATACATTAGAAATCGATGACAAAAAGAGGTCAGAAGGTTTCGCCTAAAACCGGGTGTTCTACACGGCATAAGGGGTCAGATTAGGTCAAGTTCGCTAATTAAATTAACTCGTTGAGTGTTAATAAGAAGGTGCTAATCACGCACTCTTATACTAGCGAGAAATTAGGTGAAAGAGAGAGATGCGTTCATTAAGTTACAGAATTGTCGATTGATTTTAAAAGCTATGTCGAAGCACCCTAACATGTCTAATTAGGTTATTTAAATGATCGAATGTCGTCTAAATAAGTCATATGTTAACAATCAGAGGTCATACTAATATGCAAAGGGTCCTAAGGTGGGTCGAATTGGCCGAAACAAACAAAGGGTCAAAAGCGAGGAGCGAAGTTAGAAATTCGTTTTATTTATGCCCTACCTTGAACACGAGGATATGTAAATGAGACGGGGGTGTACGACCGACTGATGTAGCGGTTTCTTTCCCATCTCAAGTCAACGCGGGTGTTAATGGTGGTACTTTAACTCATACTCAGACTAAACTAGTTTCATAGTTAATTAAACAATCGATAAACAAAAAAACGATAAACGAATAAAAACAAACTATAAAAAACAAACATAAAAAAACGAAATAAAAGGGAGAAAGAGGAGGATTTGATGCACCCTCAACCTACATGTATCTTTGACACCGTCTTGGGTCGTAATCGATGGTAGATTTTATCTCGAGAGGCCGTCGTCGACGAAGAAACAAAGCAAACACGCGTTTTTATCGAATCTGGACAGCAACTTTCAAACAGCGATTTCTCCCTCGTTTCACGATGAAAATTCGATTTAAAAGATGTTTTGAAAACTAGAAAGAGAGTAGAACAGAGATCTTAAAGCAACCCCTGCTCGGTTTGAGTTATTGGGCACGAAAAACGAGCACAAACAGAACTGGACAGACAGGAACAAACCGCGAAAACAGAGTGTATAACACTCTGTTTTTCGAGGGATTTCGTGTACTCTCAAGGGCAATTTGGCTCGTAAATCTTTGTCTAATGTGTAGATGGATGTTATATGGTTAATTAGGAACAAGACACTCGAGTTTTGATGGAGGTTTGAAGGAGGAACGAATTGTTTTTCGAAGAGGACACACAAACTGTTTCAGTTTGGATGTCGGTTTTGTGGAGGGTTTTTGAGAGGCAATTAGGGTTTGTTTCTGAGGTTTAAAGCTTGTGAGTGAAGGTAGTATGCATGGAGAACTTATAGGAATGAATGTATGGTGAAGGGGTGGTATTTATAAGGAGTTAAAGTAGGGTAAAAGGGAGGAGAGGCAGACGGGCTCGGCTGAGCATAGCGGCTGTCCAGCAGCTTTTGGGGGGCTTTCTAGGGTTCGTATGGGGGGTTTTCTTGGTGATTAAGGTAAGGTAATATGGGTAGGATATTAGGGTATGGGTTAGGGTTAATGGGCACGGGTTTTGGTGGTGTTTGGAGCGGGTTTTGGACTCGGGTTTGAGCTGCAAAACAGGGGGGCTGTTTCGTGTTTTGCGGGCTGGTTGGGGGTGATTTGGGGCATGATTTGGGCCGTGGTTATGGGGGTTCGAACAGGGGTGGATGGGTAGAGGCTTAGGTTGGTTAGTGTACTCGAGATTCGTGCCAACTCGTAAAGAAAACGGGCTCAAAAACCGAGCTAAAATCGAGCTTCAAAACACATGTTTAAAACGAGTTTTCTTCGCTTTTTAAATCGATTTTTCAAATCAATTAATAAATGATTTTTCAAATCAAATATACTCATAAAATGATTTTTCAATTCAATTATTTATTTTATTTTCAATAAAATAAACTTGGGAAAATAAATTCAAAATAAAATAAAATAAATTGAATTCACCTCAAAAAACCATAATTTAAATATCATTTAAAATAACAAAATGAACTCACTAAAAAAACATTAATTTAAATATCATTTAAAATAACAAAATGAACTCACTAAAAAAAACATTAATTTAAATATCATTTAAATTAATAAAATGAATTCACTTAAAAAAACATTAATTTAAATATCATTTAAATTAATAAAATACTTCATCGACGACGCCCATTCTACATCGTAAAACGAGCTCCAAATAATGACAATGACAACTAAAGAATACATGTGTCCTATCATCATCGGGTGTTTGTCGGGTTCTCTATAAATTCCAATATCGACGGATACGGGTATCTACACCTGCCAGTGGGGGACCGCAGCCGTACCCACCATATCCCCGCTCATCATACCGAGCGATAACCCTGTCCCATTAATGTGCACTTCCCCTCCCGTGGCGGGTTCCACGGAGGGCAAAACTAGGGCGTGAAGCCACTCCCGCAAGTGACTCCACTCAGCCGAGAACGCATCTCGAGAACCAGAGACAAACAATCAGCAATCACAATACAACATCAACAACCGTCTGAATCAATCAACAATCACTAACTACAGCACAATCACCACACATTATGTAATTAATACTGAGTATGGAAACCCTACCTGGAAAGCACAACACAATCAGACGATCTCACAGCTGATATCAAAACGCTTCCTCTACGAATCCTCCTCCTAACATACGAACATATAATCACTACCAATCATACAATACAACAAAACCCCCAATTCCCAATATTAGGGTTTAACCAACCTTAAGGAAATACTATAAAAACAGTATGTAGATCTTACCGTCGACGCAAGGATCACAACGGTACAAAGAAAGGTGAAATCCGACCTTCCAAACTCCGGGATTTGCCAACAATGCGATTAAAGCGAATGACGTAGTTTGATTTCTCTTTTCACAGTAATTAGGTTTTAAAAGTGTTTAAAGAACAATGACGGAAGTTATTATATACTTAATCGCATTATTAACAAAACCCGAGAAAACAGCCCCCGTAAACCGGCTACTCGATCGAGTAGCTGAGGTACTCGATCGAGTGCCCCCTTACTCGATGGAGTATCTGCGTTACTCTATCGAGTACCCAACAGGTCAGAAACTATTTTAAACTGCAACTCGCCCTTACTCGACAGAGTAAGACCTACTCGATAGAGTACCCAGAGACTCATAAATACGTAGTATTACAGTCTTCCCTCCTTAAAAAGAACTTCATCCCCGATGTTCAAACCACAACAAAACAAAGACACACACTACGCACTCCCGACTCAACAACCAAAACAAAACTCAACATAAAACATGTTAGTAACCCAAACTCAACCCGACTCAACGACAACATCCATACCGACACAACATAAAAAGGGTATAAAAACTTTTAAAAACTCTTTGCGATCATCTCCTACCCCCCTAAAAGAAACAAGGTTACGTCCCCGTAACCATACATATCTGATCAAAAAGGAAAGGGTAACGCTCTCTCATGGCATCCTCTGCCTCCCATGTAGCTTCCTCAGTCTCGTGGTTAGACCAAAGGATCTTAAGCAAAACTGTCTCACCACTCCTAGTCTTCCTAACCTTCCAGTCAAGAATCTGCTTAGGTACCTCAAGATATGATAAAGACTCATCTAGCTCTAAGCTCTCTGCCTCTAACACATGTGATGGGTCACTGACGTACTTCCGCAGCTGCGATACATGAAACACATTATGCACTCTCTCTAACACAGCCGGTAAAGCCAGACGATATGCGACCTCCCCAACTCGCTCTAAGATCTCATAAGGCCCGATGAACTTCTGACTCAGCTTGCCTTTCTTCCCAAATCTCATGACCCCACGCATAGGAGACACTTTCAGAAGAACCTTATCCCCAACCTGAAACTCTATATCCCGGCAATGTAGATCTGCATAACTCTTTTGCCTATCCTGAGCTGCTCTCATCCGTTCCCTGATCATCTTTATCTCGTGTCCTAGAACCACTGCCTCAGCACCGTCGTCCCAACAAATCGGACTCCTACATCTCCTCCCATATAAAGCCTCAAACGATGCCATGCCAATACTAGTGTGATAGCTGTTGTTGTAAGAAAACTCTATCAAATCCAACCTCTGTTCCCAGCTACCACCAAAGTCCATCACACAAGCTCGCAACATATCCTCAAGAGTCTTGATCGTTCTCTCGATCGGCCCACCGTCTCGCGAGGATGAAATGTTTGTACTCATCTTTAACTTTGTTCCCAAAGATTCCTGCAACTCTTTCCAAAACCTTGAGATAAATCTCGCATCTCTGTCAGACACTATGTCCTTAGGGACTCCATGTAACTTAAGCACATTCTTCCGATAAGCCATAGCTAATTGTGCTTTAGTCTATGTATCTTTCATTGGCACAAAGTGAGCTGACTTGGTCAGTCGATCCACTATCACCCATATCATGTTGTTATCCTGTTGACTCTTTGGCAAACCCACGATAAAATCCATAGAAATAGATTCCCACTTCCACTCAGGTACCTCTAAAGACCGAATCTTACCTTGTGGTCGTCGCTGTTCCCCTTTAACTCTCTGACATGTCAAACAACGGGCCACAAACTCAGCTGTTTCTTTCTTCATCCCAGGCCACCAAAACGTGTTCTTCAAGTCCTTATATAGCTTGTCACCACCTGGATGTACTGAATAAGGTGTACAATGTGCCTCTGTCATGATTGTCTTTTTCAGCTCCTCATCATTAGGGACACACCACCTACCATCGAACCTCAAACTACCATCTGTATGAATAGAGAATCGAGACACTGTCCCTTTCTCTACTCCAGCTCTCCACTCAACCATCTTACGATCCAAAGCCTGTTTACCTCGAATATCAACCTAAAGATCAGACTGTACTATCAAATCTCCTACAGTATCCCCTCTCTGCATCATATGTATCCCAAACTTCCCCACCTCATCTCTCAACCTCATCAAAGATAGAGCTGTACACAAGGAATGTACACTCTTCCTACTCAAAGCATCTGCAACAATATTGGCTTTCCCTTCATGGTAGATAATATCCATGTCATAATCGCCAATCAGCTCCATCCACCTCCTCTGTCTCATGTTCAACTATTTTTGAGTAAAGATGTACTTGAGACTCTTGTGATCCGAAAATACCTTAAAGGTCGCCCTATAAAGGTAATGTCTCCAAATCTTGAGAGCAAACACCACTGCACCCAACTCTAGATCATGTGTAGGGTAGTTCTCCTCATACGGCTTCAATTGCCTAGAAGCATAGGCAATCACCTTACCGTTCTGCATCAACACACATTCCAACCCATTCTTTGGGCATCTGTATAAACCTCAAAGTTCTCGATCCCTTCAGGCAATGTTAAGATAGGAGCTGTGGTTAGACACTCCTTTAATGTTTGGAACGCCGTCTCACAACTCTCATCCCAATGAAACCTGTTCTCTTTCCTCATCAAGGCTGTCATAGGTCTAGCTATCTTGGAGAAATCTTTCACAAACCGTCTGTAGTATCCAGCTAAACCCAAGAAACTCCTGATCTCAAAGAACATTCTTTGGTGCTTCCCACTTTGTCACCGCCTCAATCTTTGCCGCTCCACGCTACTCCTCCCTTAGAGATCACATGCCCCCGGAAAAGCAACTTTCTCTAACCAAACTCACACTTGGACACTTGGCATATAACTCATGCTCCCTCAAAGTCTCGCAACATAATCCTCAGATGCTTCTCATGCTCCTCCTTAGTCTTGGAGTAGACTAAGATGTCATCGATAAACACCACCACAAACTTGTCCAAAAACTGTCTGAAGATTCTGTTCATCAAGTCCATAAACACAGCCGGTGCATTAGATAACCCAAACGACATCACCACGTACTCATAATGACCATACCTCGACGTGAAAGCTGTCTTTTATATGTCCATCTCTCTAATCTTCACCTGATGGTACCCCGACCTCAAATCGATCTTGGAAAAGACTGATGCACCACTCAACTGATCAAACAGGTCATCTATCCTTGGCAAAGGATACTTGTTCTTCACCGTCACTCGGTTCAGCTCCCTGTAGTCTATGCACAACCGCAAACTCCCATCTTTCTTCTTCACAAAAAGAACTGGTGCTCCCCACGGTGATACACTAGGTCTAATGTATCCCTTCTCTATCGATCATCTAACTGTTTCCTGAGCTCCTCCATCTCTTTGGGAACCATCCGGTATGGTGCCTTAGAGATTGGCCCCGTCCCCGGCTTCAACTCAACTGTGAAATCTATCTCCGTCTTCGGTGGCAACCCTGTAATCTCCTCTGGAAAAACATCTGCAAACTCTCCCACCACTGGTATCTGATCAACTATCGGACTCTCTATCCGGTCATCTCTCACATGGCATAAGATCAAAGGGCATCCCTTCCTCAGATAAGACTTCAAGGTGACAGCTGCAATCAACTTAACTTTGGGTCTGACCACAAACCCACGATAAGACACACTAACACCCCTAGGCCCTCTCAAAGACACTTTCTTTTGATGACAGTCTATCTTAGCTTTGTACTTTCCTAACCAGTCCATCCCGACTATCATCTCAAAACCGTCAAAAGGAAACTCTAGCAAGTCCACAGGTAGATCAACTTGCCCAACTATCATAGATACATCTCTGAACAACCTCCCACATGATACAGACTCACCCAAAGGTATAAAAAATTTCTCACTTACAGACTCATATACCCTCAAACCCAACCGTTTAACATGACTCGAAGATACAAACGACTGAGACGCCCCCGAATCAAACAAGACAAAGGTATGAATACCGTTAATAAGAAACGTACCAGTGATAACATGTGCATCATCTTAAGCTGCTTTCTTGTCCATCATGAACAGCTTTCTACTAGTCTTCTGTCCACCTCCCTGGACAGTACTGGCTGATGTGGTCGGCTTAGCACCCGACCCCTGATTGTTGTTGTTGTTCGTAGCTGGTTTCTGATAAGAATTACCGCCATTGCGGTTACCTCCACCCTGATAGCTCTGACTTCCCCGGTTAGACCATGACCCAGACGGTCTATTACTCGCATAACTCTGTGCAGGTCCCTGAGAATAGATCCCCCGAGCCAATCCCTGAAAAGCTCCCGGTGCACTCGTGCACTCATGTCTCTTGTGGCCTACACCGCCACAGCCATAGCAGGTCATCCCCCAACTACCGCTACCACTCACACGGCCACGCCCAAAAGAAGCCCCAGCACTGAATCCTGACCCAGAAGAAAACCCTCTAGCTTGATTGTGGTTGCCTTTCTTGTGATTAGATTGGACACCACCCTCACTCTCAGCCTTTCTTTTCTCACTCACTCTCTCCTGAGCCATCTCCACCAACCTCTCAGCTCTCCCAGCCCTCTCATAAGCTTCCTTAACATCGGTAAGGACTCCCACGGGTAACTTATCCATAATCTTGGGTGTCAACCCTCTCTCAAACCTCGCGCCAGTTCTCCTCACTCAAACCCATATCCTCAGCATACCTAGACTTCTCATTAAACTGCTTGTAGTACTCAGCAACTAACATATCAGATGTCATCTTAAACCCATCAAACTCCTCCCTCAGCTTACTCCTCACATGCTCTGGTACAAACTCTTTCCTCATAGCCCTCCGAAACTCTTCCCAAGGTATAGCAGGTAAGCCCTGGTTCGCATACATCTCCCTAGCACCCACCTTCACCGTATCCCACCACTTGCTAGCTGCTTCCCTCAGGTAGAATGCAGCTTGTTCTACTCTCATCTCATCAGGACAGTGAACCAGGTCTAGTAAGTTCTCCATCTCACGATGCCAGTTGTCAAGAAGGTTTGGTTCCCCGGTTCCCGTGTACTCTTTTGGGTTAAACCTCGCTATATAAAGGCTGATCTTAGAGTGATCAACCTCCTTGTCCTTTCCCACTTTCTTTAAAGCCTCTGTAAGAGCATCTTGATGCTCCAACATCTTAACGACATCATCTATGTTCATGGTCTCAGCTCTCGCATAATACGCGTTTCTCTTGGGCGACATCTTGAAACTATATACGAAAGGGTAGATATAAACATACGCACTAAACCTCAAAACACAAAAACAGGCTGCCCCGAACACACTCGGTCGAGTGCCCAAACCTACTCGATCGAGTAAGAGGCTACTCGATCGAGTGCCCAACATACTCGATCGAGTGCCTCGACCTCAGAACCCAAACAGACCTTCTGACCTTTAACATACTCGACCGAGTAGCCCGGCTACTCGATCGAGTGACCCCCTACTCGATCGAGTGCCCGCGGTACTCGATCGAGTGCCCAAAAACACGATTCTGGATTCAAAATCGTCAAATACCCACTCGATCGAGTCAGACCCACTCGACCGAGTATCTCACCTACTCGATCGAGTACCCCCTTACTCGATCGAGTCATGCTGACTCGCATATACTACCCGCATGTTATCTCACATATCCCAACATACTAAGCAACTTTATAAACTCAACATATACTAGAGCTAAGCATGAAATTCTACCAAGCTTTTCATATGATCAACCAAACAACTATATCATATTATCAAACGCCACACAGTAAACATCCAACATGCTTCTTGTTCAAACGATAGTTCTATATACTTCACCAATCTTTCATTCACAATCTCAACCTTCTACTCCAAACATCCAACAATTTCAACATACATCACCACATTCACATACAAACTAACAAACAACACATACGACCTTGACATATACCCCCCATGTGACCGGTTCAAAATTGTAGGGCGAGTTCGCGACTTTAGGACGTCTCCCAAGCCTTTGCATTAGCTCCTACAACTTTTACCCCGGGTTCATTTTAATTGACTCCCTATGTTCATTAGGTTCATTGGTTACAGGTTTCAGGATCGTCGCTCTGACACCATTTTGTAACACCCCCATACTCCAAGTGCCTTACCAGACCACCTGGTATAAGGATGTTACCATCTCGGTTACCCGAGGCAATGATAATCAAATAAACAATAATGAAACAACGTTTAAATAGAAATACTTTAGTGAAAGGTTACAATCCAAAACCAAACCAAAATACGAATACATGTTCTCAAACCAACTCTCTCATGAGTTAATCAAATGTTTATGAAAACTACTAAGCTACGCGAAGACTTCTATCATCGACGGTGGCACATCCAGCTATCCCAGTAACTCGACTCATACCTGCTCAATAACTGCTCACCATCCCCGAATGGATCACCACAATTTTTAAAACATTAAACGTGGTCAGTACTAATCACACAATCTAAGTAAACCAACAGCACAATAAACAATACAGCTCAAACAGTCACACACAATCACCCACTCCAATCAATCTCCGTCACCGACTGTCCACTGGACCAGCCCTGCCAGTGGGGGACCGCAGCCGTACCCACCAAATCCCCGCTCATCATACCGAGCGATAACCCTGTCCCATTAATGTGCACATCCTCTCCCGTGGCGGGTTCCACGGAGGGCGAAACTAGGGCGTGAAGCCACTCCCGCAAGTGACTCCACTCAGCCGAGAACGCATCTCGAGAACCAGAGACAAACAATCAGCAATCACAATACAACATCAACAACCGTCTGAATCAATCAACAATCACTAACTACAAGACAATCACCACACATTATGTAATTAATACCGAGTAGGGAAACCCTACCGGAAAGCACAACACAATCGACGATCTCACAAACTCGATATCAAAACGCTTCCTCTACAAATCCTCCTCCTAACATACAAACATATAATCACTACCAATCATACAATACAACAAAACCCCCAATTCCCAATATTAGGGTTTAACCAACCTTAAGGAAATACTATAAAAACAGTATGTAGATCTTACCCTCGACGCTAGGATCACAACGGTACAAACAAAGGTGAACTTCGACCTTCCAAACTCCGGGATTTGCCAACAATGCGATTAAAGCGAATGACGTAGTTTGATTTCTCTTTTCACAGTAATTAGGTTTTAAAAGTGTTTAAAGAACAATGACGGAAGTTATTATATACTTAATCGCATTATTAACAAAACCCGAGAAAACAGCCCCCGTAAACCGGCTACTCGATCGAGTGCCCCCTTACTCGATCGAGTATCTGCGTTACTCGATCGAGTACCCAACAGGTTAGAAACTATTTTAAACTGGAACTCGCCCTTACTCGACAGAGTAAGGCCTACTCGATAGAGTACCCAGAAACTCATAAATACGTTGTATTACACCTTATATGCATCCTAAAGGATTGGGTAATCTCGAGTTGAGTGATGATGAGAAAGAGTTTTGCAACGATCAAACATGGGATAAGCAAAAAGACGAAAAAAGGAGGAAAGACGTGAGTACTCGATCGAGCCCCAATAGGATTAATCGAGGAACCACAATACTCGATCGAGTACAACCCGGGCTTGATCGAGGACACCCCCCAGAGCTTGATGTTTCTCGTATTTCATTTACGTCATTTGAAGAAAATAGAATCCTCGATCGAGTGACCACTGTACTCGATCAAGTACATCCTGTAACTAACGATGCTGCTTCTAAAATGACTACCAAAGAAAAAGAAGCCGAGCCAATTAAAATTCAACTACCTTATCCACAAAGATTGCAAAAGTCTAAACTTGAACAACAATTTGGGAGGTTCATGGAGGTAGTAAAGAATCCTCAAGTAAGTGTACCATTTACTGAATTGGTCACTCAAGTGCCGGCGTATGCTAAATTTTGGAAAGAGATCTTGTCAAAGAAGCGGTCTTTTGATGAAGTTGAGACAGTAGCATTCACTCAAGAGTGCGCGGCCGCATTGCAAGATAACTCACCACCAAAGCTAAAGGATCCAGGGAGTTTTTCTATTCCTTGTCATATTGGTAGTATAGCTATTGATAAAGCCCTTTGCAATTTAGAGGCTTGTGTTAGTGTTATGCCGTATTCTATATGTAAAAAGTTAAATATGGGTCAACTCCGTGTTACTAGTATGACCTTACATATGGCTGACATATCTTTAAAAAGGCCATTAGGTGTCTTAGAGGATGTGCCAGTTAGAGTAGGGAAGTATTTTAATCCAATTGATTTCATGGTTATGGATATGGCTGAATACTACCAAGTACCCATCATTCTTGGTAGACCGTTCCTCCACACTACAGGAGCACTCATAGATGTTAAGGATGGTAGTTTGATACTAAGAGTTGGGTATGACACTATTAAATTTGTTCTTGATAACGCTTTAAAGCGTTCCCATTCAATAGCTCCATGTTACATGCTTAATGTTGTTGATCCACCTATTCATGAATCCTTTACTTTGTGTTATGACAGGAATCAATCCGACGCCCCTGATGCTGTGTCAGGACCATGGAGCAAGGAAGTGGATGAGATAGAGAAGTTGATTTATGGAGATGAGCCTCATCCTGAGCTGTTTTACATCTTTGATGAAGATGTTGACATAAAAGCTGAATTGGATGCCTTAGAGGCCGAGATTTTTAGAGAGGAGCCCGTCAAAGTTTTTGAGGAAGCTACTATGATGGACGAAGAGCCCCATGTCCTTCCAAATGATGATGATTTGAAGAGCGATGAGCATACTTGCTCGTATTTTATATTAGACTTTGAGTTTGATGAGGCAGAACTTTATTCATTGCTTATTTTCTTTGCTTGGACTATTTATTGGTGCTACTTATGTCTGTGTGTAGCACATGGGCTACTTTTTGATTTACTATTACGAGTTTTAAGTTGTATTGATTATGCCTTCGATGGGCATTTGTTTTAAATGCAGAAATTGACTCGCCATGAAGAGTACTCGATCGAGTGCTGCCAGGCTCGATCGAGTACCCTTTTGTTTTGGGTCAGAAACGTAGCTGGCTTGTATAGGAATTGCGCGGTTGGTATTTCTCCCATATTTTTGAAGCTGGTTTGGGGGAACTCATACGCTCTTACCCGGTATTGTCTTCCCTTTTATCTACTTTTATTGTATTATCTCTATTTCTTTTCCATTCCTTTTGTTAGATGTGTCCTTTAGGTTGCTGGAAATTTTTGTGTGATTGCTATGCTGTAGGCGTCAGAATTAGGACACTGTGACATTTAGGTTTCGGGGAGGAGTCTTTATTTATGTTGCGTGATTTACTTTATGTTGTGTACAATTTTAACAAAAAAATCCATAAAAATTAAAAAATTCAAAATACAAAAACATGTTTTGCCTTTATTTTAGGTCGAGTCTTGGTGAATTAAATAAGAATGATGTTAAATTGCATTGTTTTTGCACTTGAATCCCAATTAAGTTGTCCATATACATTGTTTTGACCCGTTATTCATGAAAACAAAGCTCATAATTCGAGTCTTGACCATATTGACATGCCTTATGCTAATTAGATTTGACACAATTATGTTGGTAAACTATTTAAAATCTGAGTTCTATAGAGATTCCTAGGCCAGGAACATCAATAAACTGGCCTCATTGTCAATTAGGCTTGAGTGTGGTTTCTCCTTGTGGAATGTGTAATATTAAACTGCATAAGTGTGACATTGATTTCTTGATACTTTTATTGCTTTCATTTGATTAAGTAAATGTTGATAGGCGGTTCTTACCATTCAAATAAGCCTTACATTACCTTTTGTTTAGCCCGTTTGGACCCTTGTAGCCAACTTTAAATTACATCATATGAGCTACAATCCCAGAATTTGCCTACCTTTTCGGGACAGTCGCAGTTGCTTGTTTATCTTGTCTATTTTGCTATTATGGTTGGGTTGGGACTTGTTGTGGTCATGTGGTATAGCGAAGTACTTTTTAGCAATTGTGTTGTATCCTTGTGTTGGAAAAAGAAAAAATATGAAGCAAAAGAGAAAAAAAAAGAAAAAAAAGAAAGAAAAACGAAAAAAAAGAGAATTGAAAAAAAAAAGAAAAGAAATTGATTGCTTCGTTTGGTTTTGTCAAGGATCGAAAGGATGTTTACTAGAGTTTAATTCATATTTGGAGAGTACTTCATAAGCTCTCATGTGTTGTAAAGTTGAGATGATTTCTCTAGTTGGGTTGTATTCATGCTTACTTTTGTCTAGAATTGGTTTTGGTTTAGCGCTGCGACTACCGTCTTAGCTCCACATATCCATAACGTGCCTTGGCACAAACCATTTATACCTTTAACCATTTACCATCCTTATTGTCCTTGATACATATACTTTTGTCTACATTGTGAATGCATATTAGTTGGGGAAATTTCTATCACATTAGATTGCATGCATGTTTCATAAGTTGAGTGTGTATTTATACTTCTTTCTATCTTCACATAGAAATTACCCATACTTATGAGTGCATGAGTGAATCCGCGAGAATCCGACTAATTTGTCTTGCAAGATCGAAAGGTATTTGGCATTTGTCTATAGTATGGTGACATGAGACTTGAGCTATGTTTTCTATTACCCGTGCCTTTGAATTTGTTTTATTGGTACACTTTGGTCATTGCTTTGTTACAATTATGGATAACTCAGGATTTGTATGCATTAAACATTAGCTCTGAGTTATTTGTTTGCCATTTGTATGATTGCTTTATGTAATGTGTGATGCTTTGCTTGAGGACAAGCAAAGAGATGGTTTGGGGGAGTTTGATGAGTCATAATTATATACATATTTATGTCTCCACTTAATTACTGTTAATACGATTTTCGTGCTAATTTATATTAATTACATGCCTTTTATGTTAGAATGTTGTTACTTCCGCTATTTGATGTTTAATGCAGGAATGATGCATTTGAGGAGAAAAGGAATGAAATGGGCATCACGGAGTGGGCATGAAGGAATACACGAAGCATGACATGGTAATCTATAAGAATAAAAGAAGAGAAGTGAAGACACGAAGAAAAAAAGCTGAAACGGGAGAATACTCGATCAATCCCAAGTAGACTCGATCGAGGAAGTAGTGTACTCGATCGAGTGCACCTAGGATCGATTGAGTACACATCGAGCTGGGGGATTTTCCGCAATTTCCATAAGTCGGTTGTGTTTTACTATATATACCCAATTTGTAGGGGTGAGCAAAACCGTATACCCGATACGATTTTGAAAACCGTATCGGGTATACGGTTTTAAAAATCGCAAAATTCACTATACGAATCCGATACGGTTTAACCGTATATACGGTTTTCGGGTACCCGGAAAAACCGTGTATACGGAATCCGTATATACGGATACGGTTTGGTGACAAATGCACAACTAAACATTGTAGTTATTCAAGAGCTAATGATTACCTCTAACATGACTACCTTTAATGAAGAGCTAATGTTTATTTATTGAGATAAGTTAGTAAAATAAGTCATAAAAAAACATTAGGAGTGGAAGTCTAAAGAGGAACTTTGCGTTTTTTTTGTTTTTTTATAAAAAATCTTCAAACTGTGTCGAAAACCGTATATACGGTTTTGATTTTGCCCGACCCGGATACGATACAGTTTTATGAAAACCGTATCGTATATACAGATTTTCGTATCGTATATACGGAAATCCGTATAACTCAAACCGTATATCGTATCGTATCCGTATTGTAAAACCGTATCGTATATTTTTGCTCACCCCTACCAATTTGTACCCTATGTTTATTTATGCTTTAGTTTACCTAGCTACGTCTTATTTTACCCTAGAACTCTCTTAAAAACTCTTAGTTTAGTTTTATCATTATTGTTTCCGGATCTAAACACTCTTTAATTACGGTACTCTCTAATCCTTCTTTAGTTTTTATTAATTCAAGTTCTATTTCATTCAATTTCTTGTTATACATCTTTACATGCTTTTAATTATATCTTCTATAATTATTATTGCTGTTATTGCCATTAGTATGCGTAGCTAATTTCATATTTTAGGGTGAAAGGGGATCTAGGTTGTTAGAAAAGGGTTAATTAATGAATTGATTGTTAAATTGCTCTTGATTGTTGTTCAATTATTGTCTTACATCTAATTAATTGTTTACTAATTAGAATTGGTTAATTAGTCTTGCAAATTAGGATTTTCACCGACTGGGTTAAGACTAGTATAGGCCATGATAATTGAATTAGACTGACTTAATAATAGAGATCGCATGTTAAGCTTATATCTAAAAAGACATATTAGAATCGACCGATCGTATGACTTTCAACAATATAAATTACTCAATCAATGAATTAAATCTCACCCTTGGATAACTACCCAGTGAACCCGATCCCCAGACTCTTTTAAAATATTTGAATTCTTTTTATCCACCTCGTAATTAGTTTAGAAATCAAACAAACAAATCCCATAAAATTGTTACCTTTAAGACGAACTTAAATTTAAACAAACTAGATTAATTAACTTGCCTCTCTGTGGATTCGATCCTTTCTTATTGCTAGCTACTAGTTAGTTGAGAATAGGATTTATTTTGATAGGTCAACGACTGCAAATAACCTTATCATCCTCTTTCCTTCCTCTCTTCTTTTTCCTTTTCCTTTTCCTTTTTTCTTTACATTTTTCTCTTCTTTGTTTCAGGCCGCCTCCGCCACCGCCCCTGCCTGCCACCGACCACTGTTGCTTTGCTGCCACTACTTTCCCTCCTTGCATCACCACCATCTTTCTCATTCTTCCTTTTTATTTAATTAGGTAACCTTCTCTTACTAGTTACCTTTTTAAATTACTATTTTTAGTTTAAATTATGCTAATGACCATGACCCTAGGATAGTATCCATTATTGTTGTTGATGTTTTGATTATTGATGTTCTTAAAGTTGATGCTACTGTTGATGTTGTGTAATTAGCTTATGTTATGTTAGTAATAATTTTAAAATGTTGTGTAATTAGCTTATGTTATGTTAGTGACCATTATTGTTGTTAGAAATCAAGATGATTGTAAAATGTTATATTAGTTAGTAATGATTGTAATTATGTTAGTAATATTGGTTTGTTAGCAATGTTAGTTTAAAATGTAAGTTAGAAATGATTGTCAAACTAATGTCAAATGTTTTGATAGTTAGTAGTAAAATAAAATATTAGTTAGAAATAATTGTAAAATGTTATGTTATGTTATTAATTGACTTAATTTAGTAGCCATTGTTATTGTTGTTGTTGCTAAAATTATTGTTGGGGTTGATGTTGACCTAGTACCCGTTCAAGAATTACTCATTAGGAGCAGTTCTTGAATAGTCTCCGTTTTGGGACTGCCTTTGTACGTTTCAAGTCATTTAGGTAGTGAACATGTACTTGTGTTTTGTTAATGAGAAAAGAGTTCGGTGACAATTCCTTTAATGTTCTCTGAATCACTGAATGCATATGTGGAGTAACTATTTATTCTACATTGTATATTTGGAGAACAAAGGGGAATTGCTGCCGAATTTTTTCCTCATTAATAAATCACAAGTGTGTGCTTGCTAGTGACTTGAAACGTACATTGATGGGTTTTGGTTGGAGTGATAAGGACCCAATTCAAAGGAAAAAATATTACTTGTTGACAATAGTTATATATTAGTGATAATGTTTATTTTGTCTTATTCTTGATTGTCATTATTGTTATTAAGTTATTGTTTTTTAATGACACGCACACACACACACACACACACACACACACACACACACACACACACACACACACACACACACACACACACACACACACACACACACACACACAGATACACACACACACACATACATATTGAAATGTAGATACATAGGAATGAGAAAAGGTTAGAACAGCAGTGGATTTATTAAAGATTAGACGAAAAAAAGAAACCCAAGATTGAATTTGCAAAGGGGGTGAAAGAGTGTATCAAATTCGCGGAACAAAGTAGTGTGTATAAGAAATTAGGTGAAATGAGGTGTCCATGTAAGAAATGCAATAACGGAACTTTTAAAAAGATAAGGGATGTTCTAAATCATCTTTGGTTGAATGGTTTTGCCGATAATTACTATGTGTGGACATATCACGGTGAGAAACTGCCTACCAGAGCAAGTACAAGTATCGTTGGTAGTGAGAACCCTTACCGTAAGATGGTGGAAAATGCATTGCATGATAACATTGAACAATTATTGGAGTATCGACTTAATCCTGATGATCTTAACGATGGGGAAGTGCGTTATGAAACCCCACACCTCCAAGTATCTTCATTCTTTAAAATGTTAGAAAAAGCCGAACAACTAGTGTATAAGGAAAGTAATATGAGTTTGTTGAAAGCGGCTGCTAGGTTGGTAGCACTCAAATGTGAGAACAATATATCTCTTAGATGCGCGGATGGATTTGCGTCATTCGTTGGTGACATTATTCCAAAAGGTAATCAAATGGCGCATAATTTTTATGAGATTAAGAATGTGTTAAAGGGACTCCAACTACCCCATGAGAAGATCGATGCATGTCCTAGTGGATGCATGCTTTTCTGGGAGGAAAATGCTAATCTTGAGGAATGTACAAAGTGTCATGCATCTCGGTATGAAGCTACAAAAAAATCAAGTGGGAGACAAATTCCTTGTAAATGATTAACTTATTTTCTACTTGCGCCAAGGTTACAACGACTATATGCAACCAAGCACATAGTAGGTAAGATGAGATGACACTACAAAAACTCCCGATTAAGAAGTAGGGGGATAATGGCACATCCAAGTGACGGAGAAGTGTGGAAACATTTTGATAGAGAGCATCCAGAATTTGCAAGTGAGCCACGCAATGTTCGGTTAGGTTTGTGTACAGATGGATTTAATCCTTTTGGAAAATACGGGAAGAACTACTCATGTTGGCCCATGATTGTCACTTCGTATAACTTACCTCCTTGGTTATGCATGAATAGACAATTTCTGTTCTTATCTTTATTCATTCGCGGTCTTAAGAACCCTAAGTCCAACTTGGATGTGTACCTCCAACCTTTGATCAAAGAGTTGAAAGAACTTTTGGAAACCGGCGTGTACGCCTACGATGTCTCTAAGAATCAGAATTTTCAATTAAAGGCTGCGTTAATGTGGACAATCAACGATTTCCCAGCATATGGCATGCTTTCCAGTTGGTCCACAAGTGGATACCGTGTTTGTCCTTATTGTCAAGAAAAAGAGCATAGATCTTTTTGGCTCAAACATAGTGGCAAGGTTTCTTGGTTCAATTGTCAAGGTGAGTTCTTGAGACCTGATCATCCTTTCAGCAGCATTTGCAAGAATTTTCTAAAGAACATTAAAATTGAGGATCGCATAGCTGCATTGAAATTAACGGGTGATGAACTGTGGGATTCCGTTAAAGATTTACCAAAAATAGTCGACGCTTCCGACGAAGAATTGAAAAGATTGAAAAACGACAAGGATGAAGGTTGGTCGAAACAAAGCATTTTCTGGGAACTTCCTTATTGGAAAACATTGTTGATTCGACATAACTTAGACGTTATGCACATTGAGAAAAACTTTTTTAAGGAGCTTATCAACACGGTGATGGATGTACCAACAAAAACTAAATTTGGCCCTAAGGGTAATGCTGATTTTAATGACCTTTGCTATAAAAGGCCCATATCATCCAGGTTTGTTTTAGACACCGCGCAGAAAAAGGCTTTATGTGAATGGGTGGCTAATTTGAAATTCCCAGATGGTTATGCTTCAGATTTGAGTCGGTGTGTTGACCATAAAAAGATGGTGTTGCATTCCATGAAAAGTGGTCGAGAGGAATATGATGGGGACGTCGGAGAAGAAGAGGATGAAGATGGACTTCAAGAATTTATTAGAGCTGAAAATGAGGAAGAAGAGGAAGAAGTCTGAGTGCTTTTTTCAGATGATGAACCGCTTTTGATTTGTAGTGATAGTGATAGTGAGGGAGACTATTTGTATAATCCATTTGTAAAAAAGTATGAACTTTAAACATTCAATAAAATTTGAACCACTTTTAAGAAGTTTGTTTGATTTCATTGTTTTTATATAACCTAGATAATTGAATTTCTCTCATTGATAAAGATTTTCTCGAATCACGTAGCCTAGATATAATATACAATCGAGTTCTGATCTAATCTTTCAAAATTTCCACTTGAAACTATTATCACCATTGATAAAGTACTTGAAAAAAACTTATGAAAACATCAAAGATAAAAGAAAGAATGTTTAACCTTTTTTAAGGTATTAATACTTGACTTTATTTGTTTTCTTGTAAGGGTTATGTAATTTAATTTATATTTACTTAGTTATTTTGTTCAAATAAGCAATGTTTGGACTAACGATTTGCACTAACGATATCCCTTTGGACTAACTATTTGCATTGTTTTTAAATAGTGTTCATGTCAAGGTTTTTCCGACGTCTAGTAGGGGGTAATAGTAGTGGTGGATCTCGTCGTGAGGACGAGAACGCGGAGATTACGGATGATAACGACCGAGTTAATACTCTGACATTGGCGCATGAGGGTGGGCAGGTGACTCTCTCATCGCGCCGTGCTCAGCCCGATTATTTTTGGTAAGTTTTTTTTTTTAAATCATATTTTTTTTATTATTTTCATAAAAGATATATCATTTAAATACTTATATTTGAATTTCTAATATTTATGTGTTTTTTAGGTGGGATGACAAGGTTATCGGGCAATACATTACTTGGTCGTTTACCCGTAGCCTCGGAGATGAGTATTTCACAAGATGGGGTGAGGTGAGCCATGCATAGCGTTTAAAGATGTGGATGTACTTTAAGGTATTTTGAAAGTCCCCTATTCTTTTCTTCAATAATAATTTATTGTTGTAGTTAACGTGACTGATCAACTTTTCTATTACTAATAATTCGTTTTTGAAATAGACGCATGTAAACTCCATCGATCCTTGGTATGAACCAATTCCCGAGTGACAGACGAGGGTAACGAGATGGATTACCTCTCTTATTAATGGATTCAAGTATAACAAGAAAAAGTCAGATTGGGTGTCTGTGACTTGGTGGGAGAACCTTAAGAATAGGGAAACAGAAAATCCCGAGTTTGCCAAACATTCGAAAATAAATCAGGCAAATAGAAGGTCAGGTGGTAAAGATGGGAAAGCAATGGGCACCCACACTCTTAGTCGGAAGAGTTGCTCCGATGCTTTTAAGGAATTGGTAAGTATATTATTTATTGCTTTCACAAATTGGTTAATATAAATGATTGACGAATATACTTGATTTTACTTCTTTTCATGCTTCTTTCAGGGTCAAGAGGCCACTCCATACAAGTTGTTTCTGAAGACAAAGAAAAAGAAGAAAGGAGAGTTTGTTAATCCCCGAGCTGCTGAGACGGACGTAAGTTTTTGTAATCAATTTAATGTTTATTTTTCTAGAAAGAACGATAATATTTATTGTATTGAATTTCATTCTATATATAATTTGTAACGGTTTTGTTGTGCTTTTCAGGCTGCTTACAACGAGGAGATGAGGTAACCACAGCCAGATGGACAGGTTCCAGATGAGTACCGGTCGTACTTCAACGCTTTCAAGAGCTTCGACAGGAAGTCGAGGCTATTTGGGACCGGAGACAACGGGCCAAAGTGTAGTATGAACCTCCTAATAACAAAGGTGCTAGACGATCTACCTCTTACGCCCCTACCATGGTTACTGAAATTGCCACCCAATTGAACACTGAGCGATCCGCTCGACTAGCTTTAGAAGAACAAATTCGCCAGACTCAGGCAGAGGTGGCAGCCATGCGAAAGGCTTGGGCTGAGATGCAGGCATCTCAACCCCCAAACACATGCTCTTTCCCTACCCCACATCGGAGAGACGACTTTGCAGATGATGGGCATGTGCTTGGAGGTGGTTTCGTTCAACCTTTAGGTCATTGAGCTTGCCTTAGTTTGTAGGTAGTGGCCTGTTCAGCCTTTAGGTAATAGAGTTTGCCTTAGTTTGTAGGTTTGTAGAAAACTTCGACTTTGATAAGTTGTAATAAACTAGTAAGACATTGTAAGAATTTAAGAAACTTTCTATGTAAATAACTTTGTTTTTCCAATCACGTTCCATTTTCTTTCTTTTTTTTGTTGGCTACTCTTGATTCCCGCACTTCCGGTCGACTTGAAAATGGATTCCCGCTTGGCGGTCGATGATGGATTGTTTGTTCTGTTTTGTAGGTGCTTGTATACACAGATTTGAAACGATGCAAATATTAGCATCGTGGCTGGGCAGACGCTGCTGTTTCCAGCAGCTAAAAAAAAACAATCCTGACGGAAGTAGAACATCACTGTTACCAAAGACGTTTGACGGATAATCCGTCAGTATTTTAATTAATCCTGACGGATGTTCCGTCAGACTTCTTTGGTAACAGTGAAGTTCTGACGGAATTTCCGTCAGTATTTTGGTCATTACTGACGGTTTTTCCGTTAGCACTTGCAAAATTCAAATTTTTTTTGGGCCCACCACAGTTGACACATGTGACGGTTTTTCCGTCAGTATGGCTCATTACTGACGGATATTCTATCAGAACCACCTTTTGACCGTATGACGGATAATCCGTCAGTTAGCTGTCAGTAAAATGAAATACTGACGGATTTTCCGTCAGGAAGGAGTTTTTAGTGATGAAACGTAGCGATGCGCGTTACTGACGGAATTTCCGTCAGGAATGTGCTTTTCTGACGGATAAGTGGCATTCCTGACGGAATTTTTCCGTCAATATCCCGCGTTTTCCTTGTTGTGAGATTTATTTCAAATTTCAATTTATTTCACAAATTATTGTCTTTCATTTGCTAATATATTACAATAAAAGCAATACACATACGTATCCCAAAAAATCTAATACATCATAGAAAATAAAAAAGTCATTGCATAACAAAAAAAAAAACTAATCAAAGGGGATTGGAAACAAAAAGAGACGCCTAAACAGATTCTTGAGTATCAGGATCATAAACCTAGGTATATATTAAAACAAATTTCTTAAATTATCAATGTTTTGAAAAACCTACAAAACATAAGTGTGATTTGTAATAAAATCAAAAATTTAGACGATAAACTTTTCTTGAGTTGCATATAAGTTTATAAAATTTTAAAATTTCTTATTAAAGTAAATAAAACTATAAAAAATATTAATTGAATTAATCATAGTGTTTCTAAAATTTCGTATTTAAATGTATTTTCATATTATTATATTTGATTAAATTTCATTTATATTTTGTCTTTTTTAAGCAAGCAAATTTTAGGTTTGGCTTAACATGAAAATATCTTAATTTAACTCGGAAAAGATACTCGCCACAGGTGTTTGTTAGTTTGTGGCTAATAAAATATTTCCCGCGGAATAATTCATGACTAAATAAAATTTCGCCACGGGTGTGACATAACTCATCACTAAAATGATTATTTGCCACGGGTATTGCCTAATTTGTGGCGGAAGTGACTTTTTGCCATGGCATAATTTTTTTTCCAAAATATTGAATAAGTTTTTCCCGTGCCTAAGCAAAATTTAGCCACGAATTATAAATTCCCGTGGTATAATTCGTGGCGCAAGTGACAAATTATTGTAGTGAGATGTTTTAAGGGTCATTCTCACACACCTCTATTCAAGTGTCAGGGGAGGAGCGCTGTTATATGAATAGTCCATTGGGAAAATCTTTCATGTGTACATCTTCAAAGAAGGCTCGCCGACTAGAGTAGCAATTAACAAGCAAGTCGAATGGAATGCTACTGCTAACCTTTATAAACGTTGTTTACTCGGTCTAACAAACGAACATCTCACAACATTTTTACTTATATGATTCTATATTTAACTTCATTTTTGGCAGAAAAGAAAAGCTAAAATTGAGAAAACAAAGTAAAGCCTAAAATTGTGAAAAAAGAAAAACCTAAAATTGCGAAAAATCAAGAATAATCGTAACAATGCAAGCATGTCACAGAATTAAACAAACATAATGCAAACATGTCAGAATTAGACAAACATAATCATAACATATAAGAATTAAGCGACATAATCATTACATTTCAGAATTGCGGGAATTTTAAATTGAACAAAAAGAAAGAATTGATTAGGTCTTACGTGTTAAGTGAGTGAGCAGAGTTGTTGTGAGTTTGAAGAGCAACTTGAGTGGGAAACTTGTCGTGACACCAGCTGAATTTCCAGGATCCTGTTGGTTTCGCCATGTTAAAGGTTCAAGAGATTTGATTTTGTAATGCGTTGATCTGTATTTTCTTGCATGAGAGGTTCGTTACAAATGTTATAAGAGTCTAGTAATATCAGCTTACATCGGCACATCAGCTCGCATAATCACTATATATATGAGTCTAGTAAAATTAGTCAGCCCTACATCAGCTTATCAGCTCTCATCGTGTCAAGTGTCGGTTCTAACCTCTTCTCCTGCATTTTAAAAATATAATAGTTAGTTGTAGTGAATTTAAAATGAATGAATTTGAAAATAAATGAAAGTATGGGGGAACGAATTGTTTTAATAGAGTGAGTGGTTGGTTTTCCATTCCCTTTCCCCTAACACCAACCACCAATACTGCCACAATTATTTGCCTCTTTTGCAACCTGTTGCAACTCTTTGCTGACCCACTTAGTACTCCCCACCACCTTATCCAGTAGTAGAAATCAAAGTAGCTCACAAAACAAACCTAAGTCTGCTGCAAAACGCATCCCACACTCTCCTCGACCACACGCAAGTCTTAAAACCCCATTTCCACCCCTTCCAAATCACCATGGTTTTGAGAGGTGAGGAGAGGTGGGAGACGGGGTCGAGTGTTCCAACAGACATAGTTTTATTTTGTGGGTTACTTTGATGTGTGGGGGTGCAGAGGGGGTCGTTAGCGACACGCTAGATGGGGCTAGCAGAGGAGTGCAACAAGGGCGAATAATTATGGCGGTGAGGGTGTGGACTTGTGGTGGTATTGGTGGTAGATGTAGGTGTAACACCCCCATACACCAAGGTGCCTTACGAAGACCACCTAATGCATGAGAGTGCTACCATCTCGGTTACCCGAGGCAATGTATATCAAATTGTCCATAAAAGAACATACTTTAATAGATAAGTTTAAAGCGATTACATAACAAAATCCCAAAACTATAAAGTGATACAACTGTTCCAAATCCAAAACCAACTAAATCAAATGTAAAGTTTGATAACACAGCGCAAGACTTCTAAACGACTCGTGATGACTCAAGCCCAGCTATCCCTCGCGCATCCATATCATACCTGCTCAATAACTGCTCACCATCCCCGAATGGATCACCACAATTTTTAAAACAATTAAATGGGGTCAGTGACTGATTACACAATATAAGATAAGACAATAACAACAATACATATAATCCTCCAATACCGTCACATCACCAATCACCTGACTAGCCTGAATGTCTAGTCCTGCCAGATTATGGCCGCAACTAGTAATCCACACCGCCAGTGGGGGACAGTAACCGTTCCCACCTAAGCCCCACTCATCTATTCCGAGCGCAAACCCATGTTCCTTAATGTACACATCCTCTCTGATGGCAGGTTCCACAAGGGGAGAATCAAGGGCGTTGAGCCACTCCCGCAAGTGACTCCACTCAGCCGAGGGTGCACCTCGCGAACAACTGACAAACACAACAACCAACTAGAACACCAACAATTACCAATCCAAGTACGATATAAACAAATGCCATTAATCAACAACCAACAATCAACAACCAACAACTATCTCATGATCATGTAAACAAAAACTGAGTAGGAAACCCTACCAGGAAATGCAATTACCACGATCGTCACAACAGCGAATCAGAAACGTTCCTCTATAAAATCACCTCCTATCAATCATACAATCACCATCTAATATCAAAATACTCCCAAAACCCCCAATTCACCCAATTAGGGTTTAAACCAAAATCAACGAAACAATACAAAAACTGTACTAGGATCTTACCCAAAACGCGACGGTCTCAACGGTGTAAAGAACTCTGGATTCCGACGACACAAGCCTTTGGATTTGATAGCAATGTGAGAGAGAAAAGCTACTTAACTTTGTTCTCTTGTGTGAAATATTTAGAATAGGGTAAAATGTAAAATGAAACCGACGAAAAGCGTTTTTATACCATTCTCGCGTTGCTATCAAAACCCGGCCAAAACCCGTAAAAACCCGCGCACTAGATCGAGTAAGTGAGTTACTCGATCGAGTGGCCCCTACTCGATCGAGTACCCAACAGATAGAACATTGTCTAGAACGCCAACACACACTTACTCGATAGAGTAAGCCTTACTCGATAGAGTACCCAACAGCATATAAAACCGTAGTATTACAGTCTTCCCTCCTTAAAAATGAACTTCGTCCCTGAAATTCAAACACATACACAAAAACAAATTTACCAACTAAACTACGACACAACAACGCAACAAAAACTCAAAAACAAAACTCAACCACCACTCATACCGACTTTAAATAACCACTAACTGAACCAAAACCAACATAAAACCATACCAAAACTTTATGCGATCATCTCCTACCCCTCTAAAAGAAACATGGTTACGCTCCCGTAACCACACATACCTGATCAAAAATAGACGGATACCGGTCCTTCATAACCTCTTCCGCTTCCCAAGTTGCTTCCTCAACATCGTGATTAGACCATAGAACCTTAAGTAACACTGTTTCCCCAGATCTCGTTTTGCGAACCTTGCGATCAAGAATCTGTTTTGACACCTCTAGATAAAACAAAGATTCATCTAACTCGATGTTCTCCACCTCTAACACATGGGAAGGGTCACTCACATACTTCCTAACTGAGACACATAGAACACATTATGTACACGATCCAAAGATGGTGGCAAAGCTAACCGATAAGTAACCTCTCCCACTCGATCCAAAATCTCAAACGGTCCAATGAACTTTTGGCTTAACTTCCCTTTCTTACCAAACCGCATAACCCCACGCATAGGTGACACTTTCAAAAGAACCTTATGCCCAATTGAAACTCGATGTCCCGACGGTGTAAGTCTGCATAGCTCTTTTGTCGATCCTGGGCCGCTTTCATCTTTTGCCGAATCACTTTCACTTGTTCTATCATCTACTGTACCAATTGTGGTCCTAAAACAACTGCCTCAGCTCTATCATCCTAGAAAATCAGACTCCTACACCTCCTCCCATATAAAGCCTCAAACGGAGCCATCCCAATACTCGTATGGTAGCTGTTGTTGTAAGAAAATTCGATCAAGTCCAACCTATCCTCCCAACTACCACCAAACTCCATCACACAAGCTCTCAACATGTCTTCCAAAGTCTTGATATTTCTCTATGTCTGCCCATCTGCTGCAGGATAAAACATAGTACTAATCTTCAAGGTAGTTCCCATCATCTCCTGCAACTCTTGCCAAAACCGAGAAATGAACCTCGTATCTCGATCTGACACAATGTCCTTTGGTACCCCATGTAACCTCACCACATGTTTTCTGTAGCCATTAGCTAACTGCACCTTACTCATGTATCTTTCATTGGAATAAAGTGAGCTGACTTAGTCAAACGGTCAACTATCGCCCATATCATGTTATTACCTTGCTGGCTCCTCGGTAAACCCACTATGAAATCCATGGAGATAGACTCCCATTTCCACTCAGGCACCTCAAGAGACTTAATCTTACCTTGTGGTCATCGCTGGTCCCCCTTAACCCTCTGACATGTCAAACATCTAGCCACGAACTCAGTTGTCTCCCTTTTCATCCCAGGCCACCGAAAAGTCTTCTTCCGATCTCTATAAAGCTTGACACCACCCGGATGCACTGAATACAGAGTACAATGAGCCGCTGTCATGATTATCTTTTTCAACTCCTCATCCTTAGGCACACACCGTCTCTCATCAAACCGAATACTTCCATCAGAATGAATAGAGAATCGAGACACTGTCCCTTTCTCTACTTCAGCCCTCCACTCCTGAATCTTAGAATCAAGAGCCTGCTTCCTGCGAATGTCATCATAAAGATCCGGCTCCACTGTTATGTCTCCTCTAGCATCTCTTTTTTGAATCACATGTATTCCCATCTTACCCACCTCATCTCTCAACCTCATTAAAGACATAACTGTTTATAGAGAATGTACACTCTTCCTGCTCAACGCATCAACAACCACGTTTGCTTTCCCTTCATGGTATATGATATCCCCGTTATAATCCCCGATAAACTCCATCAACCTTATCTATCTCATGTTTAGCTTGTTTTGAGTAAAGATGTACTTTAGACTCTTGTGATCAGAAAACACCTTAAAGGTCGCCCCATAAAGATAGTGCCTCCAAATCTTGAGAGTAAACACAACTGCACCCAACTCTAGATCATGCATCAGATAGTTCTCCTCATAAGGCTTCAATTGCCTAGAAGCATAGGTAATGACTTTCCCATTCTACATCAACATACAACCCAACCCGTTCGTTGAAGCATCTGTATACACCTCAAAGTTCTCACATCCTTTAGGTAAAGCTAAGACTGGAGCTGTGGTCAAACGCTCCTTTAAGGTTTGGAACGCCGTCTCACAACTTTCATCCCATCGAAACCCGTTCTCTTTCCTCATCAACGCGGTCATATGCCTGGCAATCTTTGAAAAGTCTTTCACGAACCGTCGATAGTACCATGCCAAATCGAAGAAACTCCTAATCTCGACCACATTCTTTGGTGCTTCCCACTTAGCTACTGCCTCTATCTTGCTAGGATCCATAGATACACCCTCTTTAGAAATTACATGACCCAGAAAAGCCACTTTCTCGAGCCAGAGACAACTTTGCATACAACTGGTTGTCGTGTAGAGTTTGCAACACCAACCTCAAATGTTCCTCATGCTCCTCCTTAGTCTTAGAATAGACTAAGATATCATCTATGAACACCACCATGAACTAATCCAAGAACTGACTGAAAACCCAGTTCATCAAATCCATAAACACTGCCGGTGCATTAGACAACCCAAACGGCATCATCACGTACTCATAGTGACCATACCTCAACTGAAAAGCTGCCTTTGGTATGTCTTCATGCTGAATCCTCACCTGATGGTACCCTGATCTCAGATCAATCTTCGAAAAGATTCCTGCCCCACCCAGCTGGTCAAACAGATCATCTATCCTTGGCAAAGGATACTTGTTCTTCACTGTAACACTGTTCAGCTCCCTGTAGTCAATACACAACCTCAAGCTCCCATCCTACTTCTTCACAAACAGAACTGGTGCTCCCCACGACGATACACTAGGTCTAATGTATCCCTTCTCTATCAAATCATCCAACTGTTTCTTCAGCTCCCCCAATTCCTTAGGACCCATATGGTACGGGGCCTTATAGATTGGTCCCGTCCCTGGTTTCAACTCCACACTGAAATCTATCTCTCTCTTGGGTGGAAAACTAGGTATCTCCTCTGGAAAAACATCTAGAAAATCTCCCACCACTGGTATCTCATCTGCTGTCGTCTCAACCATACTATGATCTTTCACATGGCATAGAATCAAAGGATACCCCTTCCACAGGTAAGACTTCAAGGTCCCCGCTGCAATCACTTTGACTATGGGTTTGACAACAAACCCACAATATGACACACTAACTCCCTTAGGACCTCTCAAAGAGACATTCTTTTGGTGACAATCTATTCTAGCCTTGTACTTACCTAACCAATCCATACCAACTATCATCTTAAAACCATCCATAGGAAATTCTGACAAATCCACTGGAAGATCAACCTGCCCAACTATCATAGATACACCCTTATACAACCTCCCACAAGACACTGACTCACCCGACGGTATAAAAACTATCTTTTACAGACTCAAACTCTCTCAAACCCATAAACTTAGTATGACCGGATGATACAAAAGAGTGTGACGCCCCCGAATCGAACAAAAACAAAGGTAGAGACATCATTAACAAGAAAGGTACCAGTGATCACGTGTGCATCATCCTCAGCAGCTTTCTTGTCCATCATAAACAGCTTGCCACTAGTCTTTTGCCCACCTCCTTGAACTGTACTAGCTGAAGTAGATGGCTTGGCAGCTGACCCCTGATTTTTGTTAGCTGCCGGTTTCTGATAAGAATTACCGCCATTGCGGTTGGACCCACCATTGTTGTTACCATGCCCTCCTTGATTATTCAATGACTCGGTCGGTCGGTTGCTAGCATAGCTCTATGTCGGACCCTGCAAAAAGCTCCCCTGTGATGGCCTCTGGAAACCTTTCCCTCTGGCACTAGTACACTCATGCCTCTTATGGCCCATACCGCCACAGTTGAAACACGAGATACTCCAACTGCTTCTACTACCACGACCACGCCCATAAGAAGCTCCACCACTGTAACCCGATCCCAATGAGTAAGCCCTTGGCTGATTGTGATTACCCTTCTTGTAGCTAGACTGACCACCACCCTCACTCTCAGCCTTTCTCTTCTCCGGACTCCTCTCTTTGTTTCCTTTGGCCTTTCGACCAACCGCTCAGCTCTCCCTACTCTTTCATAAACTTCTTTAACATGAGTAAGGACCCCAATCGGTAACTTCTCCATGATCTGATAGGTCAACCTTTTCTCAAACCGAAGTGTCAAGTTATCCTGACTCAACCCCATGTCCTTAGCATATCTCGATTTCTCATTAAACTTGTGGTAATACTCAACCACCGTCATATTCGAGGTCATCTTGAAAGACTCAAACTCCTCCCTCAGCTTACTACGAACATGTTCCGAAACAAACTCCCTGCGCATAGCTCTCTTGAACTCAACCCATGGTGTAGCTGACTTATCCTGCTTCAGATAAAGATCTAGGGCACTCTCTCTCACCTTGTCCCACCATTCCCCCGTAGTATCTCTCAAGTAGAACGCAGCTTGTTACACTTAAAATCCTCGGGACAATGAACCACTCCCAAGATATTCTCCATCTCTCCATGCCAATTGTCGAGCAAAATTAGCAAACCAGTACCCATATATTCCTTTGGGTTGAAGCGGGATATCGTAGTGCTCATCTTGGCAAAGTCTATCCCGACATCTTTGTCTTTCCCAAACCTCTTAAGAGCCTCGGTAAGCGCATATTGATGCTCAAGCATCTTTGCAATCTCATCAACACTTATCTCCTGAGCCCTAGCATACATGGCAGATCTCTTTGGCGGCACATCTTTGAGCTATTAAGAGGAGAGATAAATGTAAGCACATAGCCTACGGCTCAAAGCATATACGACCTTCACAGCACCTACTCGACCGAGTAACCACACCCACTCGATCGAGTAGAGGTCACTCAATTGAGTTGCCCACTTGATTGAGTTCCCCAACTCCAGAACCTGACCAGAACTGACACAAAAATGCACTCGATTGAGCCCCATACGTACTCCATCGAGTAGCCCCCACTTGATCGAGTACTCCCCTTACTCGATCGAGTCACCCAAAACAGCAGCTATTGCCCAACGTTGTCATATACCCACTCGATCGAGCTCAGCCCACTCGATCAAGTCCACCCTACTCGATCGAGTTACCCCCACTCGATCGAGTCATGCTGATGTTTCTAAGTACCCGCATGCCTTTAACTTAATAACTTTTTGCAACAAAAAGATATACGTATACACCACAATCATATATTCCTATTCACATGTTACTATTATCGCCACATTATAAATCAATCATCATGCAACATGCTTAATCACAACATATTATTATGATATACATCTACTTCACCTTTTTCTACCACATCCTCCATTCAACCACACATCATTCATCCAACATGTTCATAATACATGAGTAAACACATAATGATCTCATGACCCCTCATAGTGACTGGTTCAAAGTTGTAGGGAAAGTTCGCGACTTTAGCATTTCTCCCAAGTCTTTGCATTAGCTCCTAACAAGTCCTACCCGGGTTCATTTTAGTTTGACTCTCTAATTTCATTAGATTCATTAGTTGCAGGTTCCAAAATCGCCGCTCTAATACCGCTTTGTAACACCCCCATACACCAAGGTGCGTTACCAAGACCACCTAATGCATGAGAGTGCCACCATCTCGGTTACCCGAGGCAATGTATATCAAATTGACCATAAAAGAACATACTTTAATAGATAAGTTTAAAGCGATTACATAACAAAATCCCACAACTGTAAAGTGATACAACTGTTCCAAATTCAAAACAAACTAAAGCAAATGTAAAGTTTGATGACACAGCGGAAGACTTCTAAACGACTCGTGATGACTCAAGCCCAGCTATCCCTTACGCATCCATATCATACCTGCTCAATATCTGCTCATCATCCCCGAATGGATCACCACAGTTTTTAAAACAATTAAACGGGGTCAGTTACCGATTACACAATATAAGATAAGACAATAACAACAATACATACAATGCTCCAACACCGTCACTTCACCAATCACCTGACTAGCCTGAAGGTCTAGTCCTGCCAGATTACGGCCGCAACCAGTAATCCATACCGCCAATGGGGGACCGCAGCCGTTCCCACCTAAGCCTCGTCCATCTATTTCGAGCGCAAACCCATGTTCCTTAATGTGCACATCCCCTCTTGTAGCGGGTTCCACAAGGGGCAAATCAAGGTCGTGAAGCCACTCCCGTAAGTGACTCCACTCAGCCGAGGGCGCACCTCGCGAACCACAGACAAACACAACAACCAACTACAACACCAACAATTACCAATCCAAATATGATATAGACAAATGCCATTAATCAACAACCAATAATCAACAATCAACAACTATCTCATGATCATGTAAACAATAACTGAGTAGAAAACCCTACCTGAAAATGCAATTACCACGATCGTCACAATAGCGAATCAGAAACGTTCCTCTACGAAATCACCTCCTATCAATCATACAATCATACAATCACCATCTAATATCAAAATACTCCCAAAACCCCCAATTCACCCAATTAGGGTTTAAACCAAAATCAACAAAACAATACAAAAACTGTACTAGGATCTTACCCACAACGCGACGGTCTCAATGGTGTAAAGAACTCTGGATTCCGACGACACAAGCCTTTGGATTTGATAGCAATGTGAGAGAGAAGAGCTACGTAACTTTGTTCTCTTGTGTGAAATATTTACAATAGGGTAAAAAGTAAAAAGAAACCAAAGAAAAGTGTTTTTATACCATTCTCGCGTTGCTATCAAAACCCAGCCAAAAACCCATGCACTCGATCGAGTAAGTGAGTTACTCGATCTAGTGGCCCCTACTCGATCAAGTTGCCTCTACTCGATCGAGTTTCCCTTACTCGATCGAGTACCCAACATACAGAACACTGTCCATAACGCCAACACACACTTACTCGATATAGTAAGCCTTACTCGATAGAGTACCCAACAACACATAAAACCGTAGTATTACAGTAGGGATGAGTAGGGGTAACGGGGACGGACCCTACTGTAGGTTGGGGAATCATTTTGGGGGACTGGAGGGTCAGTCTAAAGCTAAAAATGGGTAAAGCGTACATCAAATAAACAAACAATAAAAGTGAATTATATGTTAGTGTAGTTATCAATACACCTTCCGCTGACACCATTGACTTGTTGTAGGAGTTTCCTTTGGACTATCATGACAGATTTCTTAATGTCCATGAGACTCAAAAAAGGGAATCATATATTGTGCAGCTATCAATACCACCCCCTTCTCGTTTTCGCCCGATCCATCACAAACCACCCTCATCGTCAAGTACCTAGCCATGTGCAATTTCTTGTGATATTGCCCCATACCATTACTCTCATGTTCACATATGGTTAAATTTGACTGCAATATATCTGCCACTCACTACGCCACATCTGGCAATCAATAAGGAGCGTATCATAACAGTTTAATGCATTTAATAATGACACTTAGATTACCGTTTTCCAAATATTGGCGGAAAAATAGACTGCCTAATAGGATTAACAGTTTCCCTCGAAAACCGTCGTTATTATAATGTGACAACGGCTGCTTAACAAACCGTTGTAAAAAACGTTTTAACGGTTTCCAAAAACTCGTTATAGAATCACTCTTATCAATGGTTGTTAGAAAACCGCTACTAGTTTAAGATAACGGTATTTCGAAAATCGTTACTAAATTAACACAAGCAACGGTTTGTGGTACCCGTTGTTATGTTACAGCTACGGATTTTTTGTAACCGTTATTATTTTCTATTATGAAATAACGGTTTTTCAATTCAACCGCTATCAGTATTTGATTAGATTTTTCAGTTTGACTACTGCATTCAAAACTTTATCAGAACTTTAATAAATATTCAATTTGACCAAAATAATTCTATAAATATGTCTTCATAATATTTTAGGTCAAATTCTAAATTATCAAACATTTACTATTTAATTTCTCTCTAAAAAAATATGGCTGGTGTATCGGAGCTATAATCACATTTTCGTTATGCACAGCCTTTTACTTGCATTCTCCATAATCTCCCGGTTCATTATGGTTTGAATGGAAAGGGTTTAAACCCTAATTTTGGGTGGTTGACGCAAATGCTTCATGACTCCGGTTTCCCCGCGGTTAAAAAAGTGTACCCTGTGTCTACAAACAAGCAAGGTTTTGTAGGCTTCGTTTTTATCGTGTTTGACGAAGCCAACTGCCATGATAGTTTTCGTCAGGCAAGAAAATTAGGGGTTAGATTTGCGGGGGAAGATGCGGGGAAAGAGGGCTTCCATTCGGATGATAAACAACAAGACCCTTATCTATGGGTTGCGACCCATCTTGATCATCGTCTGCTGAAACATTGCAGGACACATCACATTCTTGCCACCGTGCCTATGTCATGGGAGAAAGAAGCCACTCCACTTGCGCTTCTCGGTGATAATGAAGGGCCGATCTATGACTTGCTCTATACCGAAATTCATGATGAGTATCCTAATACTTCATCAGATTCTAATAATTAAGTCTTTAATTATTATCTGGCATTATAAGTTATATTTGGATTATGGTGGTGGTTTGAATTAAAGTTTAATTATTTATGTTTTTTTTTTTTTACATTTTTTGTTACCCCATCCTCTGAAATTCAGAGACAATATCACCAAAAAAATATCTAACTTTTCTTATAATGACTTAGGTTTTAAGGAGTACATTAAAATATCAAGCTAAAGATATTTATCGCGTAAAACAAGCGTTGGCAAACGTGAAAAAGCAAATGTGTAGTGTGGAGTTGAATGGAGGGAGTATGTTTTTTGTTACTCTATCATCTGGAATTCAGAGAAAATGTCATCATATATGTCTCTTTCACCTTCAGCCCAATCCACAGAGTCGTTTTCCCATTGCAACGGCACTGTCCCCTGCTCGGTAATGCGACCTTGGCGGTACAGAATCGGAAGTAGTAGGAGACGGTCAGATTCATTTGCAACCTATAAATATGGGCCTACCCGCTGATCATCATGATCAAACCAGAGTCTAGAAGAGTCATTGTTATAGAATTCCCGCTCAAGTTTGCGAGCCTGACGAAAGCATTCCCGCTCCTCACCCTCGCCAAACTCGATGAGGGCGCACCGCCCGAAGCCATAATGCACATCATTGCCCGGGTAGATAGTTTGAACCAAATTTAATCCGGCTAACCGAATCAAACCTATTAACCAGTCAAGGCTATACGAGAGTATAGCCTTTCCATGCTCGTTCTCTGTATACGGGATTTTGTGAATGATGCATGTAAAGGGTTTAGTGTACATTAATCTACTTGGGGGTCCTGCAAGAGGTTCATATGATACTTCATCATCAGCGGATGAATAATATGAACCACTATAAGTTGATGAACTTGACGACATAATCGATGTGGAAAATTAATGGAGGACTTAACAAGTTAAGAATTGGAAAGTGGAAACGGTACAAGTTAAGATTGTGAAAATTATAATTCTACTTATAATGAGTTTGGGTTGTATTGGAAATGGTATAATAAGATAATAAGAATTGGAACCGGTATAATAAGATAAGAATTGGAAACTTAACAAGTTAAGAATTGGAAACTGGAAACGGTACAAGTTAAATAAGAATCGGTTAACTCTACCGTGTTAAACATATAAACTTACTACGACTATCCAAAAAACCGTTGTCCAATGAGTAAGAACACAATGGTTATCAAAAAATCGTTGTCCAGTTAGTAAAAACAAAACGCTTATAAAAAAATCGTTGTCCAATGACTAAAACACAACGGTTGCATGCCATGTAATTTTTGTGACTTGACTAATATATGCCTTGTAATTTTTACTTTTTCTGATTCAAAGTTGAAGTATCGATTGTTTGACCATACGTATAACACAAAATGATAACGGTTCTTTGTTAAGCCATTATCATATTACATATATCAACAAAGGTTTGACATAACCCATTTTAAAATAAATTGTTTAATTATTTATGATTTTCCAGTGTTTGTGATTTGACTAATGCACGCCCTTTAATTTTTACTTTTTCTGATTCAAAGTTGCAGTATTGATTGTTTGACCGTATGTATAACACAAAATGATAACGGTTCTTTGTTAAGCCGTTATCATATTACATATATCAACAACGGTTATTTTAAAGCCATTGTCATGTTACACCAATAAACAACGGATTTTCTTATAATCGTTGTAAATATAGATCCACTGTAAAACTGAAAAGTTTGTGGTTTTACCAATGCATGCCCTATTATTATTGATTGTTTGACCATTATTCACCTCATGCATGCATGCACAATTAATAGAAGTTTGAATGTAACGTATGGATGAAATTAATCTAATTAATTGTAGCTTTATTATACTATAAATAGCATCACATTTGCAGTAACAATAAGAATCATTTTATTATTACTAACCTTTCTACTTTACTTTTTAAATAATATACATATACATACATATCATAATTAAAATATCGTCTTCTTCATCATCCGCAGTCGCACCTCCTCAGCAATCGGTAACCCGCTATATCAACCCGACTACGTGCATAATTCACAATCTCCCAATCATACGCGATGCTGCTGGGAAGCCAGCTTCTAAGACCCTTACCCCTATTGAGGGACATCCTCATTGAGAATGGGTTTTCAAATGTTAGAGCAATCCACCCAGCTTGGATTTCTGGTCGTATTTCTGGTCGTGGGTTTCTTGGATATGCTCTGATCGAGTTTCGAGGGGATGGTCTTGACGATTTTCGCCAAGCAAAACAACTCGCTGCAAGGTATGCATCACGTGACCATCAAAGGGGCAAAAGTGACTTTTATGCCGACGACCCTAAGGATCGTTATGTAAACGCTGGGCCTTACTTATGGGTTGCCACCACTGAGGACGCTCATCTGATGAGAAGGTTCATTTCGTACAGGTTTATTAATGTACCGAAATCATGGGAAGAAGAAGTGCCTCATTTTGATCACCATCTTGATGCCGATGTAGTAAGCTGGATTTATAATTAAGTTTATCCTCAGTACCCACCTCCTAGTCAAACTCCTGTTAGGGTGTTTAATTAATTTACTTAGTTAGCTGTTTGTTTTTGTGGTTTTTTATTTTTTATTGTGTTTCTATTTTTTTTCCTTGTTGTACTGTTTGTTTTGTTTTTGCCATTGTCTGATATACTCATTTTAATATATATAGTTCTACTCTTTATTACATGCAAATGCTTATTAACATAGATTTTAAATAACTTGCGAACAAACAAATGAATGAAAAAATAATAATGATTTAGGTTACATTAATTACAATAACATATAATATAATGACAACGGTAGTGCATAAGAACCGTGTTATAATATAAACACCTCTAAAAATAAATGGAAATTGGAAGATATTAATAATATAATTACAACGGTTCTTATAAGAACCGTGTTATATTATGCAATTGCTGAATAACATAAATTTTAAATAACCTTCTTTCTTTCTTTCTTTCTTTCTTTCTTTCTTTCTCTCCCCCTCATTACTCAAATTATGTCAAGTGGTAGCTCTTCTTCTTCCTCTATTTCAACAGGGACATGTAATTGCTCAGTTCCGGCAGCATTGCGGACTTCTTGGACTTTGCAAAATCCAAGAAGAAAGTTTCTTACGTGCAAATTCTATAATCTCGAGACTAAAATGCGTGGATGCAATTAATTCAAGTGGGTTGATGAACCAATGACTGAGTGGCAGAGGAAGGTTATAAACAGGTTAGTGAATGAGAAAAAGAGCATGAATATCGAAATTACTTAAGTGAGAAGTATACTACATCAACTTGAAGAATCGAGCGGGGAAATGACAGCGAAATATTGAAGGCAAAAGAAGAATGCGAGAAGTTAACCATGGATATCGTAGAACTCAAAAATAATGAGGCATGGCTTAAGTTAATTGTCAATATGGTAGTTTGTACTCTTTATGTGTAAACTTGTAATCCTTTAAATTAATGGAAATAAGCAAGATTTTCTGAGAAACATATTGTAATTAGCTGGCATATACCAAATGATGCTTTATTTCTTGGCGGTAAAATTAAACAAAATGAAATATAAAATAAAATGGTTGTACCTAAACCGTTGTTCATGACGTATACAGTTATAACGGTTCAGGCCGTTGTTATGTATATAAAAATGATGATTTATTTCTTGGCGGGAAAATCAAACAAAATGAAAATATTTAAGACAACGGTTATTTCTAACCCGTTTTGGATAATACTAATCAATTACGGTTTCAAACAAAACCGTTGTCTGTTTGGAAATAAAATACAACGGTTTTTCTTATACCGTGTTTATTACTTTCCATTAAACAAGGTCTTGCAAGTGTTGTATTATTCACACATATATATACTCTGAGCTTCCCCTCCCCTACATAATATCCTCAAACACTGAGCTTCCCCTCAACCACCAGCCTACCCCATCGCCGTCGCAGTCATCGTCATCATCGCCATTGCCGCCGCCAGATCAATCCGGATTCTCCTCTTTAAAGAAGTAATAAACCCTCATCTCTAGAGATTTGTTTGTTATTATAAGTATGCATTGGTATTATTTGTTTATTAATTTCTGCTTTAGATATGGTCGAAAAGAGGAAAAGAAACGATGGAAATGCGTCAGGCGACGACTAGGAGTGATGAGAATTGTAATATGCCAAATATTTTACATATTTTTAAATTTTACTAATTATGATTACTTTATAAGTTTTCCTATTTTACGTTTTCTTTTGTTGAATTCAAAAAAAAAGTGCACATAATGGTTTATAATAATATAAAAGGTCTTAAACCCTTGTTTACTTCTACTTCCCAAAATCCCTTCTTCTGTTGGCCGCATGGTTTTCCTCTTCCTGTTGATCTTCACAAGGGTGAGATCATCTTGATTTTTCTTTGTATCAAACTTAATCACCAAGTCAACACTATTCATATTTAGAAGCTTTCTCTCCAGTAAAGGTTTTTGTCTATTGATACCATTCGTATATGCGGTGCCCACCTTCAAGTACTCTCCTCTATACTTTGGCCTTAATTGTACCAATTCGGTATCCTTGCCATCCATCGTAATCTCAATAATTATGTGCCCACTCTCCAAAAATTTGTGTCAACGTATATCAAGTAACACGATTCTACCGATCCTAATACTCTTATTATTGTTTGGGGTTGTATGAATATATATATCGTTTGTATGTGTTTTCTGTGATAATTTGATTATTTTCGAAGGGTGTCCCTAATTATTGTTTTAATTTATAATAGCTATTTTATTTTATACTGATAAGTTAAGAATTGGGGATATGGGTTTTAGGTGAATGCGTTCGAATTAGATAGTTTATGCGTATAAAAAGGACGTGAGACTTGGACGCTATGCTGTATGCTTCTTAGTAGAGTTGTATACTTATTAGTGATTAAAAAAAAGGTGATTACGCAAAAGCTAGCTAGATTAGTGTGCTTTGTTAAGGGGGAGATAATTTGATTGGTGTCTGAGGTGTGCATAAGATTAAGATAAGTGTTGAATGCAATGATAAGCATACGCATGATATCGTGATATATGTTTTGATCATTGGCTTTAAGTTGAGATTGTGAGAATGGATTTTGGTATTGTATTGTGTTTAAATCGTCTTTTCCTTTGACCTTAACTTGTGGGTGACTAACTTAGAGTCTTGTACTTTAAGTGTTGAGCACGGTTCTTTGAACCTTTGACAATATCGATATTGAAATTGAGATGGAAATTGGTTACTGGTGTGACCATGGTTATTGAGTTATTGAGTCATTTGAGTTTGAAATCGATATTGAGATGGAAGTATTGTTTCGCGGTTGTATCCGCCAGTTCACTCACCCCTTGTCCTGGTCTTAGGGTCGACGATGAGAATACGATATTTGTTTACTATACTATGAGACGGAGTAATGAGTGAGACGGAGTAATGAGTGAGATGGAGTAATGTTGAGATTGAGTTAATTATTAGGATGAGAGTATTAATTATATTATTGACTAAGTTTGAGTTTGAGATTAGTTTATGGGGAGTGTTTTTTATTATCCTCTATGTTTATTTTTATTTTTACTTGTCTGTGTTTCCACGCCATAACCAAAAACTATGCTGCTTATATTGAGGTATTATCTGTTACTCAGCTCCCCAGCTGACGTGTTTTCTCCCTTCTGGGCTACTCGTCGTGGGGGTAGGTCCATTCTGTCTTCTGATTTTATTTTCAGGTTACTTCCGCTGTAGTTTAAAAGGATTTTATTTCAAGTGGAGATTTTATTTAAAGCTTTGTAAAAGTTTTGTTTTACTCTATATTTTATTATGTAAAATAGATTTGTAATAAGAGACTTTGTATATTAATTATAATATCTCTGTATTTCGGCCATTTTTGTATGTAAAAGTTGGTTTTAATTTAGCCGAAAATTAAGGGTGTTACAAGAATAATTTGCAACACACTGCGTGTCGAATGCGCCACAGGGTTTCCCTATAAGCAATAAATTCAAAGATACCTAATCCTTTACAATGAGATAAAGATACGAGGCTGCTATATGGTGATAATGCCGGGTATTTTTACGAGTTGGATTGGTTGTTGTGTAAGACAGTATGTGCCTCTCGGTACGCCGCGTATTAGTGAATTGAGTAAAATACAGAACACCATGCTAATAAACAGAATAAAGGTATGTATATACAATAATAAATGCTTTAGCTGAAATTAAGTTACTACTTGATATGTGTATTAGCCGAAACACTTGTACCAACTATGCTCATCATATATGCAGTTAGCTTATGTTGTCCCCGAAAAGTATGATAAGTACCTAAAAAAAAAGACAGGGGAAGCCTTCAGTTCTTGGAAGTTAAAGATTGCTGAGAACCACTTGTTCAATAAGGAAACCGAGGAGATGAACAAGAAACCACCAACAAAGAAGTATCCGTATGTCAGCAAGACCATTGGGATAGCTATATCGCTTATAGGCAGTCTGACAAGTTTAAGGTAACTTAATAATAATAAGTAAAGTAGTATACTTAGTTTAGTGTTTGGTCATGCTTACGTTTCTTGATACAATATTTGATTAAGGCTATGAGTGAGAGGAACAAGCGGAACATTTCAAAGAAAAAGATCGTCTTTTACGGTTCCCGAGGTGGTTATAGATTGATTAAGACAAAACTTGTAAGTACATAATTCTTATAGTATTAAACTATTAGGTGTTTTAGTTGGATGTTATATATGTACAAAGTAATCATACATATTTTGAGAGGATATCAATGTGATGAATGAATTGTAGGCAAAGCTTCGAAAATTCAGTCGTCCCGACGCTTGGGTGGAAGGTCACACTCCTAAGAACGGAAAGACGGAAACTGAATATTATAAGGACAACAAAGAGAAAATTGTAAGTTTGACTTAATATGTCACTCCTACGGCAAACTGGTGGTCGGAGTTATATAATTGTGAGTTTAAATAAAATTTAGTTGCTTAATGGTTTTTTATGTACGTAGAGGATCTGTGAGAAGGAGGTACATGAAGGAAAATGGAAGCCTCAAGGACATGATGACATTCTTGCTAGGACAATCGGCAAAGCAGAGCATCCAGGTCGTGTGAGAGGGGTATCGACGCATGTTGGTATCACTAAGTATTTAGGGAAAACTACTCGAAGGATGATGAGTGGTGATGATTCCAAGAAGGTAATCGTATAAATACAGCATTTGAACCAACGTAATTTATAAGTATATATGCTGACATTAATTTCTACTACACAGCTACAGAAAATAGCCAGGTTGATGTTGTGAATGTTGAAAACTGGGAAAAAGCCATCAGAAAAAGAGTTGGATATGGTTCAAGAAGTCATAAAGGAAGCAGATGAGGAGGAGGAGGAGGAGGAGGAGGAGGAGGAGGAGGAGGAGGAGAAGGAGGAAAAAGAGGTAATAATATTTATATCTTATATACAATGTGTTATATGATTTGAAAAATCAGTACGTGTTATATGAACAAGTGTTAATGTACAGAAGGAAGCCGATGAAAACATGGCAAGGGAGAAGGAAATGGCAAAGGAGACTGAGGTGGGAGTCGAGGATCGATATCAGGCAGTTGAAGAGGAAGACGAAGCTAGGAAGGCCGTGACACATGATGAGATTGAGGTAGTTGATGATAAGACATTCTTCTTAACACCGGAAAAGGTAATAGCTGCTAGTTTATAATTATTCATCTCAGTACACGTGTTTTACTTATGAAATTTATTAAAGGTAGTGAATGTATGTGTATTAATTGATTAAAGCTGTCGTGAAGGGTAATTGCAAGGTGGCTTGTCATCTATTCTATTTACAGGTCGGGGAAACAGAAAGTTGTTGTTGCTAGGGGATACGTGTTCACTTACAACCGACTTTAACAAGTTAAGGTTCATGGTATACCCCTTCGTGACAAATGCAGGAAGTGGAAGTGTCTTAATTATATAAAGACGAGTATAGGGAAGTAAAATTACCATTTCCTAATAAGGAGGTCACTTATTTGAAAGAAGCCCTACGTTCTTATGTACAATGGTCTAACAACCTCATCAATGTTGTCATCCCCGCGGTACCTATACGTAGACGTTAATTATTACTTGTTCTTTAAATATATTAGGTTACGAATATTACCATATAGTAAGTACTTTAATCTTTACATTTGCAGAAGTTAAGCAAAGCCATGGCGGCAGCTAAAGCAATTACTATTACGTCAACGGACAAAGTCACCAAAAGGACTACGTCTTCCCCAAAAACAAATCCACATGACATGCAATATAAGCCAGCTACGAAAGTTGTTGAAGTCAAGCCTGCTTATGATTCTTATTATGAATCGTGTGAATATAAGAAAAAAAAAATGAAAACTACATCGTTGAAGGCTTTGCACAACCTGGCTGTAAAGAAGTCACCTAGAGGAGATGTAATCATGATTAATATTGAAGAGGAAATTATGGGCGCAACTGATATAGCCGTACTGGACCCGAAGTAACTGATGGAATTTGTCGACCTTGACAATTTAGATGCTGTTCACATTTTGATTTGGATGAAGTAAGTTTTATTAATAAAACTATTTAGTCATTTCCATTTACGAATAATGATGTTTGTTTAAATTATCAAATACAATAACATTCTTCGTTCCATGTGGCGTAATAGGTACCTGAATAATCAGATCGCTGAGTGTAAGGTCCCAATTCATGCCTACGGATTCTTGAGTCCTAAGGCGTTCTCTGTGCACAAAATTTCATACGAAGAATAAATCAATAATATCGCTCGGCGGTTGATGTCGAGCAAAAAACTATGGCTTGCCCCCTACAATGAAAAATATGTATGTATAGTACGTGATTATTGTAATGAATCACGATTCTATAAATTTATTATTAACATGCTTACATGCGTGTAAATGACCTAACAGTTCAATGTCCCAAATTGAATAGGAAGCATTGAGTGCTACTGGCAATCCAAGTGGAAACAAAAACAGTGTACTAGATTGACTCTCGCGAAGGCAAACCCTATGACAGTTGTGTAAATATGATAATTGAGTAAGTTTACAACCTTCAATAATGTCATTTGTTATTGTATGACTTGAGCCATATAAATGCAAATAATAATGGCATGTGTGTATATTTATGAGTTAGTGTTTTTGAAGCAAAAAAAGATTATGTCCACTAGGGAAATACGAAAGCAACTCTGGTTCCAATTTTATCACGCCATTAGTAAATGTATTCTTAATAATTACTCGTATCATTTAATTTATGTTTATGCGAGAGGTTGATTATCTAATTCAGCTAATTTGTGTGTGATTTATATAATAGTCTCCTAAAGCACCATACGACAAATAATGCCCTTTTACATTTGTCAGTCCATGTGGGAGGTTATCAACGGAAAACTTCCAATTCTGTATACTTCCATGTATTATATTTATATTTTGATTATGTATATATTAAATTGTAGTTTCCACTAATACTCAACAAAGCCCCAAAATATTCGCCAGAGGACATCACCCAGTTGAGAAATATGTGGGCCAGTTATGTTGTTTCATTAGCGGAGTCTCAATAGTTTGCTCATGCTTTATGTACGTGTGTGTATATATAGAGCCATTGTGTGTTGGCTTCTTTTGTTTTTTTTGAGGAAGTTGTATTTTGGCTTTTGATCATCCTGTTTGTACTGTTTTTAAACTGAGTTTAGTTGACCACAGGGTGTAATATTTTGATGTAGGATTGAATTTTTGCAGTGCACAGCTGCTGGAATGCTATTTTTAGAGCAGCTGCTAGAACAAGCTAAAATCATTTAAAAAAAATAATAATTAAAAACGATAACAGTTAAAAATAACCCGTTGCAAACAATTATTTGACAACGGTTTTATTTAGATAAATAATCGTTGACATCTTTTTCCTCCTATTCAAACCGCCAAAAATATAAGATGACGAACGATAACCGTTGTCGAGTTCAAAACTTTTACAAAGGTTTATTTAAGCAGAACCGTTGTCAAAGTTTCATCAATAAAAATAGATAACGGTTACATACCGTTGTCAACAAATAAATATAACAACGGTTTTATATGCTATAAAGTCGTTGTTAAATTTTGACATTCAATTAAATAAGATAACGAAATGAACCGTTATCATATATAATATTTAACAACGCTTTTGGAACGATAAGACGTTGTCAATAGAAAAATACGACAACGGATTTGAAATCGTTATTAAGATTTAATAACGGTTTCTTAAAAGATTTTATAATGGTTCTTGAGTTGTGATAACGGTATTATAGATCCGTTATTGATGTTATATAACGGTCGCGTGTTATTTGTACAACTGTGGTATATATTTAACAACTATCGTTGTAATAACGGTCCCGTGTTTCTATTTAAAAACGGTAAATGAATTATTTTACCGTTATTGAAGGTTTTATTTGAAGTAGTGACTGCCTTCTCATACTAGGCTATTGCTTTTTGCGACCAACAATACCATGCTTCACGAACACCTACCGCCACCCGATAGCTACCACCTAAAACACTTCCCCCACCAATTCCCGCCCTCTTCTAGTCTCACCCTTGGCGCTCTTGTCCACACCAACATTCTTTCCCCCTCTCCCTTAGACATTACTCCCACCACGAAAGAAACATGCACCCTCCCAAAAAAAAAAAAACGCACCCAACTCTATGCTCACTTCTCAATCCAACCAGATCCGGTGGTTCCGAGAGGCGGGGAGAGGGTTTTTAAGGCTTTGGGGTGTTGGAAGAGGAGGTCGAATGCTTTTTCCGGCAGAAATAGGTTTATTTTGTGGGTTACTTGGAAGTGTGTGGTGCATAGGGGGTCGTTAGAGATAAAGGCGACAGGCTGGGTGGGGCAGCAGAGGGGTACAATAAGGGCGGATAGTTATGGCGGCGAGGTGTGGACTTTTAGCTGATAGGCTTGTTGTATACCTAATCAAAGATAAAATTCCCTAGACACAAATGAATGTAGTACAAGGGGTCGAACACAAGGAGACGGGAATTGCGTTATGAAGTGCTATGAACAGAATTCTATCAAGGTCGATTACGATTGTTTGTTTGATTGTTTTGATAACTAGTAAATAAGATGATGTAAAATATATGATAAAGGAGTCTAGGGGAGTTGGGTCACACATGCAATTGTATATAAATGTTTATGTTAAACTAGGAATAAATAACATTGTTAATTGTTTAGGTCTTATGACAACCACCTCTCGGCCTTATTGTCAACCATAGGCCGGGTCCTAGAGAACTCTCGTTATGACTAGGTCGTCCTACTAACACATGCTTAGTCTAATTAGATTCCGTGCCTCTCGACTTATAGAATGACTTAACAAACTTAATCAATGATTATGGCCACTAAACAAAGATTAATCAAGACGATGCAAACATGTGATAGAAACAATTAAACAATATTACATCAACCTAATTTAACATTTACAAATATTAATAATTCATGGCTTCCCTATTCCCTAAACAAATGAAACTACTCACTCATGATGGAAATAAACTTAATGTTTTATGAATTAGTAAACATGATTATAATGTAAATATAACTAAATGAAATATTATAAATTATGAATAAACCAAATATTGGTAACATATGAAATAAGTGAAATTGCTAAGATGAGTAATGTAAATAGAAATGCTAATGATAAACTAGTGATGATAACAACTTCATAATAAAATGGAATAACAAACTAATATGAAATGCTAATAACTAAAATGTAAATTATAAAATAAGGATAATGGAAAATGCAATAACGTAATGAACTAGAATCGAAATTACCGAAACTAAGAACTTGGAACTTGAATGGAAGAACACAAATGAAAACCCAAATATAACTTGAATGGAAAGATTGTATTATAAGAACCAAATGCTTAACAAAATGTAAATTGTTTAACAAACCAAATGCTTAACCAAATGTAAGCTAATGAAAACTAGAGAGAATTTGTGCTTAAGGCTATATGAAAAGGTGTAAGAGAATGTAAAAATATGTCCCGTAATGACGGATTAAGGCCTCTATTTATAGTAAAATAGGGGCATAACGTAAAATTCATGGAGCAAGGCATCCCCTAATGATCGTGGGTTTTCTGATTTTTCTCTTTAATTTCTTGATTAATTGCTAAGGGGATCCAAAGTTTGCGATTAGTGCCCCTTAATTCACCCGGGTAAATGCATATTTGGGCATCCTAAGAGCATCTTTAAGCTTGACTTTTCCACTTGCTTGACTTGGGCTTTTTTTTGGGCCAATTTTATTTCTTCACTTGTTCATCAACCCAAGCTTCATTCCTTCATGTTCGAGATTATTTTACTTGGTTTTCTCCAAAATGTCCTTCCTTTTGCATGTCTCGTTTGGTTTAGCCTCGTGAACTTTAGTGCTTGCACATATGACGGAAAAAAGTTATGAAAGCTAGATTTCCTATAAAATACGATAAAAACAAGCAAAGATACTAGAACAGGGAATTAGCTCACAAATACACTAATAAAAGTGTGATAACAAGTAAAACCAAGCTAAATTAATGGGTAAAATCCTATATAAAATGGACACATCAAACTCCCCCAAGCTAAACTCTTGCTTGTCCCCAAGCAAGAAACCATATCCCATCAGTTGCAATATCCTAAAACAAGCTAAAGCATAATGATTCAAAACCTGAAACAACATGGGCATAAGGATAAAGCAAAATCATGGATGAGATTTACATGACGGCGTAGCATGAATGACTATGTATGAACTTTTCGGCCCTTGCATGATCTTTTTGACTTTGGACTCTCACGATTCACTCAATACTCATTATATGTGAAAGGATTTTATGTGAGTAGCACTCACCTATCTTCGACTCATGACAGTGTGCCCGCAATCTAATATGGTAGTCATTTCAAATCACAAGTAAAAAACAATCAAAATACAAGCATGAAAAAGAAGCCAAATGTGTAGAAGAAGGCAATTTTGTAATGGGTAAGAAAGGAGAACATATGAATTATGGTAATGTGGAGCTACGTCAAGCTAGCAACAACCAAATTAAAGGATGCTCAATCCCAAAACTAAACCAAAAAATTTCAATGCAAACCATAAGAAAATTCTCCAAAAGATGATAATAAAACATGAGAATTTTTCTTAATTCTACTTCTTCTTCTTCTTTTCTCAATACAATTCATGCTTCTTTTTTTCTTTTCCTTTTCATTCATTTTTCCATTCTTTTTTTTCCACATCTTTTCTTTCCTTTTCATCATTTTTCATTTCTTTTCTTTTTCACAACTCCTTTTTCACTTCTTTCTTTCATTAACTAAATCCGGAAAATAGCAAATCCGGCATAACCAAGCTCACAATGACCAACAAGTAAGCATTTTCCAAATGAGCACCCTAACACCAATGACATAGCTACTAGCTTAACAAGGTAGGCAAGTGTATAATGTAGCTAGATAAGTTGTAAACATGTGCAAGGAGGGGCTAGAAATGGGCAATAAAGTCTATGTGAATGACTTCAAATGCAAGCATATAATGAAAGTAATGCTCATAAAGGATGAAATAAAAACCATACTTGTGCGTTATTGATATAACACACACCATAAGGAGTCCTACACTTACCTAAGTGAGACCGGAAAAAGATGTACCGGTCCAAGGAGGCTCTACCTTACCATTTTGTGGCTTGTCAAAAGTCAAGATCAAGCCTATTTGGTTCAATTTCATCTTCCACCTACTATGTCAAAACATCCCCATGAAGCAAATATACCATCAAATAAGAATAAATCATTAGCTAATAATCTATTATTAGGATAAGCAAGAGGGCATAAGCATATTTTCATGACAAAAGTAGGCTAAATGAGGCGTTAGAAGCAAAAAGCAACACAATTCTCTCAAAAAATTTAGATTTGTTCTAAATACAAACTACAATACAATGCAAATGCAAATGCAATCCCCTCCCCCTCCCAAGCTAAACACAACATTGTCCTCAATGTGCCAACATATAAAGCATCCAACCAAATCGTTAAAACTGCTCAAAACACATAAACAAGAAAGACAAGAGGTTATATTTAATGGGTTGTGAGAAATTAAACTTAAATGCAAAGGAAAGAACACTTACTAGACTAGCTATCCCCCCGATGCGTGGAGGAGCAGGAATTTTAAAGACGAAAAAATACGCGATATTATATTCCTATGGACCGCATGATTAATCACAAAATAAACCAAAATAAATCCCTTGGAGCCCAAGGACCGCACGAGTAGAAGAGGGGGGAAAAAATAAGGAACTTGGTTCCATGCACCTCAATATTCAAAGTGTTAATTAATTAGTTCATACATTTTATATTTTCTAGGCTTAATTTTAAATTTTCCCATAAAGAGTCAAATTAGAGTTTATGATAAAATGCTAGATATTTTTAGAGAGGTCAATGCACAAAAAACCACACCAAAGGGGGAGGGGGGGGGGGGAGGAATGCCGTGTGGTTTGGTCCTATTTATAGGATTTATTTATACTCATTTTTACATACTTGTGATTGAAATTGAATTGAGAATTCTCTCTAAATTGTCTTATTATTTCGTGTTGCTTACACGAGTAAGAGGGCTACCAAAGGCTCGACGAGTTTTTGAACCTTGCCTCGAACAAAGGACGCGATCCCGAGTTTGAGTTGGATTACTTGACGCGTATCGAGTAATTCACCCATTGGTCGATCTATAGGTCTAGATCGAGCAAATATCCCCTTTTATTTATACAAAACCTCACATTAAAACATAAAAACAAAACAAAATGTCTTCCGCTTCGCACAATACGCATCAATTGGTATCAGAGCTTCGGCTCACTGACTTTTTAAGTCAGGAAGATCCTGTTGATTCGATTCCCAACGACTCATTTTTCAATTTTGACATTCCGCCTAGTTTTGACAACTATGATGACGATGGCTTCATCGTACCCGCGCAGCAGAAAGACCATGCTTGTCATGGTGGATGGCTCTCTTCAAGCATCGACCTTAACAAATTACCACCCACCATGGACGAACCAGCAGTTGAACCAGTCCCTAGCCAAGAACCGCAGCAACAACCCGTGTTGGGTACATCTCCACAAGCCGTGTCAACCCAAGGACCCGAGGAAACCAACACCAAACCTGCTTATCAATTCATACCAAGAGGGAACCTCAAATTCATACTTCAGAGGGTGAAACTGAGTGATCCATTTGACGAGTTACGAGCCATCTTGGATGAAACACCAGCCCGACAACCATCACAAGAGAAGACCGAATAGGTGGATCTAAATCCTTACGCACGACGGGGCAAGGGCAAGGCATTACGAGTTCTACAATCAGTAGAGTCAGTGGCAAGAAATGTTCTCCATTTGGGTGATGTGCTCGACACCGCCTCATCTCCATTCGTTGGGGAAAAGCTGCATACTCATTCCCGTCAACGCTTCAAACAAGTAGATCGAAAAAAGAAACGATGACGAATAATTGTGGACAATTCTTTTTAAAGAAAGGGGGAATGATGCGTGGAGGAGCAGGAATTTTAAAGACGAAAAAATACGCGACATTATCTTCCTATGGACCGCATGATTAATCACAAAATAAACCAAAATAAGTCCCTTGGAGCCCAAGGACTGCACAAGTAGAAGATGGGGGAAGAATAAGGAACTTGGTTCTATGCACCTCAATATTCAAAGTGTTAATTAATTAGTTCATACATTTTATATTTTCTAGGCTTAATTTTAGATTTTTCCATAAAGAGTCAAATTAGAGTTTATGATAAAATGCTAGATATTTTTAGAGAGGTCAATACACAAAAAACCACACCAAAGGGGGGGAGGAATGCCGTGTGGTTTGGTCCTATTTATAGGATTCATTTGTACTCATTTTTACATACTTGTGATTGAAATTGATTTGAGAATTCTCTCTAAATTGTCTTGTTATTTCGTGTTGCTTACATGAGTAAGAGGGCTACCAAAGGCTCGACGAGTTTTCGAACCTTGCCTCGAACAAAGGACGCGATCCCGAGTTTGAGTTGGATTACTTGACGCGTATCGAGTAATTCACCCATTGGTCGATCTATAGGTCTAGATCGAGCAAATATCCCCCTTTATTTATACAAAACCTCACATTAAAACACAAAAACAAAACAAAATGTCTTCCGCTTCGCAGAATACGCATCACCCCCCCTCCCAAGCTAGTATGCATATGGGGGAATGATGTTTTGTTGCGATTTTAGTGAAGAAATATGAAGAAAATGAGAGAGTAGGGATGACGGAGTACCGTCAGGTAGGGATAAGAGCATATGAAGAATTTTGATTTTACCCGTGTAACAATTAAAAGCCAAATAACATGAGAATCACGTCCCCGATCGGGGCCAGCCCACCCCGATCGGGGTTGACCACTTCTACGATTGACTTTTTCGCTACTCCGTATTGTTTCAATTCCGCCCCGTTTTTGAAAGCTACATCCCCGAACGGGGTTTCTAGCACGGAGACGTGCGAATATCCTCTTTGAGCCTTGTTTTCTTCTTCATTTAACCTATAAATCACAAAACAAAACACCGTCAAGTCTAGTAATTTTATTTCTAAATCTATGAAAACATTAAATTTGCGAAAAATTAAAAACGAAAATAAATAAAAGCTTGGGTTGCCTCCCAGGAAGCGCTGGTTTAATGTCCCGCACGACGTAAGAAACTCATTTGATCAATTTTCGTCCTTGAGCTTGCCACCTTCCGAGCTCTCTTTCATGAGTTATTTCACTTTCCTCATCCATTTCAAGATTTTCCAAGAATATCCCCCCTTCCTTTTAGCACTCTTAGCATTAGTGCCTTTAGAATCCTCTCATGCGAAACAATCAATACCAATATCGACCTCCAGCGGATCTGTCAGTAAGGATCAAGCTGTAAAAGGAGCAATAGGAGAGTCCACAGTGTTAATTAAATAACAAGACTCTTGTAACATTGGGCTCCTAATGATATTGTTCTTGCTAAAAGTAACCCGGTCATCGCCCACCTCCAAAGTCAACTTCCCATTTTTCACATCTATTAACGCGCCTGCGGTGTGCAAAAAATGGCCTACCCAATATAATTGGGGTTTGTGAATACTCGGCCATATCAAGTATGAGGAAGTCAACGGGTATGAAAAACTTACCAACTTTGACGGGCACATCTTCTAAGACACCTAAGGGTTGCTTTAAAGAACGGTCCGCCATTTATAAAGTGATATTAGTGCATTTTAGAGCACCCATGTTATGTGTTTCATAAATGGAATAGGGCATGGTGCTTACACTAGCACCTAGGTCACAAAGAGCCTTATCAATGGTATATGTGCCTATAGTGCAATGAATAGAATAGCTACCGGGATCCTTAAGTTTCGGTGGAGACTTATTTTGTAAGAGTACACTACGGTGAAAGCTACGGTCTCAACCTCATTAATGTTGGAGCTAGTGTCCTCCATAGTTAGTGTGATAACGTGTATTAATCTCTTATAGGTTCACAGGGTATACTTAGTATTTTATCAGTTGATTAACGTTTATTAATAACGGTTGGCTTGCTAGAAGTTTGACGTTATTATCATACTGATGGCGGTGATCAACTGGTCCCTAAAAGTCACACCTAAAGGATGTTTTCGAGAGATGTGATTATATGAAAATATAATCACATTGATGCCTTATATGACTAAAAGGTTAGTCCATGTATTTGACTAAACAGTTAGTCAATGTGATGATGAGACGATTATTTAATACAATTAAATAATATCAGCTGAGACGAATTAATTGTTAATTCGTAAATTGAATATAAACTGTTATATTTAATTATTGTATATAATGTTAGCTTAAACGAATTAAGATGTTAATTTGTAATTAAACATAACGGTTATATTTAATTAGCAAATTATAAATATGCGATACTTATAGTTAATGTATATATTATACGATATTGTCATAATAAATGATGACGGACCGGTATTAAGTGTGTGGACTTATTAATACGTGACGACATAAATGACAATTGATAATTATACACATTTTATACAAATAAGATAACAACCTAAAATAAGAAGATTTTCAACTTATTTTGGTTGGTGGGTTTTACACGGTCAAAGGGAGGAAAAGAGGAAGAAAAATATCTTCCTCATTTGGCTCTCCTTTGGACGGTTAAAAGGAAAAAAAAGAAGATCATTTTTGTTACTTCTTTTTGACCTAATACTCACATCACAAAAAAAACCCTAAAATCATTAGAAATTAGGGATCTCATTCTAGCAAAAAGAGGGGCATTTTCTCGGAGCATCTTGGGTGCAACGATTAGGAGAATATCGATCTCGATATTTGTTCTTAAACCGAATTTCTAGGACCGGAGGTTAATTCTAATCTCTACTCTTTTTGTTTATGCAATTTCCTTTATGACTCGTAATTTCATAATTATAATTTCGTTATAATCCAAATTTCTTGATGAAGTATACCGATATTTCCCACAAGTGGTATCAGAGCATAGGCCACGAAATTATTTTATATGATTTTCATAAATGAATTAAAACAAAAAAAAAATTGAGAAAAAAAAATAATTCGGCCGAATCAATTTTTTTTTTGCCGAATCGATTTTTTTTTTTTTTTTTTTTTTGCCGAGATGGATCTTGCTTTTTAATGCCTTGTTTCCATTTTGATTTATTGATATTGTTGTTTTAATATGTTAAGATGATAATATGATAAATTTGTAGATGTTTTGATTTAATAAGAATTAAATTAAAATGTAAATGGAAATCGTTTTGATTGTTGATGTTCATTTGTTTTTGCTATATAGTTTTTGGCATACATGGTTTTAAATCGTTGTTTAGAATCATGATTCATTAATTTAATAATGTTCAAATCAATTGTGATGAATCAAATATTCTAATAATCGGTTTAATCATGATTTAGATATTCATTTTAATAGGTTAAATTGAATCATCTAGTTTGGATCTATGTTTAAATTAAAAGTTGATGATTATGCCAATCTTGTTATTATAGCAACATTAAACAAATTTGTTCACATTAATAGGTTATTTTCGTGAAAAGCAATAAAAAAACTGTTTTTGTTTTTAGGGCTAAATGCCGAGAAAAGAGAAAAAAAAAACTGTTTTTGTTTTTTTAGGGCACAATGCCGAGAGAAAAAAAAAATCGGTTTTTATGTTTGTTTTGGCCAATAATAATTATACATTAAATTTAGAATGTATGATTGTTTGTTGTGAAAAAGTTCACAAATTTTAGATACCCAAATTATTTTAAAGAGGTTTAAAATAATGGTAGATTAATTCATATTATAAGTTAATGTGAATTAAGATTAGAATTATTGTGAGTAATTGAGGAATTGTCACATAATTTTGATCATTTTAAAATAGGTGGTTTGGATAAATTACTCTACATAATTAAGGAATTATGTCTTGAATGATTAATTTAATGTTGATGCATTTTTATTTAGTTGAATGAATTGTTGAATGGTTTATTTACATATTTTTCCAATCGGTTGTAATTTTGTATTACCTAGTGTGGCCTTAGTTGATTATGTTTTCGTAATGATGGAAACATAGTCTTTGATGTAATTTTGATATCTCGTATCTTTTTTTGTTTTCTTTAGTATTATGGTTTTGAAATTAGAATGTAAATAGGTTTATTTTGTAATTTATTAATTGTAATTTTGAGAAGACTAAAGATGGAGATTGGATTGCTCACTCCCGCTACATGGACCAAGATGGAACATAAAGACAAGCTTCTCGGGTCCTAGAAAGGATTCCAAAGTTGTATTTATGTTCATTTTGGTAGATAGGCCACACTAGGACTTTGTTTTTGTTTTACGTTTTTCCATTCTCGTTGCTTTTCTTCGCATGATAATTAGTGCATTATATTCCACCTAAACCAAACCACCTACTAATATGCATGAAAATTGACTCATATAGATTGAATGTTAGTTATCATGGACATAAAGATGTCACACTATTTTAGCCATCATCTTAGTTTATTCATTCTCGCATGTTAGATATTAGTTCACTTAAAATGAATTAAAACAAAGTTGATGGGATCTTCCTCTAAAACTAAAATTGAGACTAGTCTTTATAAGGCCAAACAACTATGAATCCCTTCTTCGTCGGTAGGCATATAGGACCTTACTCTCCATGTGACCCCTTCTACGTTGGGTAAGTAGTTTGTGTTGACTTATTTTACCTCAACATTATAATCCGAAGAGTTTCTCGTGATTATGATGGTCTATAGATAGAATTTCCAGAAATTTATCAACCAAGAATTCTAATAGTAGAATTAGCCAAGAGGTTGGATTATCAATTTACAGATAATTGAGTCTTGGGATCATTTATATAATTCTTGAGGGAGGTCAATTGTATAAATGCTTAGTCTTCGCATTATAAAAGTTTTGCATTAGACTTAAATCATAACGATGAGTATGCTTATTATATTTTTCTTCTTCTTTTCGCAGTGTAGAATTCGTTTTATATTGATAATACTGCTTACAACAATGGCTGGAAATAATGATATCCCTATGCCAAGTGCCACACTTGCACGTGAGTCCTGGCTCAAAACTTTGATGGACCACATGAATCAGTCCACACGACTGAAGAATGACGGGTCCAACTTTGCGGACTGGGAGGCATCATTACGGAATGCTGCCATTGCTGACGGTAAGCTCAAGTACTTAACTGAGCCAATACCGCCAAACCCAGGCCCCAATGCAAGAGCTAACGAGTCACTTGCTTATAGTGACTTCGTCATGGAAGCGGGTGCGATAAAGAACGTACTCATTTTTTCAATGGAAACCAATTTGCAAAGATGCTTCATTGGCCAAGGTGCAAACAAGATTTTCACCACGCTCACTAATGAGTTCTCAAAAGCACCGAGAATCGTTACTTATGAGCATACATGTCGCTTCTTTGATGCGAAACTCCAGAAGGGCCAACCGGTTAGCCCACACATTCTTAACATGATTGAGAATGTCGAGAAACTAGAGGCACTTGATTGCAAAATCAGTGAGAGCATAGTCATTGACCGTATGCTTCATTCACTTCATGATGGTTTTGCCCTCTTCAGGGCAAATTACTACATGAATGACATGAAAAAAAGTCCTCATGAGCTACACTCACTTCTCGTACAGACCGAGAAGGATATGAAATTGAGTGGGAGCATGAAGCAAGATGTTCTCATGATTTCCAACAAGAATAAGGGTAAGAACAAAGCTCACGGCGACCTAACTGTAGGAAAGCCAAAGTTTAAGAAGTCAGGAAACGGTAAGAGTGGGCCTGGTGAGACTAGTGACTCACAAGGCAAGGCAAAAAGCAAGGACGGTAACGTTGAGTGCCACCATTGTCACAAGACTGGGCATTGGAGGAGGAACTGTCCCGTGTACCGTGAGGACATAAAAGCAGGCCGCGTCACTCCTGTTGGTATGTCATCTTATATTCATATGATTGAGATTAACCATGCAAGTTTTGAAACTTGGGTACTTGATCTTGGTTGTGGTTCTCATCTGTGTAATCATTTGCAGGGCCTAAAAACATCACACCTCTCGCAAAGGGTGATGTGGACTGCGAGTCGGGAATGGAGCAAGAGTTGCTGCAGGTCTCAATGGGAACATACGTAATCCGACTTCCGAGTGGTTTTGAGTAATATTTATATAATCACACTATGTACCCAGTTTATCTAAGAATATTATTTCTGTTTCCGTACTTGATAAAGACGGTTTTTCATTTTCAATAAAGGACAATAGCTGTATTTTCTCTTTTAATGAAATGGTTTATGGCAAAGCAGTTTCTATGAATGGAATTTATATCTTAGATCAAACCACAGAGATATTACATGTGAATAATAAGAAATTAAAGGTTGGTGACAAAGATCAAACTTATCTATGGCATTGTCGAATGGGACACATAAATGAAAAACGTGTAAAGAAACTCATTGAGAATGGGACTATCCCCACATTTGATTTCTCATCATTTGGCACGTGTGAATCATGTCTTATCGGCAAAATGACTCGAATTTCCTTCAAAGGTGTTGGAATGCGCGCTAATGACCTATTAGGACTCATACATACTGATGTATGTGGACCTATGTCAATCACCGCAAGAGACGGCTATAGATATTTTATCACTTTCACGGATGATTTGAGTAGATACGGATATGTCTACTTAATGAAGCATAAAAGTGAGTCTTTTGAAAAATTCAAGGAATACCAGAATAAGGTTGAGAACCAACTGGGAAGAAAGGTTAAAGCACTACGTTCAGATCGTGGTGGCGAATATCTTTCAAATGAGTTTGATCAACACCTTAAAGACTGTGGAATAGTTTTACGATTAACTCCACCGAACACCTCAATTAAATGGTGTGTCCGAACGGAGAAATCGAACACTACTTGATATGGTTCGATCCATGATGAGTCACACGGTAGTACCTGATTCATTATGGGATTTTGCTCTTTTGTCAGCTGCTCTTATACTTAACCGAAGTCCGTCTAAAGCTGTGGACAAGACTCCGTATGAAATATGGAAGGGAACGGTCCCTAACTTGTCCTTTATTCGGGTTTGGGGCTACGAGGCTTATGTCAAGTGGAGACACAAGGATAAGCTCGGCCCGCGATCGGTCAAGACATACTTTATTGGTTATCCAAAAGGAATGTTTGGTCATTACTTCTACTCGCCTACCGAACATCGCGTTTTTGTTGCGGCTAGTGCAAAGTTCTTAGAGAAAGAATTTATCGAGAACAAGTCAAGTAATAGAACTTCGAGCTGTCGGAGATTCAAGAACCAACAACCGAGGAACAGATGGAGGAAGTTGTTCCTTCAATTAATGATACGGTTAATATTCCTCAGGAACCTAGGAGGTTGGGTAGAGTCTCTAATCCTCCAGATAGATACATTGGTATGGTCGAGGAAAATGACGTTTTGCTACTAGAGAGTAATGAACCCGCTACCTATAAAGGTGCCATGACCTGTTCCGACTCTAAGGTATGGCTTGAAGCCATGCGATCCGAGATGGACTCCATGTATGAGAATGACGTATGAGATCTTGTTGATTTACCTAACAAGGTACGACCTCTTCAGTGCAAATGGCTTTACAAAATAAAGCATTCTGTAGAAGGGCAACCAGATACCTATAAGGCTCGACTAGTGGCAAAAGGTTTCACTCAAGTTCACAGATTGCATTATGATGAAATTTTTGCACCCGTAGTTATGCTGCGTTCCATTCGGATAATCTTAGCGATTGCCGCTTTTCATTACCATGAAATTTGGCAGATGGATGTGAAAACCGCCTTCTTAAACGGTTATTTGGAGGAGGAATTGTACATGGTACAACCCGAAGGTTTCATAGATCCTGAAAATCCTAAGAAAGTGTGCAAGCTTAAACGTTCCATTTATGGACTTAAGCAAGCTTCTCGGAGTTGGAATCATCGTTTCGACCAGGTGATAAAAGAGTATGGTTTCACTCGATCGGTCGAAGAACCATGCTTATATATCAAGTCGAGTGGGAGCAAGATTGTTTTCTTGATATTGTATGTCGATGACATACTCTTGATTGGGAATGACATTCCTCTCTTATCTTCGGTAAAAGGATGGTTGAAGAATCATTTCCAGATGAAAGATCTGGGTGAGGCACAACGCATATTGGGAATCTGTATCTATCGAGATAGATCACGACGGATGTTATCACTGAGTTAGGAGTCTTATTTAGATAAGATTCTTGAAATGTTCAGCATGACCAACTCCAAGAAGGGGAACCTTCCAATGACTTCTGGGATGTATTTGAGCAAGTCTCAGTCACCCACGACACCGGAAGGGGTTGAACGCATGAGTCGAGTTCCTTATGCATAAGCCATAGGATCAATCATGTATGCCATGATATGCACACGTCCAGACGTGGCATATGCATTGAGTATAACGAGTCGATACCAAGGCAATCCAGGTGAAATACACTGGATAGCTGTTAAAAACATCCTTAAGTACCTACGGAGAACTAAGGATTGGGCATTGACTTATTGAGGAGATACTAAGCTATGTGCAATCGGTTACACAGATGCTAGCTTCCAAATGGATCGAGATGATTCGAAATCTCAGTCTGGATTCGTCTTTACTCTTAATGGTGCTGCGGTCAGCTGGAAAAGTTCCAAACAGGAAGTTGTAGCAGATTCTACTACTGAATCCGAGTACTATGCCGCTTCAGAAGCTGCAAAGGAAGCTATATGGATGCGTCAATTCTTAAAAGGACTAACCATAGTTCCTAGTTCGAATGACCCAATCACTATCTATTGTGACAATAGAGGTTCCATCTTCCAGGCTAAGGAGCCTAAGTCTAGCAACAAGTCTAGACATGTACATCGGAAGGCTCACCTGATCCGTGATTACGTGGAGCAAGAGGAGATAGTGATTGACAAGATTGCTTCGGATGACAACATCGCGGACCCTCTCACTAAACCATTGAAATATGATAAGCATGAAGGACACGTTATTTCCATGGGAATTAAACGTGTTCCTGATTTGTACTAGTTGCTTATGAATTTGATACATTTTCTTTTTCATATGCTATTTATAACTTCATCGTATTATTTCATATTTTGTTTTTCATGTGTATTGTACGACAACATTGAACGCCACAAAGTGAACTGAATTACATTATATTTGTTTTGTTCCGTAATCGCCTACATGAGCTGATAACTCTGGCTTTTATATTATGAAGTTGATTGATGGTGGGTTCAACGAGCCATAAGTCAAACGGTTGGCTGATCGATCACAGATGCGAGTTATAACGATACCTCGTAGGACATTGTGACAACGTAATGGAGTCCTAAATGTTTAAAAACATTCGGTGCCAGGTCGTGGATTGGACGTCCATTGTGTTCCCAGAGTCGATTCTTTTGACTATCGACTGTCTCTTGAGATTAAGGCAGTTTTTGGGTGACTTTGGTTTCTTTCTCATGGTCGACCGTAACAGGAGGCTAAGCAGATTTTTACTGAGTCATTTCATACTGTGCTTATATCTGCAGGATTCAAGTTGAAGAAAATATCCAACCTTTATAAGGTTTATTTATTTCTCAGGGCCACTCGAGGAGTTGTAACTGAAATGCATGGCCATGCTCGAATGATGATTCGTTTATCAGTTAAGTTACTCTCTAGTCGGGAAAACCACTCTTGATATTGATCACTTGTAAAATACGACCTTTGTGAATACGGATTTTGCAAATTATTTTACATTGAGTGGGAGAAATTTTAGGATATGAGAATCGGTTATCGCACATACACTTGTGAGGACAAGTGGGAGATTGTTGGAGCTAGTGTCCTCCACAGTTAGTGTGATCACTACTACAAATACAGGCAACTATAACGGCCCTTTGACAACGCTTATTCACGAAAATCATCAAAACACGTTGTCGAATTGATGCCGCGAATTTTACCAAACTTAATTACAACGGTTCTGTGTTGTTAACCGTTGTTATTGGTTTTAACAACGGGTCATACTTGAAAAACCGTTGTTAATATAAAAACTAATAACAACGGTTGAATCTGTAATACATTTTAACCGTTGTTAATAATTTGGCGCAAAATTAGTGAAAAGTAATCACAACGGTTATATTAGAACCCATTTTTAATACTTTTTAACAACGGTTGTAGACTCAATAACCGTTTTTATTAATGTTATGAAAATCTTAAGAACAACAGATTGCTTTATTCTGCTATACGCTACAAAACATAAACACAAGCTAATACTGCTACTATATCATCCTCCATTCCTCCCTGATCGTCTCTCTGTCTTCATCTCCGTCACTGTTGTCACCGTCTTCTCTCCCTCATCGTGTTTATCAATCAGGTATATATATGTTTCTTAGCTTAATTGCTTTCCTGAATTTCGTTTATTTGTTTGCCTATTATTGTATTTTCTGAATTAGTTGCCTATTATTACGAATGTAGAATAATGACTCGAACTTGGATGATTGATGCAAATATGAGTGACCGCAACTATAAGGATGGTTTAGCTGAATTTTATGAATTCGTTTTGAACAATTTGAAAGGTTTTTCTAGTATTGCATGTCCTTGTGAAAGATGTGGTAATATTAGCTATATGGCTTTTCCGGACGTTAAAATACACCTAGAAAAGTGGAGATTTAGTCGAACCTATACACGTTGGATTTTTCATGGGGAATCATTAGAGGAAGATAATAACTCTGAAGAAGATGATGTTGAGGTACACGAAAGGCTAACTGATGATCCTGAGTTTGCCGAGTTTTTTGAGTTGGAAGAGTTGGAAGTAGAGAACTTGAATGTTGGGTCTATAGATAATGAAGAGAATGATGATGAGTCGATTGCTTTTGAAGATGTAGGTGATGACACTAGTAATTGGGATGACCTTAACAACATGTATGAGAAGTTGTGTGAGTCTGAAGCACCTCTGTATCCTGGTTGTAAGTTCACAAAAATGTCGGCTGTGGTGAAGTTGTATAATATCAAGGGGGCAAATGGGGTGAGTGACACGTGTTTCACTAGTTTTTTAGCCTTGATAAAGGAGTTGCTTCCCGATGGTAATGTTCTACCTGTTAAGACATATGAGGCGAAAAAACTAATAAGAGGAGTGGGTATGAAATATGAGAAAATACATGCATGCCCAAATGATTGCATATTGTATCGGAAATAATATCAAAACTTAACCAATTGCCCTAAATGTTTGGAGTGGCGTTATAAGGATAAGGAAGGGATCCCGGCTAAGGTGTTGTGGTATTTTCCATTGATACCAAGAGTCATAAGGATTTATGCGAATCCCGGTGATTCAAAAATGTTAACTTGGCATGAAACAGGAAGAATAAATGATGGAAAGCTAAGACACCCGGCAGATGGTATGCAATGGAAATCGTTCGACGCTAAGTATCCCGAGTTCGGCAATGAATCTAGAAACTTACGTCTAGCGCTGTCCACTGATGGAATGAACCCACACGGAAACATGAGTAGCCAACATAGTACTTGGCCAGTAGTGTTGGCTATTTATAACTTACCTCCATATGTGTGCATGAAAAGAAAGTATTTGATGTTGACGTTGTTAATTTCCGGCCCTAAACAACCTGGAAATGATATAGATGTATATTTGGAACCTCTTCTAGATGATTTGCGATTGTTGTGGGATAGTGGGATAGAAGTATTTGATGCATATAAGAACGAAACTTTCAATTTAAGAGCGATGTTATTGTGTACAGTATCTGACTATCCGGCTTGTGGCGACCTTTCTGGGAACACAGTTCATGGGAAAAAGGCTTTTCAATTGTGTGGGGAGGATATCGAGTCTGAATACTTGAAGTCTTCTCGTAAGTATGTGTATATGGGAAATAGGAGGTTCTTGTATCATGACCATTGTTATCGCAAGATGCAGAAAGCATTCAATGGAAGACAAGAACTTCGTCAACCTCCTAGAATTTTGAGTGGGCATGAAGTTTATCAGAAAGTAAAGCATATTGAGATAGATTATGGGAAGAAGAGCGGCTCTAAATTGTCTACTCGTGGGTATAAGAAAAGATCCATATTTTTTGATAAACTTCCATATTGGCTGACCAAGGTCGCATTGCCTCGATTTCATGCACATTGAGAAAAATGTATGTGATAATATTATCAATACCCTTCTGAATGTTCCTGGTAAAACAAAGGATAACGCCGCAGCTAGGGAAGATATGAAAATGATGGGTATTAGGCTAGAGTTGGCACCACAGAAGAGAGGTAATCGTACATTTTTACCGCCAGCAACTTATACCCTTTCACAGAATGAGAAAAAAGAGTTCTGTGCATGCTTGAATGGAATTAAAGTGCCACATGGTTATTTGTCGAACATCAAAAGCCTAGTGTCGATGCAAGACCTAAAACTCACCGGGTTAAAGTCACATGATTGTCACACTTTGATGCAACAATTACTACCTGTGGCTATTCGTTCCATTTTACCTGAAAAGGTAAGATATGCTATAACTAGATTCTGTCTCTTCTTCCAGTCCATATGCGAAAAGTCATCCATCCCGATGATGCGGATTCATTGCGGACCTCGTTGTAACCTCTCTTTGTCGATTGGAAATGTATTTTCCACCCTCTTTCTTGATATCATGATTCATCCGACCATTCACTTGGTTAGGGAGATTTTGTACCTTGGGCCCGTGTACTTGAGATACAAGTATCCTTTCGAAAGATTGATGAAAGTCTACAAGGACTATACATCTAATCGGTATCGTCCGGAAGGTTGTATTGCTGAACGCGCTATTTTAGACGAAGCTCTTTCATATTGTTACGCTCATCTCTCCCCTGAGGAGTTGATTGGCGTTCCTAAGAATCGTCATAGTGACTGGATGACCGGAAAAGGTATTAGGGGCCGGGTTGAAAAAATTGTGACACGTGAAATGCTGCATTTAGCACACACGTATGTGCTAAACAACGAAGATGAGGTGCAACCTTATATTCAACAACACAAAGAAGAGCTCAAATACGATCACCCAAACAAGACCGAGAAGTGGATTGCGAACGAGCATACGAAGACGTTTGCAGAGTGGTTTAGGAATATTGTCTTAGAGTGTACGAATCAAACTGGTGATGGCATCTCTCCTAGGTTACTACGTCTTGGTTTAGGTCCAAATGCCAGGGTCACCTTTTACAAAGCTTTTTGCCATTAATGGATATACTTTTTACACCCGCGAGCAAGATGAGTTGAGCACAATGCAAAATAGTGGTGTGAGTTCTGAATTTGAGGCAATGCACTTTGCTACTTCAAAAGATAAAAAGCCTATTTGGGGAAAATGCCTTTATTATGGTGTTATTCAAGAAATATTGGTACTAGATTACATTGATTTCACAATGCCTTTGTTTCGATGTAACTGGGTTGATAACAACCTCCATTGTGTCCGAAAGGATAAGATGGGATTTACGTTGGTCAATCTGGGTAAGGTTGGCAATAATAAGGATGATCCTTTCATAATGGCATCCCAAGCTAAACAAGTGTTCTATGTCACCGATCCTATGGATAAGAAGTGGTCTGTTGTACTGTCTATAAGGAGTAGAAGGAGTAGTCAATCCGATAATGGTGATGATGATCAGGATGTCGTTTTTGAGGGAATGGATCACTCTACCACTGTATCTTATTTCGACGATGTTGACACTGATCATGAGGACACTGAAAGCATCTATATGCGTGATGACCATGGTGAAGGTATTTGGGTTAACGAAGAAACTATGACATCCAAGAAACGTCCCCGATCCTGAGATGGTTCATCAGGACACAGTGATATGGACAACCAACATTTTGAGTCATTTTCAGACCAATAATTTGATGATTTAATTTATTGGTAAATCAATAATGGTCATTGTTAAATAAAAATTCCCAAATTTGCATGGCATGGTAAATCCTGTAGCTTAGATATGCAGTATGCATGCATGCTGGTGTTGTCTTATTTTCTTGATCTTATTATTAGATGTGGATGCTGGTGTTGAAATTGCTGAATAATGTTGCAGTATATGGTGCTTCTGCTGTTACAGTATGTATTGTTACAGGTTTGGACTGTAATGGAATTACAGTAATTTTAAAAAAAAAGGTTCAACAATAACAACGGTTATATTTAAATTACCCGTTGTTAATACTTTCAACAACGGTTATAGTTACATTACCCGTTGTTATTACAATCAACAACGGTTATAGTTACATTACCCGTTGTTATTACTTTCAACAACGGTTGTAGTACCCCTACCCGTTGTCATTGATTTTTTTGACATATTTCATTTTGGCGCAAATTTGGTGAAAATATATTACAACGGGTATATTTTAACCGTTGTAATAAAGTTTTGACAACGGTTTACTTTTATTGACCTGTTGTTATTAACATATAACAACGGTTTTGCCTTGAGCACCCGTTGTCAATAGTTTGTCTTAATAAAAAACTAATTTACAAACACATACAGCATGCCACACAAACACACACAACACCAGTTCAACCGTTGGTATCCTGAGTTTATTCTTTTCTTTTCCTCGCTTTCTACATTCTCGTTGCCGTCCGTCGCCCAGTTTCCGACGCCCGGATTCCGTTGCCTTCCCTTATCATCCTGCTCGTTCTCTTTATCATCATCATCATCAGGTATGTTCACTTTAATTTTGTGTTTCGTCATTAGGGTTTTAAGACGATCATCTTTTTTCTTTTTCATGCATCTGTTTGTTTTTCGTCTTCTTTGTTATTTTTATCATCCCACATCATCTACTTCACTCCTCTTATTAGGGTTTAGGATTTTAGAAGCTCAATCTGTTGTTTTAAATTTTCATTCCTATTAGGGTTTAGGGTTTTAGATAATACTCTACATGTACGTTGTTAAGTTGATCATTTCCTATATCATTCATATTTGGGTTTTAGGATTATCATGGGTGAAAACGGAAAAGAAGTCAAAAGAATAATAAGCCTGGGGATAATAAGCCTGGTGAGAGGAGTGCTACGAAGTGTCAGAAAGCCCTTGCATCTATAGCCGCTAAAGACTCGATGGAAATAACATGGAGCTCGAAGGGTTTCCCTACTGGATTGGATGTTGCACAAGACAGTTTGTGCCTATCCATTTAGATGACATTAGAAATTTGAATCCAAAATTGGCGGAGTTATACTTGGCTCGTGTAAAGGAAGCCTTTATTATACCCGATGAATGCCATGATAAGTATTTAATGCATCAGCAAATGGATGTCCTAAGGCAAGGAAGTGTGACGTTGCTAGGGATTGGTTGTATGTGGACAAGGCAATGGGGGAGATGCGTAAGAACCCACCGGGAGACAATAAGTGTCCCACCATCAGTCAGGAACAATGAGATCTTTTCAAAGAGATGAGAACTACTGAGAAGTTTCAGGTTAAATATCCTCGCCTTTTAACGATTTACCTATCATTTTTTTAATTAATGAGGCCTTTATATAATCTTTTTATTATCTCATCTAATTGCGCTTTTATATAATTATTTGAAGGCCGTTAGGAGAAGAAATCGTACTAACATTTCATGCAAGAAGGGGAAATGGCATGGTTCTCGAGGCGGTTACAAAAAGATAGAAGAGAACCTCATAAGTAGCATGCATTATTCCCCGGCCTGTGAGACTTTATTTTTTTAATCACACTTGGACTTGCATTGATACACATTTACATGTATAAATGTTACCATGTTAATGTGTAGGTGGCAAAGGGAGTGACCAACTTGGATCGGCATGTAACTTATAAAGAAGGGCACACGCCTAAAGGATCCCGGTCGCGTGACAAATATGATGAGGAAGTGTCGGCCAACATAGTAAGCATTATTTTATTAAGACGAGTTCATTACTAACTTTATTATTTTAGTCAAAAATATAATTTGAAGTTTATTTAATATATTATAGGACAACGTATTGAAGGAGGTAGAAGAAGGGAAATTCACTCCCAATGGTCGTAATGACGTTCTTGCTAGAGCGATTGGCCGACCCGAACATCCAGGTCGATTGAGGGGCGTCCCGTTACAGGTTGGAGTAACGAAATATTATGGGACAACTGCCCCGATAAAGAAGAAAAGGAAGACTAAGTCTGAGAAGGCTGACATGGTACCATTTATTCTATTATTTTCATTTAAGTTCAATTCACATGTTATTGTTGGGATAAAAATTGCTGAAACATTACATTCTTGGCACGCAGACTTGATTAATGGCATCCGTACTACTAAAAAAGTTGAATCTTTGGAGGCAAGCTTTCCGAAGAAGAAGTGAAGATGATGGAGGATGTCATTTATGAAGGGGGTAATAAGGTACAACAGATTGGTCAAGAGGCCGCTACTACCTTGGCAATACATGAGAAGGAAGTATTGGTCAACGAAATTGAAAAGATCGGTACCTAATGCTTCTGAAGTTGTAACAACTAAAGCCGATCAGTACCTAATACTTCCTTATTTTTCTTTTCTTTTTTTTTTTTGGGTAAGATCAGGGGGTGTGTTCCCTGCCAGCTCTAATGCTATAACTTCTGACATCGTGCCATTGGTTAATTTTATTAGGTAAATAATGGGTCCGAAAAGGAGATGCAACTTGAGAAGACGATCGATGGAAAACAAAGATACATCCCTTTCAAGTCGGTTCACTTTTTTTGATAAAGTATGCATGAAGTGTTTAATTAGTTAAATTTATATGAATTCTATTAAATTTTGGGATATAATAATGTATATGTATATTCTTCAGGCCGTAAACAAGAGGCCGCTTATTCTTGCCGACCCTAAATTCAAAAATCCATATGTGCGTGTTGGTAGGGTCTCGTAGAAATGCACACCAAATCAATCGGAAACCGTAGTAGTTCATGGCGAAAAACTTTTGCCGAATCATAGAAAAGTAGAGATAACTACAGTCTTTCCAGGCCATGAAAACTTTCAACTGCCTGTCCCAGTTCGTGACGACATTACCATTCTGGGAGATGCGGTTGGAAGTTTCATCCAATGGCCTGAAACTCACATCAACTTGGCTCGGTCGTCTCGGCCTCAAAGAAATTAAAGCGATTGGGGTTAGAAGAAATACCTTTATATATATGTTACATTTTTAATTGTTGAATGTTTTTATATGTTAAATTTATATGTTATTTTTTTTGTAGGGAACAAAAAAGCCGGCTTTGGCGGATAAGCCTAAGTCCACAGACATGCCAACTACCTCGTCGAGACAACAACTTGATGAGGTATTTAATTAACTTCTCCATTTTTATGAAAACCTCCCTTTAATTTTTTTTGTTTCTGTATTTCTAAAAAGCATGGAAATTTTTTGTATGTAGGGAATAGAAAATCCGGCTAAGGCGGATAAGCCTAAGTTCCCGGACATGCCAACTACCTCGTCCAGACAACAATTTGATGAGGTATTTAATTAACTTCTCCATTTTTTTAAAAACCTCGCTCCCTTATATTTTGTCTGTATTTCTAAAAAGCATGCATGGTAATTTTGTGTAGGGGACAAAAAAGACTGATAAGCCTAAGTCCCCAGTCATACCTGCTACTACTACCTCATCATTGAAAGAGCAGGTTGATGAGGTATTTAGTTAAGTACGCTTTTATTTTTATTACTCTAACTAGGATATGTTACCTTTGGATTTTTTATTATTTTAATTATCTACATGTGTAGGCTGGTGGTAGTAGCACAAAATCAAAGAATAATTATTTCCCCGACCTGAAAGAAGTTAGGAGTTTAAACTCCTCACAATATTCTGGGAAGGATTACATGCAAAAAGTAAGAACGGTGACGATGAAGAAACTGCATGAGGAGGCTGGCCGTCGCATAGCCAACGAGCAATTGATAATTATTCCGCTCGAGGAGGATATTCTAGGGGTTGAGCGCGAAGCACTTATGTCATGGGATATGCTAGCCATTTGGGCTGGCCTAGACCAGATTTATGTCCAACACCTATTTGTTTGGATGAAGTAAGTTTCTTAATAAATAATTTCATATTCTAATATTCTGACTACTAGATAGTGTTTTAAATACCGGAATTAATACCGTAATAATGTAGGATATTGAAATTGAGAGTGATCCCCGAGGAGAAGATTCCATCTGATCAATACGGATTCCTGTGCCCCTATATTTTATCTTTATTTATTCCGGAATACTCGTTCGAAGATGGGGTAGATTATATTGCTCAGCAATTGGCGACAACCAAGAAGCTGATTTTTGCCCCTTATAATGAAAAGGGTAATAAACAAATTAATATTACGTTTCCCCCCACAATTGCATTTTCATAACTAATATATGTGCTTGTTAATAATGATGATGTCTCTTGATGTAGGACTCATTGGGTGCTAGCAGCCATCATGCCGACAAAGAAGAAAGTTTTTTGGTTTGACTCTTTACATAATCAACCAAGCGAGACTTTTAAGCGCTTGATTAATAAGTAAGTTTATAATACTGATTTATTTATAATAACATTGAGTTTCAATTTTTATTTATAGCAAAAAGCTCATTTTTGCCCCTAAAAAAATGAGTTTCTGCCTCCTTTTTTTTTTTTTTTTTTTTTAAAAAAAGGGCCTTTGAGAAGAGAAGAGCTAACGAGCAGGATCAACCCACGAAAAATTCTGAAGATGGTCCTAATTTTATTACGAGAACAGGGGTACGTGCTCAAATACAATACATTAAGTGCAAAAATCTGTGTTTAATACTAATACAATACCTAAAGTTCAAGATTCTGATGTGAGCCTTCTCCCGTCTGTTTGTTTTTATGTAATAATAGGCCCCTCGCCAGCCGGATAGCATACAATGTGGATACTACGTTTGTCGGTTCATGTTGGAGATTATTAGGCGAAGATATATCCTTATTCCAGAAAAGGTTAGTAATTTAATAATGTGTTTATTACTTTTTTTAAATTAGAGCTGATGTTGTCTTGCTTGTTGCTATACCATGATGTTGCTATGCAGTATTTGATGTTGTTACAATAATGTCTTGTCTTTGTTTTTTCCGCGATATGTAATCAACCCGTCACAAGAGATTCAAAGAAAGAGAGAAAAGTTTAGAAATAGACGAGGTAAGGGACATGTTGGGCAAATACGTCTTAGAAAATAGAAATGCATGATACTCAGAGTTTAAATCAGCTTATTAGTAAATTTTTTGTTGAAGTTAGGGAATGATTAGTTCATGTAAATTTAACTCCTTGTAAGTATATATATATATATATATATATATATATATATATATATATATATATATATATATATATATATATATATATATATATATATATATATATATATATATCACTACTACAAATCCAGGCAACTACAACGCCCCTTTAACAACGATTATTCACGAAAATCACAATAGACGTTGTAGAATGTATGGCGCGAATTTTACTAAAATCAATTACAACGGGTATGGTTATAAAAACCGTTGTTATTAGTTTTAACAACGGGTCACACATGCACAACCGTTGTTAATAATTTGGCGCAAAATTGGCGCAAAGTTGTGGAAAAGTAATCACAACGGTTATTTTGAAACCCGTTGTTAAAACTTATTTAACAACGGGTGTTTTTTACAACCGTTGTTAAAACATATTTCACAACGGTTGTTGTTTAATAACCGTTGTCAATACCTTCCATACTATAAACCACACAAACAGAAGTCTGCTGCAACCACAAAACACAACCCTTAATACACAAACACAAACACAACATAAAAAACAAACACAAAACACACACTCTCTTTCTCTCTTTCTCTCTTTCTCACTTTCTCATCGTCGCTTTATCTTCTCGCCACATCTTTGTTGATTTCATCGTCTATTACGTTCTGTATTTATCAGGTAAATCTCGCCGTCACTGTTAGTTTTATCGTCATTATTTTCTTTTTCTATTTATTTCTTTTGCATGTATGTGTTTTTATCGACCATTATGTTATTTGTTTAAGTATTGTTCGCATAATTAGTTAGTAAAACAATGAAGAAGCAAGATGAAGAAGCAAGATAAACATAATTAATATATATATATATATATATATATATATATATATATATATATATATATATATATATATATTTATAAATACATAAATTAAAAAAAAAAATTACATATATAAAAATGCAATTCTTATATTTTCATAGAGGATCTTATTCTGCTCTATCGTATCCGTCCTCTCCTCCTTGGCTATTTGGAGGTTCCGTTCAGCAGTTGCTATATCGTCATATAGCTGCAACTGCTGCTGCTCCGTCAAGCCATCTTCTTTGGCGTGCTTCAGTGCGGATCGAGCATCCGCAAGGTAGCTCCTGAAACTTTCCTCAATATGGAGGAACCGGCGGATGAAGTTGTTGTTGTTCTCGATCATGGTAAGAGTCTTAAGGATGAAATCATTCATTTTGTTGGAGTTTTTGGAGTTTGTTTTGAAAGATTAAGTAGAGTTTGTTTTAGCAGTTAGGGTTTGGAGATGAATATATTGAGATAATGGAAATGTTAGTTGAGATAATGCAATGTATTTATACTAAGCAATGTGTGGGTTGAGTTGCTTTTTAATTAATATATATGTTAGGAAGTTGTGCCATAATCATCATCATATCTCTCAATAATGCTGCTTCAAATCTTATTACTAACCCTTCTCATTCCATATAATCCGTTCATATGTACAGTGATGTTAGTAATAATGAATGCATCGGAATTCTAACGGGCCGTAATTATGCATGCATCTAGTAATATTTAATTTAATTTTTTTTTTATTTTTTAAGAACAAACAACAACGGCTTTTTACAAACAACCCGTTGTCTTTAGTTATAACAACGGTTTTGTATATTAAAACCCGTTGTTATAACTTTCCCCCCAAAATTGAGTCACACTTTCGACAACGAGTTTTTATACTTAAAACCGTTGTTAATATTTTTAACAACGGTTTCCTTAAGAAAACCAACCGTTGTTATAACCTTTTACAACGGACGCTTTAACAACGTCCGCTTTTTTATATAACAACGGTTTTTGACCGTTGTTATAGCCTCGATATCTGTAGTAGTGTGTATATATATATATATATATATATATATATATATATATATATATATATATATATATATATATATATATATATATATATGATGATTCTTTGTTGTGGTTGAATTGAATCTATTGAGTTCGATGAACCCAGTGTGATTTATCTTTGTCTTTGGTATATGGTGCTGCTGATATATGCAGGTTTTTGAATGGCATGAAACAAATTTAATTTTTAAAAACATTAGGAGTTCGTAATAAAAACGGTTACTAAAAAAAACCGTTGTGAATACCTTTCACAACGATTACTAAAAAAAACCGTTGTGAATACCTTTCACAAATACCGCGCATAATATTCAACAACAGGTTTTAAACGAAGAACTGTTGTTAAAAGTCTTCACAATTTTGGTGGGAATGTTACAACAACGGGTTTTAAACGAAGAACCGTTGTTACTAAAAATTTCAACAACGGGTATGTAGCATATACCCGTTGTTAAAAGTATTCACAATTTTGGAGGGAAAGTTACAACAACGGTTATACATATCACAACCGTTGTTATATTATTCCCACCAAATTTTTGAAACACTTTACACAACGGCTTAGACGCAACAACAATGGCTTTTAACCGTGGTGAATACTTTCGACGACGGTTTAAGTAAATAACCTAACCGTTGTAAATACCTTTTACAACGGCCGCTTTAACAACGTCCGGTTTTTATTTTTACAACGGTTTTTACACGTTGTTATAGCCTGTATCTGTAGTAGTGGATAACGTGTATAAATCTCTTATAGGTTCACAGGGTATACTTAGTATTTTATCAATTGATTAACGTTTATTAATAACGGTTGGCTTGCTAGAAGTTTGACGTTATTATCATACTGATGGCGGTGATCAACTGGTCCCTAAAAGTCACACCTAAAGGATGTTTTCGAGAGATGTGATTATATGAAAATATAATCACATTGATGCCTTATATGACTAAAAGGTTAGTCCATATATTTGACTAAACAGTTAGTCAATGTGATGATGAGAGGATTATTTAATACAATTAAATAATATCAGCTGAGACGAATTAATTGTTAATTCGTAAATTGAATATAAACTGTTATATTTAATTATTGTATATAATGTTAGCTTAAACGAATTAAGATGTTAATTCGTAATTAAACATAAACGGTTATATTTAATTAGCAAATTATAAATATGCGATATTTATAGTTAATGTATATATTATACGATATTGTCATAATAAATGATGACGGACCGGTATTAAGTGTGTGGACTTATTAATACGTGACGACATAAATGACAATTGATAATTATACACATTTTATACAAATAAGATAACAACCTAAAATAAGAAGATTTTCTCCTTATTTTGGTTGGTGGGCTTTACACGGTCAAAGGGAGGAAAAGAGGAAGAAAAATATCTTCCTCATTTGGCTCTCCTTTGGACGGTTAAAAGGAAAAAAAAGAAGATCATTTTTGTTACTTCTTTTTGACCTAATACTCACATCACAAAAAAAACCCTAAAATCATTAGAAATTAGGGATCTCATTCTAGCAAAAAGAGGGGAATTTTCTCGGAGCATCTTGGGTGCAACGATTAGGAGAATATTGATCTCGATATTTGTTCTTAAACCGAATTGCTAGGACCGGAGGTTAATTCTAATCTCTACTCTTTTTGTTTTTGCAATTTCCTTTATGACTCGTAATTTCATAATTATAATTTCGTTATAATCCGAATTTCTTGATGAAGTATACCGATATTTCCCACAATTAAAGGTCCGCTTTTTAGCAAGGATTTCTTTCATAAACTTTAAATAAGAAGGGGCTTGAGAAAGTAATTCAATAAATGGCACGGTAACTTGTAAATTCTTAACAACTTCCAAGAACTTATCAAACTTACTCTCCTTCTTGTTCTTTACTAGACGGTGGGGAAATGGCACTTGAATTTCAACAACTTCCTTTGGAAGAGCATCCTCCACATCTTTCTCTTTCTCAACCACAACATGATCATTCACCTTCTTTGAAACGACATCATCTTCTTTAGCATTAGGAGAGACCTCCTTCTCAACAAGCACCTCTTCACTTCCTTTAGGCACAGGGGCTCATCATCCTTGGTACCAAGCTTACTCTTGTTTTTAAGCATTAATAAGCGGTGAGGAAATGGCACACGAATCTTAATGGGAGGCTCTTCACTAGCCTTCTTTTTATCACTTCCCCCAAGCTTGGTCTTTTACTTACCACCTCATCATCCAAAGTCATGGATGGCTCATCATAACTCTTGCCACTCCTCAATTGAATGGCATTAACCGTCTCATGTGGTTGCTCACCTTGGGGTGGTAATTGACCCGTCTTTCATTGAAAGCTAGAAGCGGCTAGTTGAGCCATTTGTTGCTCTAACATTTTGATTGCGATATTGTGAGCTTGATCACTCTTTTGATATTGAGCCGCCAACTCGATTTGAGCCTTAACCATTTGTAGCACCAAGGCTTCTAGTTTATTCCCCCCTTGGTTATTTTGTTGGACATTTTGGGGTGGTGGACCTTGGTTTGGTTGGAAGTTTTGTTGTGGTGGCCTTTGTTGTTGGTTTTGACTTTGATAGCTCGATGGGTAATTGTTCCTTTTTTGTGGTGGTACATAGACATTTTGTTGTTGTTAAGGTTGAGGCACAAGAGTTTGTTGTGGTTGAGGGTTAAGCACATTGTTGCTTTTATAAGACAAGTTCGGGTGAAATTTTGTGTTCAGGTTATAAGTATTTGAAAATGTACCCGGTGGGAATGAACTTTGTCTAAAATTTTGATAAGCATTTACCTCCTCAATAGTAGCTTGACAATGAGCGGTGTAATGAACTGCACCTTCGCAACCTTCACAAACAACAATTTGACTAGTAGAGGACAAGCCATTGAGTTGTTGAAGAGAGGAAATCGCATTTTGAGCCTCCAACTTTTCTTGGAGCAATAAGATTTGAGCTTTCAAAATGGTAGTGTCGGAAGTTTCCTCTTTACCTTTGATAGGTGTACTCGGGGAATAGACATATTGGGCATCATGAATCGCCATGGATTCAATCGTTTCATGAGCAATATTGGTGTCAATTTGATCAAACCGCCCATTGTTGGCGGATTCAAGAATTCTTCGGGACTTGGCACAACATCCATTGTATAATGTTACAACCAGGAACCAAGCATCTAACCCATGATGTGGGCATTGCCTTTGCAACTCCTTGTAGCTTTCCCATGCTTCATATAAGCTCTCTAGAGCTTGTTGACGGAATCTCGTGATTTGGCTCCTCAAAGTTTGAGTTCTCTTTAATTTCTTGATTAATTGTTAAGGGGATCCAAAGTTTGCGATTAATACCCCTTAATTCACCCGGGTAAATGCATATTTGGGCATCCTAAGAGCATATCTAAGCTTGACTTTTCCACTTGTTTGACTTGGGCTTTTCTTTGAGCCAATTTCATTTATTCACTTGTTCATCAACCCAAGCTCCATTCCTTCATGCTCGGGATTATTTTACTTGGTTTTTTCCAAAATTCCCTTCTTTTTGCATGTCTCGTTTGGTTTAGCCTCGTGAACCTTAGTGCTTGCACATATGACGGGAAAAAGCTATGAAAGCTACATTTCCTACAAAATACGATAAAAACAAGCAAAGACACTAGTACACGGAATTAGGTCACAAATACACTAATAAAAGTGTGATATAAGTAAAACCGAGTTAAATTAAGGGGTAAATCCTATATAAAATGGACACATCAGTAGCCGTATTGGTGGTGGGCGTAAGTGTAGTACCGCGGTATCCTGGTCACAGTGCACTTGGTCGAGTAGGCATTACTCGGCCGAGTAAGTCGTCGAGTGCTTTTAGACAGCTACTATTTTAGGTACACTCGGCCGAGTAGTGAGGACCTTGGTAGAGTAGGGTGTACTCGACTGAGTACTTCAGGTACTCGACCGAGTACCCGGTCTGACGGGTTATTTTGCGCGGTCTAATTAAGATAATTGGAGAAGTATATTTAAGTCATTTTATTGGTTTTATTCATTTTATAATCATTTCTTAAGCAAACTCACAAACTCTAAACTATGTAACACTACTCTCCAACTATCTTAATCATTTCCAAGGCTAGGGTTCATATATTTTGGGGTTTTCATTCCATCTCCGCGTCGATTCGATCAGTAAGTATTTTACCCTTTATTTATATTTTGGTTATAGATATACAAACCCTAATTGGGTGGTTTGCGGGTTTAGGGCGAATAATCGTACGATGCGTAGTTGATTGATTGTATGATATCATAATAGGTGAGGACTTCATAGAGGAGGCATACTAGCTTGATTTGCTGTGCTTTTGCTTGGATCTTGATAAGATAGGGTTTCCCTACTCAGTCGTTTATATAATTGATTATAAGATGTAATTTTGGTTGATTGTTTGGTATTGTTATCATTGTGATTGAGTTTTTACAGTGATCGTTTGTTGTTGTGGGACCATTTTGGGGAGATGGTTACAACCCCATGTTCGCTCCTTGTGGCTCCCGTCACAAGAGAGATGTACAAATTAATGATTTGGGTTAGCTCGTTGCGATGAGCGGGGCTTAGGTGGTAAGGCTAAGGTCTCCACTGGTGGTGTGGGTTCCTGTTGCGATGGGAACCTGGCAGAGCTACACATTTCGGTGTGTAGTCGGTTACTGGTTACTATTGGAGTTTGGAGGATTGTTACTAGTTTGGATTGTATTGTGTATCTGTGATTTCTTATTTGGGTTATGCAGTTGACTGATCCCGTTATTGTTTTCAAAACTGTGGTGATCCATTCGGGGATGGTGAGCAGTTGGTTTAGTAGGTATTAGATGTGAATGTAGCTCGCGGGATATGGATGGAATATTTTCTTTAGCTAGCTTCCTTTGTGGTCTTAAACATTAGCTTTTCTTTTGGTTCCTTTCGGTTTTGTAAACAGTTTTGGTTTGGTTTTCAGTTTGAGTTTGGTTAAACAGTGGTCCATTTGATATACTTTACCTCGGGCAACCGAGATGGTAGCACCTCGATATGCTAAGGTGTGTTGGAGCTTGTGTCCTTCACAAATTAGTGTGATAACATTTGTAAATCTCTTACAGGTTCACAAGGGTATACTTCGTATATTTAATCAGTTGGTTAACGTTTACCTAATAACGATTGGCTTGCTAGAAAGTTTGACGTTATTATCATACAGATGGCGGTGATCAACTGGTCTCTAAAGGTCACACCTATAGGATGTGTTTGAGAAATGTGGTTATAGAAATATAATCACATTGATGCCCAAAATGACTAAAAAGTTAGTCGATGTGTTGATGAGATAATTATTTAATGAAAATTAATCAATATTAGTTGAGACGAATTAACTGTCAATTCGTAAATTAAATATAATAAGTTATATTTAATTAAATATATATAATGTTAGCTTGGACGAATTAATCTGTTAATTCGTAATTAAATATAATCAGTTGTATTTAATATCAACAAGCTGAATGTGTTATAGTGGTAATAGTGAGGGTACACATACCAAGAGGTCATGGGTTCGATCCTCACTAGATGACAATTCAACACATATTATATATTTTTGGAAAGATCAAAAATAAGGAGGAAATACTCCTTGTCACGGTTTGATGGCCGAAATTAGGAAAGGTTTTTCTTTCCTAATTGACTCCAAATTTCGGTCTGTATAAAAAGAAAGGGAGAGAATTATTTCTACCCTAATGCTTTTTCTTGACCTTGCCTCCTCTCTCTCATCACAAAACACAAAAACAACTAAATTTACAGAAAATTTTAGATCGATTTCTAGCATAATCAAAGGGCATATCTCATATCGTCTTGGGTGCAACTAATAGGCGAATATCAATTTTGATATTGTTCTTAGGCCAATTTTGCTAGGACCGAAGGTTAATTCTAAATCCTTATACTTTGTTTATGTATTTTGTTTATGACCTTTATCATCATTGTTAAAATTCGTTATAATCCTTCTAGTTTAAGGGAAGTATACAGATTATTTTCCACAAGTGGTATCAGAGCATTAGGCCACGCTTTTATTTTTGATGATTTTCATAAAATATGTATGTAAACAATGGGGATTTCGAAAAAAAAAAATTTTAGGGTTTTCGGCTGAAATTTTTTTGTGCCGAGAGAATTTTTTTTTTCCGGCCTGTTTTTCCTTTGTTGATGATTTATTTCCATTTGATTCATATGAATTATTGTTTTAATATGTTAAGATGATAATAAAATGAATTTGTAGATACCTTGATTTAATTCGGATTAAATTAAATTGTTAATGGAATAATCATGTCGATGAGACAAGAACTTGTTTTTGCTATATAGTTTTAGCATATAAGATTAATCATGTTCATTAATTCACTTGCTAAATCACGTTCTATATGGCAACTGTAAACATTTTCTTCATCGGTTTTGTTTTAGGGCAATTCTTGCCGCAAGTTTTTTTTGTGACGGCTGTTTTATTTTTTTTGCCGTTGTTGTTGTTTTTTTTTCCTGTTCGGTACTGTTCACCGTGAACAGTGTTCATAAAAAAAAAACTGCTTTTTTGGGTTATTTTTCTTTTTTGCCGGATCTAAAAGAAAAAGAAAAGGAAAGTTTTTTCTTTCCTTGTTTTTGCCTTATTTCCGAAAAAAAAAAAAATTTATTGGCTGTTTTTTTTGTCAGCCGTGAGCTGAGTTTACAAATAAAAAAAAATTTTGTTTTCTTTTTGCCGAGACCCAAAAGGAAGAAAAATTGGATTTTGTTTATTTTATTTTATTTTGACCAATTAGTTATTGTGAATCGGTTCACAATTTAAAGATACCGAGTTATTTTAAAGCAGTTTAAAATTTTGACGGATAGAATTCATATTACAAGTTTAATATGGATTAAGAATTAAATTAATGTGATTAAATTGCGGAATTATCACTTAATTTAATTTAAATAGGTGGTTTGGATAAATTAATCAACATAATTAAAGAATTGTGTTATGTATGTTTAATTTATTTTAGTTGATGCTTTTAATTTTGTTGAATGAATCGAATGAATGAATTTTATTTACGTATTTATTTTTGCAATCGGTTGTAATTTGTAATACTTAGTGTGGCCTTAGTCAAATTATGTTTTCGTAATGAAGGAAACATGATTTCTTATGTAATTATGAGATCTCGAATCTCCTTTATTTTAGTTTTGGGTTTTTGAAATTAGAATGTAATTAATAGGTCAATTATGTAATTTTATTTATTGTAATTTCAAAGAAGACTAAAGAGGAAGATTGGAGCTCACTCCCACTACATGGATCAAGATGGAACATCAAGACAAGCTTCTCGGGTCCAAGGATGAATTCCAAACTTGTATTTATTGTTCATTTTGATAGGATAGGCCACACTAGGACTTTTACTGTTTTTACGTTTTTTTCATTCTTATTGCTTTTCATTCACATGTTAGTTTGAGAAAACGGATAATTTGAGAAAAGGAAGGGAACATAAATTAAGGGTAGAAAACGAACAGATTAGTAATGATAATACGGGTAATTGTCGATTAATACGTAGGGTGATGAACTAGGTCAAAGCAGAAACGAAATTTCAGAGACAGAATTCACCTCGGAACAGGCGCAGCAAAGCTGCGTCCGCAGTGGTTACTGTGTCTGTTCCTGAGGTGAGTTCTGGCTGTGAAGCCGGAACTGCGAATTGTTAATGTTCGTTGGTAGTTTTAATGGTTGATTATGGATATTTGACTCGAATGAAAGTGATTTAACATATTATTTACATATGAAATTATCATAAAAGCAATAAAACATGTGTTAAAACGGATAATAACTATTAAAACGAATTATAAACAAGTTAAAGTTAATTAAAACGAATTAGGTTAAATTATGATGGAAACTATGTGAAAAGTAGTGATAAACAGCAATAAAAACATGTACAAAAGACGGATACCAGAAACTTGACATGAACGAATCGAGTTTCTAAAAATCCGAGTTTGATTTAATGACGAAAATCCGTAAATATTGATTATTAGGGATCTAGATCGGAAATTAAAAGGTGATAAATTATTTAAGAACTATGTATTAAAATTATTATGCGAACGAAATAAGGGGAAAAGACGAAAAGACGAAAGAAAGAAGACGAATTAACAGAGAACAAAGGAAGAAGAAGAAAAGCAGAAACTGCGGCAACCTCAGGAAGAGGCGCAGCAGTTGCTGCGCTTCTTCTCGACGTCTGTCTCCCGTTAATCCGTAAAAACAGTTTGATAAAAGGTTTTGTAAATCGGTTTTAAACGTGCATTCGACGTAAATCTTACAATAATTGATACAATAATAAAATACAATAATAAAAGTAGGATTTACACCCTCAGACTTACATGTTTGACGAAACGAGATTGACTAAGTTAACGATTAGTGATTGCTCGACTCGAATGTAAAGGTAGAAGAGAAGGGCGGACACTCGCGTGAGAAATATGAAGAAAGAAGGTCCCTATTTATACTAATCACACGGAGGAATTAGGGTTTCGGTAAAACTTTGGAAATAAATCTCGAAAAGATCTTAAAATACGCGGAAAGGAGCTGGGGATGAGGCGCAGAAACCACTGCGGCTCTTGGAAGAGGCGCAGCAGGTCCTGCGTCCTTTCCCCAGGCGTTTCCTCCTGCGGAAGAAAGATTTTTCGCGTTTCTATTATGGAATTGCGGTAGATCTCGACTTCTTTATTGCATAAAATATAATTTCGGGATATATTTTGCCAAAAGATTAAAAATATTGAAATATAGAATAGAAATATCCGGAACATTCCAGAACATTCTGACTCGGCATTTTAGACGGTTTATTAGAAAATGAAGACGGTTTTTGATCCGGACTCCAAATGAACTCTAATTACTGTCAAAACGACCGTAACGGCGCGTATATGACGACCAAGGGTTTGACACAAGTATTTGAGCTATCACTTGACGATAAACTTACGAATTGTCATAAATCGTTCCGTGTACCAAACATGCGGCCCAATCATCACCGGGTGGCTTGCGGGAGGTGCAGAAATGAGGTATCTACATTATTATTATTATTATTATTATTATTATTGTTATTGTTATTGTTATTGTTATTGTTATTGTTATTGTTATTGTTATTGTTATTGTTATTGTTATTATTATTATTGTTATTATTATTATTATTAGTCAGAATTCTCATTAAAATAGGAATAAGTTTCTTACAAAAGAAGAACTAGCTAAATGACCAACACTACCATACATAAAACCCGAGCTGATCAACCTAGAAGCAATTGGAGCATTTGGGAGTTAAATATCCCATTACTCCAAGCATACATACGAACACAAACAACGTACTTAATCCTGGTTAACAACTTGCTTACATCCCTGCTCACTCCATCAAAAACCCTTAAATTACGCTCTTGCCATAAGAAGTAGATGACAGCAGCAATGGAACACCGTGCAAGTTTTGATCTCCAAGTCTGATTCCTACTAAGGGCAAGTTTATACAGTTCATGCTTTTAACTCAGAACATGCCTGGTAGTGCCCTGCCAATTTAGAACCTGCTGCATCAAGTCCTTTGAGTAGGAACAATAAAAGAACAGATGAGTACAAGTTTCATTAGCTTGGAAGCACAAAACACACCTATTAACAAGGAGGACCCCTCTTTTGCAAATGTTGTCCACTGTTACCAGAGCATTATGAGCAGCTAATGTAGCAACAAAAGCGTGCTTGGGGAGAACAATGGCATCCAGGATGGGCTTCATCCATCTAAGATCATGATGTGTCCCATGAAAAATAGAATACACCTACTGCAAAGGCAGCTTACCCTTGGTAGCCCAGACCTGAAATAAACATTTAGCCTCATCGATAGTACCAACCTTAGTGACAAATTCATCCCTGATGACAAGAATCTGTTGCCAAATAAGAGACAAACAGGCAGTGGCTTCAAGATTCCAACCAGAGTGCTGCTTGAAAATGTACTCTTTGGACCACTTAAGCCAGATAAAAGTACAATTGTGATTATAAGACCAAAACATCTTTAATAATAGCGTTTTATTCCAACCCAGCACCTCCCTAATATCAAAACCTCCTTGTATTTTGCCCCTGCGAACTTTGGACCAGCTATAGAACACCATCCTTCATTTATTATTATTATTATTATTATTATTATTACTATTATTACTACTATTATTACTACTACTATTATTATTATTATTATTATTATTTAGTTATTATTATTAATATATTATATTATTAATAATAATGTTATAATTTATATTACTAATATATTATTATTATCAATACTATATTTATTATTATATTACTATTTTATATTTTATATATCTTATTAGATTATTATTATTATTATATTATATTATATTAATATATTATTATTATTAATGAAGAATATTATTATAATATTTATTATTATTATTATTATTGGTATTATTGTTATTATTATTAGTATAAACTTTTTATTATTATTTCAGTTGAGTTCAGTTCAGTTCAGATAAGTTCAGTTCAGTTCAGCTCCATTAAGTTCAGTTCAGTTTAGTTCAGACAATTTATGTCCAAAAGAACAAGTCCTAAGTCAGTTTTCGTAGAAAAAATAATTAATGGATTAAAAAAAGGTCTTAACTATTTCTTCTGTTTTAGTTTAGGATCTGAACATCTGACTTTTTTTTTTTTTTTTTTGTTAATTTGAGACTTTAATAAATTAATAAAACCTTATATAATCGAGTAAAAAAGTTAATATCAATGTTTGTTTGTTCACATTTCCTTTTATCAATCTTTGCAAGATCGGGAGTCATTTATTAACAAACTTATACGACATAAATCAATTTTTTTACAAAATAAAAAATCCAACTTATTAGGAATTACCGGGATGGTGTATTAGTTCCATAAATTAAAACTTTGATCTAACTCATATTCGATTTGACACCCAAAATAAGACTCGAACTTGACCCAAATCCTAACAGTACCTGACTCGAATATTTATTGCTTCATGCTGGCCATGATCAAATAACATAAAATACCTTACTCGATAATTACTCAAACCATAAATGAACGAGATAATATAATATGATCCGAGTTCTTGAAAATACGAAATGATTCAATCCAAATTGACCCGACTTGCACCCCTCCCAGTTGCCCGTTTGTTACCCATGCGTGTTAAGGTGAAAAATACAACAACGCATATTTTTCGAAGAGTTTGCAAATGATTTTTTTAGTCTAATATCATTTGAAGTTGTTCATAAACATATGGCATATATCTTTAATATATTGCATAAAATTGTACCTACCATTTGCAATACATTCTAATATTCTATAATGTAGTTTGTATTATATTAATCAATACATATATACAAATCAAGAACTTTTTGAGCGATATTAAAGAGTTCAACTTTTTTAGAAATCCTAACAAGAGTAGATTTTGAAACAAATTTACTAAAATTATCCTAATAAAAGTAGATTTAATATTTAAAACAAAATTTAATAAAATTATCCTAATATAAGTAGATCAAATATATCTTAATAAAATTATCCTAATATAAGTAGATTACAATTATCAAACACATAACAAAAAATTATTATAGGCCAAGTTATCATTTTTATTTTTTTCATACTTATGGTCTCATACATTTGTAGTTTGTATTCCCGCATCAAAATTCAACAAGTTGATGGATAAATAATGAATTTATCTGATTAAAGTGTTATGTTAAGATGATGTAATTTGTAGTTACACGAAGTATAAACTACGGTTATTTCATGAAAATATAATCACAAAATAATCATTGGAGTGTGTATATAAATCATACATGCCTCGATACACATTCAAGTGATCAATACATATAAAATGATTTACCGATCTATATATGTTACTCCCTCCCTCCTGGTCAATAGTTTACAATTATTTTATACACGATTATTAAAGTAATGAGAGAGGAATGAGTTATAATTATTAAAAAAGAAAAAAATCAAAAGTAACTCGAAATGAGAAGGAAATAAAATGGTCCCCACCCACATGAGTTTGAATAGTAAACTTACTAAAAAATAAAGTGTAAACTATTTGACTGATTCACCTTAAATTAGAAAGTATAAACTATTAATCGGGTTGGAGGGAGTACTATTTTGTTTCATTAATTTATACTATATAAGATTGTGTAGATCATTAGATCGTAGAGGAACGAAACCGAGAATAACTGAAGTAAAATTTGGTGGTTTGAACAACTTAAAGCTTGCAGCAACTCATAGTATTATTAATATATGATGAACTGATGATCAATTGTAATCTAACCATTACATAATATTGATTTCTTCTTAGGTTCATTTTCTAAGGATACAATTATACTTAATTCACAATTTTTTCTTAACTTCAACACGGAAAACAAAAAAATTAATTACAATGCAGAAAATCAAAACTTTTTTTAACCATTTAGAGTTTGAGTGTTGGACTCATGAAAAATTGGAAAGATTAAAAGAATAATAGTAGGTGCTACTCTAAATACACAATGTAACTAATTATATGATATATTAATAACATACAAAGTACTTATTCATATACTATATCCCAGATTTCATTAGTCATACTAAAATTGAAAAGTTAACTGAAACATAAAAAAAGTAGCTTAAAAGGTAACTGAAAAATTAGGAATTGATAAGTTAACTGATTAAATAAAAAGTGTTTGGAAAACTAACCGAAAGGTAGTTGTTTTTTAGTAAAATGACATAAAAGGACTTAGTAGGTACTCCATAGTTAATTTTTTAAATTGAAGGATTAAAAATAAGAAACAAGTAACTTATTACTCACATGATACTCTTATTTTTATTTGGTAAATAATTTATCTACCAAATACTTATAAGAAATTAAGATAAATGAAATTTTGGTGAAATAAGCTTAAACTTATTTCTTAGAAACAAAAGTTAAATATGAGATTTTTCATAATCTCCCGACCTTACTCATGCCAAATTAATTTCTTATTTATGTCTGCCCATCTTTAGTTGCTTTTGAGCCTATTGTTATGAGTCGATCTCAAGTTCCTTTTAATTTTATAGACTTGATTGATAGAATAAATAACTATTGGTTTAGAATAAATATTAGCAATTAGACGTTATAACACAAATTACAAATATACTCTATAATAATCATGGGGAACAAAATAATAAGCAATTGGTTCAAAATAAATAAACGTTAGTTTTTTACATAAGAATAAAAATTGTAAACTCTACAATAAGAAGAAGGATGCTTGATAAAAAGGGAAAATCTATCACAAGTGTCCAATTATGTCGCATTTGTCTTGGATGCAGTGAATATAAATAAAGTTTTAGAATCAAACTGAGTTTTAAACGATGACAACCATGAGTATTAGACATGGGTAAAAATATTATGAGAATTATTTGTGAAAGTTATAGAATAAACGACAAAAGATCTCCACAAGTTGAGTCGGTTATAGTTTGGAAACTTTTTACCCGCGACAGGAAATATGACAACTAGGGAGCATATAATTTTTCTATTAAATACGGGTATGACTGTGAGATCCCTGAAAAAAATATCCTTTTTAAAAATAAGTAAATAATATTATGGAGTCGCCAGTAGATTTTATAAAAAAACATACAAAAATAAGTTAACGGAAAAGGCCCATTTTGATCCCTGGAATGGGGACTGATCCGTCACTCCGGTCTGAACCAAAGATTGCGGATTCGGGGATAAAGGTACGATCAGGGAAGGTGTTAGGCACCCGGATCGCCAATCAAACTGACGACCTCTACTATTTATTTATAATATTATATATTTGACGAAATTTATCGAAATAGTACAAATTATTTACAAAGAACAAATAAATTAGGTTAGTTTATATACAATAAATAGAGAAAATAAATAAAAGACAATAAAAGAATTAGATAAAAAGAAAGAGTAAATAAAAACTTATTTGATGTCGGTACCCTCATGCCTATCTGGATGTTTGACTATTAATGAATTTCGACTTTGTCGTTAATTATTGGCTCTTATGCGCTTATATAGAAACTGGGACAATTTATTGTGTGTGGTTTGATTTGAAATTGAGACGGCTGTCTGGGAGTATTGAATTTCTGGTCTTGAATTGGATGTACGGTATTTGTTTGTGTAAGTCTCGTATGTTTGTATGTCTCTTTGTACGTCTTTATTTATAGTCTTTGGTTGCTGAAGTTTACTAGGATAATGATTACTTGTACATCACGTTCCAAGCCTCTTGATTTTCTATCTTTTCATTGTTTTCTTATCTTTTCATTGTCTAAATTGTTTGGATGTACACTATCAATTATAGAATTCTAGAGTGGTGAGACAATCCAAGTCAGCTTCCTTCACCCAAACCATTGTGTACGTATTTCCTCGTAATTAATCTTGTTAGTTAACTTTTCTTTTAGTATTTTGGCCCACATGAAAATAGGCATCAGACTTAGACAAGGGTGTTAGGCCCAAATATGGATATTCTCGCGTGTTCTAATCTGCGCAATCCATCGCAAAACGTAATAGACGTGGTCATATAGGGGAAGGTCAATTGGTAGTTTTATGCCATTTTGAGTGATTTATCGGGAATTAAGCGTAAAGAGCCTTTAATTATAACATTGTCAATTTTCATTTAGTCATTTAATTTTAGCCTCATCGGGTAACCTTAAGGCTAGGTAGACAACTTTGAGGTGTCTACAGAAGCCCCCACTTTGACCGAGTCTGAGTAAGACGAAGGTCAAAGTAGTCCGGTCGGGACAGATAAAGGATAAGAAACGTACCTGGGCTTCTTACATTACCTGTTTGTAGTAGCTGGAAACTGGACTGGCTTAGCAAAACTTTGTTTTACTAATCTGAAGCTGGAACTGGTGCAACGAAACTTTGTTTTGTTGGTCTGAAACTGGCATAGTGAAACTTTGTTTCACTGGTTTGGAACTGGTATAGCCAAACTTTGTTTAGCTTGTCTGGAGACAAAACTTTGTTTTGTCAATCTGAAATGGAGCTGGTAAAACTTTGTTTCACCATTCTGGAAACTGGTATGGCAAAACTTTGTTTCGCCGGTCTGGAGTCTGGTAAAGCAAAACTTTGTTTTGCTGGTCTGGAATCTGGAATAGCCAAACTTTGTTTAGCTGGACTGGAATCTGGAATATCTAAACTTTGTTTAGCTGGTATAGCTAAACTTTGTTTAGCTGATCTGGATCTGGTAGAGTGAAACTTTGTTTCGCTGGTCTGGAATCTGTTTAAGCAAAACTTTATTTCACTTAAGAGTGTACCTGCAAAATCTGATTTCACAAGCTCGAATGCGTGTCAGGGCCCGCCGACCGAGTAATTCAATTTTTTATTTTGAAAAGGGATTAGAATGTAAAATTTGATTTTACAAACTAGGATTTGCAAAATTTTATTTCGCAAAGAGGAAAGTTCAAAAAATTTTATTTTAAGAACTCAAATGCATGTCAGGGCCTGCCGGCCAAAGGATTCAAAATTTTATTTTGAAAAAGGATGGATAAGATCGTAAAATTTTATTTTACAAACTTAGATGCATGTCAGGGCCCACCGACCGATAAGAGTGAAAAAAGGGCAAGTTCAGAAAATTTTATTTTAAGAACTCAGATGCATGTCAGGGCCTGCCGACCAAAGGATTTGAAAATTGCAAAATTTTATTTCGCAAAAAGGTAAGTTCAGAAAATTTTATTTTAAGAACTTAAAATGCATGTCAGGGCCTGCCGACCAAGATGAATTTCAAAATTTTATTTTGAAAAAAAGAGTTGAAAATCGCAAAATTTTATTTCACGAAAAGGGCTAGGAAATTTGTGATTGATTTTGAAACTGGCAAAATTTTACTTTACGAGAAGATGAGACTGTGGGGTAATATCCGTATACTACCCTATAAAAATAGGACTATAACGCAAATTTTACATGTGATTAATAGTCATAAAACGAAAAACAAGATGAAACAATAAAGATCAAGGAATAACCTTCGGTCCTAGTGCAATAAGGCAATGAGAGATCAAAGTAGACCTCCTCCTAAATGATGCACCCAAGATTGTCCGAGAAATGCCCTTGTGCTAGAAGGAATCCTCTAATTGCCTTGCAATATAGAGAGGATTGTTTTGTGAGTTTTGGTTAGATGTGAGATCCGAATTTTGAGAGGCACAATTCTCAAAACCCTAAAAATTTTTAGCAAATGAATTAGGTCTCAAGTGAAGGAGAAAGCTCTCCTTATGACTCCCCTAATTCGGCCAAAACCGAGTGGACAAGGGGGAAATGGGCTTCCATTTTCTCCTTGTTTTTAACTCGTGGTCCGAGGCTTCAAATGTATACAACGCGGTGTTTATTATATACTGTCATCGGTTATCGGATATTAAATCATCAACTAATAACACGTATTAGTTGAATTATTAATACATGTCCGACAAAGACAATATTGTATCATTATATTCAATATACATTTAATTAAATATAAAACGCTTATATTCAATTTTACGAATTAACCGCTTAATTCGTCTTAGCCATTATTATTTAATCCGTATTAAATAAAATATCTCAACATCACATTTTCGACTAATTATTAGTCAAATAACTCAGACTAACTGGTTAGTCAAAATTGGCATCTACATGACTGTATTTTCATACCGTCACATCTCTCAAACGTATCCTATAGGTGTGACTTTTAGGGACCAGTTGATCACCGCCATCTGTATGACAATAACGTCAAACTTATCTAGCAAGCCAACCGTTATTGATAAACGTGGACCAACTGATAATAATACCAAAAGTATGCCCTTTGATCCTTTTAGAGATTTATAAGTCCTTGCACTAACTGTTAAGGACACCAACCCCAACAAGCTCCCACTTGTCCGTACAAGTGTATGTGCAATGACGTTATCCGCACTAACTGGAGGACACAAGCTCCAACAAACTCCCACTTGTCCGTACAAGTGTATGCATGTGCGATAACCGATTCTCATATTCATTTAAAATTTCTCCCACTCAATGTAAAACAATTTGCAGATCTGGATCCACAAAGGTCGTATTTTACAATCGATCTGGATCAAGAGTGGTTTCCCCGACTAGAGAGTAACTTAACTGATAAAACGAATCCGTATCCGAGCATGGCCATGCATTTCGATTCTGACTCCTCGAGTGGCCCCGAGAAATATCGAGTACCTGATAAAGGCTGAATATTTCCTTCAACTTGAACTCCTTCCGATCTAAGCACAAAGATGAAATGACCCGGAAAAATCTACTTGGCCCCCTGTTACGGATGACCGTGAGAAAGAAACCAAAGTCACCCAAAATCCGCCTTAGTCTCAAGAGACAGTCGATAGTCAAAAGAATCGACTCTTAGGATCACCATGGAGGTCCTATCCACGACCGGCACCGAATGTTATAAAACATTTAGGACTCCACGTCGATGTCACAATTGTGTCCTACGATATATCCGTATAAATCGCCTCTCGTGATTGGTCACAACCGGTTGACTTATGGCTCGTTGAACCCACCATCAACCAACGTCACAAAATAATTGCCAGAGTTATCAGCTCATGTGGGCAATTAAGGACTGAAAAATATAATGTTCGTTCAGTTCACTTTGTGGTGTTCAAAATTTGTCGTACAAATCCACATGAAAAACAAAATATATATAAAATATCAAAACGATGATGTTGTATAGAGTACAAAAGCGAATGAATCTAATCCATAAAAGAGTACTACAACTTAGGAACACGTTTAATTCCCATGGAATTAACGTGCCCTTCATGCTTATCTTGTCGTAATGCTTTAGTGAGAGGATCTGCTATGTTATCATCGGTAGCAATCTTGTCTATCACTACTTCCTTTTGCTCCACGTAATCTCGGATTAGATGAGCTTTCCGTTGTACATGTCTAGACTTGTTGCTAGACTTTGGCTCCTTAGCTTGGAAGATGGCACCACTATTGTCGCAATAGATGGTGATCGGGTCATTCGAACTAGGCACTACAGATAGTCCATGTAAGAATTGACGCATCCATATCGCTTCCTTTGTAGCTTCAGACGCGGCATAGTACTCGGACTCAGTCGTAGAATCTGCTGTAACAGTTTGTTTCGAACTCTTCCAGTGATTGCAGCGCCATTAAGAGTAAAAACGAATCCAGACCGAGATTTCGAGTCATCTCGATCCGTTTGGAAGCTAGCATCTCACGAATCGGTTGCGCATAGCTTTTGAGAGCCTCCATAAGTCAATGCCCAAATTATTAGTCCTCCAGAGGTACTTAAGAATGTTCTTGACAGCCAGCCAATGTGATTCACCGGATCTTTGTTGGAATCGACTTGTCATACTCAATGCATATGCCACGTCCGGACGTGTGCATATCATGGCATACATGATTGATCCTATAGCCGAAGCATAAGGAATCCGTGCCATGCGCTCTTTCTCTTCCGGTGTCTCTGGTGCCTGAGACTTGCTCAAATGCACCCCTGGAGCCATAGGAAGAAACCCCTTCTTGGAGTTAGTCATGCTGAATCTCTCTAGGACTTTGTCTATGTAAGACTCCTGACTGAGAGATAACATCCGTCGTGATCTATCTCGATAGATACGGATGCCCAGAATTCTTTGTGCCTCTCCCAGATCTTTCATCTGGAAATGGTTTTTCAACCATACTTTCACCGAAGTTAAGAGAGGTATGTCATTCCCAATCAGGAGTATGTCGTCAACATACAATATTAGGAAAACAATCTTGCTCCCACTCGACTTGATATATAGACATGGTTCCTCGACCGATCGAGTAAATCCATTTTCTTTTATCACTTGGTCGAAGCGATGATTCCAACTCCTTGATGCTTGCTTAAGTCCATAAATGGAACGCTTAAGCTTGCACACTTTCTTAGGATGTTCTGGATCGATGAAACCTTCGGGTTGTACCATGTACAACTCTTTCTCCAAAAAACCGTTTAAGAAGGCGGTTTTCACGTCCATTTGCCAAATTTCATAGTCATGAAAAGCGGCGATCGCTAAGATAATCCGAATGGAACGCAGCATGACTACGGGTGCAAAAATCTCATCGTAGTGCAAACCTGGCACTTGGGTGAAACCTTTAGCAACTAGTCGTGCTTTGTAGATATCTTGTTGACCTTCCACAGAATGCTTTATCTTGTAAAGCCATTTGCATTGAAGGGGACGAACCTTAGCAGGTAAGTCAACAAGATCCCACACGTTGTTCTCATACATAGAGTCCATCTCGGATTTCATGGCCTCAAGCCATAGCTTCGAGTCGAATCTGGTCATGGCACCTTTATAGGTTGCGGGTTCACTACTCGTTAAGAGTAGAACGTCATCTATGTCATGTTCCTCGACCATACCAATGTATCTGTCCGGAGGAATAGAGACTCTTCCCGACCTCCTAGGTTCCTCAGGAATATTCACCGCAGCCGGGATTGAAGGAGTGGGTTCCTCCAATAGTTGCTCGGTACTTGGTTCTGGAATCTCCGACAATTCGAAGGTTCTATCACTCTTTGCATTCTCGAGAAATTCCTTCTCTAAGAATGTCGCACTAGCCGCAACAAAAACACGTTGTTCGGTTGGCGAATAAAAGTAATGACCAAGCGTTCCTTTAGGATAACCTATAAAGTATGTCTTGACCGATCGCGGGCCGAGCTTATCCTCGTGTCTCCACTTGACATAAGCCTCGCAGCCCCAAACCCGTATAAAGGACAAGTTAGGGACCGTTCCCTTCCATAGTTCATATGGAGTCTTGTCAACAGCTTTAGACGGACTTCGGTTAAGTATTAGAGCAGCTGACAGAAGAGCATAACCCCACAATGAGTCAGGCAACACGGTGTGACTCATCATGGATCGAACCATATCAAGTAGTGTTCGATTTCTCCGTTCGGACACACCATTCAGCTGAGGTGTTCCAGGTGGAGTTAACTGTAGGGCAATCCCACAATCCTTTAGGTGTTGATCAAACTCGTGAGAAAGATACTCGCCACCACGATCTGAACGTAGTGTTTTAATCTTTTTACCTAATAGGTTCTGTACCCTATTTTGGTATTCCTTGAATTTCTCAAAGGATTCACTTTTGTGCTTCATTAAGTAGACATAGCCATATCTACTTAAATCGTCCGTGAAAGTGATGAAATACCTATAGCCTTCTCGTGCGGTGATTGACATAGGTCCACATACATCCGTGTGTATGAGTCCTAATAGGTCAGCAGCGCGCATTCCAACACCTTTGAAGGAAATCCGAGTCATCTTGCCGATGAGACATGATTCACACGTGCCAAATGATTGAAAATCAAAGGCCGAGATAGCTCCATTTTTGATGAGCTGTTTTACGCGTTTCTCATTAATGTGTCCCATACGGCAGTGCCATAGATACGTTTGATCTTTGTCACCAACCTTTAACTTTTTATTCATTACGTGTAATATTTCCGTGGTCTGATCTAAAACATAAATTCCGTTCAAGGAGACTGCCTTGCCATAAATCATATCGTGTAAAGAGAAAATGCAAGCATTATTTTCTATTACAAATGAAAAACCAAGTTTGTCAAGTGCAGAAACTGAAATAATGTTTTTCGAAAGACTAGGAACATAATAGCAATCATATAATGACAACTCAAATCCGCTAGGAAGCTGGATCACATATGTCCCCTTTGAGATGGCAGCCACTCTTGCTCCATTCCCAACACGCAGGTCCACCTCACCCTTTACGAGGGGTTCGATGTTTCGGAGCCCCTGCACATGATTACACAGATGAGAACCACAACCAGTATCAAGTACCCAAGTTCCGTAACTTGCGTGGTTAATCTCAATCATATGAATAAAAGTAGAAGAGAGAGAAGACATACCAACAAAGTTTAACACGACCGCCTTTAAGTCCTCATGATAAACAGGACATGTACGCCTCCAATGCCCAATCTTGTGGCAATGATGGCATTCCATGTTTTCATTCTTGCTCTTTGTCGTGCCCGATGAGGTGCTCGACTCACCAGGCCCACTCTTACCTGAACCCGACTTCTTGAACTTCGGTTTACCTCTTCGCTAGGTTCGCCTCGAGCTTTGCCCTTACCTTTCCCCTTGTTTGACACAACGAGAACATCCTGTTTCAAGCTCCCACTGAACTTCATGTCCTTCTCGGTGCGTACGAGAAGGGAGTGCGATTCATGTGGGTTTTCTTCAAATCATTCATATAGTAATTCGCTCTAAATTGCGAAAAACCATCGTGGAGTGAATGAAGCATGCGGTCGATAACAATGTTCTCGCTGATGTTACAATCAAAGGTCTCGACTTCTCGACATTCTCAATCATGCTGAGAATGTGTGGGCTAACCGGTTGGCCCTTCGGGAGTCTCGCATCAAAGAAGCGAGTGGTATGCTCATAGGTCACGATTCTCGGTGCTTTCGAGAATTCCTTAGTGAGCGTGGTGAAAATCTTGTTTGCACCATGGGCTATGAAGCGTTTCTGCAAATTGGATTCCATTGCAAAAATGAGTACGTTTTTAATCGCACCCGCTTCCATACAGAAATCATTAAACTTGGTGATTTCAGCAGCTCTAGCCGTGGGACCTGGGTTTGCCGGGAGGGGCTCTAATAGATATTTGAGCTTCCCATCGCCAGCGGCGACATTCCGTAATGCCGCCTCCCGCCTCTCGAAGTTTGATCCATCATTCTTCGATCCGAGTAGACCGATTCATCCGATTCATGAAGATCCGAAGCCAGGACTCACGGTCCAATGTGGCACTTGGCATTGGGTTATTAGTAGAACCACCATTTGTTATTTGCGGTTTAAAAGTTCGTGATCTACACTGAAAAAGAAAGAAAAACAAAAACGAAATAAGCAACTCATCGAGGTGATTTAAGTCTATTTAAAATTCATTTTAACGTGTAGACTCAATGCACTTGCATAATTGATCTCCCTCAAGAATGATACAAGTGATCCCAAGACTCAATTTCTGTAAATTGATAAGCCAACTTTGTTTTAGCTAATTCTTCCGTAAGAACTCTTGGTCGATAGATTTCCGTAAATCCTATCTTTAGTCCACCATAGTCACAAGATCGTTTAGTGACCATAGTGTTGAGATAAAATAGGTCAATCGGTTCCAACTTACCCGACGTAGAAGGGGTCATATTATGCCTACCGACGAAGAAGGGACTCATTGGAGTTTGACCTATAAAGACCGTTCTCAATTTTTGTTTATACGAGGAAGATCCCATCAACTAAATTATAATTCATATTAAGTGAACGAATAACTAGCGTCTGCGTGAATGAATTAATTTGGGTGATGGCTTAAAATCATGTGACATGCGAATGTCAAAGAAAACTAACTCGTGACCTCTATATGTGTCAGTTTTCATACAATTATTAGGTGGTTTGGTTTTTAGGCGGAATATGATGCATACTATCGTTACAAAAAAAAAAAAAATAAATGAATGCAATACGTAAAAATAAATTCCTAGTGTGGCCTATCCTAATAAAAAGAACATAAAACAACTTTGGAATCCACCGTTGGACCCGAGAAGCTTGTCTTGATGTTCCATCTTGATCCAAGTAGCGGGAGTGAGCATCCGGTCTCCGTCTTTAGTCTTCTCAAAATTACAATTAAAATTTACAAATATAAACCTATTTACATTCTAAATAAAAACTGTAATTAAAAGAAATAAAAATGGAGATACGAGATCTCAAAATACAACCAAGACCGTGTTCCATCATTACGGTAACACGTTCTACTAAGGCCACACTAAGTTACAACCGTTTGCAAAAATAAATAAATACGTAATTAAAAGCATTCAAATTTAAACAAGAACGATAAATTAAAATGCATCAACTAAAAATTAAATTTATTCGTGACATAATTCCGTAATTATGTTAAATTTTTATCCAAACCACCAAAGATAATTAAAATTACATGACAAAACCGCTTTAGTCAAGTTAATTTTAATCCGAGATAATCCGTTACAATAAATCGTTTTAAAGTAACTTAATTTTACGTGGGTGAACCGTTTCACTATCAAGCGAGAGCATAAAAACCGTTTTATGCATTAAAAAGGGCCGAAAGAAAAAAAACAGAAATTTTTTTTTTTTTCTTCTGTACTGCTGTACGTGAACAGTACCAGTACCCAAAAATTTTTTTTTTTTTTTTTTTTTTTTTAAATGCTGTATAAAACCGAGAGCATCAAAAATCCAAAAAAAAAATTTTATACGGCTCAAAATCGTGAGCAACTAAAGATCAAAACAAAACGGTTTGATAAAACACAATTGCAATTTATTCTAATCCGGATTAAAACAAAAATTACAATTGACATGTTCTTCACATATTGTTGTAATTATCGTTTAAAACAACAATTCGCAAAGAACAAAACGAAAACAAACAATAGATCGAATGATCTAACGAAATGTGTGGCACGCAAAACGAAAACAAGGAAAAACAGGCCGTGAACAAGAGGCCACACGGTTTTCAAGAAAATTTTCGAGACAAAAAATTGTGCCACACTAAATTTTATGCAATCATTTTGATAGATCTTTAACATATTGCGATGAATATCGATTACAAAACAATATGCAAAGATCAAAATGAAAACAAAACAAAACCAACCATCACCGTGTATACAAGACACGGATCCCAAGGCACAAAAACAACAAAAAAACGCAGCAAAAAAAAAAAATTGCCGAGCCAAAAAAAAATTTGTGCCGTGAGAAAAAAAATGCAGCCGAGACAAATTTTTAACCAAAAATTATCGATTCATAAATCGTTTGATGAAAAACACATATAAAAATTTACGTGGCCTCGCTCTGATACCACTTGTGGGGTAATATCCGTATACTACCCTATAAAAATAGGACTATAACGCAAATTTTACATGTGATTAATAGTCATAAAACGAAAAACAAGATAAAACAATAAAGATCAAGGAATAACCTTCGGTCCTAGTGCAATAAGGCAATGAGAGATCAAAGTAGACCTCCTCCTAAATGATGCACCCAAGATTGTCCGAGAAATGCCCTTGTGCTAGAAGGAATCCTCTAATTGCCTTGCAATATAGAGAGGATTGTTTTGTGAGTTTTGGTTGGATGTGAGATCCGAATTTTGAGAGGCACAATTCTCAAAACCCTAAAAATTTTTAGCAAATGAATTAGGTCTCAAGTGAAGGAGAAAGCTCTCCTTATGACTCCCCTAATTCGGCCAAAACCGAGTGGACAAGGGGGAAATGGGCTTCCATTTTCTCCTTGTTTTTAACTCGTGGTCCGAGGCTTCAAATGTATACAACGCGGTGTTTATTATATACTGTCATCGGTTATCGGATATTAAATCATCAACTAATAACACGTATTAGTTGAATTATTAATACATGTCCGACAAAGACAATATTGTATCATTATATTCAATATACATTTAATTAAATATAAAACGCTTATATTCAATTTTACGAATTAACCGCTTAATTCGTCTTAGCCATTATTATTTAATCCGTATTAAATAAAATATCTCAACATCACATTTTCGACTAATTATTAGTCAAATAACTCAGACTAACTGGTTAGTCAAAATTGGCATCTACATGACTGTATTTTCATACCGTCACATCTCTCAAACGTATCCTATAGGTGTGACTTTTAGGGACCAGTTGATCACCGTCATCTGTATGACAATAACGTCAAACTTATCTAGCAAGCCAACCGTTATTGATAAACGTGGACCAACTGATAATAATACCAAAAGTATGCCCTTTGATCCTTTTAGAGATTTATAAGTCCTTGCACTAACTGTTAAGGACACCAACCCCAACAGAGACTTTATGAGAAAGCCCCCACTTTGGATGAATCTGGAAGATGAATGACAAAGTAATTGACTGGAGATCTGGAATAGTTAGTGAAAAATATATGACACGTAAAATGCAAATGCATGTCCTAGATATGATGCAAAAAAATATTTTCTGAAAACATTTGAAATGAGTATTGAAAAAGTTTTTTATTTTTATTTTTTGAAAATATTTTGAAAAAGATGGGGTCTGACCCAAAAGTGATCCAAGTAGAAGGACTAGACACTACTACTCTTGAAATATCTCTGATGTGGAGAATATTTATCATTTTTATTTGACCTATTAATTTGAGTTATTCTTTGACGAGTTCTGCCCTCTTTACAGTAACAAGCTCTACTAATTAAGCAAAACTAATACCATAGAAACAAAATACTTGTATGACCGTATAAACTTAGTGTACATCCCCAGAATTCTTAGATGTTGAACGAGGGTGATAAATGGAATGGAGTAGATGGTTCTATGGTGTTAGAAGACACTAGAGACCTGTGTGCCCCTCTCACTCACCTAAATGATTGAAAGGATCGTCCCAAGGGGAATGGAGATATTGTAAATGTGGATTGACTCGTCTGAAAAATGAAAAATGACTACTCTGCAATTTGATTGCAAATTTGACTGGAATTGTTTTTTGCCTTGTGGATTTTTGAGACTTTTGACATTGGATTTGATTGCAACTTTGGCTGGAATTTTTTTGTCTTGTGAATTTTTAAGTCTTTTGACACTGGATTTGTATCTCGTTTAGATCATAATTTTGCTCTTTGAATATTTGAGAGTCTTGAAACTGGATTTGAATCTATTTGAGATCATTTTGGTCTTTGACTTTTGAGACTTTTGTCACTAGAGTTGATTGTAACTTTGACTGAGTATTTTTGTTGACATATGAGAGTCTTTACTGTGAGTATTTTTGATCTTGTATTGGAATTTGGACTCACATCTTAAGTTTATTTTAAGGGACTAGTTGTCACCTATAATACAACACGGAGTGCGCGCTCCCGTGTCTTATTTGGTATGTTTGGACACGGGTGTACCGAGAATCAGGTTTGAATATTTTTGAGCTAATTTTCTAGCACCAATGGGAGTGAATGATAATATTTGCTAAAATGGTCGATCATATGAGATTGTGCTCATCTGGTAGTCATTTGAGATATGGGAAATTGACAAATTTGGTATATAGAGAGTGGTGCTCATTTAAACTAGTAGCCACATGAAGTATGGAAAATTAACGAATCAAGTAGAAAGATGGAATCTCCAAACCTATAGGTCACCTAGTTAGAGACACGGCGATCAAGGAATTATCACACCACAGAGATGGAAAAGATGGTCTAGTGCACGCCCTCGTTTAGGCTAACTCTAAGAGGTCGACTGATCTACACTAAAAAGATACGACCTAAAGTATTTCAAGTCTATTTTATTAGTAGAACAAGTGACTAATAAAAATGACATATGCTCGTATTTATTTATTTATTTATGTAACTCTAAAAGGACAAGGATGGTCCTATTTTAACTAGACACTTAATCTAGACCAAGACTCAATTGATAATGCCAATAAGTTTGAATTAACTTTCTTATTTGATCGAGAAGACTTGTGACTAATACTCCCTTGTTATGGTTCATTAGATTACTCCTTAGTTAGCCAAAGGGTCGTTCAAGAATAGGTTCAAAAGCAATAGGATTGTAAAGCATTTGATAATAATCACCTTTTAGAAGACAAAAGTATACAAATTGATTGACGTCAGATTAGTATGTATGTTTAGGTATTTTTACCCAAGTCGATTAATTAGGGTCAATGTAGTCTTACTCGTTGGTTGGTTGTATGTTTACCCGTATGTCAATAAGTGAATAGAAAAATAAAGTGCGTAATGTAAATCAACACGTAAGATTTGGTGACGCGGAAAACCCAATGTGGGAACAACCGCGGGAGGGACGGTACCCTGCCAAGTATTGCACTATATGAATAGGAGGTTGATTACAATTATGGCACAAAGCTAATCCTGCTGGCTCTAGATGTCATGCCTGCAAGATCTTGGATGAATGTATATTATATGTCGAAATGTGATTTTGAATGTTGATGTGTGGATACGGGTGTGTTCCATGAATCCCTTCTTGATTTGCTCCTTTGGCTATTTATAGGGTAAGAACCCTAGACATGTCCTACCTCGAATATGGAAAGGGAATATAATTTCCATAAGGACTCTTTCCAAACCCGGACTCCCTTCCCAATTCTCTCTGATCTCCCTAACTTCTCCCTGATACCTCTTTCCTTAATCCGGACGCCTTCTACGATGGGCTCCTAATCTTCTTTGAGCCCGTTTCCCCTTCCTCTAACCGCGGGCTTCCTTCCTCCTTATCACTCCGTCCATAGCTTTTATTTTATTAAGTGGGCCTTCTTTATTGTGCTATTTTTAGCCCAAACAGTTTTTCACCTGCTTCCTCCTCCAATCCTCCTCAGTCGGCTAACAGTATGTCTTCTGGTAAGACTTCTACAGCCGTTTTAATTTGCATGCTGTTTCTGCTGATGTTTTAAGCATTCTGTCGTCTGAGACTGTATATGCTTGCAGGTTCAAAAGTTCATCAGTTGGAAATCATCCTCCAAAGTGCCAAAAGAAAGAGACCTTCTGCTAGCCCTGATGTGGCCTCTGCCTCCAAGAGGAGTGCTTCTGCTGCCTCCTTCCAGACTCCTCCCATAATTTCCAGTTCTGCTGCACGTGAGCCCTTGGAGGTCGACCCGTTATCTCGCCATCCGCCTACTCCTCCTGCCAGTCCTCGTGCTTCGTCCAGCGGAGGCATCGTTGCTAATTTCCCAGAGGGCTTTGGGAATGTGGACAAGGTGCCGTACTGGCCGGAGATTGACCAGCTGCTCTACCCTCCTGTTGAGGAGACGTTTTCGGAGTTCTCCCCAGAGGAGATGGTTGAGAACGACGTGCACAATGCCTTCATGGTAAATATTCTTCGCCCTCTACCTGTTTGCCTGTCTGCTTTGCTTAGATTCTGCCTCTTGACTTCCTTGCTGACTCTTGATTTTTCCTGCCCCAGACCCTACAGTCTGCACTCTACAACCGGAAGATGATCAACATAGTGCAGACCACTAGCCGTGCTACCAAAGCCAAGAACCAGGAGCTGAAGGGGACTATTGCTGATCTGGCGCAGCAGCGGGCTGATCTGAAGGAGCGGGTGGTGGAGCTGAAGACTGAGCTTGCTGTCACCAAGAAGAAGCTGAAGGAGGGGGCGATCACCGCTCGCACTCGGCGGTGTGCAACACTTTCTCGACTCCTCAAACGCTCGATGAGAAGATCGGTGAGCCGATCTCCCCGGCCACCAATGTTGTTGCCTATGCTACCTGGCGGGGAAAGATCAGCGGGATGCGTGCTGCCCTCGCGGAGGCTCCTACCCAGCAGGCTATAGAGGAAGAGGAGAAGCAGCTGGAGATGCTCTACCCCACCCAACCTGATCTGAGTGTGCTGATGCCTGAAGTTGGGGAGGGGAATTCTCCTGCACTGGCTGAGCAAGCTGCTGGGGATGGAGCTGGAACATCCCAGGATGCTGCTGACGGAGCTCAGGAAGCTATGGCAGCTGAGGATGTGCAAGCTGGTGCGATACCTGAAACGGGGGGTCAGCAGGCAGAGGAGATGCCAGAGGTGGAGGTCATTAATGTGACCGATAATTAAATATTTTTATGTTTTGATGAACTTTTTGGCAGTCTGGCCCAGAGGTGGCAACCTTTGTAAGTTTTAAAACTCTTTCTGTGGTTGCTCCGCCGAGGTGGCGGTTAAACTTGGGGCCGTATTTTGGCCATATTTTGAAATGCCCCTTGTCATAGTTTGGCAAGGTTTTAGCTTACATATCGTGTGCTTGTTATTTATTTTCCGTGTTTTTAGGAAATTTGCCGTGTCACCGCTGACGATTTAGGGCGAGCCCCGTCAACCCGAAAAGGTCGACGTTCGACTCGGCTAGTCTGCCGTGTCACCGATGGCCGATTTAGGCATATCTTTAATGTAAGGAGGAGTGGCCTTGCCAATCTAGGAGGTCGATTTAGACCACTGGTCACCGAAAAGGCCGATCCAGACTAAGCTAGTCGCCGTGTCGCCTGGATGGTCGATTTAGGCGTATCTAGCTTTTGGACTACTTAACCTTGTTCATGACGCAAGGTGTGTTCATCTCGTTTAAAGCCGACAGGGGCGTCATTGAGGCAAGTTTATCGTCATTCTAGGATCGATGGAGACGTTGCAGGATTCTGGTAGCGCAGATATCCCTACGTTCCATGTTCGTGTGCATGCATGTCTTTGGGCCCGATTAATTGCGATTAGTGCGAGCTACGTCCGGGGGTGGTATCGGGGTAGCCGGATAAGTGTATTCAAATTTGTCAACCAGGCTCCCTTTCGTATGTTCCACATCCGCTGGTGAGGGTGCTTCTTGTGGAGAAAATAGGTTAGGCATGTTGGATTGCCGTGTGCCTTGTCACCCGCGTTGGCGATTGGCATCTGCTAGACATCCTTTCAAAGTACCATTGACACTAGGATTCAGAGTGATGTACTTAGAGAAGCCCGAAATAAGAAAATCTATTAAAATGATGTGAAGTACACGCGCCATCTCACGGGGATACCGAGCAATTGTGGTCCCGGGACGCCGCGGACCACAAAGATCTAATAGTAGTTTAAAGTTTTAAAAACAACTAGAGACACCAGAAATAAAAGTGAAATTGGCAGTATGCCTACTACCGGATTTTTATTTTAACTTTTAAAAGGTGTTTTGGCTTTTCATAGTACATTATTCTGAAAGCTAAAGTCTACTTATTATTAAAAGTAATATCTCTTCAGGTGAAGTATGTTCCATAGGCGTTGTATGATTTGACCGTCCATAGTCATCAGTCTGTATGCACCATGGCCAACAACTCCTTCTACCTTGTATGGTCCTTCCCATTTGTAGGCGAATTTGCCTGATTTTCGATTCTTGGTGTTTTGAAACACTTCTCGGAGAACCAGGTCTCCTACTTCCAGGAGCCTGACTTTCACATTCTTGTTATAACTCCTGGCCACAGACTGTTTGTAGGCAGCCAGACGTATTTTTGCGCTAGCTCGCAGCTCGTCAATCAGTGTCCAGCTTCGGTCATCTCTGTATTGTTCGCCCCCCTGTCATATTTTCATACCGTGAGTGGGAACTAGAACTTCGACGGAATGATCGCTTTCACGCCAAACACCAGTCAAGGGTGTTTGACCTGTTGCTATCTTTGGTGTCATTCTGTCTGACCATAACACTAGTGGCAATTCATATGCCTACTTTCCTCCTAACTCCTGTAACCTCCTTCTCAGATTGTCCATGATGATTTTGTTGCTGGATTCAGCTTGCCCGTTGGACTTCGGAGTCCTAGGTGCTGAATTTTTTAAGGTGATGTTCCACCTGGCACAGTATCCCTCGGTATCGTTGGAAATGAATTGTGAGCCATTATCACATATGATTTCTGATGGGATACCAAACCTGCAAATGATGTTTCATTTTATAAACGAAATGACTTGTTTATCTTTTACCTCTGTGAATGCTTCTGCCTCTATCCACTTGGAGAAGTAATCTGTCATTGCTAGCATCCAGGTTCTGTTTCCTGTGGCTCGTGGTAGAGGTCCTACTATGTCCATGCCCCATGCCATGAATGTCCAGGGGGAAATGATAGGGTGCAGGGGCTCTGCTGGCTGATGGATCATTGGTGCTGAGCGCTGGCAGGCATCACATTTACGTGCGTACTCTGCTGCATCTGCCTTCATTGTAGGCCAATAGTATCCCTGTCTGAGGGCTTTATTTGCCAGACTCCTACCCCCTGCATGGTTTCCACATTCGCCACTGTGGAGAGCATGCAACACAGTCTGTGCTTCTTCCTTGTCCAGGCACCGTAGGTAGGCGCCTGCTAGCGATTTTCTGAATATATCATCAATAAGTATGAATCTGGAGGCCTTCACTCTGAAAGCTCTCACTTCCTTCTTGTCATATGGTAGCCTGTTATGGCGCAGCCAGTCTAGGTAAGGTGTGTGCCAGTCGCCTACTTGATCGGCTACTTGGTCAGGCGTCTGCCTGTTTGGCTGGGAGTTCTCACCTTCCTCTGTAACTGCCTGGATTTCTTTCTCGCTCCGTGGATCCTCCAGTTCACCTCTGCCTATTTCGTCTGCCTTCTGGATAGAAGGCTCCAGCATGTGTGCTATTGGAATGCTGGATAGCTCTGTTGGTTTAAATGTTGCCCCCAGGGTTGCTTGCTGGGCGTCGCTTCCACGTTCTGATCTCTGGGGATCTGTTTAAGCTTGCAAGTTTCGAATTTCTGTTTTAACTCATTTGCTACTTTTAGGTATGCAATCATCTTCGAATCTCTGGCTATAAACTCATCATTCACGTGGTTGACTATTAATAGAGAGTCACTGGATATGAGCAGGTGCCTGACCACTAACTCCAAAGCTAGCTTGATTCCTAATATCAAGGCCTCATACTCTGTTTCATTGTTGGTTGCCTTGAATTCACATCTTACTGCTTACGCTATCAGGTCTTCCTGTGGTGACCGCAGGATTAATCCCACGCATGCCCCCCTTTGGTTGGAGGCTCCGTCAATATGCATCTGCCAGACTTCTGTCTCTTTGCTTCCTTCTAAGGTGAGGATCTCTGTATCTGCCGGATTCTGGATGGTTGGGCTGAAGTCTGATACGAAGTCGGCCAGTGCTTGTGATTTGATTGCTGTTCTGGTGTCATATTGGATATCCTACCCACTGAGGTGTACAGACCATTTTGACATTCTGCGTGACAGTTCAGGCTTCCTCATGATAGCTTTTAACGGGTAGTTGGTCACGACATGTATGATGTGGGACTCAAAATAGGGGCGCAGTTTGCGAGATGCTACTACCAATGCTAGTAATAACTTTTCAAGAGATGTGTACCTGGTCTCTGCTGGCAGCAGAGACTTGCTCACGTAGTATACTGGCTTCTGCTCCTTTTGTTGCTCCCTGACCAGGACAGCACTCACTGCCACTTCCGTGACGGCTAGGTATAGGAATAATGGTTCTCCTGGCTTTGGTTTCGACAGCAGCGGCGGGCTTCTAAGGTAGTGCTTCACCTCCCTGAAGGCTTGCTCGTGCTCAGAGGTCCATTCAAACATCTGGCTTTTTCTTAGTATGTCGTAAAACAGCCTGCATTTATTTGAAGATCTTGAAATGAACCTGTTCAGGGCTGCTACCTTCCCAGCTAGTCTTTGAACATCCTTAGGCTTCTCAGGTGATTCCAGCTGTAAGATGGCTTTGATCTGCTCGATGCTGGCCTCTATTCCTCTTTGGGTTACTATATAGCCTAAGAATTTGCTAGAAGATACGCCAAAGGTGCACTTAGATGGATTTAGCTTCATTTTGTAATCTCTGAGGGTGTTGAATGTTTCTGCCAGATGCCGCATATGATCTTTGGCCTTTTCTGATTTCACCACCATGTCATCAATATACACCTCCATTGTTCTTCCTATCTGTTCTTTGAACATTCGGTTAACCAGCCTTTGATATGTGGAGCCTGCGTTCTTTAGGCCGAATGTCATGACATTGTAGCAATATATTCCTCTTTCAGACATAAATGCTGTCTTCTCTTGATCTGCAGGATCCATCTTGATCTGATTGTATCCACTCCATGCGTCCAGGAATGTTAACATCTCATGTCCAGCTGTTGCATCCACCATTGCATCAATATGAGGTAGCGGGAATGGATCTTTAGGGCATGCTTTGTTGAGATCGGTGAAGTCCACACATACTCTCCACTTCCCATTCTTCTTAGGCACCACCACTACGTTAGACAGCCACTCTGGATATTTTACTTCTCTTATTTTCTTTGCTGCCAGCAGGCTATCTACCTCCTGGTTGATCACCTTATTTCTCTCCGCTGCAAACTTTCTTCTGCTCTGCTGGACGGGTTTACTCTTTGGGTCCACACTAAGCTTATGTGTTATGATGGACGGATCTATTCCTATCATGTCATCGTGTGACCATGCAAAACAATCCATGTTATCCTGTAAGAACTTGACTAGTTGCTGTCTTAAGTTTCCTGTGCATCCTGCTCCAATGAGCACGGTTCGTTTTGGGTGCAGCTTATCCAGGTTGATTTGATCCAGCTCTTCTGCTGGGGGTTCGATGTATTCGTCCTAGATAGGCTGCTTCTGTAATTGCTATGCGGGAGGGCTGACAGTGCACTTGAGTGCCTTCTTATAGCAACCTCTAGCTTCCTCCTGATCTCCTCTTATTGTTTCTACTCCCCATGGTGTGGGGAATTTTATGTGCTGGTGGTATGTTGAGGGGACTGCTTTCATCTGGTGCAACCATGGTCTTCCCAAGATGACGTTGTAGGTGGAGGGGCCGTCTATAACCAGATATCTGACTTGCTTGTTGACTCCTCCCATATAGGTTGGGATGACTATCTCGCCTAGTGAGCTAGCTATTTCTCCACTGAAGCCTACTAGCGGAATAGTCTTCTTCTGCAAATCCTTCTCGCTGAATCCCATATTTTCTATAGTTTTCAGCATGATTAGGTTGACCGAGCTTCCCGTATCTACCAAGACCTTTCTAACTGTGCAATTGGCCATCGATAAGGTGATAATAAGTGCGTCATGATGTTCTCGCTCGTCGTATGTATCTCCTTCATCAAAACTGACCGCTGGCAGGTCACTGTGTGAAATTTTGCAAGAATTGGCTGACATATCTCCTTTGATCTCTGTAGCACTGTTAGGCCCAAAATATGGATATGGGCTGACTTGGGGCAGCAGACCTGGGAGCGCCACGGGGTGCAGGATATCAGGGAGCCAGGGTGCCAGCATCGGCAAGTAGCGCAGGAAGTGGGCTTTGATCCATACGGACGAAGCTTGTGAAAGTCCAATGACTTGCGAGATCCGAAGAAAGGAGAGACCTACCCATTGTTGAATTTGGAATAACTTGGAGGGAAAGCAAGAAACCCTAACCCGACGAGCTCTCCTATATAAAGAGCTTCGATGCAGAGAAGAAGGATCATCAGAATATACGAGAATTGCACCTTAGCATTCATAGCAAGCATACGAACTGTATTTCCTCTCGAATTATAGTAAAAATATTGGTGGGATTCCGTCTCCCCCCGCGGTTGTTTCCCACATCGGGTTTTCCGCGTCACCAAAATTGCTTGTGTTCTTTATTTACATCGCACATACAAACTAACATACAACATTCAATCAATTCACAACATTGACCTAACGCTAAGGCCACTTTAACACTAAATTGGTAGAAATTTACCAAAACAGTTTGGCGCCCACCGTGGGGCATAGTGGTCGTCTCCGTTAGTCAGTCTACTCAACAATTAAAACATGTCCGGACACAAAGAAACAACCTCAGGCAACATCGGCGGCGCACCAGGAACACAGGTGCCGCCCTCTTCAGCAGCAACACAAATACCATCTCCCTCGGCAGCAGCAGTCGCACGTACAACTTCGGGTAAAATCACCACTGCTGCTCAGATACCAGCAGCCAAGCAAAGTCAGAGTTCCCAAGCCGCAGCAAGCCCATCCTCGGGAAAGGCTCAGATTAAAGATCCAGGATTCGCCCAGGGACAGCAGGGAGTCCCGCAATCAGAAAGGGGAGCACAACCCCGGCAACAAATTCAGGCACCTTCGAGTCCTACCAGCATCATGATAAGCGGATTGGACACATTAGCCAGAACCATCAGGGCTATGCAGAGCGAGAATAGGAGCATGAGATCCCAGATGGAGGAGGACAACAACCTCCTCCGAGCACAGATCAATGAATTAAGGAACCAGACCGCTAGTCCAGCCCCTGGGATGCAAGAAGACAGATTTGGAAGGCCGTCAGCAGAAAATAGGGATCGAAGGCAGCCACGGGTATTACCACGTGAAGTAGCACTTAGGCTGGACATGGAAGGAACACCACAGCCACCAGGAGGCCTGGTCCCAACAGGGTTGGGGGCACTAACACCAGATGAGGAACCAATGCGCCAGGAACCTACACCAACGTCAGACGTGCTGGGACCACAGAGAAGCAGGGCCACAATTGCAGTCCCAGTAACCAGGATGCCAGCTGCGAATCAAGGCGAATATACCTGGGAAGACACTCAGGTGGCAGCAACATCGCAGGCACGTCAAACAGAAATCCTGGAACAACGGAACTTCATACAAAGAGCAGCTCCACAGGAGCATCAGCGACCCTCCGGTAGAGAGACATACATAGAACAGCAGTACCAGGAACTACGAAGCCTCCTCAGGAGGGTCCCCGGCATGCCTCTGCCTATGGAGATGGCTGCACCAGAAAGCTACGCTGATTCACCATTTACTGACGATATAGCCACAGTGGCCTTACCAAAAGGATTTAGCGTCCCAACAATGACTCTCTTTGATGGAACCACAGACCCCTGTGATCACATCAGTCAATTCAAGCAGAAGATGATGGTCACCACGGCCACGGGAGCCTCAAAAGAGGCATGCATGTGTAAGGGATTTGGTTCGACCCTAACCGGAGCAGCATTACAATGGTTCGTCGGTCTACCTAATGGAACCATATCATCATTCGCTGACTTGGTCAACGCTTTCAACCAACAGTTCTCCAGCAGCCGCAGAACACCCAAGTAGCCGAGTGACCTGTACAGGATCGTTCAGGAAATAGGGGAATCAATCAAGGACTACGTCACTAGGTTCAACGCAGAAAAAGTCTCAATACGAGGCTGCGATATGTCCACTGCTATCAACGCCTTCAAGGCAGGGCCTGGGATAAGGAATCAAATCTCTACAAAGAATTAACTATGTATCCTTGTGAGAGATTCGAGGAAGTTCAACAAAGAGCTACTGCAGCGTTAAGATTGGAAGAAGATATACAGGCTAGAAAGGGTACAACAGGCTTCGACAAGACAAGCAGGAAATTCGCACCAGAAAAGAAGGATGACAGAATTAAGCCATACAGCAGGCCTAATATCAACAGGGTAGCAGAAAAAGCTCAGCAAATTGACGATTCTCCGCACCCTCCTAAGCTATCTGAATACGGATTCAACACGGGAATGGAAGGGTTGTTAAAAGCACTCAGAAACCTGGGTGACTAGGTGAGATGGCCAAAGCCACCCACCCAGGATAGGCCAAACGACGACAGAGACAGCAGTAAAAGGTGTGAATTGCACCAGGACATAGGACATAGGACCGAAGATTGCTACAAATTGCGGAGGGAGGTGAAGTTCCAGGTACGCAAAGGAAACTTGGACCACCTGTTATCACGTGGGAGCAAGCAGGACAGAAGAGAAGCAAAGAAATCGGTACTTCCTTCGCTCCACCAGTATGCACGAAGATTATTAACGTGATAACAGGCGGGTTCGAGCTAGCAGGTTTGACGTATTCCGCCGCGAAGAGGAAAGCCACCGGAAGTAAAGGGGGTCATCCAGAAACCTCGTACAAAGTAAGCCAGAGCAATTTACCCCCAGTAACTTTCGATGAAACCGACATGGAAAGCGGCGCAGAACAGCGTGACGATGCCTTGACCATAACATTATCCATTGGCAATTGCACTGTACGGAAAGCATTGGTAGATACAGGGAGCTCTGTGAACCTTATCATGCTCGAAACCCTCAGAACCATGGGTTTCGATAAAGAAAACCTGATAAAGAAATCTGTGCCACTGGTGGGATTTAGTGGGGAGACTGCACATTCAGTAGGTGAGATAACCATCCCAACATATATTGAAGGAGTTAATAAACTGGTAAGATACCTAATCATCGAAGGTCCAACCACCTACAACGTGATACTGGGAAGACCGTGGTTGCATCAGATGAAGGCAGTACCTTCAACATATCACCAGTGTCTCAAGTTCCCAACCCCATGGGGCACAGTTACGGTAAAAGGAGATCAAGAGGAATCCAGAAACTGCTATACCCAAGCCCTCAAAGCTACAACCAAGCTCCCCTCATAGCAATTACAGGACCGGGGCACCTCGACAGAATACAAGGAGCCTCCCTCAGAGGAGTTGGACCAAATACACCTGGACGAGGGCACCCGGATAGAACAGTGTTGATTGGGGCCACCTGCAGTGAGGAACTGCGTAACCAACTGATTCAATTTCTCAAGAGCAACATGGATTGCTTCGCCTGGTCCCACAATGATATGGTGGGCATAGACCCATCCGTTATTTCACATAAATTAAGCGTAAACCCAAGTCACACCCAAAGATGCAAGAGAAGAAAGAAAATTCGCGGCAGAAAGAAATGAAGTCATCAACAAAGAAGTGGACAGTCTCTTGGCAGCAGATAAAATTAGAGAAGTCAGTTATCCTGAGTGGCTCTCTAACGTAGTAGTGGTACCCAAAAAGAACGGTAAATGGAGGGTATGCGTAGACTTCACAGATCTAAACAAAGCTTGTCCCAAAGATCCCTTTCCACTACCGCATATCGACGCAATGGTGGACGCTACTGCGGGACATGAGGTACTCACTTTCCTCGATGCCTGGAGCGGTTACAATCAAATCAAGATGCATCCACAAGATCAGGAGAAAACGGCAATCATGTCGGAGAGGGGTATATATTGTTACAAGGTCATGCCCTTCGGCCTAAAGAACGCCGGGTCCACCTATCAACGGTTGGTAAATAAAATGTTCAAGCAGCAAATAGGAAAGACCATGGAAGTATACATTGACGACATGGTGGTGAAATCTAAAAAAGCAGAAATGCACATGGAGCACTTGGCAGATACCTTCCAAACATTGAAGGAATTTAAAATGAAACTTAATCCATCCAAATGCTCGTTCGGGGTGTCCTCCGGAAAATTCCTAGGGTATATGGTGACTCAGAGGGGAATTGAGGCAAGCAAAGAGCAGATAAGAGCAATACTCCAACTGGAATCACCCCAGAAGCCAAAAGATGTGCAGAGGCTAGCAGGAAAGATGGCGGCCCTAAATAGGTTCATATCAAGGGCCTCGGATAGATGCAAACTATTCTATGATATATTGAGGAAGAGTCAGAAATTCGAATGGACTAAAGAGCATGAAAAAGCATTCGCCGAACTCAAAAGCTACCTAAGCACGCCACCATTACTCGCGAAGCCTGAGCAAGGGGAACCACTATTTTTGTATCTCACATCGATCACGGAAGGCAAAAGCGCGATTCTGGTTAAAGAACAAGAAGGAGTGCAGCATCCCGTGTATTATATCAACAAGTCTCTCTCCCTGCGCAGAGACCAGGTACACTTCTTTTGAAAAATTAGCATTGGCTTTGGTTACGCCTCTTATAAATCTGCCGTACTTTGAATCTCACACCATCCATGTCATAACCAACTACCCGCTAAAGACTATTATGAGGAAGCCTGAACTTTCAGGTAGAATGACTAAGTGGTCAGTGCATCTTAGTGGCTATGACTTACAATTTGAACCCAGAACGGCGATAAAATCCCAAGCCCTAGTAGATTTCGTCTCTGACTTTTGCCCTGCAACTCGTGGGGAAGCAGAAGAAGGAATGCTGACGATGATGGGAAGCCAGGATGGTGAGGTGTGGACCCTGTATATTGACGGAGCCTCTAATGCTAGAGGGGGCTGGTGTGGTTTAGTCTTTGCGATCTCCTAAAGGGGATATGATAGTGCAAGCCATTAGATGCGAATTCAAGGCGACCAATAATGAGGCCGAGTATGAAGCTCTTATACTTGGGATGCAGATGGCGTCATGGCTCAAGGTGAGGAACCTGAGGGTATATAGTGACTCCTTACTTGTGGTAAATCATGTGAACAACGAATATGTGGCACGAGATTCAAAGATGATAGCCTACCTAAAGATAGCCACAGAGCAGAAATCAAAGTTTAGGACATTCAAGATAACTCAGGTGCCACGAGATCAGAACGTGGAGGCTAATGCCCTGGCTACGCTGGGGGCAACCTTCCAGCCCACAGAGCTGTCAAACGTACCGATTACTCACGTGTTGACCCCAGCCATCCAGAAAGAGCCAGACCAGGATTCCACAACAAAGGATGTACACATACAGTGTGTACAGGGAACCGTAATCTTTGGTTTCCCCAAAGTGGGACAAACAGGATGCGATTGGAGGATTCCATACCTAAATTGGTGAGGGATGGGACACTCCCGAAGACAGAAAGGAAGCACAAAGTTTCGAATAAAAGCTTCCGGGTATATCATGATCGATAATATTCTCTTGAAAAATCATTGGCGGGACCATGCCTCGTGTGCTTAAGCAAGGAGGAAGCGAGAAACGATCTTTGCAAGACATGCACAATGGAGAATGTGGGAACCACGCTGGAGGACGAAGCTTTGTCAAACAAAATCTTAAGGCAGGGGTATTTCTGGCCCACAATGCGCGCAGACGCCATAAACCATGCCAAACGTTGTGAATCATGTCAAAAGGCGGCTCCGGCGATTCACCACCAATGAACCAATGCATCCAATTATCTCTCCATGGCCATTCATGATGTGGGGCATGGACATAGTGGGAAAGCTGCCCAGGGCTCCGAGAAATGAGTATATATGCTAGTTATGACCGACTACTTCTCAAAGTGGATTGAAGCAGAAGCCATGACAGAGGTAAAAGAACAACAGGTGATCTCTTTCATCAAGCGCAACATTATAAGCAGATTTGGAATACCATCCGAGATCATATGCGACAACGGGTCCCAGTTCATATCGATAACACTCAAGGCTTCGTACACGATGGAACATAACACCGAGAAAGTCAGCCCCCGTATCCACAAACCAACGGCTGCCGAGTCCAAAAATAAAATTATTGTGGAAAACCTCGGAAGCGGTTTGGAAGAATTGGGGGAAAATGGGCGTACGAATTACCACCGGTACTCCGGTCGAGACAACAACGCCGAAGATGGCAACAGACAAACTCCGTTTAGCCCGTATACGGAGCGGAGGCGTGATACCCTCGAAGTCCCGGTACCCACACACGATACGGTACGTCGGACGGCGGATCAGAATAAAGTCGAAATGACTAGGAGCCTGGATACAGTTGATGAGCTGCGAGAAAGTGCTTACATACGTATGGCATCATATAAACAATCCGTAGCAAGAACATATAACAAGAATGTCAGAATCAGGACCCTCGAAGTAGGGGACCTAGTACTAAGAAGGGTATTTGAAAATACCAAGAACCACAAGGCAGGCAAGTTCGCCTATAAATGGGAAGGGCCATATCAGGTCGAAAGCATTATTAAGAATGGGGCATACAGGTTGATGACCATGCACGGTCAAATCCTGGATAAACCCTGGAACATCCGTCACTTGAAACGGTACTTTGTCTGACAAAGTGCCAAAACTTTAGTGTACAAAGGACCCTTCGAAAGTCCGTGAAGCGAAAAAAAAAAAAAAAAAAAAAAAAAAAGGTGGGGGTTAGTATATGCCTCAGGTATTAGTATGTTTCATAAAAACTTTTTCCTTTTGTTTTTCTTTTTTAAGTCAGAAAGAGTCGTTTTAAAACCAAGTAGTACAGTGGCTTCTCGGATCCAGTGTTGCCTTGGAACACCATGAGACAGCACCAGGTAATTTGCACTACTTTGGACTTTATAATGCTTCTACGAAGAAGGGCTTTGGTACTAATGTTGGTTACTTGTCAGATGAGGCACACTTAGAGGGTCCAGCCCCTGCCATGTGAGGCTACGAAGACGCTTATCTTAAGTCAAGCCACATGGAGAGCATACGCCGAGGTAGCGCGCAGGGTTCGGCATACTAAGACCACCCGTACCTTAACGTTAACTCAGTAATTCCTTAGCTAGCTATGTCGTAGATCAATGGGTGCACGCACGGATTTCAAACGTCTGGAACCACAAGGAGCGCAACACTCCTTGTTAGTCAGAAGTATTCAATGAAGGTAAGCTCTAAGTCAGCCAACCCTAGTGATAAGGTATTTCACGTCATGGGTAAAATACGTTATCAACAATCTGTCGCCAGAAACAGGGGCTGTGCACCTGGAGCCAGGTCAGCTTCCTGGGTATATCTATGTGGAATCAAAAACTCCAGAAATTGGTGGCAAAAACACAAGTATAACAAAAGTAGGGCCTGGATTCCTGGGCCCAAAGCTACTTTAAAATAAGGCACCTGCTACCTTTAGCAGGCACCGTCAAGAGTTCAACGCCTGCACACCGGCAGGCACAAAACGGACCAAAAAAGAAAATAGTTTTTTACAAAACTTGCGCCACACAGGGCCAAGTCCCCAGATAATTTGAAATAAAATTTAAGAGAGGTCAATCCTCTCAATAGCTGCTTCCTGACTATTGCTCTACTCCCCATGCTCTATTTGCTTCTCCATTACAGGTGCCGGGACAGCCTCAGGAGTTGCAGTAGCACCATTGCCAGCCTCCACAGCCAGGATCTCCTCCACAGTCCCAGAGATGGCTCCATAAATATCCATGGCTGTGTACTCAGGCTCCGGATTAGCAGCTTCAGCCTCAGGAGGAAACAGGGCACTCAGGTCCATGCCATTGGGAAATGCACGAGCAAACTCAGCCAGCTCCTCTTCCAGGTTCCAGGATGTGTGCCTTCCCTCGGTATAAGCACGGATGCAGTCAATCCGCCCCTCAAAAGTAGTGTAGGCTCCCACATTCTTGGCCAGTTCAGCCATCTCTTCAGCACGGGCCTCTGCCTTTGTTAACCCAGAAGTCAGAACGCAGTTGGCCTCCTGGGTCCTCGCCAGCTGATCTTTGGCTGCCTCCTTCTCCTGGAAAGCCGTGTGGAGCTGCTCCCTCAACTTGGCACATGTGGCTGTGAGCTCCTTGTTCTTCCCCACAGAAGCCAGACATTCAACCTTAGCCCTCTGCAGCATCTTGCGAAGGTAAAGAGAAGATTGGAGAGCCTGAAACAGAGGAAAAGAACGCGTTAGTCGTGGAAGCACAAGGGCAAAGGGAGAGGAGAAGCAGTAAAAAGGGGCTCACCAAGAAGCAGTGCTCTGCAGCTAGGTCGGTCATTTCCTGGGGGGCGGTAGAATCAAACGCCTTTGAGCAAGCTGGGGTCAGAAGCTTTTCTAGTGCAGGCCAGTAGTTGGCTCGGTCAGCGTACCCAAACTCAGCAGGGAGGCGTAGAAGCAGCTCATCAGAATGAATGGAGGACTCAGGTGCGCGCGATATTGGGGTAGCTTCAATGGGCTCTGGAGCAGGCCTAGAAGAGGATCTTCTTCTTGAGGAGGCAGGAGAGTGAGAGGAGTCAGCAGTTCTCTTCCTGGCGTGGCGCATCAGGATCTCGGAGGCAGATGGTTTAGCACTTCCTACAGGAGCTCAGGAACGCAGGGGGTCAGAACAAAGAATCAAGAGAGACAGGGAATTCCAGGGGATTGAGGGGTGTTTACCAGAAGACATGGTTTCCTCGGTAGCAGAATCGTCTAAACCAGCAAGCAGGAGGGGGAATAATCTACGATCTTCAGGGATGGAAAAGAGCTTGGCAACAGAAGTATCCTCGTCCTCGGATTTCTCAGGATTCTTGAGTTCTGCGTCAAATCAAAGAGTAAGAATAGTAAGCAACGGGGGCAATTATGAATGAACATGCAAATACACTTACTCTTGGCGAAAACCCAGTGTTCAAATAGGTAGTCGGCACGAATGGGAAGAGATTCAAGCTTGACATAGAAGAAATCCTCGTACCACCCATCGTCTTTCCCTTTTGCTGCCGAGAGGAGGAAGTTCTCGGTCTTCTCCACAGACCTAAAAGTGTATTGGCCGTGCCCCAGTGATCGGCACTCGAATCTATGGGCCAGATCCGATAAACCAATCTCGGCGCCCATGCTATTGTTCAGAGCAACGGTGGATAGGAGGATCCTCCACGCATAAGGAGCGATTTGGGCCATAGGGAGAGAGTTCAGGCGGATGAACTCTTGGATCATCGGGGGGAAGGGAAATTTGAGACCAAGGACAAAGGGGTAGGTGTACAAGCAGATCCACCCCGAACGAAAGGCGTCCGCTTTCTGACCAGGTTTGGGGATGTGGATCACCACATCGTCACCCAGCCCCAGCAGAGCTTTGATCCTGGGTATATCCTCCTGGGTAAGGTGGGAGTCACCGGAGTGTGGTCTTTTGAGGACTCCCTGTGTGGGGAAGTCGTCGTTTTCAAGGTCGATGGTGGTAGAGGAGGATGAAGTTAAGCGAGTCTTAGCCATAGTAAACGAGGAGGGATAAATGGAAGTACCTGAGAGGACGGATGAAGGCGGCGCTGGCAATGAAAGGGTGTTGACGAAGAAGGAATTTGGGGAGACGGAAATTTGAAAGGTTTGAGGAAATGAAATGATGATGAAAGAGAGAATGGTGGGCGGATGAGATTAAATAGGAAAGGGTAGTTGGGGTTTTGAAAATGTGAATTAAAATGGAGTATGCGAGAAGTCACTCAACGATACACTGCAATTTCCCGCTCAAATAATTAGGGTTGCACTTTTCGCAGAAAATTGGGGGCAAACTGTTAGGCCCAAAATATGGATATGGGCTGACTTGGGGCAGCAGACCTGGGAGCGCCACGGGGTGCAGGATATCAGGGAGCCAGGGTGCCAGCATCGTCAAGTAGCGCAGGAAGTGGGCTTTGATCCATACGGACGAAGCTTGTGAAAGTCCAATGACTTGCGAGATCCGAAGAAAGGAGAGACCTACCCATTGTTGAATTAGGAATAACTTGGAGGGAAAGCAAGAAACCCTAACCCGACGAGCTCTCCTATATAAAGAGCTTCGATGCAGAGAAGAAGGATCATCAGAATATACGAGAATTGCACCTTAGCATTCATAGCAAGCATACGAACTGTATTTCCTCTCGAATTATAGTAAAAATATTGGTGGGATTCCGTCTCCCCCCGCGGTTGTTTCCCACATCGGGTTTTCCGCGTCACCAAAATTGCTTGTGTTCTTTATTTACATCGCACATACAAACTAACATACAACATTCAATCAATTCACAACATTGACCTAACGCTAAGGCCACTTTAACCCTAAATTGGTAGAAATTTACCAAAACAAGCACGTCTCTTAGCTGCTGAATATGTCAATCCGCTTAAGTCTGAGCCGCCTGTTATCACGTTTATAATTTTGGTGCATGTGGGTGGGTCTGCCGGCTTGGCGGAGCCTACCTTATCTTGCTGCTTGCCCCCACGTGGTAATAGGTGGCTCAGCTTTCCTTGTTCGTACAGGCGCTTGATCTCTCTTCGTAATATGTAGCAGTCCTCAATGTTGTGCCCAATATCACGGTGGAACTCACACTTCTTCTTGCTATCCTTTCTCCAAGCTTGCTCTCCTACTGGTGGGTTGGGCCACCTGACTCCATCTCCCATCTCCCATCTCCCTGAGTGCCTTCAGGATTCCTCCGATACCTTTAGTGAATCCATACTCTGCCAGAGTGGGGAGTAGCTGATTTTCTTCGATTCTGTTGACTCCCCTCCCATATGGTCTGTATCTCTCATCCTTCTTGCTGGTGGTTCGCTTTCTTCCTGATTTCTCCATGGCTGAGGTACTAGAGATAATTGGCATGCTTAGTAAGCTGGCTCTGGCCGAGATATCTTCCTCCAATCTGATTGCAGCTGCTGTTTGGGCTAAAAATAGCACAATAAAGAAAGCCCATTTGGTGAAATAAAGATTACAAAGAGGAGAGGAGGAAGAAGGGAGCCCGCGGTTAGAGAAAAGAGGGACGGGCTTGAGAAGGATCAAGGGCCCATCATGGAAGGTGCCCACATTAAGGAAAGGAGTGTCAAGGAGAAGTTAGGGAGAATTTAGGGAGATCGGGGAGAATTGGCAAGGGAATCCGGATCAGGAAAGAAGTCTTTATGGAAATAATATCCTCTTTCCATATTTGAGATAGAGTATATCTAGGGTTCTTACCCTATAAATAGCAAAGGGAGGAAATCAAGAAGGACATTCATTCAACACCCGCATTCACACATCAACATTCAAGATCACATCTCTGCAAATAATTTACCTTCATCCTTGATCTTGCAGGCCTGACACCTAGGGCCAGCAGGATTGGCTTCGTACCACAATTGTAATCATCCTCCAAATTCATATAGTGCAATACTTGGCAGGGTACCGTCCCTCCCGCGGTTGTTCCCACATTGGGTTTTCCGCGTCACCAAAATCTTACGTATCAGTTTACATTACGCACTTTATTTTCCGTTTACTTATTGACATACAAATCATCATACAATCGACCAACGAATATAGACTACATTAACCCTAAATCGACTTAGGTAAAAAAGACCTAAACAGTTTGGCGCCCACCGTGGGGCATTGTGGTCGTCAATCGTTGATATTTTAGATATACGATGGAAAAGCAAGCATCTGAAGCTATGTCAGGGAGCAGGCAGCCATCGCCACCACCATCGTCTACCCAAAGTCCAACATCGACAGTGGCCACGCAGGCTCCCGGACATACCCCAAGAATCATACCGACAACAAAAGCTACTTTACCTCCGAGGACCCCTGTTGTCTCAGCCCAGACCAGATCAGACAAAGGAACATCAAGCTCAGGCGTCACTCCGCCGCCCAGTCCCACGCAGATTCTGCTCGCCGGCGTGGAAAACCTTCAGAAAGCTATGGAAAGCATGAGGGAAGATCAAAGAAGAGCAGATGCTGAGGAAAGAAGGAGAGACAGAGAGCTCTGGGCACAAATTGATCTCCTGAAGGCGAGAACCAAAGACTCCAAAGAAACAAGACAGGTGAAGGAAGATTTCCTTTGGTAGATCTGATGCAAGGAGTGGCAGGCAGCAGACAGATACCGGCTGAAATAATTACAAGATTGGATTTGGCTACGACACCATCAGATGGAAGGATAACCCCCACGAGGGTTAGGATACCTCATGCCAGATAGTAGCGAGGCAGCGCGTGGTGGGGTACAAACAGTGGCCTCTCCGTCGCGATCCCCGCAAGAATCGATCAGACATCTGCAGCAGGATCCGGGTCAAGCCAGCAAGTGAACTGACAGCAGGGGACAATCATTACCACAACCCCCCTGGCTGCTGGAACTTACCAGAACCTTCCAGAACCAGGATCAGGAGGAGATATGCGGACACCGACAAAGCACCCCGTTCAGCCAATATAACTAACCAAATAAAGATTGAGCTAAAGGAGATGCTGAGCAGGGTTCCAGGGCTACCACCCCCACTCGAGAAAGCAGCTCTAGACAGTTATGCCGACTCGCCATTCGTGGACACCATATCCATCACAACCATGCCAAAGGGATTCACAAATCCAAACATGCCTCTCTTTGACGGCACAGCAGATCCCTTTGATCATGTCAGCCAATACAAGCAGAAAATGATGACGGTAACAGCTATAGGGCAGGTCAAGGAGGCTTGCATGTGCAAAGGGTTCGGGTCCACCTTAACGGGACCAGCACTTCGATGGTTTGTCAGCCTGCCCAACAGGTCGATATCTACATTTGCTGAGTTGGTGAACGCATTTACTCAACAGTTCGCAAGCAGCAGAAAGCCACAGAAGCACGCAGGAGACTTATACAGAATCGTCCAGGGGGCAGGAGAGAGCATTGGAGAATACAATACGAGATTTAACAATGAGAAGGTAGCAGTACGAGAGTGTGACGTCTCAACGGCAGTAGAAGCCTTCAGAAGAGGCCTCCACCACGACTCCGACCTATATAAGCAGCTGACTATGCATCCCTGCCATAGTTTCGAAGCAGTACAGGAAAAGGCAGCTGCCGCGATCAGACTGGAGGAAGATATTCTAGCCAGAGCCAGCTTACAGAGCACACCCAGTATTTCTAGTACTTCAGCCGTGGAGAAATCAGGAAGAAAGCAAACCACCAGCAAGAAGGACGAGAGATACAGACCATATGGGAGGGGAGTCAACAGAATCGAGGAAAATCAGCTACTCCCCACCCTGGCAGAATACGGATTCGCTACAGGCGTCGGAGGAATCTTGAAGGCACTAAGGGAGATGGGAGATGGAGTCAGGTGGCCCAATCCACTAGTAGGAGAGCAAGCCTGGAGAAAGGATAGCAAGAAGAAGTGTGAATTTCATCGTGATATTGGGCACAACACTGAGGATTCCTACACATTAAGAAGAGAGATCAAGCGCCTGTACGAACAAGGAAAGCTGAGCCACCTATTACCACGTGGGGGCAAGCAGCAGGATAAGGTAGGTTCCGCCAAGCCGGCAGACCCACCCACATGCACCAAAATCATAAACGTGATAACAGGCGGCTCAGACTTAAGCGGATTGACATATTCAGCAGCCAAGAGACACGCTACAGAGACCAAAGGAGATAGGCCAGCCAATTCGTGCAGAATTTCTCACAGTGACCTTCCAGCGGTCAGCTTTGATGAAGGAGATACATACGATGAAAGAGAACACCATGATGCACTTATTATCACCTTGCCAATGGCCAATTGCACAGTCAGAAAGGTCTTGGTAGATACAAGAAGCTCGGTCAACTTAATCATGCTGAAAACCATAGAGAACATGGGATTCAGCGAGAAGGATTTGCAGAAGAAGTCTATTCCGCTAGTAGGCTTCAGTGGAGAAACAGCCAGCTCTCTAGGCGAGATAATCATCCCAACCTATGTGGGGGGAGTCAACAAGCAAGTCAGGTACCTGGTTATAGATGGCCCTTCTACTTATAATGTCATCTTAGGAAGACCATGGTTGCACCAAATGAAGGCAGTCCCCTCAACGTACCACCAGTGCATAAAATTCCCCACCCCATGGGGAGTAGAAACGATAAGAGGAGATCAGGAGGAAGCTAGAGGCTGCTATAAGAAGGCACTCAAGTGCACTACCAGCCCCCCCGCATAGCAATTACAGAAGCAGTCTATCCAGGACGAATACGTGGAACCCCCTGCGGAAGAACTGGATCAGATCAACCTGGACAGGCTGCACCCGGAAAGAACCGTGCTCATTGGAGCAGGATGTACAGGAAGCTTACGACAGCAGCTAGTCAAGTTCTTGCAAGATAACATGGATTGCTTTGCATGGTCACACGATGATATGATAGGAATAGATCCATCCATCATAACACACAAGCTTAGCATGGACCCAAAGTGTAAACCCATCCAGTAGAGAAGGAGAAAGTTTGCAGCAGAAAGAAATAAGGTAATCAACCAGGAAGTAGACAGCCTGCTGGCAGCAAAGAAGATAAGAGAAGTAAAATACCCAGAATGGTTGTCTAATGTAGTGGTGGTGCCTAAGAAGAATGTGAAGTGGAGAGTATGTGTGGACTTCACTAATCTCAACAAAGCATGTCCCAAAGATCCATTCCCGCTGCCTCATATTGTTGCAATGGTAGATGCAACAGCTCGACATGAGATGCTAACATTTCTGGACGCATGGAGTGGATACAATCAAATCAAGATGGATCCTGCAGATCAAGAGAAGACAGCATTTATGTCCGAGAGAGGAATATATTGCTACAACGTCATGCCAGTCGGCGTAAAGAACGCAGGCTCCACATATCAAAGGCTGGTTAACCGCATGTTCAAAGAACAAATAGGAAGAACCATGGAGGTGTACATTGATGACATGGTGGTGAAGTCAGAAAAAGCTAAAGATCATATGCGGCATCTAGCAGAAACATTCAGCACCCTCAGGGAATACAAGATGAAACTAAACCCATCTAAATGCACCTTCGGGGTGTCTTCTGGCAAGTTCTTGGGCTATATCGTGACTCAAAGAGGGATAGAAGCCAGCATCGAGCAGATCAAAGCCGTCTTACAGCTGGAATCACCAGAGAAACCTAAGGATGTTCAAAGACTAGCTGGAAAGGTAGCAGCCCTGAACAGATTCATTTTAAGATCTTCAGACAAATGCAGGTTATTTTACGACGTGCTAAGGAAAAGCCAGAAGTTTGAATGGACCCTTGAGCACGAGCAAGCCTTCAGAGACCTGAAGCACTATCTCAGCAGCCCGCCACTGCTGTCAAAACCAAAGCCAGGAGAACCATTATTCCTATACCTAGCCGTCACAGAAGTAGCAGTAAGCGCTGTCTTGGTCAGAGAGCAAGAAAAGGAGCGAGGCTTGATCTACTACGCCAAAGAAGTCTCTCGTTGCGGCGGAGACCAGTACACATCCCTTGAAAAGTTAGTACTAGCATTGGTAGTAGCATCTCGCAAACTGCATCCCTATTTTGAGTCACTCATCATACATGTTGTGACAAACTACCCGCTAAAAGCTATCATGAGGAAACCTGAACTATCAGGAAGAATGTCTAAATGGTCCGTACACCTCAGTGGATACGACATCCAGTACGACCCTAGGACAGCAATCAAATCACAAGCACTGGCCGATTTTGTGTCAGACTTCAGCCCAGCCATCCAGAATCTGGCAGATACAGAAATCCTCACTCTACAATGAAGCAAGCAGACAGACGTCTGGCATATGCATATCGACGGAGCCTCCAACCAAAGGGGGGCAGGTGTAGGATTAATCCTGCGATCACCACAAGGAGATCTGATAGCACAAGCTGTAAGGTGTGAATTCAAGGCAACCAACAATGAAACAGAATACGAAGCCTTGATACTGGGTGTTTTAGCAGGATTTTCCTGGAGGGATCCGGCTTAATTATATAGTGATCAGGGTATCTAGTTCTATAAGATTAGAATGGTATGAATAAATGACAAAGAAAGAGATGAGTATAAAGAATAACGTTTTTATTGTTTTGATATACCGGGCACAATGTTGAAAGAATATTTAAATGCTCAAGAGTAAAAAAGATAAAGTATAGATAAAATTAAGTAATAATGAATGACTTTACAATTGTTGGAAATCTCCTATATATATTTTTCTCCCTTCTAACGTTTATATTGAGCAACGTCTATAATCAGCAACCTCTTCCCCAAATTGTAGGAACTGTCACCGGAATAATAGGGCATGCTTCCTATTAGCTTGCTTGACCCGTTCTCAACTCAACCAATCCTTAGCCTTTTCCTTTCTTTCCGTCCGTTCATGGATTATATAGTTCTAGGTTTGGACTTGGTCTTCCTTGAGAATAGGGCACGGTTATTTAGCTTATACAATCGTATTTCTTGTTTATCTGCCGATCCAGGCTATTTTCGAATCCGCCAAGCTATGATATACTTGATTATCGGGCTTCTCTTCCAGGATTTAGTAGTCTTCTTGCCATAATATTCTTCACCAACCAGGATAGTAGTTAGTCTTGTCCTGTCCGTGTCTCAACCATTCAGCTTCATTGAGTCGGACCAGGTTATGGTCAGACCAGGTTAAACTGGGCCTAACAATTGCCCCTTGACATTTTACCCGTCTTTGGGTCGGGCCAGGGGAAATGTCAATTTTTACCGGGTTAAACAATAAAGAGACTTACACTTAATTAATGACTCTTAGACTCCTAGTTACCGTTGGACACTATAACGGCTAGGTGATGTCATCTTGAGTGTTTTACAATCCCTAGGGTTTTCACACCGTTATAGGTTTTCTATAAATTCGGTATTTAGGGCAAGATTATCTTCCACCAAATTTCCTCCACTTTCTTTGCTAAATATTCTTCTAAAATTCTTCCGAATTCTTCCATATTTCTCAAAATCCTGTTCGTATTTTCTCAACAATTTCTATAATAAATCAAACACTTAAGAACATGGGAGCAAAGAAACGCCCTACATCCCGAGAAGTGCTGCTCTGCGAGCCCGAACTCCGAACAACGTCCAGGAAGAAGAAGTGATGGAGATTGATCCTCCGCTTTCATTTGTTGCTTTTAAGTACCAGGATTCTGTATTCACCGCCCTTCAATCTTTGGATCCTTACTTTCCTGAAGAGAACTTGTTGAAAACAAATTATGACAAGATATTAAGGGAGAAGAAAATAATTCTGAATCGACCGAGGTATGGATTCCTGAGTTTTGTCCAGTTAGGGCTAACTGGGTATCACCTGGTTGGTTCTGTATTTTTGAATGGGCATTCAAAGCAGGCTGTAAGTTACCTTTTACTCCCTTAATGATTGACACCATCCGTGCTATGGAAGTGTCACCTTTTCAAATTATGCCGATGGTTTGGAAACTTGTTCATTCCATAGAAAATTTATGTGCTAAACACAATCTTGTGATTACTCTTAATGATATTAAGGCATTATATCATTTTAAAAATCCTTCATTGGTCGTTTTAATTTGAGAATTAAGTCAAAGATGACTCCATTAATTACTAACCTGGATTCTGGAGACGACAAGAGTTGGGCAAAGACTTTCCTGTTTATCCGGACTGAGACTCTGGGATCAGGCTTTGATTACCTGAGATATCCTCCTTTGGAGAGTGGTAGGTTTCCTGTATTCTTATTTTGCAGTTATATTGAGTGAGAGTGAGGTATATAAATCTTACCTGTATATTTTGTTTCTGTAATGTTTGTAGCTCCTGATTGGAATCACGATCCTCTGGATGAAGAGGCTATTGCAAGGATAGATGCTTTCCTTGCCATTCCTGAGGAAGAGAGGACTGCCACCGCTGCAGGCGGGGAATTGTTGCCCGGTATATGAAGACCAAGCCGATCAAGTTAAAGTACCCAAAGGCAAGCCTAGCTCTACTGCTCTTTCCTGTATGCCTTCTACTTGCTTTTATGTTGGCTGTTGTCTTTCTGTCACTTTTTGGTTTAATATTTACGTATATATATTTTTTTTTATATCCAGTGTTTAGATCTTCTGCTAGGCTGGCTAGCTTTTCTGCAAAGGATTTGAAGGCTGGGGTGGCTAGGATTGCTGAGCAGTCCAAGAGCCAGGAAACTAGCGGGAGTGACAAGACTTTGGATATCCTAATTTCTGATGTCCAGCCTCCTCAAGATCCGCCCAGGATAGTGTCGCCTGAGGTCGTCCAGGCTCAAAAAAGGAAGAGGGAAGATGTGATCTTGGAAGAGGAAGAGGGGGACAAAGAGCCTATTCAAGCTCAGCCTCTCAGGAGTATAAGGCAGGTGCCTGCTAGGATTGATGACATGGATGATGCCCGGGCCCGGATAGATGAGTTTTCTGCAAGGATGAGCGATCAACTGTTGTCTGCTAGTACCCTTGATTCGTCTACCAGGGTGGTTTCTATTCTGACTTCTCTTGTAACAAGGGCTGCTGAACTCGCTTCCCAGGCTTAGAGAGTTAGTTGTAGAGGGATCTGTTTTTTATAGTTTATATGCTTTTTGTTTTACCTTGTATTTGCCTAATTGATTTTGTATGTACGCAGGGGTTGGATGCTGGGCTGGCTACTGCTTGTCAGCTTAGGGACGCCCAGGCCAAGGTTACCAGTTTGGAGGAAAAGCTGGATAGGCTAAACCGTGACCTGCACTCATCCAGGGGTAATGAAGTGGTGCTCCAATCTCAGTTGGCGGCAGCTAAGGAGTCAACCAGGGCTGCTATAGTTTGTGAGGTGGCTGCGAAAAATGCTGAGAAGGCTGTCAGGCTGGAGTTGGAGGCTGAGAAGCAGGCAATGCAGGATCAGTTGAAAAAGAATGAAGAGCTTGCTGCTGAAAAGGAGTTAGTGGAGGCGAGGTTGGCTGATGCAGCTCAGTACTTCTTCGGAAAAGGTCGGGTTGATGCTATGAGGGATCCAGAATCTGATCGGGCTGATTGGAATCCGGACCGAGATGAGACAGCTCTGGATGCTCAGTATCCTGATTTGGCCAACATGGGTCAAGAAGAAGAAGTGGATTCCCCTCCTTCCAAGGCAAAGTCTGGTGATCAGGAGATGGTGGATGGTTGTGAGTCGGTTACTGGCTCAAAAATAACTTAGTTTTTTCTTTTGGGTTTTGGTCTATCCAGGGGGAATGTCCCTGGAATGAATTTTTAGAGTTTTAAGGAATTTTTTGGCCCATCCAGGGGGAATGTCCCTGGGATGGATGGTTATTAGGTGGGACCAGTATTTTGGGTGAATAAATATTTGGTCTTTGTTTTGTTTCTTTTTGTGTTTTGATAAGGTATTGATGTTGGATATGTACTGGATCTGGCCAGTTATTCGACTGGATCAGGCCAGTTTTTTGACTGGATCAGGCCAGTTATTCGACTGGATCAGGCCAGTTATTCGACTGGATCAGGCCAGTTTAATGTGTTATGGGTGGGGTTGTTGCCTGTCTGGAGGGCTTATGACCCACCTATGTCATACAATTCAGGAATAGATTTTCCGGGCTTGTATGTTGAGCTCAGTATTTAAAGGCCTATTTTGCAACTGAATTTTGGGTATCAGTTGGATATTTGGTGGGGGTGGCCCCCAATCTTTGAGATTTGTTTTAATTAAAATGCAATATGTAAAACAAGTGTTGAAGATTTCGCTAAATGAATATGAGAATATAAATAAGTGTTTGGACATATAAATTGAAGAAATCATATACGGCATTTATTCATGTAATTGCAAGTATCATACATGTAGGTTCCAGGCAAGAAGTATTTGAAGTAAAAAGTTATACCTGGATTGTGCGATATATTCTATATGTGAAATAGTTTTAAATGTGTAATATTCCAGGCTCTCGGGATCATTTCGCCGTCCAGGGTTTGTAGTCTATAAGCTCCCTGGCCAACAATTGAATCAATCAGATAGGGGCCTTCCCAGGTTGGGGCCAATTTGCCAGCATTCTTTTCTTTTGTGTTTTGGAAAACTTTCCCGAGAACGAGGTCTCCTACCCCGAATACCCTGGCTTTGACAGCTTTTGTTGTAGCTTCTCGCAACTCTTTGCTGGTATGCTGCTAATCTGATGCTTGCTGCATCTCTTAGCTCCTCCGTTAAGTCCAGGCTATCCTCCATTAGAGGTATGTTGTTTGTTGTTGTGTTTAGGCTACACCTGGCTGATGGAATGTCCACCTCAGCCGGAATTACTGCTTCACATCCATAGACCAAGGAATAGGGGTTTGGCCGGTGGATGTTTTAGGCGTGGTTCTGTCACCCAAAGGACCAGGGGAGCTCTTGACCCATCTACCTTTTCTTCTTTCCAGCTTTTTCTTTATACAAACTGATCACCACTTTGTTCTTGGATTCACTTGACCGTTGGCTTTTGGATATCCTGGCGTGGATGTTACCGTTGATGTTCCATTGAGCACGAAGGTTTCTTTTCTTTTTCCCACAAATTGTGTGCCATTGTCGCATACTATTTCGGAGGGGATGCCATATCTACATATGATATTATGTTTGATGAATGCTATGACATCTTTCTCCTTGACTTGCCCGTATGATTCACTTCTATCCATTTGGAGAAGTAATGAGTCATTGCTAGCATGAAAACTTTCTGTCCGGGTGCTTGAGGTAGTTTTCCTACTATATCCATGCCCCACTTCATAAATGGCCAGGGTGCGGATATGGAATGTAGTTCCTCGGATGGTCGATGGATATATGGTCCGTGAATCGGCAGGCTTTGCATTTAGAGTGAAATCCGGGCAATCGGCTCTTAAGGTGGGCCAATAATATCCTGTTCTGAGTACTTTGCTTGCCAGGCTTCTTCCACCTTTGTGATTTCCACAGTATCCTTCATGGATTTCTGATAATATCTGCTCAGCTTCCTGTGGTTCCAGGCATCTGAGGTAAGGTCCGGCCTGCGATTTCTTAAAAAGCACGTTGTCAATAATAGTATATGAAGCAGCTTTTATTTTCAGTGCTCTGGCATCTTGCTTATTTAAGGGTAGGATTCCCTGTTGTAGCCAGTCATAGTAAGGTTTCGTCCAAGAATTAGCAATGTAGATTGGGAAACTTTCATCTTGTTTGTTTATTGCAGGTTCTAATAAATGCACAATGGGTATTTTGTCAAAATCAAGGGGACTAAAGTTGGACCCTAGGCCGGCTAAGGCATCGGCCTGGGTATTTAAGTCCCTGGAAATTTGGTCAATATTAAAGTTTTTAAACTTTGATTTTAGCATTTGAACAACATCTAGATAAAGCATCATTTTGGGGTCTTTTGCGGATATATGCCATTTACCTGGTTGGAGACGAGAAGGGAATCAGTGCGTACCTTTAAATTTTGCACACCAAGATCAATACATACCTTTAATCCGGCTATCAGGGCTTCATATTCTGCCTCATTGTTGGTGGCCTCAAATGCACAACTTATAGCCTGTACTATCTTATCCCCCTGTGGTGATTTTAGTACTACACCTAGGCTGTGCCCCTTGTATTGGCCGCTCCATCGACAAATAGGGTCCATTCTAGGTCCTGTTTGGTCGCTTTATCGGTTTATTTACTTCTTTTATTAGGTCAGGTTCTAGGGTCGGACTAAAATCAGCCACAAAATCTGCTAGTGCTTGTGATTTAATTGTTGTCCTTGGTTCAAACGTTATATTGTATGTGCTTAGCTGGACTGACCATTTGCACATTCGTCCGGACAATTCTGGTCTCCTAAGTACAGACTTAATAGGAAGATTTGTTCTAACTATTATAGGGTGACTTTCAAAATATGGTCTTAATTTTGTGCAACTCATTATTAAAGCTAAAACATATTTTTCTAGTAATCCATACCGATTTACGCATCCAGATGACTTTTACTTACATAGTAGACAGGGTGCTGTTGTCCGTCTGCTTCTTTGACCAGGACTGCACTGACAGCAGTTTCTGTGACTGACAGGTATACTGTCAGGGGTTCATCTTTGACTGGTTTTGCCAGTAAAGGGGGGGAGGATAGATATATTTTCAAGTCTTCAAAGGCGGCTGATGATCGGGGGTCCATTGAAGTCTTTGTTTTTCCTTAGCAGGTTATAAAACGATTTGCATCTTTCTGATGATCTTGAAATGAACCTGTTCAGGGCTGCTATCCTTCCAGTCAGTTTTTGTATATCTTTGACTGTCTTTGGTGGTTCTAGCTCCAGGATAGCTTTGATCTGCTCAGGGCTGGCTTCTATTCCTCTCTTTGTCACCATGTAGCCCAAGAATTTGCCTGCTGAGACTCCGAAGTGGCATTTTTGTGGGTTGAGCTTCATATTGAATTTTTCCAATATTTGAAAGGCTACTTCCAGGTCTTTGACATGGTCTTCTGCCTTTTTTGATTTGACTACCATGTCATCTATATAGACTTCCATGGTGTCTCCTATCTGATCTTTGAACATCATGTTGACTAGTCTTTGGTAGGTTGCACCGCATTTTTAATCCAAAGGGCATAGCAAGATAGCAATATATACCTCTTTCAGTGATGAAAGCTGTGCTTTCCTGGTCTGCTGGGTGCATTTTTATCTCGGTTGAATCCGATTTGGAGGCATCCATGAATGTCAACATTTCGTGGCTGCAGTGGGCATCTACCATTGCATCGATGTGTGGCAAGGGAAATGGATCTTTTGGGCAGGCTTTGTTTAAGTCGGTGTAATCTACACAGACTCTCCATTTGCCATTTTTCTTTTGGACGACTACCACGTTTGCAAGCCAGTCGGGTACATCACTTCCCGATCATTCCCATGTCCATGGCTTGTCAACTTCTTGGTTGATAATTTCGTGCCTTTCTGCAAAAATTTTCTTCTCTTTTCTTTGTACAGGCTTAAAGGATTTGTCAATGTTCAACTTATGAGTAATAACATCAGCATCTATACCAGTCATATCAAAATGTGACCAAGCAAAACAAGACATTTTAGTTTTAAGAAAGCTGACCAGATTTGGTCTGATTGAGTCGGGTGCATCTGACCCTACAAGTACTTTCCTGTCAGGGAATTCTGGGTCTAATATGACTTCTCCTGTTTCCATCTGTGTTTGTGCTATGTATTCTTCCCTGACAGGTGACTTTAATTGCTATGCAAGGGACTTACCTGACTTTGAGGGTTTCAAAGCCTGAGTGTAACATTCCCCGAGCGAGTCCTTTGTTCTCCTCTGATGGTGGTTATCCCCCATTCTGTTGGAATTTTCACGCATTGATGATATGTTGATGGGATTGCTTTGACATTGTGGATCCATGGTCTGCCCAGGATTACATTATACGAGGATAAGCAATCCATTACTCCAAATCTCTCATATGAAGTCACGCCCTCCACATAGGTAGGCAAGCTGATTTCTCCCGGGTGTTTTTGTTTCTCCACTGAATCCAACCAGGACGCTGGATTTCTTTATGATCTTGCTTTCGTCTATCTTCATAGCTTTAAGGACGTCAAGCATCACCAGGTTGATTGAGCTTCCTCCATCTATCAGGATTCTTGATACTTTGGCTGTGCCGATTTGCATAGTGATTACCAGGTGTCATGGTGTAGACCGATATTCCTTGCGGTCCGAGTCATCAAAGGTGATAGCAGGCAATGACACGGGCTTGGGAGGAGGTTGAAGTCTGGATTCCCTGGATATCCTCTTGGCTGCAGAGCTGGTCAGACCACAGATTTCTGATCCTCCATTTATGAATTTGACTTCATAGATGGGAGGAGGAGGAGGAGGATCTCTGCTACTTCCTGGGTCTCTCTTGTTTTGTCCTTCATCTTTATTCTTTGGCTGCTGGATTATATCTTTCAAGTAGCCTTTCTTTAGAAGATATGCCACTTGTTTCCTGAGCTGAATGCATTCTTCTGTGGTGTGTCCGATGTCCTGATGGAAGTCACACCATCTCGTTGGATCCTTCCCGGGGTTGTCGGACTTCTTTGGCCATCCGACCGTATCTCCCGAGGTTTTCCGAGCGTTTGATTAATCCTGCAGTATTAATAGAGAAGTTATATTCAGGAATAGTTGGGAGGCTAGAGAGGTTACCTTTATGTTCTTGTGCCATATTGACTTCGGATCGTTCAGGCCTGGAATAGGGTGCTGATCTGGGATTGCCTCCTTTCTGGTAGGAGCTTTTCCTGTTAGTATGTCCATAGCCCTGCTTTCCTCCGGATGAGTTCGTCCTGAAGTTGAGGTCTTCTTCTAATCTAACATGCTCTAAGGCGATGGATTGAACGGTGGCAAAGGTTGGACATGCTTTCTTGGTCGAATCTGCGCATAAATATCACCGCACAAGCGGGACTCCTTGCCTGAATGCTTCCACTGCTGTTTCTTCATCGCATCTTGGAATGGCCACCTTTTCTTTGACAAATCTGGCCAGGAATTCCTTGAGAGATTCTTCAGGAAGCTGCTTTATCCTGAACAGGTTGCTTGGTCTCTTGGCCATATCTCTGCTACTTGCGAATTGTTGATTGAAGGCATTGATCAATTCTGCAAAATTCTTGATACCTCCATTTGGGAGATTGATGAACCATTGTAATCTCGCCCCGATCGGGGTTGTGCCAAAGCCTTTGCACATGCAGACTTGCCGAGTTCACTGGGGTATTGAGGCAGCCAACATTTTTTGTTTAAATATGGCGACATGATTTTGTGAATCAGAGGTTCCATCATAAGTTCTCATGGATGGGACAATAAATTTCTTGGGTAGATCAATCTTTGCAATTTCATCTGCAAAGGGTGAATCCATAAAGTGACAATTTCTACTTCACCACGAGTGCCGTACTCCGGGTATATTTTCTATTTTGTTGTGGAGTTTTTGGATTTCCTGAAGCATAGCCATCATTATTGCGGCTTCAGTTTTGTTTGTCTCATCATTGGGAATGGTTGGAGTGCCGGATAATGTATCCTTCTCCGGGGTTCCAAAATTAGAGAAGTCTATGTTTTTGATGATGGATGAGAATGGGGTTCCTGGTTCGAATCTGGTCTTGGAGCCCGAAGCCTGATTTTCCAATTTCTTCTTCAGGCTAGACTCAGATTCCTTCACTATTGATTTACCACCGACTGAGCTGCTTTCTCTTGGATTGTTTCCAATTCCTTGATTTTGGCCGGCGAGCTAATTGTTGTTCAGCGGTGAGTTCCACCATTTTTGTGTGTGAATATTAATTGAGAGATAATAAGGAGAATTTTATTGGTTGAAGAACTAGATGCCCCACGGTGGGCGCCAATTGTTTTAGCAGGATTTTCCTGGAGGGATCCGGCTTAATTATATAGTGATCAGGGTATCTAGTTCTATAAGATTAGAATGGTATGAATAAATGACAAAGAAAGAGATGAGTATAAAGAATAACGTTTTTATTGTTTTGATATACCGGGCACAATGTTGAAAGAATATTTAAATGCTCAAGAGTAAAAAAGATAAAGTATAGATAAAATTAAGTAATAATGAATGACTTTACAATTGTTGGAAATCTCCTATATATATTTTTCTCCCTTCTAACGTTTATATTGAGCAACGTCTATAATCAGCAACCTCTTCCCCAAATTGTAGGAACTGTCACCGGAATAATAGGGCATGCTTCCTATTAGCTTGCTTGACCCGTTCTCAACTCAACCAATCCTTAGCCTTTTCCTTTCTTTCCGTCCAGATTCATGGATTATATAGTTCTAGGTTTGGACTTGGTCTTCCTTGAGAATAGGGCACGGTTATTTAGCTTATACAATCGTATTTCTTGTTTATCTGCCTGATCCAGGCTATTTTCAGGAATCCGCCAAGCTATGATATACTGATTATCAGGCTTCTCTTCCAGGATTTAGTAGTCTTCTTGCCATAATATTCTTCACCAGCCAGATAGTAGTTAGTCTTGTCCGGTCTGTGTCTCAACCATTCAGCTTCATTGAGTCGGACCAGGTTATGGTCAGACCAGGTTAAACTGGGCCTAACACTGGGAATGAAGCTAGCCCTGGAGCTAGGGGTCAGACACATGCTCATATCCAGTGACTCTTTGTTAATAGTCAACCACGTGAATGATGAGTTTATAGCCAGAGATTCGAAGATGATTGCATACTTGAAAGTAGCAAAAGAATTAAAACAAAAATTCGAAACTTGCAAGCTTAAACAGTTCCCGAGAGACCGAACGTGGAAGCGGACGCCTAGCAACCACAGGGGCAACATTCAAACCAACAGAGCTATCCAGCATTCCAATAGCACATATGTTGGAGCCTTCTATCCAGAAGGCAGACGAAATTGACAGGGGTGAACTGGAAGATCCGCAAAGCGAAAAAGACATCCAAGCAGTTACAGAGGAAGGTGAGAGCTCTCGGTCACACAGGCAGACGCCTGACCAGGAAGCCAATCCAGCAGAAGACTGGCGCACACCTTACCTAGACTGGCTGCGCCACAACAAGCTACCAGACGATAAGAAGGAAGCGAGAGCTTTTAGAATAAAAGCTTCCAGATTCATACTCATTGATGATATATTATTCAGAAAATCGCTAGCAGGTCCCTACCTACGATGCCTGGACAAGGAAGAAGCACAGACTGTGTTGCATGCCCTCCACAGTGGCGAATGTGGAAACCATGCAGGGGGCAGGAGTCTGGCAAACAAAGCCCTCAGACAAGGATACTATTGGCCTACAATGAAGGCAGATGAAGCAGAGTACGCACGATAATGTGACGCCTACCAGCGCTCAGCACCAATGATTCACCAGCCAGCAGAACCTCTGCACCCTATTATTTCTCCCTGGCCATTCATGGCATGGGGCATGGACATAGTAGGCCCCCTACCACGGGCTACAGGAAACAGGACCTGGATGCTAGCAATGACAGATTACTTCTCTAAGTGGATAGAGGCAGAAGCATTCACGGAAGTAAAAGACAAACAGGTCATCTCATTCATAAAACGAAATATCGTCTGCAGATTCGGTATCCCATCAGAAATCATATGTGACAATGGCTCACAATTCATCTCAAACGATACCGAAGGATACTGTGCCAGGTGGAATATCACCTTAAAAAAAGTCAGCACCCAGGACTCCAAAGTCCAATGGACAAGCTGAATCCAGCAACAAAATCATTATGGACAATCTAAGAAGGAGGCTACATGAGTTAGGAGGAAAGTGAGCAGATGAATTGCCACTAGTGTTATGGTCAGACAGGACGACGCCAAAGATAGCAACAGGTCAAACACCCTTCAGCCTGGTGTTTGGCGCAGAAGCAGTCATTCCATCAGAAGTTCTAGTTCCCACTCACGGTATGAAAATATGATGAGGAACGAACAATGCGAGATGGCCGAAGCCTGGACACGATTGACGAAGTGCGAGCAAGCGCAAAAATCCGCCGGCTCGCCTACAAACGATCAGGGCCGGGAGTTACAACAAGAATGTAAAGGTCAGGCTCCTGGAGGTAGGAGACCTGGTCCTTCGAGATGTGTTCCAGAACACCAAGAATCGAAAGGCAGCCAAATTCGCCTACAAATGGGAAGGACCATACCAGGTAGAAGGAGTTGTTGGCCATGGTGCATCTGATCGATGACTATGGACGGTCAAATCATACAACGCCCATGGAACATAATTCACCTGAAGAGATATTACTTTTGATAATAAGTAGACTCTAGCTTTCAGAATAATGTACTATGAGAAGCCAAATCATTTTTAAAGATAAAATAAAAATCCGGTAGTAGGTATACTGTCAGTTTCACTCTTATTTCTGGTGTCTTTAGTTGTTTTAAAACTTTAAACTACTATTGGATGGTGTGGTCTCGCGCGTCACAGGGACCACAATTGCTCGGTACCCATGAGATGGCGACAGGTACTTCACATCATTCTGATAGATTTTCTTATTTTCAAGCTTCTCTAAGTACATCACTTTGAATTCAGTATCTATGGTACTTTGAAAGGATGTCTAGCAGACTCACAATCGCCAACGCGGGGTGACAAGGCACATGGCACTCCAACATGCCTAACCTATTTTCTCCACAAGGAGCACCCTCACCAAAGTGACTGTGTGGAACATACGAAAGGGCAGCCTGGTTGACACCAATACGCTTATCCAGCTACCCCTCATACCACCCCCTAGACGTAGCTCGCACTAATCGCACTTAATCAGGGCCCTAGCATACATGCAAAAACGAACATGGAACGTAGGGATATCTGCGCTACCAGAATCCTGCAGCGTCTCCATTTGGTCCTAGAATGACGATAAACTTGCCTCAATGACGCCACCTGCTCGCATAAAACGAGACGAACACACCTTGCCTCATGAACAAGGTTAAGTAGTCCACAAACTGTGGCATACGCCTAAATCAGCCAACCGGCTGACACGGCAGCTAGCTTAGTCTGGATCAGTCTTTTCAGGCTGACCAGGCTGGTCTAAATCACCCCACAGGTTGACACGGCCGATCCTCCTTACATTGCGATACGCCTAAATCACCAACCGGGCGACACGATGTAGCTTGTCCGGATCGGTCTTTTCAGTGACCAGTGGGTCTAAATCAGCCCCCTGGGTTGACACGACCACTCCTCTTTACATTGCGGCATACGCCTAAATCAGCCATCAGGCTGACACGGCAGCTAGCTGAGTCGTAACATTATCCTTTTCAGGATGACAGGACTCGCCTAAATCAGTCAAACAGGCTGACACGGCATAAACTTCCTAAAACATGGAGAATAAACAAACAAGTATACAATATGTAAAAACCATGCCAAATTATGACAAGGGGCATTCAAAATATGGCCAAAATACGGCCCCAAGTTCAAACCGCCACCCTGGCGAAGCAAACAGAAAACAAGTTTTAAAACTTACAAAGTCTGCCACCTCTGGGCCAGACTGCCAAAAAGTTTATCAAAACATAAAAACTTAATTATCGGTCACATTAATGACCTCCACCTCACAGTACCTCCTCTGCTCTTTGAACACTCATTTCGTGTCTTGCACCGGCTTACGTATCCTCAGCCGCCATAGCTCCCTGAGCTCCATCAGCAGCATCCTGGGACATTCCAGCCCCACCCCCAGCAGCCTGTTCAGCCAACGCAGGAGAGTTCACCTCACCAACCTCAGGCATCAGCATGCTCAGATCAGGTTGAGTGGGGTAGAGCATCTCCAGCTGCTTCTCCTCTTCCTCTATGGCCTGCTGGGTGGGAGCTTCCTCGAGGGCAACACGCATCCCACTGATCTTTCCCCGCCAGGTGGCATAAGTAACGACGTTGGTGGCCAGGGAGATCAGCTCAGTGATCTTCTCCTCGGGCGCCGGAGAGTCGGAAAAAGTCTTTGCACACCGCTGGATTCGAGCCACCGTCGGCTCCCTCCTTCAACTTCTTCTTGGTGACAACAAGCTCGGTCTTCGACTCCACCACACGCTCCTTCAGATCAACCCACACTGCTGTGCGGATCTGCAACAGATTTCCTTCGTTCCTGTTCTTGGCGGTAGCACGACCGTGGTCCGCACTATGTTGATCATCTTCCTGTTGTAGAGTGCAGACTGAAGAGTCTGGGGCATGAATAATCAGAAGTCAGCAAAAGAGTTGGGAGGCAGAATTTAAGCAAGAAACAGACAGACAGACAGGTAGAAAATGAATAATATTTACCATGAAAGCGTTGTGCACGTCATTTTCAGCCATCTCCTCTGGGGAGAACTCAGAAAACGTTTCCTCAACAGGAGGAAAGAGCAGCTGATCAATCTCCGGCCAGTAGGGCACCTTGTCCACATTCCCGAAGCCTTCTGGAAAATGAGCAATGATGCCTCCACTAGTAGAAGCATGGGGGCTGGTAGGAGGAGTAGGCGGATGACGAGACGGCGGATCGACCTCCAGGGGCACGCGAGCAGCGGAACTAGAAACTGCAGGAGGAGTCTGAAAAGAGGCAGCAGGAGCACTCCTCTTGGAGGCAGAGGCCACATCAGGGCTGGCAGAAGGACTCTTTCTTTTAGCACTTTGGAGGATGAGTTCCAATTGATCAACTTTTGAACCTGCAAGCATACACGTTCTTAGACGACAGAACACTTAAAACATCAGCAACAACAGCACGCAAACGAAAGTGGTTACAGAACCTTACCAGAAGACATACTGTGGGCTGATTGAGAAGGATTTGAGGAGGAAGCAGGTGAAAAACCAGGAAGCAGGTCTGGAAACTTTATTTCAGATTCAGAGATGCAGAACAACTTGCTGCAGGCAGGGATCTTGGCACCAATACGGGTAAGGTCACGGGGCCTGCACGAAGACGATGAAGTAAGCTAGTAAGCAGCGAGATAAAATAATTCAGGCGATAGGGAGGCTACTTACTCAAGTCGAGCCCACTTCTCGAAAATATAATCGGCGGGAGGGTCGATGGAGTCCTTCCTCACGTAGAAGAAGTCCTCAAACCATTTCTCATCACGGGACTTTGACGCATGTTTGAAGGGAGCCTCTCCATGGACCCGGAATGAGAACTGACCCCTGCCCAGAGATCTGATGCTATACATATGGGCCAGATTGCCCAAAGTGATAGATTTACCAGTACTCTGACCAGCGGCCAGAGAATAAAGAAGAACTCTCCAAATGGCAGCGAAGATTTGTGCCATGGCGAAATTATTGGTGAAGATAAAATCTTGGACGAGTTTGGGGAACGGGAAACGGAGGCCATATTTAAATGGGTACAGATAGAAATAAACCCACCCCGGACGGAGGGCGTCAGCTTTCTGTCCCGGTTCAGGGATGACGATATCCACCCCATCACCAAGACCAAGCAGACTCTTGATCCTAGGAATGTCGGCCGGAGTTAGGGCGGAGTCGCAATCGTGTGGGTGTCTAAAGAGTCCCCGAGAAGGGAAAGTGGGGTCAAGGTTACGGTCGGAGGGTGTTGGGGTTGACGAAGATTGTCGGGTTTTGCCCATAATGGAGAGAGAAAATGAAGATTAAAAGAAAGAAAGAAAGAAGATTGATTACCGGATGATGAAGACGGGAGAGGGAGCAGTGAAGCTGATGAAGATTAAAGGGAAGAAGATTGAGGGTTTAAGAGGAGAGAGTTTTTGAAATGATTTGAGTGATTAATGAAAGTGGGGAAGAGACGTTGGGGTTATAAAGAAGAGAGAGGGAGTTGGGTGCGGAGAAAGAGGAGAAAGGCGGCTTGCATGGGAAGGAGTAAAAAGACGACGTAGGGTTTTAAATATTTGGTTACGTAAATTCCTTGCTCGATACTTGAAAGCGTACTTCGCAAGATATTTGGGGCAAACTGTTTGGGCTAAAAATAGCACAATAAAGAAAGCCCATTTGGTGAAATAAAGATTACAAAGAGGTGAGGAGGAGGAAGGGAGCCCGCGGTTAGAGAACAGAGGGACGGGCTTGAGAAGGATCAAGGGCCCATCATGGAAGGTGCCCACATTAAGGAAAGGAGTGTCAAGGAGAAGTTAGGGAGAATTTAGGGAGATCGGGGAGAATTGGCAAGGGAATCCGGATCAGGAAAGAAGTCTTTATGGAAATAATATCCTCTTTCCATATTTGAGATAGAGTATATCTAGGGTTCTTACCCTATAAATAGCGAAGGAGGAAATCAAGAAAGACATTCATTCAACACCCGCATTCACACATCAACATTCAAGATCACATCTCTGCAAATAATTTACGTTCATCCTTGATCTTGCAGGCCTGACACCTAGGGCCAGCAGGATTGGCTTCGTACCATAATTTTAATCATCCTCCAATTCATATAGTGCAATACTTGGCAGGGTACCGTCCCTCCCGCGGTTGTTCCCACATAGGGTTTTCCGCGTCACCAAAATCTTACGTGTCAATTTACATTACGCACTTTATTTTTCCGTTTACTTATTGACATACAAATCATCATATAATCGACCAACGAATATAGACTACATTGACCCTAAATCGACTTAGGTAAAAAAGACCTAAACAGTTTGGTGCCCACCGTGGGGCATTGTGGTCGTCAATCGTTGATATTTTAGATTTACGATGGAAAAGCAAGCATCTGAAGCTATGTCAGGGAGCAGGCAGCCATCGCCACCACCATCGTCTACCCAAAGTCCAACATCGACAGTGGCCACGCAGGCTCCCGGACATACCCCAAGAATCGTACCGACAACAAAAGCTACTTTACCTCCGAGGACCCCTGTTGTCTCATCCCAGACCAGATCAGTCAAAGGAACATCAAGCTCAGGCGTCACTCCGCCGCCTTGATCCCCACGCAGATTACGCTCGCCGCGTGGAAAACCTTCAGAAAGCTATGGAAAACATGAGGGAAGATCAAAGGAGAGCAGATCTTTGAGGTAAGAAGGAGAGACAGAGAGCTCGGGCACAAATTGATCTCCTGACGGCGATCCGGACTCCGCAAACAAGACAGTGAAGGAAGATTTCCCTTGGTAGATCGACGCAAGGAGCGGCGAGCGCGGCGAATACCAGCCGAAATAATTACAAGATTGGATTTGGCTACAACACCATCAGATGGAAGGATAACCCCACGAGGGTTAGGATACCTCACGCCGATAGGCGCATCCAAATGGCGCGCGTGGAGGTACAAACAGGTGGCCTCTCCGTCGAGATCTGCGGCGATCGATCGGACACCGCGGCAGATCCGGGTCAAGCCGGCAAGTGAACCGCGCAAAATAGGGGACAATCGTTACCACAACCCCCCAGGTGCACGGAACTTACCGTAACCTTCCGAACCGGGATCGGGAGGAGATATGCGAAATGACAGAGAACCCCAGTTCGACCAATATAACTAATCGGCGGATTGAGCTAAAGGAGATGCTGAGCAGGGTTCCAGGGCTACCACCCCCACTCGAGAAAGCAGCTTTAGACAGTTATGCCGACTCGCCATTCGTGGACACCATATCCATCACAGCCATGCCAAAGGGATTCACAAATCCAAACATGCCTCTCTTTGGCGGCACAAACAGATCCCTTTGATCATGTCACCAATACAAGCGAGAAAATGATGACGGTAATGACTATAGGGCGGTCAAGGAGGCTTGCATGTGCAAAGGATTCGGGTCCACCTTAACGGACCAAAGACTTCGATGGTTTGTCGGCCGCCCAACAGGTCGATATCTACATTTGCTTTGAGTTGGTGAACGCATTTACTCAACGGTTCGCAAAGCAGAAAAGCCACGAAGCACGCAGAGACTTATACGAGAATCGTCCGGGGCGGAGAGAGCATTGGAGAATACAATACGAGATTTAACAATGAGAAGGTAGCAGTACGAGAGTGTGACGTCTCAACGGCAGTAGAAGCCTTCAGAAGAGGCCTCCACCACGACTCCGACCTATATAAGCAGCTGACTATGCATCCCTGCCATAGTTTCGAAGCAAGATACGAGAAAAAGCGTGCCGCGATCGGGACCGGGAGGAAGATATTCTATCCGAGCCGACTTACAGCACACCCGAAGATTTCTAGTACTTCACCGTGGAGAAATCGGAAGAAAGAAAACCACCAGCAAGAACGACGAGAGATACAGACCATATGGGAGGGGAGTCAACAGAATCGAAGAAAATCAGCTACTCCCCACCCTGGCAGAATATGGATTCACTACAGGTGTCGGAGGAATCGTGAAGGCACTAAGGGAGATGGGAGATGGAGTCAGGTGGCCCAATCCACCAGTAGGAGAGCAAGCCTGGAGAAAGGATAGCGAGAAGAAGTGTGAATTTCACCGTGATATTGGGCACAACACTGAGGATTGCTACACATTAAGAAGAGAGATCAAGCGCCTGTACGAACAAGGAAAGTTGAGCCACCTATTACCACGTGGGGTCAAGCAGCAGGGTAAGGTAGGTTCCGCCAAGCCGGCAGACCCACCCACATGCACCAAAATCATAAACGTGATAACAAGCGGCTCAGACTTAAGCGGATTGACATATTCAGCAGCCAAGAGACACGCTACAGAGACCAAAGGAGATAGGACAACCAATTCGTGCAGAATTTCTCACAGTGACCTTCCAGCGGTCAGCTTTGACGAAGGAGATGCATACGATGAGCGAGAGCATCATGACGCACTAATTATCACCCTATCAATGGCCAATTGCACAGTCAGAAAGGTCTTGGTAGATACAGGAAGCTCGATCAACTTAATCATGCTGAAAACTATAGAGAACATAGGATTCAGCGAGAAGGATTTGCAGAAGAAGTCTATTCCGCTAGTAGGCTTCAGTGGAGAAACAGCTAGCTCACTAGGTGAGATAATCATCCCAACCTATGTGGGGGGAGTCAGCAAGCAAGTCATGTACCTGGTTATATATGGCCCTTCTACTTATAATGTCATCTTAGGAAGACCATGGTTGCACCAAATGAAGGCAGTTCCCTCAACATACTACCAGTGCATAAAATTCCCCACCCCGTGGGGAATAGAAACGATAAGAGGAGATCAAGAGGAAGCTAGAAGCTGCTATAAGAAGGCACTCAAGTGCACTACCAGCCCCCCCGCATAGCAATTACAGAAGCAGTCTATCCAGGACGAATACGTGGAACCCCTGCGGAAGAACTGGATCAGATCAACCCGACAGTGCACCGGAAAGAACCGTGCTCATTGGAGCAGGATGTACAGGAAGCTTACGACAGCAGCTAGTCAAGTTCTTGCAAGATAACATGGATTGCTTTGCATGGTCACACGATGATATGATATGAATAGATCCATCCATCATAACACACAAGCTTAGCGTGGACCCAAAGTGTAAACCCATCCAAACAGAGAAGGAGAAAGTTTGCGAGAAAAGAAATAAGGTAATCTACACCGGAAGTAGACACTGTCTTGGACAAAAGAAGATAAGAGAAGTAAAATACCCAGAATGGTTGTCTAATGTAGTGGTGGTGCCTAAGAAGAATGGAAAGTGGAGAGTATGTGTGGACTTCACCGATCTCAACAAAGCATGTCCCAAAGATCCATTCCATTGCCTCATATTGATGCAATGGTAGATGCAACAAATGGACACGAGATGCTAACATTTACGGACGTATGGAGTGGATACAATCAAATCAAGATGGATCCTGCAGATCAAGAGAAGACAACATTTATGTCCGAAAGAGGAATATATTGCTACAACGTCATGCCATTCGGCCTAAAGAACGCAGGCTCCACATATCAAAGGCTGGTTAACCGCACGTTCAAAGAACAAATAGGAAGAACCATGGAGGTGTACATTGATGACATGGTGGTGAAGTCGAGAAAAAGCTAAAGATCATATGCGGCATCTAGCGAAACATTCAAAGACCCTCGGGAATACAAGATGAAACTAAACCCATCTAAATGCACCTTCGGGGTGTCTTCTGGCAAGTTCTTGGGCTATATCGTGACTCAAAGAGGGATAGAAGCCAAAGATCGAGCGGATCAAAGCCGTCTTACAGTGGAATCACCGAGAGAAACCTAAGGATGTTCAAAGACTAGCTGGAAAGGTAGCGACCCTGAACAGCATTCATTTCAAGATCTTCGAGACAAATGCGAGGTTATTTTACGACGTGCTAAGGAAAAGCCGAAGTTTGAATGGACCCCGAGCACGAGCAAGCCTTCAGAGACCAAGCACTATCTCAAGACCCGCCACTGCTTTGTCAAAAACCAAAGCCAGGAGAACCATTATTTCTATACCTAGCCGTCACGCGAATAGCGATAAGCGCTATCCTGGTCGGAGAGCAAGAAAAGGAGCGAAGCCGATCTACTACGTCGGCAAGTCTCTGTTGCTTGGCAGAGACCAGGTACACATCCCTTGAAAAGTTAGTACTAGCATTGGTAGTAGCATCTCGCAAACCGCGTCCCTATTTTGAGTCACACATCATACATGTTGTGACAAACTACCCGCTAAAAGCTATCATGAGGAAACACGAACTATCGGGAAGAATGTCTAAATGGTCCGTACACCTCGGTGGATACGACATCCATGACGACCCTAGGACAAAGAATCAAATCACAAGCATTTGCCGATTTTGTTTCAGACTTGAATGACCATCCGAATCCGCGGATACGAAAATCCTCACTCTACAAAGAAGCAAGCAGACGGGCGTCGGCATATGCATATCGACGAGCCTCCAACCAAAGGGGGCGGTGTAGGATTAATCCTGCGATCACCACAGGAGATCGATAGCACAAGTCAGAAGATGTGAATTCAAGGCAACCAACAATGAAACAGAATACGAAGCCTTGATACTGGGAATGAAGCTAGCCCTGGAGCTAGGGGTCAGACACATGCTCATATCCAGTGACTCTTTGTTAATAGTCAACCACGTGAATGATGAGTTTATAGCCGAGATTCAAGATGATTGCATACCTGAAAGTAGCAAAGGAATTAAAACAAAAATTCAAAACTTGCAAGCTTAAACAGTTCCCGAGACCGAACGTGGAAGCGAGACGCCCTAGCAACCCCAGGGCAACATTCAAACCAACATAGCTATCCATTCCAATAGCACATATGTTGGAGCCTTCTATCCGAGAAAGGCGGACGAAATAAACAGGTGAATCGGAAGATCCGCAGCGAAAAAGACATCCAAGCAGTTACAGAGGAAGGTGAGAGCTCTCGGTCACACAGGCAGACGCCTGACCAGGAAGCCGATCCAGCAGAAGACTGGCGCACACCTTACCTAGACTGGCTGCGCCACAACAAGCTACCAGACGATAAGAAGGAAGCGAGAGCTTTTAGAATAAAAGCTTCCAGATTCATACTCATTGATGATATATTATTCGAAAAATCGCTAGCGGTCCCTACCTACGGTGCCTGGACAAGGAAGAAGCACGATCGTGTTTGCATGCCCTCCACAGTGGCGAATGTGGAAACCATGCAGGGGGCAGGAGTCTGGCAAACAAAGCCCTCAGACAGGGATATTATTGGCCTTCAATGAAAGCAGATGCAGCAGAATATGCACGAAAATACGATGCCTGGCAGCGCTCAGCGCCTATGATCCACCAGCCAGCAGAGCCTCTACACCCTATTATCTCTCCTTGGCCATTCATGGCATGGGGCATGGACATAGTAGGCCCCCTACCACGGGCCACAGGAAACAGGACCTGGATGCTAGCAATGACAGATTACTTCTCCAAGTGGATAGAGGCAGAAGTATTCACGGAAGTAAAGGACAAACAGGTCATCTCATTCATAAAACGAAACATCGTCTGCAGATTTGGTATCCCATCAGAAATCATATGTGACAATGGCTCACAATTCATCTCAAACGATCTGAAGGATACTTGTGCCGTGTGGAATATCAACTTAAAAAGTCGACCAGGACTCCAAAGTCCAATGGACAAGCTGAATCCAGCAATAAAATCATTATGGACAATCTAAGAAGGAGGCTACAGGAGTTAGGAGGAAAGTGGGCAGATGAATTGCCACTAGTGTTATGGTCAGACAGGACGACGCCAAAGATAGCAACAGGTCAAACACCCTTCAGCCTGGTGTTTGGCGCGAGAAGCGATCATTCCATCGAAGTTCTAGTTCCCACTCACGGTATGAAAATATGACGAGGAACCGAACAATGCGAAGATGACCGGAAGCCTGGACACAATTGACGAGCTGCGAGCAAGCGCAAAAATCCGTCTGGCTGCCTACAAACAGTCTGTGGCCAGGAGTTACAACAAGAATGTAAAGGTCAGGCTCCTGGAGGTAGGAGACCTGGTCCTCCGAGAGGTGTTCCAAAACACCAAGAATCGAAAAGCAGGCAAATTCGCCTACAAATGGGAAGGACCACACCAGGTAGAAGGAGTTGTTGGCCATGGTGCATACAGACTGATGACTATAGACGGTCAAATCATACAACGCCCATGGAACATACTTCACCTGAAGAGATATTACTTTTGATAATAAGTAGACTCTAGCTTTTAGAATAATGTACTATGAGAAGCCAAATCATTTTTAAAGATAAAATGAAAATCCGGTAGTAGGCATACTGCCAGTTTCACTCTTATTTCTGGTGTCTTTAGTTGTTTTAACACTTTAAACTACTATTGGATGGTGTGGTCCGCGTCCTGGGACCACAATTGCTCAGTACCCCATGAGATGGCGACAGTACTTCACATCATTCGATAGGTTTTCTTATTTTCGGGCTTCTCTAAGTACATCACTTTGAATTCTCGGTATCTATGGTACTTTGAAAGGATGTCTAGCAGATCACAACCGCCAACGCGGGGTGACAAGGCACATGGCACTCCAACATGCCTAACCTATTTTCTCCACAAGGAGCACCCTCACCAGGCGGACTGTGGAACATACGAAAGGGAGCCTGGTTGACAGCTGAATACGCTTATCCAGCTACCCCTGATACCACCCCCTGGACGTAGCTCGCACTAATCGCACTTAATCAGGGCCCCAGCATGCATGCAAAAACGAACATGGAACGTAGGGATATCTGCGCTACCAGAATCCTGCAGCGTCTCCATTTGGTCCTAGAATGACGATAAACTTGCCTCAATGACGCCACTGCTGGCATAAAACGAGACGAACACACCTTGCGTCATGAACAAGGTTAAGTAGTCCACAAAACTGCGGCATATGCCTAAATCACCAACCGGGACACGACACGAATAGCTTGTCTGGATCGATCTTTTCAGGTGACCGACCAGTGGTCAAATCGACCCCAGGTTGACACGGCCACTCCTCCTTACATTGCGGCATACGCCTAAATCAGCCATCAGGCTGACACGGCAGCTAGCTGAGTCGTAACATTATCCTTTTCAGGATGACATGACTCGCCTAAATCAGTCAAACAGGCTGACACGGCATAAACTTCCTAAAACAGGGAGAATAAACAAACAAGTATACAATATGTAAAAACCTTGCCAAATTATGACAAGGGGCATTCAAAATATGGCCAAAATACGGCCCCAAGTTCAAACCGCCACCCTGGCGAAGCAAACACAAAACAAGTTTTAAAACTTACAAAGTCTGCCACCTCTGGGCCAGACTGCCAAAAAGTTATCAAAACATAAAAACTTAATTATCGGTCACATTAATGACCTCCACCTCAGTACCTCCTGCGCTGCGACCACTCATTTCGTCTTCGCACCGACTTGCATATCCTCGGCCGCCATAGCTCCCCGAGTTCCACAAGAACATCCTGGGACATTCCAAGATCACCCCCAGCGACTGCTCGGCCAACGCAGAGAATTCACCTCACCAACCTCGAGGCATCAACATGCTCGGATCGGGTTGAGCGGGGTAGAGCATCTCCACCGCTTCTCCTCTTCCTCTATGGCTGTGGGTGGGAGCTTCCTCGAGGGCGACACGCATCCCACCGATCTTTCCCGCCCGGGTGGCATAAGCAACGACGTTGGTGGCCAGGAGATCATCTCGGTGATCTTCTCCTCGGCCAGTCGGAAAAGTCTTTGCACACCGCTGGGTTCGAGCCAGTGATCGGCTCCCTCCTTCAACTTCTTCTTGGGGACAACAAGCTCGGTCTTGACTCCACCACACGCTCCTTCGAGATCAACCCGCCGCTGTGCGGATCCAACAGATTTCCTTCACTCCCGGTTCTTGGCGCTGTAGCACGACCGGTGGTGCACTATGTTGATCATCTTCTGTTGTAGAGTGCGGATCAAGAGTCTGGCATGAATAATCGAAGTCGGCAAAAAAGAGTTGGGAGGCAGAATTTAAGCAAGAAACAGACAGACAGACAGGTAGAAAATGAAGAATATTTACCATGAAAGCGTTGTGCACGTCATTTTCACCATCTCCTCTGGGGAGAACTCCGAAAACGTTTCCTCAACAGAGAAAAGAGCGGTGATCAATCTCCGGCCGAGGGGCACCTTGTCCACATTCCCGAAGCCTTCTGGAAAATGAGCAATGATGCCTCCACTAGTAGAAGCACGGGGGCTGGCAGGAGGAGTAGGCGGATGAGGAGATGGCGGATCGACCTCCAGGGGCACGCGAGCAGCGGAACTAGAAACTGCAGGAGGAGTCTGAAAAGAGGCAGCAGGAGCACTCCTCTTGGAGGCAGAGGCCACATCAGGGCTGGCAGAAGGCCTCTTTCTTTTAGCACTTTGGAGGATGAGTTCCAATTGATCAACTTTTGAACCTGCAAGCATACACGTTCTTAGACGACAGAACGCTTAAAACATCAGCAACAACAGCACGCAAATGAAAGTGGTTACAAAACCTTACCAGAAGACATACTGTGGGCTGATTGAGAAGGATTGGAGGAGGAAGCAGGTGAAAAACCAGGAAGCAGGTCTGGAAACTTTCTTTCAGATTCAGAGATGCAGAACAACTTGCTGCAGGCAGGGATCTTGGCACCAATACGGGTAAGGTCGCAGGGGCCTGCACGAAGACGATGAAGTAAGCTAGTAAGCAGCGAGATAAAATAATTCAGGCGATAGGGAGGCTACTTACTCGAAGTCATAGCCCACTTCTCGAAAATATAATCAGCAGGAGGCTGGATGGAGTCCTTCCTCACGTAGAAGAAGTCCTCAAACCATTTCTCATCACGGGACTTTGACGCATGTTTGAAGGGAGCCTCTCCATGGACCCGGAATGAGAACTGACCTCTGCCCAGGGATCTGATGCTATACATATGGGCCAGATCGCCCAAAGTGATAGATTTACCAGTACTCTGACCAGCGGCCAGAGAATAAAGAAGAACTCTCCAAATGGCAGCGAAGATTTGTGCCATGGCGAAATTATTGGTGAAGATAAAATCTTGGACGAGTTTGGGGAACGGGAAACGGAGGCCATATTTAAATGGGTATAGATAGAAACAAACCCACCCCGGACGGAGGGCGTCAGCTTTCTGTCCCGGTTCAGGGATGACGATATCCACCCCGTCACCAAGACCAAGCAGACTCTTGATCCTAGGAATGTCGGCCGGAGTTAGGGCGGAGTCGCAATCGTGTGGGTGTCTAAAGAGTCCCCGAGAAGGGAAAGTGGGGTCAAGGTTACGGTCGGAGGGTGTTGGGGTTGACGAAGATTGTCGGGTTTTGCCCATAATGGAGAGAGAAAATGAAGATTAAAAGAAAGAAAGAAAGAAGATGGATTATCTGATGATGAAGACGGGAGAGGGAGCAGTGAAGCTGATGAAGATTAAAGGGAAGAAGATTGAGGGTTTAAGAGGAGAGAGTTTTTGAAATGATTTGAGTGATTAATGAAAGTGGGGAAGAGACGTTGGGGTTATAAAGAAGAGAGAGGGAGTTGGGTGCGGAGAAAGAGGAAAAAGGCGGCTTGCATGGGAAGGAGTAAAAAGACGACGTAGGGTTTTAAATATTTGGTTACGTAAATTCCTTGCTCGATACTTGAAAGCGTACTTCGCAAGAAATTTGGGGCAAACTGTTTGGGCTAAAAATAGCACAATAAAGAAAGCCCATTTGGTGAAATAAAGATTACAAAGAGGTGAGGAGGAGGAAGGGAGCCCGCGGTTAGAGAAAAGAGGGACGGGCTTGAGAAGGATCAAGGGCCCATCATGGAAGGTGCCCACATTAAGGAAAGGAGTGTCAAGGAGAAGTTAGGGAGAATTTAGGGAGATCGGGGAGAATTGGCAAGGGAATCCGGATCAGGAAAGAAGTCTTTATGGAAATAATATCCTCTCTCCATATTTGAGATAGAGTATATCTAGGGTTCTTACCCTATAAATAGCAAAGGGAGGAAACCAAGAAGGACATTCATTCAACACCCGCATTCACACATCAACATTCAAGATCACATCTCTGCAAATAATTTACGTTCATCCTTGATCTTGCAGGCCTGACACCTAGGGCCAGCAGGATTAGCTTCGTACCATAATTGTAATCATCCTCCAATTCATATAGTGCAATACTTGGCAGGGTACCGTCCCTCCCGCGGTTGTTCCCACATTGGGTTTTCCGCGTCACCAAAATCTTACGTGTCAATTTACATTACGCACTTTATTTTTCCGTTTACTTATTGACATACAAATCATCATACAATCGACCAACGAATATAGACTACATTGACCCTAAATCGACTTAGGTAAAAAAGACCTAAACAGTTTGGCGCCCACCGTGCGGGGTGTCTTCTGACAATACTTAGCGGGTCGTTATTGACGCTAATTTTACGCAATCAGACAAAAGTATTAACACAATTTATTAATGCATGATTTGACTACTTAAATATTAACAAGCAAGATAGATACGATGACCTATACAAAGGATCTACGGGAACTATTGTTAGGTTTATGGGTTGGAAATTGGGTACTCACAAGATTAAAATACCCGAGGGTATCTCTCGCTTTTGTGCTCCCCCAGTCATATGGACCAGACGAGTTGCCAAAACGCGACGTCATGAGGTGGAAAATATGTGTAAGGCCTAGTCGGTCGAATGGACCTTCTAAGTATACAACATACTTTACCGATGGTGAAATAGGGTAGCTTAAAATAGCATAATATTGACTTACGGAGAGTCTATGCCTTTTTTTGTCTCACAACATACAAAGTATAAAGAAAAACAAAATAAGAAGTAAAATATACATATGAACAAGATTATCAGAAATACATGCATACGGCTTACTCTGCAATACGAAACGGATGAAAATCAATGATACAAAGTAAATAAAGTAATTAAATAGGTCTGGCATCTTGGATACTTCCTCCATTCAACTCCACTCTACCTATTTCACTTTTGTACACTATTCACAATTGTGTATTCAATTTTGATTTTCTCTCGATACGTAAGTGGAAATATATTCATGTGGGATCTTGTTTGATTCGTCTTTACGAGTACATTAAAAATATCTAACTTTTATAATTTTTGCAAATACGTAGCTAATGATATTTAGCACGTAAAACACGCATTGGCAAACGTGAAAAAAGAAAGTGGTAGAGTGGAGTTGAATGGAGGAAGTATTTAAGTAGGAGTCTATGTCGGTTAGTTGGTCTTTTTATTACTTTCATTCATGAAGCTAACCTGTGTCAACAGTTCAATTAAATTTGACATACCAAAAAATCTGAGGAGCAGTTGAACAAAATACGGGACAAATAGATCCTTGGGATATATTACAATAAAGACGTCAACTATATAATATTAAAAATAGATTTCCAGTCTTACCCGCTTATTAAGTCCATAGCAGAGTCGTCACTGTGAGATCCCTGAAAAAAATCTCCTTTTTAAAAATAAGTAAATAATATGGAGGAGTCGCCAGTAGGTTTTATAAAAAAAAACATACAAAAATAAGTTAACGGAAAAGACTCCTTTTGATCCCTGGAATGGGGACTGATCCGTCACTCCGGTCTGAACCAAAGATTGCGGATTCAAGGGTAAAGGTACGATCAGGGAAGGTGTTAGGCACCCGGATCGCCCATCAAACTGACGACCTCTACTATTTATTTATAATATTATATATTTGACGAAATTTATCGAAATAGTACAAATTATTTACAAAGAACAAATAAATTAGGTTAGTTTATATACAATAAATAGAGAAAATAAATAAAAGACAATAAAAGAATGAGATAAAAAGAAAGAGTAAAGAAAAACTTATTTGATGTCGTTACCCTCATGCCTATCTGGATGTTTGACTTGAAGGAAATGTAGATTCATATACATATTAACATACTCATATATGTCTAAATAAATTTGTCATAAAATTAAAACGGATTTTATGCATGCAAACAATAATAAAATAGAGGAGAAATCATGTCCTTACATTGTGGATTTTCGGTTATTAGGGCACAAAAGAGATCACCTTTCTCTTTTGATCTTGAGCTTTCCCTTATGGATGAACAAGATCTAAGTATAAGATCTCTCCCTAAGCTTTATACCCAAGGCTTAACACTTAATCTAATTAATATTATAAGTACTAGTATAATATTAATCTAGGAGAAAATTGAACCAAAAATATTATTTAACCCTTGAATATTTCGGTTTTTAAGAGAGAAGAAGAGGAGGATTTTTCTTCTCACTAGAACTTATATTTTGGATGATTAGTTGAATGAATAATAATGCATAACCCTTAGTATATTATTAGGTAAAATTATAAGAAAAACAATGATGATTTTTCTTCTCTAAACCGTGTAAGTGGAGAGGTTTAGGGGAGCCAATGCATGCCCACATTTGTCTTCACAAGGAGTAGTAGGGTTGCATGGCTACTAAAGCAAAACAATCATTATGTTTAGCTACTAATTAAACAATTAATTAGCTTAATCCTCTTCTTTTATTTCGGTCCATTTGGTAATATGGAATCCATATTATTTTTGTCAATTGTCAATATGTCACATGTCATATGTGACATAAATTTGTTATGTAATTTTTAACATATTAAAAATCAACGTATTAATAAAAATACGTCACATACAAAATCGACTTAGTAATTTCATAATTACTTGTGCCAAAAATTTTACCATTTTATAAATCACAACAGATTGTATTTATAATAATTCATTCAATTTAATTGTTACATTCATTGTTGTCAGAATCGCGATTCGATCCAACGATTCTACGATTTTACGATCCAAAAATGCTTGACCGATCCTGGATCCTACGATTCCATCATAGTTGTAGAATCTTACGATCCTGTTAATTTGAAAATTTCTAGAGATGGGATCATAATACGATCCTACGATTTTACGATCCTACGATCCGATTCCATAATAAAAAAAATTAATATATATTTTTATATAATGACACCGTAAACTCAAATTCCGTGTAAGTTGTAGAAACATGTTCATACAATGACACTAAAATCATTACTTACCAATATTTTATGAATAAATATTAATAAATAAGTGTTTTAACTTTCAATTATATGTTTTTACCAAAAAAAAAATATATATTTAGTGAGTTTGTAGAATCTTGCGATTCTACGATCCGATTCTACCGATTCGATCCTACCCTCCCCATCGATCCAAAGTAGAATCCCGATCCTGACAACATTGGTTACATTAAACAATTTTTTCATCCGAGTAATGATACAATTCAATTACTCAGACCGTATCTTATTTAATCACATTTCAATATGATACGTAAATTTTACTTCCAAAATCGTCCGTCAATTTTCAAATAATTTAATTAACTCGCAACATTATACGATAATTAAATAATCAATTAAGAGTATTGCCCTTTAGGTATGACCTAGGGGGTCAACTGATCACCATCGTCACACGACAGTAATGTCAAACTCTAGTCAGCCAATCATTACCGATATATGTTGACCGATTGATAACAATATTACTTCCCAATTGTATTCATTTTAATGAGACTTAAACATGTGATCATCATGATCAATAGTCGTGATCGCATTATTGTCGGAGGACACATATTCCAACATGACTATTAATGAATTTCGACTTTGTCGTTAATTATTGGCTCTTATGCGCTTATATAGAAACTGGGACAATTTATTGTGTGTGGTTTGATTTGAAATTGAGACGGCTGTCTGGGAGTATTGAATTTCTGGTCTTGAATTGGATGTACGGTATTTGTTTGTGTAAGTCTCGTATGTTTGTATGTCTGTCCGTGGAATTGTGTGTTCCCTCAGACGATTTATTTTTATGTCCGTCTGGTTATTCTTGTCCCCCCCGAATCTCTTTGTACGTCTTTATTTATAGTCTTTGGTTGCTGAAGTTTACTAGGATAATTATTACTTGTACATCACGTTCCAAGCCTCTTGATTTTCTATCTTTTCATTGTTTTCTTATCTTTTCATTGTCTAAATTGTTTGGATGTACACTATCAATTATAGAATTCTAGAGTGGTGAGACAATCCAAGTCAGCTTCCTTACACTCAAGCTATTAAAATATTCTCGTATGTTTGTAAGTCTCGTATGTTTGTATGTCTGTCCGGGAGTACGGTACTCCTTACACTCAAGCTATTAAAATATTCTATTTTGTGAATTGCTTTTGAGTGTAAGGAGTACCGTCCTCCCGGAGTACACAAGTATTTTTCACCATTGTGTACGTATTTCCTCGTAATTAATCTTGTTAGTTAACTTTTCTTTTAGTATTTTGGCCCACATGGAAATAGGCATCAGACTTAGACAAGGGTGTTAGGCCCAAATATGGATATTCTCGCGTGTTCTAATCAGCGCAATCCATCGCAAAACGTAATAGACTTGGTCATATAGGGGAAGGTCAATGGGTAGTTTTATGCCATTTTGAGTGATTTATCGGGAATTAAGCGTAAAGAGCCTTTAATTATAAATTGTCATTTTTCATTTAGTCATTTAATTTTAGCCTCATCATCGGGTACCCTTAAGACTAGGTAGACAACTTTGACGTGTCTACAGGGAAGACCAATAACTGTCGCGTCCCCTCCTCCATATGACATTCTTGCTTTTAGCAATCATTTTTTTGTTTTCGTTATGCAAGACTTGGCAGAGTACGTTAGCAGGGTTAGACTTAAGGAGCAAAGTTCATTATCTTTTAGGATTTCTCACACTAAATGTGCTTCATCCTCTTCGCAGTGATCTTTTGTATTGCTTTTACACAGTCGTCAATGTGGTAGTTTGACCATGATTTTCGGCATTTTAAGGTCAAAGTTATAAAAATTTGGCCCCTTAAGAATAAAGGTGGAAGATGTTTAAGAAGGGAAGAGATTATACATAATACATTTTTTAATATAACTCATAATGGTAAGCTCTACCAAAGTTCCAAGTGTGGTATGTCAGTTATGTTGTTGAGGACATTAACTCTGTAAGAGCAGTAACTTTGTATGCCAGTTATCCAGACCATGATAACGTACATCGTTTTCAATGGTGCCCTAAAATACTAATTTGCTAACCCAACGATTTTGTTGATGCCATAAACTACTAACCGATGTTGTCAAATATGATACTACTAGGTGCCCATTGTATTTTAATAGAATCACATATATTTTTGACTTATTATTATTTAGACTACTAAGTATATTGGAATTTAGTTTTGATTGATTTTGAGAGAAGTTTATAAGGATTAAATACTCTTAGTTGTATGTAGATAGTCAAGGTAGAATTACGTTGTTAGAGATCTAACATTTTCTCTGAATACACAAAATTTATATAATTATGACACATGTTATTTTACGTAACATCATTCAGTATGGCGTAGTTGTTGTTGGTGAAAATAATTTGCAAAACTCATAAAGGCTTGTCTTCGTTATTAAGGGTTCATTATGGTGTGCTGCAGCATGTGTTATAGACAAAGTGTTTTGTATTTAACTAAAAAACGGATGTGCCCGTGACAATGAAAAAGTTAAATACATACTATAAGTATATATTGATGTTATGCCTCTGAAGGACAACTTTTCTACTAAAAGTACTAATAAATTATCGGTAATCAATTAGACAACTACGCACACCAACTACAAAAATTTTTTCATTGATGATTCAACATTGTTAATTTTTTTTTATCAAACTTAAGAATATATTTTTACAGATAATTCTAATGGGAGCCTCGTGCATCGCACGGGCTTTCCAATTAGTTAATTAATAAACGTGTACTGATGTATTCATGCATCTATAATTTGAACATCTTTTAATAAAGTTTCTTTCTTTTCAAAAAATCATCTTATTAGTTTTATATAAGATTAAGAAGTACGTTTCTGTAAGGACTCTAGAAATAGGAATTACTTTGTTAGAGTAAAAGTATAATTATAAATTATTTTAAAGTTTTATTCTTTTAGTTTTCACTTTTCAAATTTATAGATAATTCTTTTAATGAAATATAATTTAATAATTTGTAAATTAAGTTAGTTACCCGTACGCGTGCAAATCATTATATAGGTATCTCCATATATCAATAAAATTAATGTACAAACAACAAACCCCTTAAAACTCGTAGTTGTATACCAATTATTTTGGACCTTTTGGTTTAGTTACGGAGTGAAGTGTTAAATTTACGGGAAGGGCTTCATCTAATAATGTAGTTTTAGTTTTTAGATAAATTTAAAAAATACCATAAAATATTACACCATTTGTGTTCAAGGGAAAATATAAAAACTAAATAAAAATGATGATAAATTGATAATTTCCTTTTATGAGAGACCATCTTTCCTGAGAATTTGTGTTATTTTAGTAAAAAAGATTGTAAGTTGAAAAATGAAATATTTTTATAACAAAATAAAATCAATAATTTTCGTTTATTGTCAAGGATAAGTTAACTCCTACCCTATGTCTTAAACGTTGTTCTCCTTTTTATAATTTGGTTTCCTATATCAGGGAATTTTATCAATAATCCGCTTATTTTGATGAGAATGGAAGTAAGTAATAGAACATCGATGGTTTTAAGAGTCCTTGCCAATATATGTATTTATATATGTATATTAAAAGTTAGCCTATGAAATATGAGTGAACCCGAACTCAATGGCTCTTCTTCTTCTTCGGACATAGCATCTTCGCCTTTGTTCATAATATTGCTCTATGACGGTTTCTATACAAAGATTGAAAGCAAACGGAAAATATTTTTATAACAACTGAATTTTGTTCGCGAAGGAAGCGACCACTTCTAACTTCATAGATGAACCTTTTTTATGTTTGAAAGCGATGACGGGAAATATGGAGTAGTACGTACTCCATAACTGTCTGATATATTTACTTCAAAGATCAAATAATATGTATATCGCATATGTGACACCCTCATTTATTAAAGAGCCTTTACTAGGCATTCCTTGATAAATGAAAGTGTTACCATCTCAGTTGCTTGAGGCAGTGATTACAAGATAAACGAAACCACATTAATTTAATTAAATATAATGTTAAACGACCTTATTACATTGTTCCAAATTAAATAACTGTAAAGTAATTAAAATACAACTGCAATGAAAACAAAAATAAAGCGAATAATAAAATAATGAATGTCCAATGTAGGTGATCTAAACTTCTAGGTGTCCGTCTAGCCTCACGCCCATCCATGATCTCATCTAAGCCAGCTTTATTACCTGTCAATCAATCTGCTCCCCAATAATTGGTTAATCACATGTGTTTAATGAATACATTGTCAACCAAAAGGTTGAGTAGGAATAACAATCATAAGACAATAATAAAGATAATATGGCGATGTAATGGATGCAATGCAATGCTAATGCAACCATGCTCATCACCCTCAACCTCAAGTTGAGTACACCACCACGAAGGTATATAAATGGTGTCTGCCTGGAATAAATCCAAATACGTCACCCGAAGGCTTTACCACGACGTCTGCCAGTAAGTTTATTATACATCACCCGAAGGCTCTTACCATGATGTATGTGTAACACCCCCATTTATTCGGGAGCCTTTAGCTAGACATTTCCAAGTAAATGAGAGCATTACCATCTCGGTTTTCCGAGGTAGTAAATAACAAAGTACAACAAACCAAAGTACTTTAAATTAAAACTTTAGTGAATACATGTTTATTACAACTTAACCAACTAAAATTTAATATAAAAATAATTACAACTCGCAGCGGATATAAATAAAGTGATATAATTATTCTATGTGATCTAGACTTCAACTATGGTCCAAGTCGAGCTCTCATCCCAATGCTCCCGAGTCAGCTAATCTTTAGTACCTGTCAAATCTGCTCCCCACAAAACGGTTCACCGCAGGTGTTCACGAATACACAGTCAACCACGAGGTTGAGTAGGAATAAACTAAACAACAATAATAATCCAACCAAATTAAACATCCTTCAAATTCTCATCACTTCATCCGTACAACTCACTTACATCACTGGCAGTAGCACAACTCCCTTAACACCGTGCTATGCTCAACTCAACAACTGGCAGTTGTACTTTCGTACCATGCTCAACTGGCAGTAGTACCCTCCGTACTATGCACAACTGGCAGTAGTAATCACTTACTATGCACAACTATCTGGCAGTAACAATCACTTGTTATGCGCAACTGGCAGTAACAATCACTTGTTATGCACAACTGAATAATCAACTCTCCATACCAAATATAACCTAAGAACAAAACTCAATAAAAATCCCGTCATCAATCTCAACCAACATCTTAACATACTCCATTACTCTACTTCCAATAATGAATCACAATATTAACCTTAACCTCATAAATCGTCACATTTAAACATTCATTCACTTAACAATAAAACCGAGTTGAGTAGGAAATTCCTACCTGGCAAGCGATTCCAATAAAGCAGCTCAAGCAATCCAAATAAATAAAGCAATCCAACCCGATTATAGTTTCTTCACAACCGTCACCTAATCAAAATATTATAATTCAATTATGTATTATTCGATTCTTTAAGTAATTAAGTTAATTATAGTTTAATTGCTTTAATTATATTTTCCGTATAATTACTTACTAATTTAATCATTGATCACAATAATTAATTTACTACGTAAATTACCCATTAAAAACCCGTCTCAAACCATTAGTTAAATCCCGTCTTAGAACAACCCAAACTAATTATTTTATTAATTATAGATTAATTATACAACTACTATGAAGTCATTATATTAAAACCCGACTTCCCAAAACCCATATCAACACCCAATAAACCCGTCTAATCCACTCCAATAATATAATAATGTGTATGGTCAAGTGTAAAAACAATTTTATACAACAACACACCACGCATTCCTCATCACCCATGACAACGCACGACACCACCTCCGAAACCACCTGACCCCATGGCAGCCACCAGCCATGGAACCACCGTGTACCAACCTCACCAACACGCCCTAACTACAACCACAACCAACACTCACAAACATCATACACTCGGTTTCATAATCAACCAACACCATCACCGCACAATTCCGTAACCAACAGTCACCACCGTCCCCACCGTACCTAGCACCACCAAAACCTCTGTCCTATACTCCACCACCCCGGCCAATGACAACATCACACGACCCATAACGCACAACCATAAACCCACGACACACCATAAAAACCAGTATAAAATCAGTCTCTTATCGACCACCATACGCCGCCACCGTGGTCTCCCTTGACCCACGGTGGGCCAGAAGCAGCGCGACCACTAGATATCGAGTCGACAACCCCTTCTATGCCTATACTTTAACGCTTTAAGACAACAACCAACAATCCCCAGTTTTCCTCTGTTTTTGCGAAAACCGACCACCACCACCACAAACAACCACCCCAGATCAGCCTAATACCACCACTGGAACCGCCTATCCCCCACGAACCCAACCAACCCAGACTCGAGTCTGTTCGAGTCACAGCAAAGGGTTTAACGCGTGTTTTATGCGAAATCAACAACCATATAACCACCCAACAAAACCCCTTCGAACACCCCCTTCCCCGCCGGTTTAAGGTGGTCCACAGGAGTCAAATTAGGTCTCTGTTGGTCCACGATCACAACGATGGTCACGGCCTGTCCTACGGTGGTCTAGTTTACGAGTTATAACATAGAAAAGTATATACATGAGACGGTCTTAAAGTATTACCTTGAGGCGATAAATTGATTTTGCTAAATTCCTCCTTCTTTCCATCTTTAGGTCTCCCTTCTCTCTTTAATCAATTATTTTCAGATTCTTATGAAGAATAAAGTCTATTGTTGTAGGTTGTCTTCTATTTATATAGGTAGGTTAAACTTATATGGAAATCAATTAGGAAAAATATGTGATTACCATATTATTATTATTATTATTATTATTATTATTATTATTATTATTATTATTATTATTATTATTATTATTATTATTATTATTATTATTATTATTATTATTATTATTATTATTATTATTATTATTATTATTATTATTATTATTATTATTATTATTATTATTATTATTATTATTATTATTATTATTATTATTATTATTATTATTATTATTATTATTATTATTATTATTATTATTATTATTATTATTATTATTATTATTATTATTATTATTATTATTATTATTATTATTATTATTATTATTATTATTATTATTATTATTATTATTATTATTATTATTATTATTATTATTATTATTATTATTATTATTATTATTATTATTATTATTATTATTATTATTATTATTATTATTATTATTATTATTATTATTATTATTATTATTATTATTATTATTATTATTATTATTATTATTATTATTATTATTATTATTATTATTATTATTATTATTATTATTATTATTATTATTATTATTATTATTATTATTATTATTATTATTATTATTATTATTATTATTTGATGGGGCATATTCTGCACCCACTGACCAAGTCAACATATTGAGCAAGGTCAAAGATATCCACAAGAAGTCAATCGGCTTAGACGACTGGCCGTCGAAATTTATCGGCTCTACTTCAACTGGGTCTCGGCATGACAACACGCCGGTAGGGCACATACCCGCGTACTCATATCCAAGACCCCTCGGCGGTGAGTCAACAAGGCCCGCCGGCCACATAGGTCCCTCGGCCGAGGGGTAGATCGATCTTTCTACCGCTAGCTACTTGGCCACTTGGCCACTACGTGACAAAAGGTGAAAGTCTATAAATACTCCTCAACCTTCATTGAGGAAAGGATCCAGACTTAACCTAAAAGACACTATTCATCCGGTATAATCTTCCTTATCTCTCTACAATATACATTCACCAAGTAACAACTTATCCCTTAAGTTTACTCGACTTGAGCGTCGGAGTGAGTACGCTTGGCACAAAGCCAAGCCCTCGCCTCGTTCATTGTTGCAAGAGAGGCCGAGAGGAACAATTAAGGAAAGAAGGATTCAACCAAAGACGACATTCTACAAGTTACGAGTGGTAACGAATATCCGCTCGAATTACACCCGAACAATTGGCGCCGTCTCGGGGGAATCGCTACTAGAAGCTAGTCACATTCATTCCCAAACAAAAAAAAAAAAACAAAAACCCACCCAAAAAGCTAAGAAGATGTCAAAACAACAAGACGCGGTCGTGACCGACGAAACCGCACTCTACCAAGATGATACTTTCAACAATTCTGGAGTCGTGCGGCCCTCCACCGGCGGAGTAATCCAACCGGAGTTCGGGATGCCAATAATACCGGACACGCCGCCCGACCAACCAGTCACCATCATGGACATGTGGTTGACGTAGCAAAACGAAAATGCTCCTGGACCTAATTAGTAATACGCCGCTCACACTTTGTCACGCCGACAAGAGCGGCGGAAACCGTCCAGGAGACCGGGGCCCGAAATGTGACTCCGAGAAATTTGAACGGAGCACTAGGAGAAGCTGACCAAGTCAAGTCGCCGGGGGAGCCCAAAGTGGGCGTGGTAGACCTAAGTCCTTCCCGTACTCATGGGAGGACAGCGTCCCCGCAGCACGAACGAGGCTTACCCCAAAGGAGCCAGAGGAGTCCGACTCGGAGAGTTGGAGAAGAAGTTCAAGTCGAAGAAGGAGTCCTTCCCACTACGAGGAGAGGAGCCGGATTAGGAATGCGAGGAGCCGATCGCCGCGTGTCGTTCGACACGTGGTCGACACCCCCTCGCGCCTACGTCCTAGAAGTCCAGGTGCCAACTAAGCTCAAGTTGCCACCCATATCATACAAAGGGGAAAGTGATCCAGCCGACCACGCTGAGGCTTTCGAGTCTTACATGTCGGTATGGGAGCAGCCCGATGAGGTCTGGTGCCGAGTTTTCCCAACAACTCTACATGGGATGGCTCAAAGTTGGTACAAGGGGCTTCCCGACGGCTCGGTATACTATTACGCCGACCTAAGGGACGCCTTTCTAGCCCAATACTCTTGCAATAAGAGGAGGGCCGTGGAGACGTCGGACCTCCTAACTATCAAACAGGAGGGGGGCGAGTCTCTACGAAGCTATGTGAAGAGGTTCGACGGAAAGGTCCAGCAGATTCGAGAAATTAATCCCGAACTGGCGGCCTTCGCGCTGATGAAGGGCCTCCCAAGGGGAGATTTAAAAAATGAGCTCATCAAGTGCGGAGGCCTGGGTTTGGATGCCGCCAGGAAGATGGCTGTCAAAGCCATCAAGGTAGAAGACTATCACAAGACCTGGGTAGGCCCCAGCGAGGCCGAGCACTCAGAAAAGAAGAGCCGCCGGGAAGACAACCCGGATGAAAGACGCCGTGACAACAATGGATCACGGTCCGATGAAAGACGTCGTGACAATAAGGGGTCACGGTCGGACAAATCTGCCAGAAACAGACTCGACGGGCGCCGGGGGAGTTCGAGAACGTACCACCGTAGGCGGTATAATGATAAAACCCCTCTCGTCGTATCGCCCGCAGAGGTCTTCGCCCTGAGCAAAAACGAGGGCCAGAAGTGGGAGAGACCCCCAAGCCAAAAAGTGACGGTGACACGAGCCAAGATCTTTGAGTACCACGGCCACACCGCCATTTAACCAACGATCGCCGACATCCGAAGAATGCCATTGAAGAGCTGATCCGGAAGGGGAGCCTCGGCAAGTACGTTGCCAAAGGCCAAAAGACCGACGCCGCGATTCGGGTAAGAATCCGTCTTCGAACGGATAGGAGTGATCCATGTTGTCATCGGGGCAACGAGAACGGAGGGTCCGCTCATGGGCACAAACGACACCGAACGAGCTATATCAGGCCATCAACTTTGTGCCCAACACAACGATCCCCGCTTCCAACATCCCCGATATGACCATTGGAAGGAAGGACTACGAAGGAGTCATCGCTCCTCACAAATGACCCACTTGTAGTCAATTTGGACATATCCAACCACCTGGTCAAGAGGTGCCCGATTGACACAGCGCGTACACAAACATCATGTTCGGGAGTGCTTCCTCGGCCTCGGCCTGAAAGTCAAGGACTTGAGCCTCTGCACCAACCCACTATACAGTTTCTCTGAGGCCGGCCTGGTACCACTGGGATCAATCAGACTCCCGGTGACGTTCGGCGAAAGGAATGCGGCTAAGAATGTCCTAGCTGAGTTCGTGTTCATCGACGGCTCGTCCGCCTACAACGTTCTCATAGGCCGAGTCACCCTGAGCGAGGCCGACGCAGTGATGTCCATCCGGGCCCTAACACTGATGTATGTCTCGGGCCGGGGGGAAGCGTATAAGCTCGTCTCCAAAGACGAGAAAGACGAGGTGGTCAACGTCCGGATAGGCCGCCGCAGGATGCAACATGCAATCCCTCAAAGTGGCAAAGAAATCAGAGAAAGGGAAAAGTCTATCCTTACAACAGGAGGGCGACCTCATGGATGTAACTAGCGGCTGACCGGGAAGGTGTGCCTTTGATAAACCATTAGGACACTGGTAATCTCGGGAAAACTCTGTGTAGCGGCGGAGGTGTCCAAAACAGCTGTGGGCACCCCGACGCATGTTTTTATCTAATGAAAAATCGTCCAAGTCTTCCATCAAAATGTTCATTTTCCCCATAGTCGCTAGGAAGCGTGCAGACGCCGCTCACACCGTCATACCGACAAGAGCGGCTTCTTTATCGATAGCGTACGTCGGCTCACACCGTCATACCGACAAGAGCGGCGATCTCCATCAAGGAGTAGCGTCGTCGCAGTCACCCCAAGTAGTAGACGCCACTGGCGATCCACCCCAAGAGGTTTGACGTCGTCGCAGTCACTCCAAGTGGTAGACGCCACGGCAGTCTCCATCAAAAAGTAGGCGCCGTCGCAGTCACCCCAAGTAGTAGACGCCACGACAAATACCCCAAGAGGTTTGACGCCATCGCAGTCACTCCAAGTGGTAGACGCCACGGCGCTCCATCAAGAAGTAGGCGTCGTCGCAGTCACCCCAAGTAGTAGACGCCACTAGCGTCACCCCAAGAGGTTTGACGCCGTCGCAGTCCTCCAAGTGGTAGACGCCACTGCAGCTCCATCAAGAAGTAGGCGCCGTCGCAGTCACCCCAAGTAGTAGACGCCACGCAGCACCCCAAGAGGTTTGACGCCGTCGCAGTCACTCCAAGTGGTAGACGCCACGGCAGTCTCCATCAAGAAGTAGGCGTCGTCGCAGTCACCCCAAGTAGTAGACGCCACGGCAGTCACCCCAAGAGGTTTAACGCCGTCGCAGTCACTCCAAGTGGTAGACGCCACGGCAGTCTCCATCAAGAGGTTTGACGTCGTCGCAGTCACTCCAAATGGTAGACGCCACGGCAGTCAATAACAAGGAGCACACGCCGGCTGACACCGTCACACCGGCAAGAATGGCAATCACCCTCAGGAAACAAACACCTCGACGGTCACGACCAGCGCAGTTGATACTTGCAAAGCGATCAAAACGCCTTAGAAGCGTTACACAGTTGAGGAACGCACTCTAGACTGCCTCGGCCAAGCCGAGGCGGAAACAAAGGAGACGCCCAATTAATAGCATAAGAGAAAAACTCAGACAAGGACGAGAAAAGACCTCGGCCGAGCCAGAGACAAAGTGAAAACGTTAAGTAAAGATTGAGACGCTCAACTGTTAGCACGAAAAAGGAATGAGGTAAAGACCTCGGCCAAGCCGGAGGCAGAAGAAACGAGCTCTTATTAAATATGTTCAACAAATTACAAGAAATGCAAACGACGGCCGTCCCCATAAGGATTGAGCCAAAAGACCACCTACCAAAGTTGTACAAAATACAAAGAAAGGAAAGGCAAAAGGTTACAGATATCATCTCCCTATGTCTCTTCTTCGCTCGCCATCGCGGCCAGTAGCAAGATCTTCTTCGATGGGCAACCCAAAGAGCTTCCTAGCGACCTCGGCTTCAAGCCTCAGCCTTGGCCTCGGCCTCCTCAGCTGCCCTCATTCTCTCGGCTTCCTCCTTGGCCGTCTTTGCCTTCTCAGCAAGGGCTGCTGCCTCCTCGGCCGCCTCTTTCTCTATCTTCACCCTCACCGCCTCCTTGGCTTTCTCCTCCACGGCATTCTCCTTAGCTTCGAGCTTGTCGTCAAACAGCTCGTTAAATTTGCCCCACGGGAAGGAACCATCAAGAGGGAAGAGTTCCCCAATCACTTCCCTGGCAGCGTCTTCGGCCAGATCCCGGAATTCGGCGCACATGTTAGGGAGCATGTCGGTTTGGAGCATCTCAATGTCGTCCTCCTTTTGCCTGATGATGGCCTCCTTGCTCCGAATCACCTTCCCCTGGATCTGAAACCGTTCCCTGAATTCATTCCTCTGCTGGAGATAAAGGTCGGCGTGCCTCTGAACAAGGTCACACTTCGCCAGCAGCTTTTCAACTTCGGCCGCAGCAGCCTCGGCCTTGGCTCTCTCAGCAAGGACCTCCTTTTCAGCGTCCTCCCTGAGCTTTCTCTCAGCCAAGAGCGCTTTCTCGGCCTCCCCCTAAGCCTCGCTCATTGAGAAGATCCAGCTTCGCCTTCGCGGCCACCTTCTTAGTGGCATTAAGCTCAAAAGCGGATTGAGCCACGGCCTTCTCCTGCTCCATGATACGAGCACCGGTCAGCTCGTTCCACCTCGCCAGTCTCTTGATCAACCTCGCGCTTTCCGCTACAAGCTGGGAGGGGGAAGCCTTCTGGGATGAAGAGCCAGTGGCGACGTTTCGATCACCAGCCTGCGGTCGGGAAAGGGAAACCTTCTGGGATGAAGAGTCAATGGCGACGTTATGATCACCAGCCTGCGCGGGGTTCTCCTCCACTTGCTGCTCAACAAGAGCGGCGGTCGACAGCGGCTGATCTACAAAATTAAAAAAAAAAAAAAAAAGAGCATCAGTATCAACATACATAGGCATGCCGAAGAGCCTGTCATCAGCAGCGCCTGATGAACCGGCTAAATCGAGCCACGGATAGATCAATACCGTGCTTGGCCTTCTTGGCCGAAGGGCGCATTTCCTCGTCAGCAGCAGAAGCAACGGCAGCAGTAAAGGCTGTCTGCTTTCTTTTACGGACAAGGGGCGACCCCTCCTCCTCATCGGAGTCATCCCCATTGGAGATATAAACGATCTCCACCGTCTCCTTCTGAACAGGGGGGATGGAAGGCGGAGCCGATGTCGACGCCATCACCGCCGAAGGCTTTGTTTTTCGCGTATGGCGCGGCATGTTACTAACAACCTTCGCCCGGCCTCCACCACATTCAAGCTTTTCACTTTGGTCCATAAGATCATTCGGCGACGTCCCCGCGGTCATGGGTCAGAGCCTTGGGATGCAAGTTAGCAACGGTTTTGTCTTTGTGCGGCCCCCATTCTCCGAGGATATCCTCAGACAAATCCGGTCCAAAGTAGTCTGCGAAGGAAATAAAGCAAGAATTAAGTAGAAGAAATAAATCGAAGTTCGAAAAACAGGAACATTGACAGCGGTGATGGGCCTCATACCGACCCCACTCACCCTGTGCTAAGGCCGGTATGAGGCCGACATGGCAGAGCGGCTCATCCTGAAGAATGATCTGCGTTGGGGGAATCCATCTTTTCGGCACCCCACTCTTGTCCGCCTCAAAAAGCCTCATCGCCAGCTTCTCATCCTCTTTAAGAAGGACCTTGCTGGCATCCATCTTGAGCTTTTTCCGGGTGACCCATCTGTCATGTTCCGCCTTAGTCTCACACCGCAAGTTAACTTGGTGCTGAAAGCAGCGGGGCAGCGGATAGTCATCCGGCACCTTAACGTACACCCACCGATCTCTCCGCTTTGCAAGAAGTAAGTTTGTCAACAGAGACATAACCCTTCTCCATGTGCACACTTTGTACCAACCGACGCGGCCGAGATCGATTGACGTGGAGATAATGAAGCCGGCGGAATAAATTCACCGTCGGGGCCTCCCCCTTGAAGAGACAAAGCCACACAAAGCCGACTATCGTCCTCATGGCCAACGGATGCAGTTGGGCCACAGCGACGTTCATAGCTTTGATGATGGCCATGACGTACTCATTCAGCAGAAACCGGAGCCCGTACTCCAAGTGTCGCATGTATACGCCGGTATGGCCCGGTGGAGGGCAACAGACGGCCTGACCCTCCTCAGGGATAACAATCGTGTATCCCCTGCCAAAGAAGAAATGGCCCTCGAAAAATGTCTCACCGGAACAATCGCCAACTTATGGGTCCAAGCTCGGTCAACGCGTACCTTACAAAGCGTCCACCGTGATCCATAACGTCGCCTCCCCTCTTTGGGACGAGCCTCTTCAGCATCATCACCAAAATCGTCTGCGTCATCATCAACATCATCGTCATCCTCCCATTCCTCCGAAATTCGAGGATCAACTTCGGGAGAAGGTGACCTAGGGCCCCCAGGCCTTATCAGGAGGGCGTCCAGCTTCTCCTCCTCATCAAGACGCAACGGGGAACTTCCCGGCGCAGAAGTGCTAGTCCCGGCGTTAGCAGAAGACATAATAGCAATAATTACTTAACAAAATAAGAAGTGAAGAAATTTGTTTGTTTACCTTGAAGAAAAACACTCGCCGGAGTAACAACTATAAGAATTAGAAGACAAAGAAGCCCTTGAAAGTTTAGAGAGAAGAAATTTTGGAGAAAATGAAATTGGTGGCCAATTTCACGGATTAATCGCCCTATTTATAGGAAAAGCCCATAAAGAAGGACCAATCGAGAAAAAACCCATGAAGCGTCAACCAATCAAAGATGCGGACACGTGTCGGACATGCAACCACGGATGTCAATCGTTGCAACAGTTGGACGTCAATCAATGCAACAGTGACCAAGCGTCTTCAACACGCCCATTCACATCTCTCCGCCTATTCACCTTCCTCAACAATTTCTCAAGCATCTGTTCTCCGCCGGCCACATGATCAACCAAGCTAGGTAGCGCCGGGGGCAATCAAAAACAACCGGCACACTCAACCCCCTGGTCTCGGCCGCGTCACTTTCTTTTCCACATCGGATGCCCTTTACACATCCATGTGGAGGGGGGATATGGTACGGCCTAAGAAAGACCAGGCCGAGGTAAAAGAAGCCGCCGCAGAAGAAGCCGATGCAGAAAATTTTTTACAAATTACTTGCGCAGAATATACGCTCAAACATACATCGGAGCCCATACCACGGCATAGACTACGCTGGGGGCAAATTGATGGGGCATATTCTGCACCGCTGACCAAGTCAACATATTGAGCAAGGTCAAAGATATCCACAAAGAAGTCAACGGCTTAGACAAATAAGCCGATGCGGCCCATCGGCTGTCAACCTGGTCTCGGCATGACAACTGCCAAATGGGCACATACCCGCGTACTCATATCCAAGACCCCTCGGCGGTGAGTCAACGGGGCCCGCCGGCCTGCCATAGGTCCCTCGGCCGAGGGGGTAGATCGATCTTTCCACCGCTAGCCACTTGGCCACTTGGCCACTACGTGACAAAAGGTGAAAGTCTATAAATACTCCTCAACCTTCATTGAGGAAAGGATCCAGGACTTAACCTAAAAGACACTATTCATCTGGTATAATCTTCCTTATCTCTCTACAATATACATTCAGCCAAGTAACAACTTATCCCTTAAGTTTCTCGACTTGAGCGTCGGAGTGAGTAGTACGCTTGGCACAAAGCCAAGCCCTCGCCTTCGTTCATTGTTGCAGGAGAGGCCGAGAGGAACAATTAAGGAAAGAAGGATTCAACCAAAGACGACATTCTACAAGCTACGAGTGGTAACGAATATCTGCTCTGGAATTACACCCGGAACATTATTATTATTATTATTATTATTATTATTATTATTATTATTATTATTATTATTATTATTATTATTATTATTATTATTATTATTATTATTATTATTATTATTATTATTATTATTATTATTATTATTATTATTATTATTATTATTATTATTATTATTATTATTATTATTATTATTATTATTATTATTATTATTATTATTATTATTATTATTATTATTATTATTATTATTATTATTATTATTATTATTATTATTATTATTATTATTATTATTATTATTATTATTATTATTATTATTATTATTATTATTATTATTATTATTATTATTATTATTATTATTATTATTATTATTATTATTATTATTATTATTATTATTATTATTATTATTATTATTATTATTATTATTATTATTATTATTATTATTATTATTATTATTATTATTATTATTATTATTATTATTATTGATGGGGCATATTCTCGCACCACGACTACCAACATATTGAGCAAGGTCAAAGATATCCACAGAAGGTCAACGGCTTAGACAACCTAACCGACGAGGCCTGTCGGCCTGACAAATGGGTCCCGGCCGGGGCAACCAGCCAGCCGGGGCACACATCCGCGAACTCATATCCAAGACCCCTCGGCGGTGAGTCAACAGGGCCCGCCGGCCTGCCATGGGTCCCTCGGCCGAGGGGTAGATCAGTCTTTCCACCTGCTAGCCACTTGGCCACTTGGCCACTACGTGACAAAAGGTGAAAGTCTATAAATACTCCTCTACTCTCATTGAGTAAAGGATCCACAATTTAACCTAAGAATCACTATTCATCTGGTAATATCTTCCTTATCTCTCTACAATATATACTTCACCAAGTAACAACAACTTATCTTTCTAAGTTTACTGACTTGAGCGTCGGAGTGAGTTCGCTCGGCCCAAAGCCGAGCCCTAAGTTTGCTCATTGTTTCAGGAGACCGCAAGGAGGAGTTCACAAAAGACGTCATTCTACAAGCACGAGTGGTAACGTATAACTGCTCTGGAATTACACCCGGAACAATTGGCGCCGTCTGTGGGGAGAGATACTAGAAGCTAGTCACATTCATTCCCAAACAAAAAAAAAAAAAACAAAACAGAAACCCACCCAAAAAGCTAAGAAGATGTCGAAACAACCAGAGAAGGTGTTGGTGGAAAACAAATTCTACCAAGACGACACATTCCACAACTCGAAATCGGGCGGTCCCCACCGCCATATCACCGATACGACGAACGGGACGCCAAAGGAACAAGATATACCACGCCCGCCGACCAGTCACCGTCATGGGACATGTGGTTGATGCAAAGAAAGCCGGCTACTCCTGGACATAATTGCTAGTACGCCGCTCACACCTTGTCACACACCGACAAGAGCGGCGGAACCGACCCAGAGACCAGGGCCCAGAATGTGACTCCAAGAGACTTGAATGGAGCACTGGAAGAAGCCGGCCCTGTCAAGACGCCGGGGGAGCCCAGAGCGCTAGTGGTAGACCTTAGTCCTTCCCGCACTCACGGGAGGATGGCGTCGCCGCAGCGCCGACGAGGCACCCCCCAGAGGAGTGAAAGAAGTCCGACTCACCAGAGTCGGAGAAGAAGCCCGACTCACCAGAGTCGGAGAAGAAGCCCTTCCCGCCACGGGGAGAGGAGCCGGACTAGGGATGCGAGGAGCCGATCGCCGCGTGTCATTCGACACGTGGTCAGACAGCCCCTCAGCGCCTACGTCCTAGATACCCCGGTGCCGACTAAGCTGAAGTTGCCACCTATAGCATACAAAGGAGAAGGCGACCCAACCGACCACGTCGAGGCTTACGAGTCTCACATGTCAGTATGGGAGCAACCCGATGAGGTTTGGTGCCGAATCTTCCCAACGACACTGCATGGGATGGCACAAAGTTGGTACAAGGGGCTACCCGACGGGTCGGTATACTGTTACGCCGACCTAAAGGACACGTTCCTAGCCCAGTATTCCTGCAACAAGAGGAGGGTCGTGGAGACCTCGGACCTCCTGACTATCAGACAGGAAGGAGGCGAATCTCTCCGAAGTTATGTGAAGAGGTTCGACGCCAAGGTTCAGCAGACTCGTGAGTGAATCACAACCGGCGACCTTCAGCGCGATGAAAGGCCTCCCGAGAGGAGACCTAAAGAATGAGCTCATCAAGTGCGGCGGCCAGAGATTAGACTCCGCCAGGAAAATGGCCGATCAAGCCATTAAGGTGGAGGACTACCACAAAACCTGGGTAGGCCCCAGCGAGGCCGAGCACTCAGAAAGAAAAAGCCGCCGGGAGGACAACCCGGATGAAAGACGCCGTGACGATAATAGGTCACGGTCTGACAGGTCCACCAGGAAACAGAACTCGGCGGACGCCGGGGAGTTCGAACGAACCGCCGAGAGGCGGTACAATGATCACACCCCCGGCCGTGTCCGCCGCGAGGTTTTCGCCCGAGCAAGAGCGAAGGTCGGAAGTGGGAGAGGCCTCCCGGCCGAGGAGTGACGGTGACACGAGCCAAGATCTTTGTGAGTACCACGGCCACACCGGTCACCTTATCGACAACCGCTAGCATCCAAGAATGCCATTGAAGAGCTAATCCGGAAGGGGAGCCTCGGCAAGTATGTCGCCAAAGGCCAAAAGACCGAGGCCGGCGGTTCAAATAAGAAATCCGTCTTTGAACGGATAGGAGTGATCCATGTTGTCATCGGGGCAACGAGAATGGTGGGTCCGCTCATGGGCACAAACGGCACTGAACGAGTCATGATCAGGCCATCAACTTTGTGCCCAACACAACACGACTCCCGCTCCCAACATCCCCGATATAGCTATTGGGAAGAAGGATTACGAGGGAATCATCGCCCCTCAAAGCGACCCACTCGTAGTCCACTTGGACATAGCCAACCACCAGTGAAGAGGTGCCGATTGACACAGCGCCTACACAAACATTATGTACAAATAATGCTTTCTCAACCTCGGTCCGAAAGTTGAAGACTTGAGCCCCCGCACCAACCCGTTGTACAGACTTTTTTTCGAGCCGGCCTGTACCCCTTGGGTCAATCAGCCGTCGGTGAGGTTCGGCGAGGGAAGTGCGGCCAAGAACGTTATGTCCGAGTTCGTGGTCATTGACGGCTCGTCCGCCTACAACGTTCTTATAGGCCGAGTCACCCGAGCGAGGCCGATGCGAAGAATGTCCATCCGGCTCGACATTGATGTATGTCTCGGACCGGGGGAAGCGCATAAGCTCGTTTCAAAGAACGAAAAGGACGAAGTGGTCAATATCCAAGTGTCCGCCCGAGGGTGCAACATGCAATCCTTCAAAGTGGCGAAGAAGTCAGAGAAGGGGAAGAGCCCATCCTTGCAACAGGAGGGCGAGCACATGGGTACCACCGTCGGCATGGTTGAAGGAGCGGAGACCGAAGAGGTAGAGATTGACCCGGCCGCACCGTAACTATCGGTGTTAACCCGGAGCCAAAACTCGAGCCGCACTCCTAGATCTGCGGAGAAAGAACAAAGACGTCTTCGCCTACTCAGCGGCCGAGATGCCAGGCGTGAGCCGGGAAGTAATTGTTCACAAACTAAACGTACTCCCCACCGCCGCCCGTCAAGCAAAGGATGAGGAACTCCTCGGTAGAGAAGGATGAGGCCATCAAAGCCGAGGTAGATAAATTGTCGGCGGCAGGCTTCATCATGCCTTGTACCTATTCTGAGTGGTTAGCTAATGTTGTAATGGTGAGGAAATCATCGGGGCATGGAGGATGTGCGTGGATTTTACCAATCTTAATAAAGCATGCCCCAAAGATTGCTATCCCTTGCCTCGAATAGATAGTTTAATCGACGCGACGGCAGCTACACTATCTTGAGCCCCGGACGCCTTCTCGGGTATCATCAGGTGTTCATGGCCGAGGAAGACATGCCTAAATGCGCATTCATCACTGCTAACGGCACATACATGTACAAAATGATGCCGTTTGGTTTAAAGAACGCCGGTGCAACTTACACAAGACTGGTGGACAAAGTGTTCCAAAATCAAAAAGGGCGAAACATTGAGGCTTACGTCGACGATGCTATTGTAAAAAGCAAGTCCGACAGCGAGCACTTAGCCGATTTGCACGAGACATTTTGTTCACTAAGGAAGTACAAGATGAAGCTCAACCCAATGAAATGCAACTTCGGTGTCCGGGCAGGTAAGTTCCTCGGCGTACTTGTCAGTGCCAGGGGAATTGACGCCAATCCAGACAAAGTCCAGGCGATCCTAGACCTGCCGGAGCCGAGGAATCGAAAGGAGGTCATGATGCTGACCGGGAGGATGGCGGCTCTAGCCCGTTTCATCTCTCGGTCAGCCGACAAGAGCACCCCATTCTTCAAGGTGTTAAAGGGGAATAAAGACTTGGTGGGGGAGGAGCGAGCACACGGCTTTCAAACAACCGAAAGCTCATCTTCGACTCTCCCAACCCCGTCCGTGCCGATCTTGGGGAAACACTATATCTGTACATAGCAGTTACCTCGGCCACGGTCAGTGCCGTGATCGTCAGAGAGGAGGACAAGCAACAACACCCAATCTACTTTGTCAACCATACGCTGTTGCCCGTCGAGAGAAATTACCCGCTGATTGAAAAAGCAGCCTTTGCCGTCGTCGTCGCTGCAAGGAAACTGAAACCCTACTTCGACGCACATCCCGTGACGGTCCTAACCGACCAGCCATTGGAGAAAGCATTGGAAAAATTTGAGCAATCCGGGAGCTCATCAAATGGGCAAAGAGAGCTATCCGGCCGGCATTCGTACAAGCCGAGGCCCTCGATAAAGGGACAGGCACGGCATATTTCCGGCCGAATGCACATACCAAGAAGAGCAAAACCCCGGAGTATGGGAGGTATACACCGACGGGTCCTCCACGACGAACAACTCATGAGCCGATACTTATCATCAGCCCAAACGGGGACGAGTTCGAGTACGCCTTGAAATTTACCTTCTCGGCCTCAAACAACGAATCCGAATACGAGGCGGTGATAACCGGAGTTGAGCTAGCTAGGGCCGCAGGGGCGGAGCACATCATTTTGAAAACAGACTCACTTTTGGTGGCTAATCAAATCAGAGGAGAGTACGAGACTCGAGACGACGGAATGGTAAGATACCCGGAAAGGGTAAAAGCGACACCTCAAAGTTAAAATCTTTTCGGATACAATGCATTCCCATGTCTCGAGAACAACCGAGCCGACGCTCTCTCAAAACTCGCCAGATTCAACCATCAAGAATGTCACCAACCGTCTTGGTGGTGGACATCAGGAATGCCAAGAGCATTACTGAGGCCGTCGGCATGGTGGGTAACATAGAGACCGAGACAACGTGGATGACTCCGATAATGAAGTACAAATTGACAAGTGAACTACCGGAGGACCGCAGTCTCGCGCAGAAAATAAAGAGGATCGCAGAAGGTACTTGGTGTTTGAAGGGGAGTTGACAGAGGTCCGTGACGAGGCCACTCTTAAAGTGCGTCGGACCACGACGCGAGCTAATCGACAGAGATTCACGAAGGCATCTGCGGCCATCACATGGGGGCAAGAACACTAGCCCACAAAGCTCTCCGAGCCGGCTACTTCTGGCCCACCATGCTTGCGGATTCCAGAGCCAAGACCAAAAAATGCAACAACTGTCAAATGCATGCTCCGGTGATACATGCGCCATCCCGAGACTGCAGGCCGGTACTTAATCCCCTTCCTTTCGCACAGGGGGGGATGGATCTACTAGGGCCATTTCCAACGGCATCCGCGAAGAAAGTTCTTGATTGTCGCCGTTGATTACTTCACCAAATGGGTTGAAGCTGTAGCAGTACCTGCAAAGACGACAGCAGCCGTAAGAAAGGTAATCTGGGAAAATGTCATAACTCGTTTTGGGTTACCCCAAGTCATGGTATTCGACCACGGCCGAGAGTTTTGGAGTGACACAATAATGAGTCAGGCGGAAGAACTCGGTATCAAATTTGCATACTACTCCGTCTGTCACCCACAGAGCAACGGACAAAGCGGAGGCGACCAATAAAACAATCCTCAATGGTTTGAAGAAGACAGTTGAAGACCTAAAGGGAAGATGGGCCGATGAACTACCCGGCGTCCTATGGTCCCTGCGAACCACGGAGAAAGAAGCAACGGGGTACAGTCCGTTCCACTTAGTCTACGGGTCCGGCGCCCCGCGAATTGAAGCAACGGTGCCGACATTCCGAACGGCCACCTTTAACCCGGTTGAAAATGAGGAAGGCTTAAGAACCTCCCTAGACCTAGTTGAAGAAAGCCGAGATACAAAGACGCCTCAACTTGGCGGTATACCAAAACCGAATGAGAAGAGCTTACAACCGAAGAGTCCACAAAAGGGACTTGAAAGTAGGGGATCTAGTCCTAAGAAAGTCGGCCGCCACCAACAAGGGAAACATTCATGGTAAACTAACGGCCAACTGGGAGGGTCCCTACAAAGTGGTTGAAGAAATGAGGCCGGGTACATACCGGCTGACCGACATGGAGGGTGTGCCTCTGATGAGCCATTGGAACACTGACAATCTCAGGAAATACTTTGTCTAGCGGCGGAGGTGTCCAAAACAATTGTTGGCACCCCAACGCATGTTTACATCTAATGAAGAATCACCCAATTTTTCCATCAAAGTGTTTATCCCCTCCGCGGTCATATCGAGGTAGACGCCCCGGCCCAAGCCGGCAACAAAGAATGCTTTGTCGCGCCGTAACCCCTAGTCGCCTCGGCCCGCCGAAGGCCTGGCAGGGGACACAACGGTCGATACGCCAACTTACGCTGTCGCGTCGTAACCCCTAGTCGCCTCGGCCAACCGAAGGCCTGGCGGGGGACACAACAATCGATTCGCTAACTCACGCTGTCGCGTCGTAACCCCTAGTCGCCTCGGCCAACCGAAGGCCTGGCAGGGGACACAACGATCGATACGCTAACATACGCTGTCGCGTCGTAACCCCTAGTCGCCTCGGCCAACCGAAGGCCTGGCAGGGGACACAACGATCGATACACTAACTTACGTTGTCGCGTCGTAACCCCTAGTCGCCTCGGCCAACCAAAGGCCCGACAGGGGACACAACGATCGATACGCTAGCGTGCGCTGTCGCACCGTAACCCCTAGTCGCCTCGGTCCGCCGATGGCCTGGCAGGGGACACAACGGTCGATACGCTAACATGTTCAAGAAAAAGACGTTAAACGCAGTTGAGATACGCATTCTAGCTGCCTCGGCTAAGCTGAAGGTAAAAATGAAAAAGCGCTCAATTAATAACGCAAGAAGACAAGAAAAGCCCTCGGCCAAGCCAGAGGCAAAACAAGCAAACTTTCATTAATGACAACAGATTACAAACGAGAAGAATGCAGACGACGGGCGTCCCCATAGGGATAAGCCAAAACGCAACCTACCAAAGTCTTACATAAATAAGGAAAAGAAAAGCAAAAGATTACAGACATGATATTTGAAGCGCCAAAAGATGGCAGGGAGGAAAGGCTCGATGGTTGGCCCCGAACAGCTAAAGCTATCCGAGACGCCGGTGAGTCTCGTGACGACCGCCCGTCTCCCTACGCTGATGTCGCCCACCATCGGCAGCAGCAGCGTCAACTTCGTGGCCGCCCCAGGAAAGCTTGTCATCTCCACATGCCTTGACCTTTTCAGCCTCCTCTTCGGCCTCCTTCACCTTTGCATCATAGGCCGCCTTGGCCTCGGCTATCCGAGCCGCCTTCGCGCCCGCTTTTTTCCGCAACCGCCTTTTCCGCGGCATCGGCCATCTCATCCGTAAGTTGTTCAAATTTCTCCCACGAGAAGGAGTCTTCGAGAATGAGCCTCTTGATTGCCTCCCGGTCGCTTCCTCGGCTGATCCCTAATTGAGCGCACAAGTCAGGGAGGACCTTATCTTGAAGCACCTCAATATCTTTCTCCCTTTGGGCAAGAACAGCCCTAGTGTCCGCAAGTGCCTCCGACGAGCCTCATACATCCCCTCCATTCTTCCCTTTTGGCAACAACGGCGTCGTAGCCACCCTTATACTTGTCCCGCTCCTCCAAAGAATCGGGCGGAGGTGGCATCGCGCCTCGACTTTGGCCCTCTCGGCCGAGGCGCTTCTCGGCTTCCTCCGCACGCTCCGAACAGCTAGGAGGTCAAGCTTAGCCTTCCCGCTTCCCCTTTGCCGCGGAGAGATCAAGCTTAAGCCGTTGGATCGGTGGCCCACCGGGCCATGGCCTGTTCTTGCTCCATAATGTAGGAGCCGGCCAACAGTCCACTTCGCCAGCCTCTTGGATATTTTTGTACCCTCTTCCACAAGCTCGGCGGGGAACCTTCCGAGTGCGGAGTCAACGGTGACATTCCTATCACCCGCCTTCTCAGTCGCTTCTCTAATTGCCGATCGCAAGAAGAACGGCGGCGGCCGACTCGGATCTACAAAAATTTACACAACGCATCCATGTCAACATTCATTGACACATCGAGAGTCTCACATCGGGAATGCATAATGAACCACTAAGTCGAACCACGGTTAGGTCCGTACCCCGGGACCCTCTTAGTTGGAGGACCGAGTGAATCACTCTTTTCCCGCGGCGCGGGCCGGCAGTGACTCTTTTCTCTTCTTTGGAGGAGGAGGGCCCTTCGCAACGGTCACCATCTCCTCGGAGACATCGATGACCTCCACATGCTCCTTCTGGACCGTTGGGGTTGAAGAGGGAGTTGGGATCGACAACGTCGCCGACCTGGACCTTGCCTTTGATGTTCTCTTCGGCACGCCCCGAGAACCCGTGCTTGAGCCGCCGCCGATCCAAAGGCCTTCACCGCTTGTCCATAAGTTCGTTGGGAGCCAATCTACGATCACGCGCGTCGGCCTGAGGGTGCCGCTCAACGACGTTCCCGTCCTTATCAAGCCCTAACCTCTTCAAGGTCTCCTCGGACAGATCCTGGCCAAACCGGTCTCAAGAAACCGCACAAGAGTTACATAAAAGAAGTAAAACAAAGCTCTAAAAATAGGAGCGTAATAGGCAAAGATGGGCCTCACACCGACCCTACTCACCCCGGTTGAGGGCCGGTATGAGGCCGACGCGCAAAGCGCTCGTCCGAAGAATAATCTGAGTCGGGGGCACCCATCCCTTCTCGGATCAAACATTGCACGCCCGCTCCTCGTCGCACCAAGAGGAACCTACTGGCATCCATCTTGAGCTTACTCTGGGAGACCCATTTTTCACGCTCCCTCTTACTCTCGCACCGTAAGTTGACTTGGTCTTTGGAAGGACCGGGCAATGGATAGTCATCCGCACTTGGACATACACCCACCGCCCCTTCCAGTCCTTGCGGGAAGAAAGCTTATCAACGAAAAGGGACGACCGGCTCCATCTCGCACGCCGTACCACCCCACCTTACCGGGGTCGATGCCCGAAGATGATGAAGCCGTGGAATAAGTTAACCGTAGGTACCTCCCCCTTGAAAAGACAGAGCCACACGAAGCCAACTATCGTCCTAATGGCCAACGGATGCAGTTGAGCCACGGCGACGTTCATAGCTTTGATGATGGCCGTGACGTATTTATTCAAAGGAAACCGGAGGCCATACTCCAGATGCCTGATATATACGCCGATATGACCCGGAGGAGGGCAACAGACCGCCTGACCCTCCCCAGGGATAACAATTTTGTACCCCTCACCGAAGTAGAAATGACCCTCGAAAAGAGTTCCACCGAACAATCGGCGAATTTATTGGTCCAGTACACGGCCGTCGGACCGATCATGCACACCTCGCCGTGGTCCAGGATATGCGGCCTCTCTTCACCAGAAGGAATCCCTTCCTCACAGTCATCATCAACATCATCATCCTCCCCACCCTCCGGAGCTTTTGGATCGACTTCAAGAGACGGAGACCTAGGGCCCCCAAACCTTATCGGGATGGCGTTTAGTATCTCCTCCTCATCAAGACGCGACGGGGAACCCCCCGGCGCAGGCTTACTAGGTCCAAAGACTGCAAAGAAGACATGTTACAACAAAACTTACGAGTTAAAAAGAGAATTTATTTGTTTACGTTGAAGAAAAATGCCACGCCGGAGTAATGATTCTGAAAGCTAGAGAGAGGTTTCGTCACAAGGGCTAGAAAGAAGAAAATTTTTGAGAAAATGAAATTGGTGGCCAATTTCAGGGACTAAGTACCCTATTTATAGAGGAAAGCCCATGAAGAGGGACCAATCAGGGCACAGCCCATGAAACGTCAGCCAATCAACAAACAGACACGTGTCGAGCATGCAACCATGGAATGTCAATCGTTGCAACAGTTGAATGTCAATCAATGCAACAGTGACCAAGCGTCTTCAACACGCCCTTCATATCTCTCTCGCTGTTCATCTTCCTCAACAAATTCCTAAGTATCCGTTTCTCCGCGGCCACATGATCAACCAAGCCGAAAGCACCGGCCGGGGGGGAAACAACCGGCACTCTCCACCCTGGTCTCGGCGGCGTCATTGCCTTTTCCACATCGGATGTCCATTACACAACCATGTGGAGGGGGGATATGGTACGGCCTAAGCAGAGCCACGCCGAGGTAGAAGAAGCCGGGGCAGAAAATTTTGTCTTGCGCAGAATATACGCTCAACATACATCGGAGCCCATACTATGGCATAGACTACGCTGGGGGCAAATTGATGGGGCATATTCTGCACCCGCCGACTCGAACATATTGAGCAAGGTCAAAGATATCCACGAAAGGTCAACGGCTTAGACAAATTAATCGAGCGAGGCTGTCGGCTGACAGATGGGTCCCGGCCGGGCAACCAGCCCGGCCCGGGCACACATCCGTGAACTCATATCCAAGACCCCTCGGCGGTGAGTCAACAGGGCCCGCCGGCCTGCCATGGGTCCCTCGGCCGAGGGGTAGGTCAGTCTTTCCACCTGCTAGCCACTTGGCCACTTGGCCACTACGTGACAAAAGGTGAAAGTCTATAAATACTCCTCTACTCTCATTGAGTAAAGGATCCACATTTTAACCTAAGAATCACTATTCATCTGGTAATATCTTCCTTATCTCTCTACAATATATACTTCACCAAGTAACAACAACTTATCTTTCTAAGTTTACTGACTTGAGCGTCGGAGTGAGTTCGCTCGGCCCAAAGCCGAGCCCTCAGTTTGCTCATTGTTTCAGGAGACCGCAAGGAGGAGTTCACAAAAGACGTCATTCTACAAGCACGGGTGGTAACGTATAACTGCTCTGGAATTACACCCGGAACAATTATTATTATTATTATTATTATTATTATTATTATTATTATTATTATTATTATTATTATTATTATTATTATTATTATTATTATTATTATTATTATTATTATTATTATTATTATTATTATTATTATTATTATTATTATTATTTTATTATTATTAAATCCCGGCCCATTTCAAATCTCGACTACCACTCATACTAGGCCTAATATAATCAGCCCGGCCATATCTATTTCACATGGCCCAAGGTCTTATTACTAGCTAAGCCCGATTCCCGACTTGGCTTACTTACTTTATTATTTAATTAACGTCTTTATTTGCATTTATTATTAGAAATGTCATTAATTAATTATTTAAATTACATAAATGATTCTCATAAATTATTATCAAAATACAGGGTATTACAGTCTTCCCCACATAAAATGAAATTCGTCCCGAAGTTCGCCCACAACTATCACAACATCATTTACAAACATCTACACAACTAAACCTCATTCCAACTTATGATCTTTGCAACACAATCAATTTACTTAATTATTATCAAACCATATCGTACTTGTCAAAAGATGCCTCAATAATTATTCAAAACATTTGTAGTATTCCTTCCCCCTAAAAATAAACTTCGTCCTCGAAGTTCGAGATATCAAACAACTACTTCTCTTTCCATGCTAACGAGATCATCAAAAATCATAACGGTAACACCACAAGAACATCTAACATACATTGTAAAATGAGCCAACTATTATTTTCGACATATTATCGATTGATGATGTAATAAAAGTTACTAAACAGAAATTAAATAACTACAACCTTTGAATTAATTTAGATTTACTACTTGCGCGTTTATTTCTTACTAACGAATTCTAACTAAAACATGGATACAATTAATGTAATTATATGTATAGGCTTAGGGGCAACACATTCAGAATATCACTAGATAGGTTATTCTACTTCACATAGATCATAACATCAAAATGCCAAGGTGAGATAACCAAGAAATAATTCTTTAGAAATTTTAGCACAATTACATTTTCAATAATAAGGAAATACATGTTACAATATCCAAAAATCATCAATAAATAATAAAATAATTACTTCTTGAACACTTATATTTGTTTAGAAAAATACAGAGAATTATTAAACCATGAGAAAAAGAATCAAGTCAAAAACTCATAAGAGCAATTTATAATGCATTTTTACAACTACTTGGTCGAAATAGAAATTTTACAGCAACTTGTCAGAAACTTAGGTCAACTTGTAAAAATTACTATAATTTGTCAAAATATTTTCTTCCAACGTTGCTTATTAATTTAGAAACATATACGAGTCTATTAAATATTGGAGTTGGAATTATACCAAATCATTAAAGTAGTTTTTAAATGACATTTTTTACAAAACCATGGCGCGAAAACATCACTGTACAGGAATATTCCGACCACTGTCCACTAAAATATTTATTTCTCCTAAACCGTATATTATTTGAACGTGAGACTAGTGGTATATGAAAGCTAACTCACAAGGCTATTACTCATAAAATTATCGTACAAGGATTTTAAACAGGCAATAAATGGAAGCCAAAACAATCAGGGGTAAAATTTTGCGAAATCAACCAAAATCACATTCTTCACAATTCCACACAATAATTAATGCTAATCTTACTCACACCTCCCACATACAAGCCAACATACTTTCCCCATATCAACATGCCTATAACAATGCTTAAAAGAAATCATATCACATCCCTTCTCCGTAAAATCAATGTTACGTCCCGGTAACCGCAATCATCAATAAAAACAATAATCATACAAGGCAAACAAAACTTCTAATACAAAATAAAAAATATTCATTTTAAATTACCCCACAATCTCAAGTATTCTCTCAGGGTTCCCGGTTCAAAACTGAGAGGGCCATGGTACGAATTAAGGACGTCTACTTAACCGTACTAAGAGGGGCTCCTAACAGTTTCTACCCGGGGTTCATTTTATTAGACACATCCTAAGTTCATTATTATTTATTGGTTAGGCCTGAGGATCGTTTTGCTCTGATACCACTTTGTAACACCCCTATTTATTCGGAAGCCTTTAGCTAGACATTTCCATGTAAATGAGAGCGTTACCATCTCGGTTTCCCGAGGTAGTAAATAACAAAGTACAACAAACCAAAGTACTTTAAATTAAAACTTTAGTGAATACATGTTTATTACAACTTAACCAACTAAAACTTAATATAAAAATAATTACAACTCGCAGCGGATATAAATAAAGTGATATAATTATTCTATGTGATCTAGACTTCAACTATGGTCCAAGTCGAGCTCTCATCCCAATGCTCCCGAGTCAGCTAATCTTTAGTACCTGTCAAATCTGCTCCCCACAAAACGGTTCACCGTAGGTGTTCACGAATACACAGTCAACCACGAGGTTGAGTAGGAATAAACTAAACAACAATAATAATCCAACCAAATTAAACATCCTTCAAATTCTCATCACTTCATCCGTACAACTCACTTACATCATTGGCAGTAGCACAACTCCCTTAACACCGTGCTATGCTCAACTCAACAATCGCGTAGTACTTTCGTACCATGCTCAATCGGCGAGTACCCTCCGTACTATGCACAACTGGCAGTAGTAATCACTTACTATGCAAAACTATCTGGCAGTAGCAATCACTTGCTATGCGCAACTGGCAGTAACAATCACTTGTTATGCACAACTGAATAATCAACTTTCCATACCAAATATAACCCAACAACAAAACTCAATAAAAATCCCGTCATCAATCTCAACCAACATCTTAACATACTCCATTACTCTACTTCCAATAATGAATCACAATATTAACCTTAACCTCATAAATCGTCACATTTAAACATTCATTCACTTAACAATAAAACCGAGTTGAGTAGGAAATTCCTACCAGGCAAGCGATTCCAATAAAGCAGCTCAAGCAATCCAAATAAATAAAGCAATCCAACCCGATTATAGTCTCTTCACAACCGTCACCTAATCAAAATATTATAATTCAATTATTTATTATTCGATTCTTTAAGTAATTAAGTTAATTATAGTTTAATTGATTTAATTATATTTTTTGTATAATTACTTACTAATTTAATCATTGATCACAATAATTCATTTACTACGTAAATTACCCATTAAAAACCCGTCTCAAACCATTAGTTAAATCCCGTCTTAGAACAACCCAAACTAATTATTTTATTAATTATAGATTAATTATACAACTACTATGAAGTCATTATATTAAAACCCCACTTCCCAAAACCCGTATCAACACTCAATAAACCCGTCTAATCCACTCCAATAATATAATAAGGAAAATGAGATGGCGACACCGGGTGTTACTCAAATTGAGTGACACCCGGGATATTATTGTAATTTACCTATGTATTTTAGTTTCCCTCCATTTAAATTCAAATTTTAAACTAATTAGTGCTAAAGAGTGGTATAGGAACTTAACATTAATGAACTAATTTAACAATAACGATAATAAATAATAAATTAAAAAATATTGAAAGATTTTGTATGATATTGGTGTGCGATATGGGTGGAACAATCTCATAAGCAATTAAGCAAATAAACTACTGATAATAAATGGCGAGTGTTTGCAAACTTGTAATTTGTTCTTCCATATGAATGCCAAAGATAATTGTAAGTTCTAACAAGGACAATCCTGTTTACTTGAAGCGTCCGATTTGCGAATTTTGTCTCCCACCAAACCAATGTTAATGTGTTCTTCCTTTTGTTTATTAAAACACAACAAATTTAATGAACAATTTATATTTTATCTTTCATTTGTGTAATTGAACATACTTTAACAATTACTTGAATCTATTGAAAAATTTCCATAAGGTATTTGTCGTTTTACGTTTGGCAATAGAATTTTTTTTTGTTAATCGGTAAATGTATGATTTGATGATGAAGATAAAGATGTGTTTGTTACGATGTGTATCTTGTATATAAGATATAGTTTAGTTTTAGTTAGTACGGAGTATCTTTTATATTATATTTTTTTTAATATAATAGATTATGAATTACAATTTTATCCTTGCGATATTGGCGCAAAAATAAAAAGTACAATTTACTTTTAATTTTTTTCTATTATTTTATTAGGGTGTTACCGAAACTCGGTAACACCCGGTGTCGCCCTAGCACTTCCCATATAATAATGTGTATGGTCAAGTGTAAAAACAATTCTATACAACAACACACCACGCATCCCTCATCACCCCATGACAACGCACGACACCACCCCTGCAACCACCTGACCCCACGACAGCCACCAGCTCTGGCACCACCGTGTACCAACCTCACCAGCACGCCCTAACTACAAACACAAGCAACACTCACAAACATCATACACTCGGTTTCATAATCAACCAACACCATCACCGCACAATTCCGTCACCAACAGTTACTGCCGTCCCCACCGTACCTAGCACCACCAAAACCTCTGTCCTATACTCCACCACCCCGGCTAACGACAACATCACATGACCCATAACGCACAACCACAAACCCACGACACCGCATAAAAACCCGTATAAAATAAGTCTCTTATCGACCACCATACGCCACCACCGTGGTCTCCCTTGACCCACGGTGGGCCAGAAGCAGCGCAACCACTAGATATCGAGTCGACAACCCCTACTATGCCTATACTTTAACGCTTTAAGACAACAACCAACAACCCCCTGTTTTCCTCTGTTTTTGCGAAAACCGACCACCACCGCCACCATCACCACAAACAACCACCCCAGATCAGCCTAATACCAACACTAGAACCGCCTAACCCCCACGAACCCAACCAACCCAGACCTGAGTCTGTTCGAGTCACAGCAAAGGGTTTAACGCGTGTTTTATGCGAAATCAACAACCATATAACCACCCAACAAAACCCCTTCGAACACCCCATTCCCCGCCGGTCTAAGGTGGTCCACGGGAGTCAAACTAGGTCTCTGTTGGTCCACGATCACAACGATGGTCACGGCCTGTCCTACGGTGGTCTAGTTTACGAGTTATAACATAGAAAAGTATATACATGAGACGGTCTTAAAGTATTACCTTGAGGCGATAAATTGATTTTGCTAAATTCCTCCTTCTTTCCGTCTTTAGGTCTCCCTTCTCTCTTTAATCATTTATATTCAGATTCTTATGAAGAATAAAGTCTATTGTTGTAGGTTGTCTTCTATTTATATAGGTAGGTTAAATTTATATGGAAATCAATTTGGAAAAATATGTAATTACCATATTATTATTATTATTATTATTATTATTATTATTATTATTATTATTATTATTATTATTATTATTATTATTATTATTATTATTATTATTATTATTATTATTATTATTATTATTATTATTATTATTATTATTATTATTATTATTATTATTATTATTATTATTATTATTATTATTATTATTATTATTATTATTATTATTATTATTATTATTATTATTATTATTATTATTATTATTATTATTATTATTATTATTATTATTATTATTATTATTATTATTATTATTATTATTATTATTATTATTAGTATTATTATTATTATTATTATTTTATTATTATTAAATCCCGGCCCGTTTCAAATCTCGACTACCACTCATACTAGGCCTAATATAATCAGCCTATATCTATTTCACATGGCCCAAGGTCTTATTACTAGCTAAGCCCGATTCCCGACTTGGCTTACTTACTTTATTATTTAATTAACGTCTTTATTTGCATTTATTATTAGAAATGTCATTAATTAATTATTTAAATTACATAAATTATTCTCATAAATTATTATCAAAATACGGGGTATTACGTATGCCAGTAAGTTTATAACACATCACCCGAAGGCTCTTATCATGATGTCTGTCAGTAAATTTATAATACATCACCCGAAGGCTCTTACCATGATGTATGCCGGTAACTCAAATAACCAATGCATAACTCATGCCAATGAATTCAACCATGATAATAATCATTAACCAAGCATACGGATAATAATCCATCCATTCAATTGATCAAATATGCATAAGCTCATATAATCAAATAGAACAAATAAGATAGTGAAGTAGAACTGTTATCCTACCTTTTCAGCAATCCAATAAAGTAAGCAATCCAATAAAATCTACTAAAAGTACTCCTCTATAAATTCGTCACCTAATAAAAACAATAGTTAAAATTATTAGTTATCCAATTCATTTAATAATTAAACTAATTATAATCTAATTACTTTAATTATATTTTTCGTATATTATTAATAAAGCAAAACCCGTCTTAAAACCCAAAACCCAATTAACCCATTAACACCCGTCACCAACCCGTGACCACAAACCCACAAACACCCAAGCCAACATGGTTGAACCCGTGTCCAACACCACCCCCCAAAACCCGTGTAAACACCTTCCCTACGGTTTCCCTTAGCACCACCAGCTCAACCACCACTAACCACTACCACCATACACCCGAACTTAGCCTAACCATTAACTTAACCACCTCCCTTGGCCCATAAAACCCGTGCCCTAACACCCCCGCTCACGACACCAACAACAACACCCACAACTGTCCATGCTATTAAATTCCGCTACCACGCACTACTAGTGGCCACCACCGTGGTCCCACCAGCAACCACAGGTCATCAGTTAACTCACGGCCAAGTCACGACGGTCCCAAAGGCTAGTTTACGCAGTTTATAACAAGACACAACCCAATCATCAACAACTAATCAATTCTCCGGCAACCACCGGAAAAGGTGTCGACTTTAGCCACCTTACCACCACCACACCGGTCGCCCAACCACCAAGAGACCACCCTACCATCCCTAGGTCAAGGCGAGTACAATTAAGGGTCCAAAACTTGTCTTCCTTCTCACGCCCTAACCCGACACAACCAACGAAACACCCTATAAACCAACCCACAGTCGGTCAACGTCGGTCAAGGGTAGGTAAATTAAAGTCGTGGTGGTTCACGGCGGGTCCAAGGTCAACGGTGGGTCACACGAAGGTCAATATACGATGATTAATTTAAATAATATGAGATAGATTATATTTTGAGACGATTTTACCTTGAGGCAATAATCCTATATGAAATCCCTTTACTTTCTCCCTTTAGATATCTTCTCCCTCTCTTTTAGTGAATTATTATGTTTATGAGTTGTATTAAAGTCTATGTGGTAGGTCTACCTTGCTTTTATAGTAGTAGAAAGGAAAGTGGAAGGAAACTTCCTAATTACTATTATATTATTATTACTGCACATTACTACTATTAAATATTATTATTAGTGTCATATTATAGTATTATCGTAACCATACTACACGAGCCACTAGTGAGCCATACACAAATCGCGACTCACTATTATCTAATTATTTTATTTCCGTCTCACAACATAATTATCTAATTAATATAATTATTAAATACCTATTAAAATATATTTTAATATAATTCCACCATCTGACTAACCATTAACCTTGTCTTAAATATGGTGTATTACAGTCTTCCCTCTTTAGAAAGAACTTCGTCCCCAAAGTTCACCCACACTTAAAGATACTTCACACAATATAACACTTAAACGCTATCAACATACTTACTACCAACTTCACTTTGCACAAGAAAAGACAACAACTAAAATGGTAGTATTACAGTTTATCTCCCTTAAAGGAACTTCATCCTCGAAGTTCGAGAGACACATCCACATCTAATACAAGCAACTACTTCATATAAGACTTCCTAATTCATTCATATGTATCTAAACTCAGAACATTAAGACAACAATTATAACTCAACAATGCGAAGACTTCTCCATTATCATAAATGTTATCAAAATGCCACAGCTGTCGCATTTTACAATCCAACCCCTATTAAAATTAAGGTTACGTCCCCGTAACCTTGGTCACTAATGAAAATCCAAACCAAGTCAACACGCCTGAGCTCAAAGACTATAACAAAACTTAGTACAATCATTAATTTAGCATAATTGGTAAGAAATTACTCATATTAACATAAATCACACACATTTTTTAGGCTAACTTGTACCTAAATTCCCAGTTGTACGTGCAAAACCAGACTCTGCAATCAGTATATTAAACTCATTAATACAACGACATACATACACAACCACAAATCATAATTCAACTTCTAATTAACTTTGATAAAGATAAACACATTACGTCAACATTAATAAAAGTATTAACTGCATATCCTATTATATAGTTACGAGTTATAACATTCCTAGTTTTATATCTTACTCATTAACAATCTTACTCTAGATTCCCGTGCCATGATCCGTGTATTCCTTCATGCCCACTCCGTGGTGCTCATTTCATTCCTTTGCTCCACAAATGCATCATTCCTGCATTAAACAATGAATAACGGAAGTATCTACATTCTAGCATAAAAGGCATGTAATTAATATAAACTAGCACGAAAATCGTATCAAAAGTAACTTAGGGGAGGCATAAATATGTATAATTATGAATCATCATTTATAAAGTTAGAGTCTCTAGAATTGCCTGAAAAAAGCCTCTTATATATATATATATATATATATATATATATATATATATATATATATATATATATATATATATATATATATAGACACACACACACATTGATTGTTCGTAATTACACACACACATTGATTGTTCGTAATTTGTCTTTTAGAAACAAAGCTAACCCGAAAGGGGTTAACAATTTTATGCAAAATAGACTTGAGTCTATTAACCAGGACCTTACAGGTGATTTTATAAGATACATTGAACAAACCAATAGTTCGGAATTGGGTGGCCTTAGCAGGATTGTCAATCTTTGGAATAAGTGTTAAGTGTTGGGAAATGTGTCCTCAACAATAGTGCGATCACATGATTTAATATCATAATTAAATCTCATACTAAGAATACGTGAGGGATGATTCTTTATACAGTCGACTGACCGTCATTAATCGGTAATGATTGGCTAACTAGAGTTTGACATTACTGTCGTGTGACGGTGGTGGTCAGTTGATCCCTTTAGGTCACACCTATAGGATGAGGCCCAAATAGATATTTAATTAATTGTATGCGATACAGATTAATTAATTCCTTAATTATGGGAGTGTAATTTTGCGTCTTATTTTAATGTGATTAAATAAAGATTAAATTTAGTATTTAAGCGTTAAATTACTAAATTAGTTGAGGTATTGATATAAGTTTTGAGGTAGAGGTAATTAGTTATTTAAAGTTACAAGAAGTTGTAATTTTAACTAACTAGTAATTATGGGACCTATTATATGATGATATAATGGTAGTATACTACTCAAAAAGTGGAGTGTATATTATATTATTAATTGTAATATTTAAGTGTTAAATGATTACATTAATAATTAAAAATGTAAGATTGTTAAACATAAGACTTATAAGCATTTGTGGGACAAATGACAAAAGGCAAAATGGTCCATAAAAGGACCAATATTTCGGTCATAATAAGATGAGCAAAGATGCTCTTTTGTCTTATGTTGATGTTGGTTATTGTGTGAAAGAGACACTACATACTAGCCTTTACATACTACATCTTACACAATCTACCTATAATATATAAAACAAGCAAAAACTAAAAAGCAAAAGATTCTTTCTTTGCCCCATGCCAACCGGTTTTGGCACCATATAATGAGCATTTGGTTGCTCATTTTTATACTTGCTTGTTTTGCTAGTTTTACTTATATCTCTCTAGCTTTCTCACATGCAAAATTCTTACAATCTCTCAATAAATACTAATACACCAAATCTATTACTAGAAGTAGTAATATAAGAATATTAGTATTATTAAGGTAATATTTCTACTATATATCTAGTTAATATTAGTAGAGATTTTTGGGATTCATCTTGGGTGCCATTTATTGGAGTGGCTTCTAAACTTGGAGTCTTAGGAGGATCATCCATCATTATAAGCTCAAGAACAAGTGAAGGAAGGTGACCTTACTTGTGCCCAAATTTTCGAACCAACCTACAATGTAAGGAACATTGTTTTTCTTATAAATCTTTCGTTTTGTTATGCATGCACTAGATCTAAAGAACAAATAATTAACAAGTTAATTAGTTCACTATTAGAGGAGTCTAATAATAGGTATATGAACCTAACATTAAGAACGTATCATTAAAACCGACAGGGAACTCTTCACCTCTAAGTAATTCCAGGATGAATTTCGTAACACTTGGAGATATAATATGGAGAACTTCTGTGTTTCTTTTTTGAAGTTGATCAGCAAATATGTGAATAAAAGGAATCAGAGACTGGTCGTTGTTCCAGTTAGAAGCAACAAACTACTTGTATTATTCCTAAAATAACAATCAGTGAATGATAGAGAGAGAAACCTACCCTTAAAAAATTAAAAAAAAACCCAAATCAAAATGTAGCCTGCTCCGCCACTGCTCCCATGCCTCCCATTGCCATTCCTAGCACTACCTCTCGGTCGCCGGAGATATGACCGTTCAGTGGTCAGTCTCCTGCGGGTCAAATCTCTACAAAAACTGTCATTTAAACTCGTTTTACCCCATTTGATTTTTTGTTTTTGGGAATTCGATCCATCCTTCTCACTTGCTTGGTCTGTTAGTGTTGTCAATCTTCTCTTTGTGTTGTCGTCCCTCTGTCCGGCCTCCTGCTTGTAGCAATCGATCGGCCGCAGTCAGTTATACATGCAGTTAAAGGTGTTCTCCATTCCCCTCGCCCCTTCCCCCACCTTCTCCGGTAAGTTTCAAGGTGGAAAATCGATCCTTTTCTTTAAAACTTCTATAAATGGTAGTCAAGGTTCCGGCATGGTGTTCCCCTCCCACTCGCCCCCTCCCCCACCTGTCGTGTCCTTGACTTTCGTTTATGGATAGCCTCTTTTTTCATAAATTTACCTTTTGGTTTTTCATCGTGTTCTCCCTATATGTATTCCTGATCTGGGTTGTCGAGTTATGGTAGGGGTTTCACGGTCAGTGTTGTTTTATGATCTGTTGTTGGTGTTGGTTAAGTTTAGTGTTGTCAGCTTGGTGTGAAGGATGTAGTATTGGATTTTATTCTTTGTCTTATGGGTTTCAAAGGTGTTTATTCTGTTTGGTGGTTGAGATTTGGACGAGGTTGGTTGCGTGGGTTTTGGTTATGGCGATGGTTGAGTTGGTTGTGGTGGTCTTGCTCCTTTAATTCAACCTCCTACTTGCAAATGAAGGGTCTTTGTTGGAATTGTCAGGGTTTAAATAATTCGCTCGCCCCTACAATTTCTAAAGTTAGAGCGATCATATCTTCTAGTTATTTTGATATTATTTTTCTTATGGAAACAAAGTGTAATAGTGTTGATGATCCATTGTTTTGTGCCTTTGGTTTAAATTCTAGTGTAGGTGTAGATGCCCTTGGTTCCAAGGGAGGTCTGTGGTTTGGATTTAGAAATTCAAGCCATTTTGTCCGTTTGTATAATTGTCAAAATTTCATCATTCTGAAAGTTATGCAATGTAAGGGGAAAGTTTGGTATTTGTGTCTTGTATATGGGGAGTCTCGGGTTCACACACGAGAGCAAATATAGAATTGTCTTGGGGAATGGCTTGCTAACCTTGAACATCCTTATTTGTTGATTGGAGATTGTAATCAAGTAGAATATCACGAGGATAAGTGTAGTGGTAGCAGTGGCCCTCTCCGAGGGGCTAATGTTTTCTATGATTGGAAAACGAGTTTGAATGTGATGGACATTCCTTTTAAAGGTCCTCACTTTACATGGTGCAACATGAGAGATGGTAAAAGTATTATTTTTGAACGTCTTGACAAAGCTCTTGCGTCTTGGCATTGGACGTCTATTTTTCCGGATTCGGGGGTACCACATTTTCCAATACAAATATCGGACCATGCATCTATTATATTCCAAACGGATATCACTAAAGTTACTTCTAGTAGGCCTTATAAGCTTGAGTCTTGGAATTTCAACTATGATGAGTGTATGACATTAGTGAAGGAGGGGTGGAAAATACCTATTTCTGGTTCGTTACCATTATGACTAATGCGAAAGCTTAGCCGCGCTCGGCATGATTTGAAGCATGGTTGATTAATAAAAGGAAGGGTTGACTTTATAAATGAAGGGACTTTGATTCTAACCTGGAGAAGGGCATGGAACAGGTGGTAAGAAATGGGGAAGCGGATTGCTTCTTACGTATGAATAAGGAGGCCATTGAATTTGTTAGGAATACCGCGTGGTTTTGGAAACAAAGAGCTAAGGTGAAGTGGGCTATAGATGGCAATTCGTGTACTAAATATTTTCTCAACTGGGCTAAATATAGATCAGACAATAATTTTATAATGGAGATTCGTGATCTGGGTGGTGTATGGACCTTTAATGAGAATGAGATCAGAAACCTTTTTGTAAATTCTTTTGTCAAGCTTTATAAGGCGGAGGAAGATATTGAATCTTGATTTTATGCAACGTGAATCTACTATTTTTGAGTCCATTTATACCTCTTTGTCGCCGAAATATTTTGATCATCTAAATAAGCAGTTTTGTGCTAAGGAAGTGTGAAAGGCTGTGTTTCAGCTTGGTTCCCTGAAATCACCAGGACCCGATGGTATCCCTGCTATTTTCTTTCACAAAAGCTGGCATTTCATTAAGCATGATGTTATTAATGCTGTTTTATCCGTTCTTAATATCCTGACATTTTGAAAGAATTTAACCGCATCTTCATTTGCCTTATTCCTAAAGTGATCAAATCGAAAATGGTCGATCATTTTCCAATTAGTTTGTGTAATGTTATCATGAAGATTGTTACTATGTGTATTTCGAATAGACTTAGTAATGTTATGCCTAAGCTTGTGGGTGAATTTCAAAATATTTTTGCCCCGGGTCGTAATATTGGTGACAATATTCTTATTGCTAATGAGCTTTTTCGCAAGATTTCTTCTTGTAAATCTGGTAAATATGGGAAGATGGTGATTAAACCTGACATGAATAAGACCTATAATAGGCTTACTTGGCACTTTATTCGTGCTACTCTGTTAAAGATGGGGTTTACTGATTGGACCATTGATCTTATTATGAAGTGTATTTCTACTGTTTCTTATGAGACTCTGATCAATGGTATTCCTTCTCAAAAGATTCTCCATTCCTCGGTGTGGATTGAGACAAGGTGGTCCCCTTTCACCTTATATTTTTGTGATTTGTACTGAGCTCTTATCTCAATGCCTTAGGAAAGAAGAAGGACTTGGTACTATTAAGGGTATTCAAATTTGCAAAGGAAGCCAAGCTATTTCACACTTATATTTTGCTGATTATTCCATATTTTTCCTGGAAGGGAAATCTTCATCTTCGTGATCGACTTTGGCTTTTACTATATCGAATTATTGACGGGGCTGAGGACAGCGAATTAATGTAGCAAAATCTGCCATTATCATTAGTCCATGCTCGTCTCTGTCATTTGCACAAGATTGTTTCAAAATTTTCTGAGTCTCGCACATTGCCTGGATGGTTGGTTCTGAGTCCAGTTTAAATGTTTTGACTTCTCCTTGGGTGGCTGGCTCGATCCCTATTCTGAAACATTATGACCTTCTGCTCGTTGAACCTTCCCTTAGTAAGTTGAGAATTAAGGACCTTATTTCTGCAAACAGTACTTGGAATGTTGACATGGTAACATGCTTTTTTAAAGATTATTTTATTGCTAAAATTATGGCCATTCCGTTAAGTAAAGAAAACAAAGATGATTTTGCTTTTTATAAAGTGTCAAAAAATGAATTATTATGTCAAGAAAGGCTATTTTGTCGTTTGGCAGGATTATTGGAATTTGAAAGGTAGTGTTAAGGACTTGTTGTAATACTACGGTTTTATGTGTTAGTGAGTACTCTATCGAGTACGCCTTACTCTGTCGAGTAAGTGTATGTTAGCGTTCTGGACAGTGTTCTGTCTGGTACTCGATCAAGTAGGGGCAACTCGATCGAGTAGGGGCCACTCGATCGAGTAAGTCACTTACTCGATCGAGTAAGTGGGTTTTTACAGGTTATTTGCCGGGGTTTGATAGCAACGTGAGAATGATATAAAAACACCTTTTGTCAGTGTCTTTTCACTTTTACCCTATTCTAAGTTTCACAAAAGATAAAAACAAAGTTACGTTGCTCTCCTCTCTCTCTCATTGCTATCAAATCCTAAGGCTTGTGTCGTCGGAATCCAAAGTTCTTTACACCGTTGAGACCGTCGCGTTGTGGGTAAGATCCTAGTACAGTTTTTGTATTATTTCGTTGATTTTGGTTTAAACCCTAATTGGGTGAATTGAGAGTTTTGGGAGTATTTTTATATTAGATGGTGATTGTATGATTTTATGATTGATAGGAGGTGATTTCGTAGAGGAACGTTTCTGATTCGCTGTTATGACGATCGTAGTAATTGCATTTCCAGGTAGGGTTTCCTACTCAGTTATAGTTTACATGATCATGAGATAGTTGTTGGTTGTTGGTTGTTGGTTGTTGATTGTTGATTGTTGATTAATGGTATTTGTCTCTATCGTATTTGGATTGGTAATTGTTGATGTTGTAGTTAGTTGTTGTGTTTGTCAGTGATTCGCGAGGTGCGCCCTCGGCTGAGTGGAGTCACTTACGAGAGTGGCTTCACGACTTGATTCGCCACTTGTGGAACCTGCCACAAGAGGGGACGTGCACATTAAGGAACATGGGTCTGTGCTCGAAATAGATGAGCGGGGCTTAGGTGGTAACGGCTGCGGTCCCCCACTGGCGGTGTGGATTGGTTGCGGCCGTAATCTGGCAGGACTAGACCTTCAGGCTAGTCAGGTGATTGTTGATGTGATGGTGTTGGAGGATTGTATGTATTGTTATTATTGTCTTATCTTATATTGTGTAATCATCAACTGACCCCTTTTAATTGTTTTAAAAACTGTGGTGATTTTCGTTTAAACCCTAATTGGGTGAATTGAGAGTTTTGGGAGTATTTTTATATTAGATGGTGATTGTATGATTTTATGATTGATAGGAGGTGATTTCGTAGAGGAACGTTTCTGATTCGCTGTTGTGACGATCGTGGTAATTGCATTTCCAGGTAGGGTGTCCTTCTCAGTTATTGTTTACATGATCATGAGATAGTTGTTGGTTGTTGATTAATGGCATTTGTCTATATCGTATTTCGATTGGTAATTGTTGGTGTTGTAGTTGGTTGTTGTATTTGTTTGTGGTTCGCGAGGTGCGCCCTCGGCTGAGTCGAGTCACTTGCGGGAGTAGCTTCACTCCCTTGATTCGCCCCTTGGGGAACCCGCCACAAGAGGGGATGTGTACATTAAGGAACATAGGTTTTCGCTCAGAATAGATGAGCAGGGTTTAGGTGGGAACGGCTGCCGTCTCTCACTGGCGGTGTGGATTACTGGTTGCGGTCGTAATCTGGCAGGACTAGACCTTCAGGCTAGTCAGGTGATTGGTGATGTGACGGTGTTGGAGGATTGTATGTATTGTTGTTATTGTCTTATCTTATATTGTGTAATCAGTAACTCATTGATAAGTCTAAAGTCGTACCACCTTAATCAAAGTAAATCTAAATTACTACTAACTAATAGCTGGCGGTAAGAAGGGTCGAATCCACAGAGAGGCGAGGTAATTATTACAGTTTGTTGTTATTTAAGTTTGTCTTAAAGTAACCAATTTTTGGGGGTTTTGAATGTTTGATTTCTAGCAACTAATAACAATGTAAATAGATAAGATAAATTTAATAATATAAAGAGGTCTAGGGATTAGGTTCACTAGGTAGTTATTCGGGGGTGAGATTTAATTTATTGATAGAGCAATTTATATTGTTTAAGGTCATAAGATTTGTCGATTCTAATATGTCCTTTAGATCTAATCTAACATGTAATCGCTCTCATTAAATTAGTTTTATTCAGTTGTCGTAGCCTTTACTAGTCTTAACCCGATCAGTGAAAATCCTAGTTTATGCAATACTAATTAATTAACCCTGCAGAAGCTAATCAACTAGATTCAAACCAACAAACTGAACAATAATAAAGAGCAATTTAACTATCAATTCATCAATCCCATTCACCCTAGATAAGAGAATTAGCTACTCATATTAGAAGGAAGAACAACAACAATAATATAAAGAAACATGATTAAAAGCATAAAAGATGAACAAGTAATTGAAATAATAATTGAAGAAAGATTAGAAAAATACCGTAATGAAGAACAATAGATCCGATGCGAATAATAAATAAAACTAAACTAAAAGTATTCTAAGAGAGTTTTAGAGTAGCTATCCGAAATTAGGTAAAATAAAGCGTAAATAAATTAGGGTACGATTTTGGGTATTTAGAATAAAACATAACCGACTTAAGGAAAATTGTGGAAAATATAGAACCAAGTGGTACCTCGATCGAGCCCCAATGTACTCGATCGAGTCACCAAGTTCCTCGATCGAGCTCGGCCATAGTTGATCGAGGCATCACTTGTTTCTGCTCTTTTCTTCGTGTTTTCTTCTTAACTTCTCTTCCTTCATTCTTATGGATTCCCATGCCAAGCTTTGTGTATTCCTTCATGCTTACCCTGCGATGCCCATTTCATTCCTTTGCTCCTCAAATGCATCATTTCTGCATTAAATATAAAAAAGCGAAAGTATCGACATTCTAACATAAAAGGCATGTAATTAATATAATTTAGCACGAATACCGTATCAAAAGCTATTAAGGGGAGACATCAATATGTATATAATTACGACTCATCAAACTCCCCCAAACCATCTCTTTGCTTGTCCTCAAGCAAAGGAACACATAATACAAAAGGCAACCATACAAATGGCGAATAAACAACTCAGAGCTAATGTTGATGCACATACAAATCCCAAGCTATCCATATCTGTAACAAAACAATGGCCAAGGTGTACCAATAAAAGAGATTCAAAGGTACGGGTAATAGAAAACATAGCTCAAGTCTCAAGTCACCATACTATAGACAAATGCCAAATACCTTTCGATCTTGCAAGACAAATTAGTCGGATTCTCGCGGATTCACTTATGCATTCATAAGTATGTAAGGGTGAGTTATATGTGAAGATAGAAAGAAGTAGAAGTACTCACTCGACTTATGAAACATGCATGGAATCTAATGTGATAGAGATTTCCCCAACTAATATGCAATCAATATGTATACAAAAGTACATTTATCAAGGACAATAAGGGTAGCAAATGGGTTAAAGGGATATAAATGGTTTGTGCCAAAGCATGTTATGGATATGTGGAGCGAAGACGGTAGTCGCAGCGCTAAACCAAAACCAAAACCAAATATTAAAATAACAAATGAACTCAACTTAGAGAAATGATCTCAACTTTACAACACATGAGAGCGAGTACTCTCCAAATTTGCATTAGACTCTAACGACCATTCTTTCGATCCTTGACAAAACCAAACGAAGCAATCAGTTTTTTTCTTTTCAATTCTCTTTTTTTCTTCTTTTTTTTTCTTCTTTTTTTTTCTCTTTTTTCTTTTTGCTTCATATTTTTTTCTTTTTCCAACACAATGATACAACACAATTGCTAAAAAGTACTTTACTATACCCACATGACAATAATAAGTCCCAACCCAACCATAATAGCAAAATAGACATGATAAACAAGCAACTGCGACTGTCCTGATAAGGTAGGCAAATTCTTGGATTGTAGCTCATAAGATGTAGTTTAAGATTGAGCCACAAGGGTTCAAACGGGCTAAATAAAAGGTAATGTAAAGCTTATTTGAACGGTAAGAACCGCCTATCCACATGTACTTAGTCAAATGAAAGCAATAAAAGTATCAAGAAACCAATGTCACACTTATGCAGTTTGATATTACATATTCCACAAGGAGAAACCACACTCAAGCCTAATTGACAATTAGACCAGTTTATTCATGTTCCTGGCCTAGGAAGCTCTATAGACCTTAGAATTTAAGTAGTTTACCAACATAATTGTGTCAAATTTAATCAATATAAGACATGTCAATACGGTCAAGACTTGAATTATGAGCTTTGTTTTCATGGCTAACGGGTCAAAACAATGTACATGGACAACTATTTGGGATTCAAATGCAAAAACAATGCAATTTAACATCATTGTTATTAAATTCACCAAGACTCGACCTAAAACAAAGTAAAAACATGTTTTTGTGTTTTATAAATCTTTTAATTTTTATGGATTTTTGATATAAATGCACACAACAATAAGTAAAGCACACAACATAAATAAAGACTTCTCCCCCAAACCTAAATGTCACAGTGTCCTCATTGTGACGCCTACAGTATAGCAATCACACAAAGATTTCCAACAACCTAAAAGACACAACTACAAGAGGAATGGTAAATAACAAGAGATAATACAATAAAAGAAGGTAAAAGGGAAAAGAATATCGGGTAAGAGGATATGATTCCCCTAAACCAGCTGCAAAAATAGGGGAAGAAGATCAACCGCGCAATTCCTATCGTCGTCTGACATGTTTCTGACCCAAAAAATGTGGGTACTCGATCGAGCCCCGTGCACTCGATCGAGGAACCACCTGTCGAGCAAAATTCTGCATTTAAAACAAATGCGCACACAAATCACAATCAATAAAACTTAAAGCTCATAACAGTAAATCAAAAAGTAGCGCATGTGCTACACATAAGCATAAGTAGCACCAATAAAAAGTCCAAGAGAAAATAAATGACAAATAAAGTTCTTGCTCATCAAACTCAAAAGTCTAATGTAAAATATGAGCAATGTTCATCGCTTTTCAATCCATCTTCACTTGGTAGGAGATAGGGCACTTCATCCGTTATAGGAGCTTCATCAACAACTTTGACTTGCTCCTCTCTGAAAATCTCAGCTTTCAAAGCATCCAACTCGGCTTCTGTGTCAACACTCTCATCATAGCTATAAACTATCTCAGGAAGAGGCTCATATCCCTAAATTAACCTCTCAATTTCATCCACTTCCTTGCTCCATGGATATGACGCAACAGTAGGGGCATCAGGTGGATTCCTATCAAAACATAAAGCAAGACAATCATCAAAAGTAGGATCAAGAGCATTAATCACATGACAAGAAGCTTTTAAATTAGGAGGACGCGATGCTTTGTTAAGACCCAAAGTGATAGTATCATCTCCAATATTGAACGTAAGACTTCCATGCCTAACATCTATAACCGCCCCTGCAGTATGCAAGAATGGTCGTCCTAGAATAATAGGAACACGAGAATCCTCAGCTATATCTATCACGACAAAGTCGACTGGAATGAAAAATTTCCCTATCTTGTCTAGCACATCCTCTAAGATACCCATAGGGTGCTTAATAGACTTGTCAGCCAATTGAATAGTCATGTTAGTACATTTAAGCTTAGTCATATTTAATTGATTGCAAATTTTATACGGCATGACACTAGCACTCGCTCCTAAATAACATAAAGCATTGTAAATAGTTAAACGGCCTATAGTACAAGGAATAGAAAAACTCCCTGGATCCTTAAGCTTAGGTGGTGAATTGTCTTGTAATGCGGCGTAGCATTCATGAGTGAATGCGACAGTCTCCACTTCATCAAAAGACCACTTCTTTGACAAAATATCTATCAAAACTTAGTATAGGCCGGCACTTGAGTCACCAATTCAGTAAATGACACTATCACTTGAAGATTCTTTACTACCTCCATGAACCTTCCAAACTGTTGTTCAAGTTTGGATTTCAGCAATCTTTGAGGAAAAGGTAGTTGAATTTTAATCGGCCCGACTTCTTTATCATTAGGAGTACATTTAGAAGAATCGTCGTCAGTTACAGGGGTGCCTCGATCGAGTCTAGTGGTCACTCGATCAAGTAACCTACTTTTGCCCAATGCCGTAGCTGAACCACGCGAAAAATCACCATCAGGGGGGTTCCTCGATCGAGCCTGAGGTGAACTTGGTCGAGTAGCTTGGTTCCTCGATCGAGCCTTGTGCTACTCGATCGAGGATCCTCTGCAGATCCGTCTTTTTTGCTTTTCTCGCTTTTCTTCACATCCCGTGTTTTAGTTTCGTTAATTTCTTTTTGATCGTCACTTAGCTCCAAATTTCCCAATACCTTAGGATGCATGTATGGAACTTCATCATCATCATTAATGGGCATGTCCGGACCGTGATAAGAAGTACCGCTCCTCAAAAAAATAACATTAACTTGCTGATGAGCTTGTTTACCTTGAGGAGGAAGGCCTGACTGTTTTGAAGGATTTTGAGCCACCATTTGAGTAACTTGAGTATCCAACATCTTGTTGTGAGCCATGAGTTCAAAAATTTGAGCCGTTTGCTTTTGTTGCATTGACAAAGTTCGTTGTAAGAGAGCTCTCAACTCGGCCATCTCATTATTAGGAGCTTGAGGATGAGGTTGTATTTGTTGAAAACCTCCTTGATTTTGCCAAACAAAGCTTCTTTGTGGTTGGTTACCACGATTTGGAGGAATAATATAAGCACCTTGTTGCGGAGCTTGAGCAAAAGCATTCTGACTCCTTGCAGGGAAGAAGTTATAATATGTAGTACCTTGCTTGAAAGATTGGAAGGCATGAACTTGCTCAATGGTAGTCGTACACTTGGCCGCAGTGTGGCCATCTATCCCACATCTCTCGCAGGACACTTCTTGTTGAACCATGTGAACCGTTTCATGCTTACCCAAAGACTGAGTAGTCTTTAACTCGGCTATTTGAGTAAGTATGGTCTCCAACTGTGCCGCGACAGCACTATCTGAACCACTTCCTCTCTTACTACCTCTGGGGTTACAATACTCAGCTGTGTGAGTAGCTATTTGATCAATCAACTTCCAAGCATTACCGTCATTAGTGTTATCTTGGAATCTCCCATTAGCAGCTGAATCAAGCAAGACTCTATGATCGGCATACAACCCGTTGTAAAAATGGTTGCAAAGGAACTAAATTTCGAAACCATGGTGAGGGACGGACCGGACTAGCCGTTTCAAATGAATCCAAGCTTCATTAAAGTCTTCGGTGGGACCTTGCCTAAAACTTGTGATCTGACTTCTCAATGAATTAGTTTTCTGTTGTGGAAAATACCTCTTGTAGAATGCAAGAGTTAGAGAAGTCCAATTAGTAATTGCGTCGGTCTCCATATCTAGATCACGGAGCCACCTAGCTCCATCATCTCTCAAAGAGAAAGAAAATAAAGTCTGTTTCACTTGATCTTGAGTCACTCCAGCTGTTAAAGGAATAGAACAACAATAAGTAACAAACTTCTCCATATGCTTTACGGGGTCCTCTCCAGCTTTTCGTCCAAACATATTTCTCTATACTAAGCTTATATAGGAAGGTTTGATCTCAAAGGTCCCTTTATCAGTGGTAGGGAGCTTGAAGCCTTTAGGACTAGAAGCAACCGTGGGTTCGGAGTGACTGGCTAATGTCGGCATCTTTGATGTTGTAGAAATCAGAGGTGCAAAAATAAGAGTGTCCTCTTCAAAGGACGAATCTTCTGCAAAATTATACCGCTCGTAGTCAAGTGTACTCAAGTCTTCCACCTGACTTACTTCTCTTTGTAATTTTCGTCTGTAGCGAAAAGTCTTTTCTGGCTCAGGATCAAAAGGTATAATCTCTAACCTGTTTGAACTGGGCATACACGAAAACAACAAGAAAAGATAAAACCGTCTCAAGGAATTGATGCTCCCTGAGACAAAAGACAAAAATAAACAAAAACAAACAGAAAAATTGTTGCCTCCCCGGCAACGGCGCCAAATTTGATAAGGCTAAAGTTGTACCACCTTAATCAAAGTAAACCTAAATTACTACTAACTAATAGCTAGCGGTAAGAAGGGTCGAATCCACAGAGAGGCGAGGTAATTATTCTAGTTTGTTAATATTTAAGTTTGTCTTAAAGTAACCAATTTTGGGGGGTTTTGAATGTTTGATTTCTAGCAACTAATAACAATGTAAATAGATAAGATGAATTCAATAATATAAAGAGGTATAGGGATTAGGTTACCTAGGTAGTTATTCGGGAGGTGAGATTTAACTTATTGATAGAGCAATTTATATTGTTTAAGGTCATAAGATCGGTTGATTCTAATATGTCCTTTAGATCTAATCTAACATGCAATCGCTATCATTAAATTAGTTCTATTCAGTTGTCGTAGCCTTTACTTGTCTTAACCCGATCGGTGAAAATCCTAGTTTATGCAATACTAATTTATTAGCCCTGCAGAAGCTAATCAGTTAGATTCAAACCAACAAACTGAACAACAATAAAGAGCAATTTAACTATCAATTCATCAATATAATCCCCTTCTAACAACCTAGATCCCCATTCACTCTAGATAAGAGAATTAGCTACTCATATTTAAAGGAAGAACAACAACAATAATAATAAGAAACATGATTAAAAGCATAAAAGATGAACAAGTAATTGAAATAATAATTGAAGAAAGATTAGAACAATACCGTAATGAAGAACAATAGATCCGATGCGAATAATAAATAAAACTAAACTAAAAGTATTCTAAGAGAGTTTTAGAGTAGCTATCCGAAACTAGGTAAAATAAAGCGTAAATAAATTAGGGTACGATTTTGGGTATTTATAATAAAACATAACCGACTTAAGGAAAATTGCGGAAAAAATAGAACTAAGTGGTTCCTCGATCGAGCCTCAATGTACTCGATCGAGTCACCAAGTTCCTTGATCGAGCCCGGCCATAGTTGATCGAGGCATCACTTGTTTTTGCTCTTTTCTTCGTGTTTTCTTCTTAACTTCTCTTCCTTCAATCTTATGGATTCCCGTGCCATGCTTCGTGTATTCTTTCATGCCTACCCTGTGATGCCCATTTCATTCTTTTGCTCCTCAAATGCATCATTCCTGTATTAAACATCAAAAAGCGGAAGTATCGACATTCTAACATAAAAGGCATGTAATTAATATAATTTAGCACGAAAACTGTATCAAAAGCAATTAAGAGGAGACATAAATATGTATATAATTATGACTCATCACTCACCCCGTTTAATTATTTTAAAAACTGTGGTGATCCGTTCGGGGATGGTGAGCATTTATTAAGTAGGTATGATCTGGATGCGCGAGGGATAGCTGGGCTTGAGTCATCACGAGTCGTTTAGAAGTCTTCCGCTGTGTCATCAAACTTTACATTTGCTTTAGTTGGTTTTGAATTTGGAACAGTTGTATCCCTTTACGGTTTTGGGATTTTGTTATGTAATCGCTTTAAACTTATCTATTAAAGTATGTTCTTAAATGGTCAATTTGATATATATTGCCTCGGGTAACCGAGATGGTAGCACTTTCATGCATTAGGTGGTTTTGGTAAGGCACCTTGGTGTATGAGGGTGTTACAAAGTGGTATCAGAGCGACGATTTTGGAACCTGTAACTAATGAATATAATGAACTTAGAGAGTCAAATTAAAATGAACCTGGGTAGGAGTTGTTAGGAGCTAATGCAAAGTCTTGGAAGACGTCCTAAAGTCGTGAACTCACCCTACAACTTTGAACCGGTCACAAAGGGTGTCATGGGATCGCTATGTGTTTACTAATGTTATATGAATGTGTTGGATGAATGATATATGGTTTAATGGAGGATGTGATGGAAAAAGGTGAAGTAGTTGTATGTGATAATGTGTTTGTGGTTAAGCATGTTGCATGATGGATGATTTATAATGTGGTGATAATAGTATCATGTGAATAGAAATGATTGTGTTGTATACGTATATCATTTGTTGCATAAGTTTTTTTAGGTTAAAAGCTTGCAGGTAGTTAGAAACGTCAACATGACTCGATCGAGTAAGGTGGACTCGATCGAGTGGGCTGAGCTTGATCGAGTGGTTATATGATAATGTTGGGCAGTATCTGCTATTTTGTCTGACTCGATCGAGTAAGGGGAGTACTCGATCGAGTGGGGGCTACTCGATCGAGTATGTATGGGGCTCGATCGAGTGCGTTTTAGTGTCTGTTCTGGTCAGGTTCTGGAGTTGAGGTACTCGATCGAGTAAGTGGGCAACTCAATCGAGTGACCTCTACATACTCGATCGAGTGGGTGTAGTTACTCGATCGAGTGGGTGTAGTTACTCGATCGAGTATGTGCTGTACAGGTCGTATATGCTTTGAGTCGTAGGCTATATGCTTATGTTTATCTCTCCTCTTAATAGCTCAAAGATATGCCGCCAAAGAGAATAGCCATGTATGCTAGGGCGCAAGAGATGAGTGTTGATGAGATTGCCAAGATGCTTGAGCATCAAGATGCGCTTACCGAGGCCCTTAAGAGGTTTGGGAAAGACAAAGAAGCCGAGATAGACTTTGCCAAGATGAGCACTACGATATCCCGCTTCAACCCAAAGAAATATATGGGTATTGGTGCGCCAATTTTGCTCGACAATTGGCATAGGGAGATAGATAACATCTTGGGAGTGGTTCATTGTCCCGAGGATTTTAAAGTGGAACAAGCTGCGTTCTACTTGAGAGATGCTGTGGTAGAATGGTGGGACAAGGTGAGGGAGAGTGCCCTAGATCTTTATCTGGAGCAGGGTAAGTCAGCTATACCATGGGTTGAGTTCAAGAGAGCTATGTGCTGGGAGTTTGTTCCAGAACATGTTCGTAGTAAGATGAGGGAGGATTTTGATTCTTTCAAGATGACTTCGTATATGACTGTGGCTGAGTATTATCACAAGTTTAATGAGAAATCGAGGTATGCAGAGGACATAGGGTTGAGTCAGGAGAACTTGGCAATGCGGTTTGAGAAGGGGTTGACCTATCAGATCATGGAGAAGTTACTGGTTTGGGTCCTTACGGATGTTTAGGAATTTTATGAGAGGGAAGGGAGAGCTGAGAGATTGGTCGAGATGGCCAAATAGAACAAGTTGAGGGGTCCGAAAAAGAGAAAGGCTGAGAGTGAGGGTGGTGGCCAGTCTAGCTACAAGAGGGGTAATCATAACAAGGCAAGGGCTTACTCATCGAGATCGGGTTTCAGTGGTGGAACTTCTTGTGGGCGTGGTCATGGTGGTAGCAGTAGCAGCTGGAGTATCTCTTATTTCAACTGTGGCAGTATAGGCCACAAGAGGCATGAGTGTACGAGAGCCGGGGGTAGAGGTTTTTAGAGGCCATCGTAGGGGAGCTTTTTGCAGGGCCCGACAGAGAGTTTTACTAGCAACCGACCGGCTGGGTCATGGAATAATCAAGGAGGGCATGGTAACAACAATGGTGGGTCCAACCGCAAGGGCGGTAATTCTTATCAGAAACGGGCAGCTAACAACAACCAGGTGTCAGAGGCCAAGCCATCTACTTCAGCTAGTACAGTCCAAGGAGGTGGACAGAAGACCAGTGACAAGTTATTCATAATGGACAAGAAAGTTGTTGAGAATGATGGACACGTGATCACTGGTACCTTTCTTGTTAATGATGTTTCTACCTTTGTTTTGTTTGATTCGGGGGCGTCACATTCTTATGTATCGTCGGGTCATGCTAAGCTTTTGGGTTTGAGAGAGTTTGAGTCTGTAAAAGATGAGGTTTTTATACCGTCGGGTGAGTCAGTGTCTTGTGGGAGGTTGTATAAGGGTGTATCTATGATAGTTGGGCAGGTTGATCTTCCAGTGGATTTGTTAGAATTTCCTATGGATGGTTTTGAGATGATAGTTGGTATGGATTGGTTGGGTAAGTACAAGGCTAGAATAGATTGTCAGCAAAAGAAAGTCTCTTTGAGAGGTCCTAAGGGAGTTAGTGTGTCTTATCGTGGGTTTGTTGTCAAACCCAAAGTCAAAGTGATTGCAACAGTGACCTTGAAGTTTTACCTGAGGAAGGGGTGTCCTTTGATTCTATGCCATGTGAAAGATCATAGTATGGTTGAGCCGACAGTAGATGAGATACCAGTGGTGGGAGAGTTTCCAGATGTTTTTCGGAGGAGATACCGGGTTTTCCATCGAAGAGAGAGAGAGAGAGAGAGAGAGAGAGAGAGAGAGAGAGAGAGAGAGAGAGAGAGAGAGAGATTTCAGTGTGGAGTTAAGACCAGGGACGAGACCAATCTCTAAGGCCATGTACCTCATGGGTCCTAAGGAGTTAGGGGAGCTGACGAAACAGTTGGATGATTTGATAGAAAAGGGATACATTAGACCTAGTGTATCGCCATGGGGAGCACCAGTTCTGTTTGTGAAGAAGAAAGATGGGAGCTTGAGGTTGTGTATCGACTAAAGGGAGCTGAACAATGTTATAGTGAAGAACAAGTATCCTTTGCCAAGGATAGATGATCTTTTTGACCAGCTGAGTGGGGCAGGAGTCTTTTCGAAGATTGATCTGAGATCGGGGTACCATCAGGTGAGGATTCGGGATGAAGATATACCAAAGACAGCTTTTCGGTCGAGGTATGGTCACTATGAGTACGTCGTGATGCCGTTTGGGTTGTCTAATGCGCCGACAATTATGCATTTGATGAACCGGGTTTTCAATCAGTTCATGGTGGTGTTCATAGATTATATCTTAGTCTATTCTAAGACTAAGGAGGAGCATGAGGAGTATTTGAGGTTGGTGTTGCAAACTCTACGCGACAACCAGCTGTATGCAATGTTTTCTAAGTGTGATTTCTTGCAAGAGAAAGTGGTTTTTCTGGGCCATGTGATTTCGAAAGAAGGTATATCTATGGATCCTACAAAGATAGAGGCGATATCTAAGTGGGAAGCACCAAAGAATGTGGAAGAGATCAGGAGTTTGTTGGGTTTGGCAGGGTACTTTCGTCGGTTTGTGAAAGACTTTTCGAAGATTGCCAGGCCTATGACTGCGTTGATGAGGAAAGAGAACAGGTTTCGATGGGATGAAAGTTTTGAGACGGTGTTCCAAACATTAAAGGAGCATTTGACCAGAGTTTCATTCTGAGCTTTATCTGAAGGGTGTGACAACTTTAAGGTGCATACAGATGCTTCAAAGAACGGGTTGGGTTGTGTGTTGACGCAGAATGGGAAAGTCATTGCCTATGCTTCTTGGCAATTGAAGCCTTATGAGGAGAACTGTCTGACGCATGATCTAGAGTTGGGTGCAGTTGTGTTTGCTCTCAAGATTTGGAGGCACTATCTTTATGGGGCGACCTTTAAGGTGTTTTCGAATCACAAGAGTCTAAAATACATCTTTACTCAAATGGAGCTGAGCATGAGACAGAGGAGGTGGATTGAGCCTATCGGGAATTATGACATGGATATCATATACCATGAAGGGAAAGAAACGTGGTTGCTGATGCTTTGAGCAGGAAGAGTGTGCATTCTCTATGAACAGCTATGTCTTTGACGAGGTTGAGAGATGAGGTGGGAAAGATGGGTATACATGTGATTCAAAAAGGGGATGCTAGAGGAGACTTGACAGTGGAGCCGGATCTTTATGATAATATTCGCAGGAAGCAGGATCTTGATTCTAAGATTCAGGAGTGGAGAGCTGGAGTAGAGAAAGGGACACTGTCTCGATTCTCTATTCATTCTGATGGGAGTGTTCAGTTTGATGGGAGATGGCGTGTGTCGAGGGATGAGGAGTTAAAAAAAGATAATCATGACAGAGGCTCATTGCACACCGTATTCAGTGCATCCGGGAGATGACATGCTTTATAGCGATCTGAAGAAGACTTTCTGGTGGCCTGGGATGAAAAGGGAGACAGCTGAATTCGTGGCTAGATGTTTGACATGTTAGAGGGTTAAGGGGGAGCAGCGATGACCACAAGGTAAGATTCAGTCTCTTGAGGTACCTGAGTAGAAATAAGAGTCTATCTCCATCGATTTCATAGAGGGATTACCGAGGAGCCAGCAAGGTAATAACATGATATGGGTGATAGTGGACCATTTGACTAAATCAGCTCACTTTATTACAATGAAAGATACATAGAGTAAAGGTGCAGTTGGCTAATGGCTACAGGAAGCATGTGGTGAGGTTACATGGGGTGCTAAAGGACATTGTGTCTGAGCGGGATGCGAGGTTCATTTCTCGATTTTGGCAAGAGTTGCAGGAGATGATGGGAACTACCTTGAAGAAGAGTACTGCGTGTTATCCTGCAACAGATTGGCAGACAGAGAGAATTATCAAGACTTTGAAAGACCTGTTGAGAGCTTGTGTGATGGAGTTTGGTGGTAGTTGGGAGGATAGGTTGGACTTGATCGAGTTTACTTACAACAACAACTACCATACGAGTATTGGGATGGCTCCGTTTGAGGGTTTTTATGGGAGGAGGTTTAGGAGTCCGATTTACTGGGATGATAGAGCTGAGGCAGTTATTTTAGGACCACAAATGGTTTATGAGATGATAGAACAAGTGAAAGTGATTCGGCAAAAGATGAAAGTGGCCTAGGATCGACAAAAGAGCTATGCAGATTTACACCGTCGGGACATCGAGTTTCAGGTTGGGGATAAGGTTCTTTTAAAAGTGTCACCTATGCGTGGGGTTATGCAGTTTGGTAAGAAAGGGAGGTTAAGCCAAAAGTTCATTGGACTGTATGAGATTTTGATCGAGTGGGAGAGGTTGCTTATCAGTTAGCTTTGCCACCAGCTTTGGATCATGTACATAATGTGTTCCATGTGTCTCAGTTACGGAAGTATGTGAGTGATCCTTCCCATGTGTTAGAGGTGGAGAACATTGAGTTGCATGAATCCTCGTCTTATCTTGAGGTGCCTAAACAAATTCTTGATCGCAAGGTTCGCAAAACTAGGTCCGGGGAAACATTGTTGCTTAAGGTTCTATGGTCTAATCACGAGGTTGAGGAAGCAACTTGGGAGGCAGAAGAGGTTATGAAGGAGCGGTATCCGTCTCTTTTTGATCAGGTATGTGTGGTTAGGGGGACGTTACCATGTTTCTTTTAGGGGGTAGGAGATGATCGCATAAGGTTTTAGTATGGTTTTATGTTGGTTTTGGTACAATAAATGGTTAATTTGAGTCCATATGAGTTGTGGTTGGGTTTTGTTTTTGAGGTTTTGTTGCGCTACTGTGTCGTAGTTAAGTTAGTAAGTTTGTTTTTGTGAATGGGTTTGAACTTTGGGGACGAAGTTCATTTTTAAGGAGGAAAGACAGTAATACTACGGTTTTATATGCTGTTGGGTACTCTATAGAGTAGGGCTTAATCTTACGAGTAAGTGTGTGTTGGCGTTCTGGACAGTGTTCTGTCTGATGGGTACTCGATCGAGTAGGGGCAACTCGATCGAGTAGGGGCCACTCGATCGAGTAAGTCACTTACTCGATCGAGTAAGTGGGTTTTTTCGGGTTATTGGCCGGGTTTTGATAGCAACGTGAGAATGATATAAAAACACCTTTCGTCAGTTTCTTTTCACTTTTACCCTATTCTAAGTTTCACAAAAGATAAAAACAAAGTTACGTTGTTCTTCTCTCTCTCATTGCTATCAAATCCTAAGGCTTGTGTCGTCGAAATCCAAAGTTCTTTACACCCTTGAGATCGTCGCGTTGTGGGTAAGATCTTACTACAGTTGTTGTATTGTTTCGTTGATTTTGGTTTAAACCCTAATTGGGTGAATTGGGGGTTTTGGGAGTATTTTGATATTAGATGGTGATTGTATGATTGATAGGAGGTGATTTCGTAGAGGAACGTTTCTGATTCGCTGTTATGACGATCGTAGTAATTGCATTTCCAGGTAGGGTTTCCTACTCAGTTATAGTTTACATGATCATGAGATAGTTGTTGGTTGTTGGTTGTTGGTTGTTGGTTGTTGGTTGTTGGTTGTTGGTTGTTGATTGTTGATTGTTGATTGTTGATTAATGGTATTTGTCTCTATCGTATTTGGATTGGTAATTGTTGATGTTGTAGTTAGTTGTTATGTTTGTCAGTGATTCGCGAGGTGCGCCCTCGGCTGAGTGGAGTCACTTACGAGAGTGGCTTCACGCCCTTGATTCGCCACTTGTGGAACCTGCCACAAGAAGGGACGTGCACATTAAGGAACATGGGTCTGTGCTCGGAATAGATGAGCGGGGCTTAGGTGGTAACGGCTGCGGTCCCCCACTGGCGGTGTGGATTGGTTGCGGCCGTAATCTGGCAGGACTAGACCTTCAGGCTAGTCAGGTGATTGTTGATGTGATGGTGTTGGAGGATTATATGTATTGTTATTATTGTCTTATCTTATATTGTGTAATCATCAACTGACCCCTTTTAATTGTTTTAAAAACGGTGGTGATCTGTTCGGGGATGGTGAGTAGTTATGGAGTAGGTATGACCTGGATGCGCAAGGGATAGCTAGGCTTGAGTCATCACGAGTCGTTTAGAAGTCCTCCGCTGTGTCATCAATTTTTACATTTGCTTTAATTGGTTTTGGATTTGGAACAGTTGTATCACTTTACAGTTTTGGGATGTTTTCATGTAATCGCTTTAAACTTATCTATTAAAGTATGCTCTTTTATGGTAAATTTGATATATATTGTCTCAGGTAACCGAGATGGTAGCACTTTCATGCATTAGGTGGTTTTGGTAAGGCACCTTGGTGTATGGGGGTGTTACATTTGTCTCGTATCTCGTCAGGGTGTAGAGATTTTATTACAAAATGGTTGTGTCATCTCCCTTGACCTAAAAGATGGATTATTCTGCTCTGGAAAATTCTTACACAAACTTTATCTGTTGGGCGTGAATTCGAAAAGAGAGGTATTAATGATGCCTTTGTTTGTCGTCTTTATGACACGTAATACTATATTGAATCTTTGGAACATTTGTTCCGGGATTGCGAGTTTGTGTCGAGACTATGGAGTGCGAATCATCTTGGCATTAATGCTAATAGTGGCTCAAATATTAGCATTCAGGAATGAATTATTAATTGGCTTAGCTTATTATTAATAAAAGAAAATAGTATTGATGGGGTTATTTCTTTCATGTGCACTATTTGCACTACATGGGTCACTCGGAATATGCTCGTTTTCAGTAATGAACCCTTGTCTCCTTTCGGCTCGATTCGTTTGTATGAGCATAAATTGAGTTTGATGATATCTGTGGAAAAGGAGAGAGCGGATTCAAGGAAAGACTTGAACAACACTTGTCTTTTGTATGATGATGATTTTAATTTGAAGGTTCTTCATAATGGTAATATCTTTCCTCTTATTGGCCCTGATTTGTGTGAAAATTATTATCTTATCTATACAGATACTGCTTGGCGATCGCATTTTTCTTCGGGTTTGGGATGGGTTGTTAAGGATAGAAATGATATTGGACATTCCGTTTCCGAGAACTTGAAATCGAATTACTATTCGCAATCTGCCTCTATTAGGATTGTCTGCAGGTTGTTGCCCAATTACTGGGTTTTACTCCGATTAACATTGACACTAAAGTCATTGTTAATGACATTCTGAGGGTGTTGGTAATTTAAGTGTAATTACCGGTTCATTGTGGCGTATTTAAGTTTGGCCCGTAGATGGGTAACTTCTAAATAATATAATATGATTTCGAGAAGTACGGAGTGTACGCTTGCATAATTCATACGAAATTACGGTATAGTTTTCATTCGAATAACTATGACGGGGTTGAATCTGGTTGAATTTATGAAGAGTAACAACTCTTCAGAGATACATTCTCCCCTTTTCCCTTTCATATCTATATAAATAGACATGGGGATTGTGAAGAAAAGATATAGATAAAAGGAATCTCATCTTCTGCATTTTAGAACAATCTAACAATCTACACACGATACTTCTGAATTACTTCTTTGATTTTTGGTTTGTATCCAAAATCAGAGGGACACCGTCTTATCTCAATAGGAAATTCAGTTTAACCCGTACACAAATGAGGGTCGAATTGTTCTATTAGGAAAGCGAAGTCGATTCGGTGTGGTTAATTATTGCCAATCCTTATTCGTGCATACTCAAATATCTAACAATTTAATAGAACAATTTCAAAATATGTCAAGATGGAGAATGCTCAGGAAATGATAATGAAGGATTCTTAAGAGTATTTTCGTTTTGTCATAATGAATACGACCGGACAGTGTCAAAGTCCGGTATTGGTGAAATAGTTAATATTGCAGGTTCGTGAATTAATGTTCAAGATTTTGTGGTATTGTTCGTACGGGTCTTCTCAGTGGACCAATGAAGTGGGCAACTGTGCATTTGTGGTAAATGATGTAATATTTTGACCAATAAAATCTGATTTGTGAAGATGATTATGGGACCAAAAGGTGTCGGCATTTTTTTTTTTGTCGGCATTTAATACATCCTAACAGATATGTAGAATTTAATTAGTTCATTCTGCAAAGATGTTAGATGTACACGCCGTGTACAAGGCCTTGGTACACAGACCAATCAGCGCGCGCCACGCGTAAAGGTGAGTCAAAGATTCTTTTTTTGTTTGGAGGGAAAGTTGGAGGGAAATATGGGAGGGACTTTTTCGGTTTTGGCGCGAGTAGTATTGGGAACAACTCCAATATTAATTAATACTTATTTTAATCTAATCTCCATAATTAACAACCCTTATTTTAATCTAATCTTTATAATTAACACTTTATCACTCTTATTATTTTCATGATCAAATATCTTAAAGTTGTAATGCTACCCACCTATTGTAGTTGGGTATCACTCTTATTATTTTCATTACTTAAACATGTCTAAAATTAAATACAGTAACTTATACACAAAAACAAAAAATCACTAAGCCAAATCGGACCATCAATAAGGAGCGTATCACAACGGTTTAATGCATTTAATAACAACACTTAGATTACCGTTTTCAAAATATTGGCGGAAACCTAGACCGCGCTAATAAGAATAACGGTTTGCGTCGAAAACCGTTCTTATTATAATGTGACAACGGTTGTATAACAAACCGTTATCAAATACGTTTAACGGTTTCCATAAACTCGTTATATAATCACCCTTATCAACGATTGTTAGATAACCGTTACCAGTTTAAGAAAATGGCGTTTCGAAAACCGTTACTAAATTAAGACTAACAACGGTTTTTGGTACCCGTTGTTATGTTATAGCTACGGGTTTCTTGCAACCATTATCATTTGCTATTATGATATAACGGTTCCTCTGTACCCGTTGTCATTTATCATTTACGGGTAAAAAATATCCGTTATATACTTTTTTCAATGTAAAATATTCAACCGATGCATGTATGATAAATAATGAACCGTTGCATTCAGTGTTTTGTTTGACCATTATTTACTATCCGTCCATTATTATATCCACACATGCATACATATTTTCCTATAAATATATCACTTATAATGTGATCAATTAACCATATTCACCAATTCAACGCTCAATTAATCATAGCCTATAATCTAATTAAAAATATTACACTTTGATCACCATGTCGTCGTCGTCTTTTATACCCGCCGAATCATAATCAAATATGCGCTATGTCCATCCTATTACATGTATTATACACAACCTTCCAATCAAATATGATAACTGTAACACCCCCATACACCGAGTGCCTTACCAGGACCACTCAGGTATGAAGACATCACCATCTCGGTCGCCCGAGGTATGATAATCAAATAAACAAAACGGAAACAACATTTATTATAAATATTTTAACGAATAGTTACAATCCATGAAACCAACTAAAAGTACGATACATTATTCAAACTATCTGTTCTCAACTGAAATGTAAATAAATGCTAAACTACAGCGGAAGACTCTATCGTCATGTCGTGGCCATCCCAAACTATCCCGATCATCTCTATACTTTCAATATCCGCTCACCATCCCCGAATGGATCACCGCAGTTTACAAAACAACACCGGGTCGCACTAATCACACAATCAATATAGATAACAACAATAAGACAAACAGACACCGAATCGTCACACACACACACACACACCACCAACTCCCATCATCTCAATACCGACCGTCCACCTGGACCCGCCACGCTGGGGGGACCGCAGCCGTTCCCACCTAAGCCCCGCTCATCGTACGAGCGATAACCCCGTCCATTAATGTGCACATCCCCTTTCGTGGCGGGTTCCACGAAGGGCGAAACTAGGGCGTGAGATCACTCCCGCAAGTGACCCCACTCAGCCGAGAACGCATCTCGAGAACCATCAACAAACACAACCACAATCACAATCACAATCACAATCATCATATCAAACAACTAACTACAAGACATCACCAATATCCCATTATGGGACTAATACTGAGTAGGAAATCCTACCCGGAAAGCACAACACGCAGACGGTATCTACAAAATTTGTATCAAACGGCTCCTCTACGAATTCTCCTCCTACCATACAACACATAGATGCTACCATTCAAATACTACTCAAAAAAACCCCCAATTCCTAAATTAGGGTTTCATCAATCTTAACAAAACATTATAGAAATTATATTAAAAGCTTACCCTCGACGCAAGGAATCCAACGACACGAACTACGATGCAAACCGACCGTCCGAACTCCGGGAATTGTCAAGAACGCGATTAGGAAGAAGAACTAGTTGCTTTCTCTCTTAAACAGGTTTTAGGTTTTGTAAAAAGTGATTTAGAACAATTACGAATATGTTTAAATACCTTAATCGCGTAATTAACAAAACCCGAGAAAACTCCCCCGTAAAACCGGACACTCGATCGAGTACCCAAGGCACTCGATCGAGTACCCCCCTACTCGATCGAGTGCCCCAGCTACTCGATCGAGTACCCAACAGGTCAGAAACTATTTTATTCCACAACTTGCCCATACTCGACAGAGTAAGGGCTACTCGATAGAGTACCCCCAAGACATATAAATACGGAGTATTACAGTCTTCCCTCCTTAAAAGGAACTTCGTCCCCGAAGTTCAAACCACTACTAAAACAAAGGTACTCCAAAACATTCCCGACTCAACAACCCAAAACAAAACTCAATATAAAACACGCTACTTACCCAACTCATCCCGACAACCTACCGACGCAACACATATAAAAAGGTGTATAAAACTCTTAGAAACTGCTCGCGATCATCTCCTACCCCCCTAAAAGAAACAAGGTTACGTCCCCGTAACCATACATACCTGATCAAAAAGGAAGGGGTAACGCTCTTTCATGATATCCTCTGCCTCCCATGTAGCTTCCTCAGTCTCGTGGTTAGACCAAAGGATCTTAAGCAAAACTGTCTCACCACTCCTGGTCTTTCTAACCTTTCAGTCTAGGATCTGCTTAGGCACCTCCAGATATGATAAAGACTCATCCAGCTCTAAGCTCTCTGCCTCCAACACATGTGACGGGTCACTCACATACTTCCGCAGCTGCGATACATGAAACACATTATGCACTCTCTCTAATGCAGCTGGTAATGCCAGACGATAAGCAACTTCCCCGACTCGCTCTAAGATCTCGTAAGGCCCTATAAACTTCTGACTTAGCTTGCCTTTCTTCCCAAATCTCATAACTCCGCGCATAGGAGACACTTTCAGAAGGACCTTGTCCCCAACCTGAAACTCTATGTCCCGACGATGTAGATCTGCATAACTCTTTTGTCGATCCTGGGCTGCTCTCATCCGTTCCCCGATCATCTTAATCTTCCACCATCTCATGTACCATCTCTGGTCCTAAAACCACTTTGCCTCAAGACTATCGTCCCAACAGATTGGACTCCTACATCTCCTCCCATACAAAGCCTCAAACGGTGCCATACCAATACTAGTGTGATAGCTGTTATTGTAAGAAAATTCTATCAAGTCCAACCTCTGCTCCCAGCTACCACCAAAATCCATCACACAAGCTCGCAACATATCCTCAAGAGTCTTGATTGTTCTCTCGATCTGCCGCCTGTCTGTCGCAGGATGAAAAGCCGTACTCATCTTGATTTGTCCCTAACGATTCCCGCAACTCCTTCCAAAACCTCGATATAAATCTCGCATCTCTGTCGGACACTATGTCCTTAGGGACTCCATGTAACTTCAAAGACGTTCTTTCGATAGGCCATAGCCAGTTGTGCCTTAGTCCATGTATCTTTCATTGGAACAAAGTGAGCCGACTTGGTCAGACGATCCACTATCACCCAAATCATATTGTTACCTTGTTGACTCTTAGGCAAACCCACAATGAAATCCATGGAAATGGATTCCCACTTCCACTCCGGCACCTCCAAAGACCGAACCTTACCTTGTGGTCTTCTCTGTTCCCCTTTAACTCTCTCGGCATGTCAAACAACGGACACAAACTCAAATTCTCTTTCTTCATCCCAGGCCACCAAAACGTTTTCTTCAAATCTTTGTAAAGCTTGTCTCCACCCGGATGAACTGAATATGGTGTGCAATGCGCTTTGTCATGATTGTCTTTTTCAACTCCTCGTCATTAGGAACACACCACCTACCATCAAACCTCAAGCTACCATCTCGTATGAATGGAAAAGCGGAGATGACGCCGTCCTTTTCTCTACTCCACTCTCCACTCCACTATCTTAGGATCCAAAGCCCTTTATCCCGAATGTCATCATAAAACTCCATATGCCTTTGTCATATCACCCATAACATCTCCTTTCTGCATCATATGAATCCCAAAGCTCGCTACCTCATCCCTCGGCCTCATCAAAGATAGAGCTGTACACAAGGAATGTACACTCTTTCTACTCAAAGCATCGGCAACAACATTGGCCTTCCCTTCATGGTAGATGATTTCCATGTCGTAATCACCAATCCGCTCCATCCACCTCCTCTGTCTCATGTTCAACTCCTTCTGCGTGAAGATGTACTTGAGACTCTTGTGATCAAAAAATACCTTAAAGATTGCTCCATAAAGGTAGTGCCTCCAAATCTTGAGAGCAAACACCACCGCACCCAACTCCGGATCATGAGTAGGGTAGTTCTCCTCATAAGGCTTCAATCGCCTAGAAGCATAGGCAATCACTTTACCATTCTGCATCAACACACATCCCAACCCATTCTTCGAGGCATCTCGTATAAACCTCGAAATTCTCGCTCCCTTCAGTAATGCTAGGACAGAGCCGTGGTCAAACGCTCCTTTAATGTTTGGAACGCCGTCTCACAACTCTCATCCCAACGAAACCTGTTCTCTTTCCTCATCAACGCCGTCATCGGTCTAGCTATCTTGGAGAAATCTTTCACGAACCGTCTGTAGTATCCAGCTAAACCCAAGAAACTCCTCACCTCAGCAACATTCTTTGGTGCTTCCCACTTTGTCACTGCCTCAATCTTCGCCGGATCCACAGCTACCCCATCTTTAGAGATTACATGCCCCAGAAAAGCAACTTTCTCTAACCAGAACTCACACTTGGACAGCTTAGCATACAACTCATGATCCCTCAAAGTCTGCAACACGATCCTCAGATGCTCCTCATGCTCCTCCTTAGTCTTAGAGTAGACTAAGATATCATCGATAAACACCACTACGAACTGGTCCAAGAACTGTCTGAAGATCCTATTCATCAAATCCATAAACACTGCCGGCGCATTAGACAACCCAAATGGCATCACCACATACTCATAATGGCCATACCTTGACGTGAAAGCTGTCTTCGGTATGTCCACCTCTCTAATCTTCACCTGATGGTACCCCGACCTCAAATCAATCTTAGAAAAGACTGTTGCACCACTCAACTGATCAAACAGGTCATCTATCCTTGGCAAAGGATACTTGTTCTTTATCGTCACACGGTTCAGCTCCCGGTAATCTATGCACAGCCTCAAACTCCCATCTTTCTTCTTCACGAAAAGAACCGGTGCTCCCCAAGGCGATACACTTGGTCTAATGTATCCCTTCTCTATCAAATCATCCAACCTGCTTCCTAAGCTCCTCCATCTCCTTAGGACCCATACGGTACGGTGCCTTAGAGATTGGCCCCGTTCCCGGCTTCAACTTAACGGTGAAATCTATCTCCCTCTTCGGTGGCAACCCCGGAATCTCCTCTGGAAAAACATCTGCAAACTCTCCCACCACTGGTATCTCGTCAACTGCCGGGCTCTCTATCCGGTCATCTCTCACATGGCACAAAATCGAGACATCCCTTCCTCAGATACGACTTCAAGGTGACAGCTGCAATCAACTTAACTTTGGGTTTGACTAGAAACCCACGGTAAGACACACTAACACCCTTAGGACCTCTTAGGGACACTTTCTTTTGATGACAGTCTATCTTAGCTTTATACTTTCCTAACCAATCCATCCCAACTATCATCTCAAAACCATTAAAAGGAAACTCTAGCAAGTCTACCGGGAAATCGACTTGCCCAACTATCAAAGATACATCTCTAAACAACCTCCCACACGATACAGACTCACCCGAAGGTATGAAAACTTGCTCCCTAACCGACTCATATACTCTCAAACCCAACCAATGTTTTACATGACTCAAGACACAAACGATCGAGAAGCCCCGAATCAAACAAAACAAACGTAGGTATACCATTAACAAGGAATGTACCGGTGATAACGTGCGCATCCTCCTCCAGTGCCTTCTTGTCCATCATGAACAACTTGCCACCGGGTCTTACCCCACCTCCCGGATCGTATCTTGGTGATGCGGTCGGCTTAGCACCCGACCCTTGATTGTTGTGGTTGTTGTTCGTCGGTGTCTTCCGATAAGAATTACCGCCGTTGCGGTTGCCTCCACTCTGGTAGCTCGATCTCCCGGTTTGGCCATGATCCAAACCGGTCATTTGCTCGCAAAGCTCGTGCGGGTCTCGAAAGATCCCGGTGCACTCGTGCACTCATGTCTCTTGTGGCCTACGCCACCACAACCAAAGCAGTCACTCCCCAGCTATTGCTCACACTCCCACGGCCTCGCCCAAAGGAAGTTCCAAAGACTAAACCCGGACCCGAAAGAAAATCCCTTAGATTGATTGTGGTTGCCTTTCTTGAAATTAGATTGGCCACCACCCTCGCTCTCGAGACTTCCTCTTCTCTCCACCGACCTCTCCCGAGCCATCTCCACTAGTCTCTCGGCTCTCCCGGCCCTCTCATACGCTTCCTTTACATCGCAAGGGACTCCCACGGGTAACTTATCCATAATTTTCGTGGTTAGCCCTCTCTCAAACCTCAAAGCCAGATTCTCCTCACTCAAACCCATATCCTCCGCATATCTAGATTTCTCATTGAACTGCCTGTAGTACTCACCACGTACATCTCAAATAGTCATCTTAAACTTGTCGAACTCCTCTCTCAACTTACTCCTCACATGTTCTGTACGAACTCCTTCCTCACAGCCCTACGAAACTCCTCCCAAGGTATAGCAGGTAACCCCTGGTTGGTATATATCTCCTTGGCACTCACTTTCACTAAATCCCACCACTTGCCACCGCCTCCCTCGGATAGAATGCAGCTGATCCACTCTCATCTCATCGGACAAATAACTAAATCTAGTATGTTCTCCATCTCCCTCAGCCAACTATCAAGAAGGTTAGGCTCCTCAACTCCCTTGTACTCCTTCGGGTTAAACCTCGCAATATAGAGGCTGACTTTAGCATGGTCAACCTCCTTCTCCTTACTCTTATCCTTGTCCTCATTCACTCTCTTCAGGGTCTCAGTAAGAGCATCCTGGTGCTCTAACATCTTGACGATGTCGTCCGTAGTCATAAGCTCAGCTCTCGCATACAAAGCATTTCTCTTGGGCGGCATCTTGAAGCTATATAAGAAAGGGTAAACATGAACACACGTACTAAACCTCAAAACACGAAAACGCGCTGCCCAGAACCTACTCGATCGAGTACCCAAACCCACTCGATCGAGTAACGGGCTACTCGATCGAGTGCCCCCATGTACTCGATCGAGTACCCAAACTCCGAACCAAACAGGACCTTCGATCTCTAACCCACTCGATCGAGTATCTAGGCTACTCGATCGAGTGACCTCCTACTCGATCGAGTACCCCTTGTTACTCGATCGAGTGCCCCAAAACGCGATTCTGGACTCAAAATCGCCAAAAACCTACCCGATCGAGTCAGCCTCACTCGATCAAGTACCACCAATACGTAAGAGCGACCCGCATATTACGTCATATACTAACATGCTAACTTTATAGATCACATTATATCATAACAATCATGCTATTAATTGCCACGTTGTAAAACATTCCATCATGCTATCATTTCATCAACAATGTCTATATATATATAACATCACTTTTCTTTTATCTCATCAACTTCCAATTCGAACATCCAACCATCAACACATTCCATCACATTGTTACGTAAGTTACTAAGCACACACATGACTCAACACACATTTCCCCCATGTGACCGGTTCAAAGTTGTAGGGCGACCCCTGCGACTTTAGGACGTCTCCCAAGCCTTTGCACTAGCTCCTACAACTTTTACCCCGGGTTCATTTTAATTGACTCCCTATGTTCATTAAGTTCATTGGTTACAGGTTTCAGGATCGTCGCTCTGATACCATTTGTAACACCCCCATACTCCGAGTGCCTTACCAGGACCACTCAGGTATGAAGACATCACTATCTCGGTCGCCCGAGGTATGATAATCAAATAGACAAAACGGAAACAACATTTATTATAAATAGTTTAACGAATAGTTACAATCCATGAAACCAACTAAAAGTACGATACATTGTTCAAACTATCATTTCTCAATCAAATGTAAATAAATGCTAAACTACAGCGGAAGACTCTATCGTCATGTCGTGGCCATCCCACTATCCCGAAAGATCATCTCTATACTGTTCAATATCTGCTCACCATCCCCGAATGGATCACCGCAGTTTACAAAACAACACCGGGTCGCATTACTAATCACACAATCAATATAGATAACAACAATAAGACAAACAGACAAATGAATCACACACACACACACACCACCAACTCCCATCATCTCAATCGACCGTCCACCGACCCCGCCACGATGGGGGGACCGCAGCCGTTCCCACCTAAGCCCCGCTCATCGTACGAGCGATAACCCCGTCCATTAATGTGCACATCCCCTTTCGTGGCGGGTTCCACGAAGGGCGAAACTAGGGCGTGAGATCACTCCCGCAAGTGACCCCACTCAACCGAGAACGCATCTCGAGAACCATCAACAAACACAACCACAATCACAATCACAATCACAATCATCATATCAAACAACTAACTACAAAGACATCACCAATATCCCATTATGGGACTAATACGAGTAGAAATCCTACCTGGAAAGCACAACACGCAGACGGTATCTACAGATGTATCAAAACGGCTCCTCTACGAATTCTCCTCCTACCATACAACACATAGATGCTACCATTCAAATACTACTCATAAAAACCCCAATTCCTAAATTAGGGTTTCATCAATCTTAACAAAACATTATAGAAATTATATTAAAAGCTTACCCTCGACGCAAGGAATCCAACGACACGAACTACGATACGAACCGACCGTCTCGAACTCCGGAATTGTCAAGAACGCGATTAGGAAGAAGACTAGTTGCTTTCTCTCTTAAACAAGTTTTAGGTTTTGTAAAAAGTGATTTAGAACAATTACGAATATGTTTAAATACCTTAATCGCGTAATTAACAAAACCCGAGAAAACTCCCCCGTAAAACCGGACACTCGATCGAGTACCCAAGGCACTCGATCGAGTCCCCCCCTACTCGATCGAGTGCCCCTACTCGATCGAGTACCCAACAGTCGAAACTATTTTATTCCACAACTTGCCCATACTCGACAGAGTAAGGGCTACTCGATAGAGTACCCCCAAGACATATAAATACGGAGTATTACAATAACAATGGTAAGGCTTTTTCGAGAAGTTTTACTTGGATGAGAGATATGCTTCGTCAAGGTGGTTATACGAACGTTAAAAAGGTCCACCCAACTTGGACTAAAGTTCATGGTTTCCTTGGTTACGCAATGATCGAGTTTGAAGGTTTTGAGAAGAAGCTGGAATCTTTTCGTCAAGCGAGAAAACTCCAGGCAAGATACGAGGATCATGATGCTGGGAAGAAAAATTATTATACGGATGATTTGTTATAAGCGCAATATTTATAGATTGTAACCGATTGTGACATTAATCTATTAAGAACATATCGGCACTATATTGACATTGTGCCTCGTTCATGGGAGGCAGAACAAGTGCCTCTTAATAATCCACATATTGAATTCCCAATATTTATCGCAATCGCAGGGGAATTACAAGATGATTATGTTAATTAATTATTATTATTATTCTAATTAATGGTTTTAAAACCGCGCGTCTTTTAATTTCTTGTTATGTATGTGTTTTTCTTGAATAATATATGCGTGGTAGTGTATTTTATTGTCTAATTATTTATTGCAAATTACGTAGGTTTAAAATATTTGTTAATAAGTCAAATTTTACATTAATTTAAAACAAAATCTCATTATAGACGGCACATATCCGTCTATAACTAAAGACGGGCCAAAAACAATACCATATTCCTAATAGGACAGGCAACAAGTGGGGTGGTGGGGGCCAAAAATTTCACCACTTTCAAGCTATTTGACCCGTCTTTAGTTATAGACGGATATATCCGTCTATAGCAAGACTAGCTGATTAAATTAATTACCAACGGTTTTGAAAAAACTTATAAATGTGACTATAAATGTCAAAACATCCTTTAATAACATTCATTAATCAAATCACAATATTTCATCCCCATTACACAAATTTTATACAACATGGCAATGAACCCTAATTTTATCAACAACGAAGAATGACTTACACAAACGATTGAAGATGATGGGAAGGTTCTCGCCGGGCTTCCCGCCGATCAACACCCATTAATCAAAGCATCCCTTGAACATCAACAGAATTATTGGATTAAGAGGCGTGAAGCAGTCCGGCTTGTCAACAAAGCCTCATCATCATCATCATCATCTTCATACCCTCGTCGGCCTGTTACTCGCAACTTGGTTGCAGCCAGAGATATGTTGAGTTATACTCTTCCAACCTTATCTCCACATGCAAGTCATGTCCTTGCATATATTCAATCTGTTATTGCAAAATATGAAGCCATGACCCGGAAGTTAGCGGTATACCAGAGTGGCGTGATTGGTGGCAGGTTGAGAAGCGCTTTTTACGCTTAACCGGGGTTGTTCCGGCTTATTATACATCTTTTGATTTCTGATAATTGCTGTAATGTATTTGGTTTAAAATTAAATTAAATGATCATTTTGAAAGTGTTGAGTTATGCTTGTTTGATTTGCTTCCATTTTTTGAACTCCATAGATCAGTCAGTAATCAAGATCGAGATTGCTGCTACGTAATACTCATCAACAACGGTTCACCTGCAACTGTTGTCAATTGGTTCATCAACAACGGTTCAGCTACAACCGTTGTAAATTGGTTCAATAACAACGGTTAGCCTACAACTACAACCGTTGTAAATTTTTTCCATTCACAACGGTTCACCTACAACCGCTGTCAATCGTGACGTTCTAACTTCATCGTACACCATTTATTAATTGTTTGACCATACGAGTCAATATATTAAAAAAATAAATAAATAAATGTAAGATATGACGATACGACTCATTATATTAAAAAATAATTAATTGTTTGACTATACGATATTTTTTAAGCTGTGTGCCAGTGGCTAATAATTCGTATTTCTCATTATTATTAATTTTCCCCCACTTGCTATCCCAGTTGCCTAATTGAGGAAAGAAGTTTGTTCTAACTTAATACGGATTACCAAATATGGAAGATGCTTTTTTTTTTTACGGGAAAAACTTGACACAATGAAAGATAAAGGACAACTGTTAGGCACCAACCGATGTAATATAATGAAAACAATTACGGGTTTATAATCAGCCGTGGTCATATTGTAAAATACAGAATACGGTTTCGCTTAACCCGTCTTTACCAGTTTCAATAAAATATTCAAACAACACACATGCAAACCTTCTCCTCGCCCATTTAAAACCCTCGAACACTGAGTTTCCCTAGAACCACTACTATTCTCCATCGCCGTCGTCTTTGCAGTCGTCGTTGCCGTCGTCGTCGCTTCTGCCGTTGCCATCCCCACTGCCTCTGTCGTTGCCATCCCCGTCGCCGTCCCCTCCGTCATCGCCATACCTGAAGTAATAATAAACCCTACTCCTTCGTCTCATTAACTTAATGTCTTTATTTTCTTAGTTGTAATATTATCCCCTAATTATCTTAGGTTTATTGTGTGTTAAACAACACCTGCTATGTCGACTTAATGCTTAAAGTTAGTAGTTTCTTAATTTATGGTTTAGATATGGGTGGAAAGCGGAAAAGAAATGATGGGAAAAGGTCATACGAAGAAGATTCAGGTGATGAGAATAATTTGGAATCGGATACTGGGCGAAGGACCCATAGGGTTTCCCTAGAAGCAATAAAAAGAGGGATACCTAATAAACTTATATGGGATCCATTAACGGGGCTGCCAGATGGTGATTTTGCTGCAAATTTCGCGACTTGGATTGGTTATTATGTAAGAGATTATGTGCCTCTCGGTTTGCCGCGTATCAATCAATTGAGTCAAGACAAGGAGGAAAAGCTATGGGGGAGAATAAAGGTATGTATATATACAATAATAAATGCAGCGAGATGAAATTATCTTAGTATTCGATATGTGCTATTAGCCGAAACTAACCAAATATGCTCACCATATATGCAGGCAGCTTACACTGTCCCCCAAGAACATGATGGTTACCTTAGAAGAAAGATAGGGGATTCCTTCAGAGCATGGAAGTTAAAGGTTGCTCAGAACCACTTGTTCGACAAGAAGACCGGGCAGATAAACAAGAAACCACCAAAGAATAAGTATAAGTTTGTCAGCCAGCAAGATTGGATTAACTTTATTACTTATAGGCAGTCTGACAAGTTTAAGGTAATTTATCTGCGACTCATTGAGATCACTTTATTAGTAATCACTTAATAAGTAATGAAATATGCTTACGTTACTCGATACAATTCATTTTATGAAGACTATGAGTAGGAAGAACCAAAAGAACATTTCAAAGAAAGAGAGCATCTTTCATGGCTCCAGAGGTGGTTATAGATTGATTAAGAAGAAGCTTGGAACTGTCAATCGTCACGACGCTTGGGTGGCCGGTCACACTCCTAAGAATGGAAAGTTAGAAACTCCATATGATAAGGCCGTCAAAGAGAAAATTGTAAGTTTGAATAAATGTGTCACTCCTACCACTGGTGGTCGGTTATATAATTGTGAGTTTAAATAAAATTTGGTTGCATAATGGTTGCATGTGTATGTAGAGGATCTGTGTGAATGAGGTACAGGAAGGAAAATGGAAGCCTTAAGGACGCGATGACATTCTTGCTAGGGCAATCGGCAAAGCAGGGCATCGAGGTCGTGTGAGAGGGGTATCGACGCATGTTGGTATCACTAAGTATTTTGGGAAAAATACTCGAAGGACAATGAGTGGTGATGATAGGGTATATAAATACTGTATTTTATTCAACATAATATATCCTCTACATACACATGCAACCATTATGCAACTAAATTTTATTTAAACTCACAATTATATAACCGACCACCAGTGGTAGGAGTGACACATTTATTAAAACTTACAATTTTCTCTTTGATATATATATATATATATATATATATATATATATATATATATATATATATATATATAGAGAGAGAGAGAGAGAGAGAGAGAGAGAGAGAGAGAGAGTTAGGTTCTTGTAAGTTTTGTTTCTTATGGTGAGTTGTGTGTTTGTGCTTGAAAATCTCAACCACTAGATTATATTAGAGATGAATGGCCAAGATATAATCTTACATGTCATATAAAATCACTATCATTCACTTATTTTCTATTTTTTCTAGTGCTACTTTTTTTTACTTTAATTTTTTTTATCTCCTTTTTTTACCTCGTGTTATTATGTTGTATTTTTCTCTAATTTTCTCATTATGTTACCTTTTTTTTTCTTTTTCTTTTGTACTAGATTTTTTTGTGCTTGAATTTTTGTACTTTTATTTTTTTACCTCGTGTTAATATTCTGTTATTGTGATTTTTTTTAACTTTGATTTTTTTTTACGACTTTGATTTTTTTCTCTTTTTTTTACCACATGTTATTGTGCTGTTATTGTTTTTTTTTTTTTTTTGGGAAAGTGTAAGTATATTAATATTAACAACAAAATTACATCGTCCGGTATAGAATCATACAAAAACAGTACCCTCAGCAAAAAAGATATTCAACACAAAAAAATTAGTTATAATGAAGCTTCTGAATCCATGTTGCATCCTCCCGTGTAAGCTGCTTCTGATTTCTAGCCCAAAATCTGCTTAAGACATCTTTAATGGCCTGCTGCACTAGCCTTGTAGGGTGAGTCACATAAGCAAGAATCCGTGCTCTATTCCTTGCTTTCCAAATTAAGTACACCAACATCACAAAAAAAGCACACATGAGCCTTCTTCTTAATACACTATGTCTTCTCCCTCTATTGTTCCATCCAACCAGATCTTTAGGATTGAGCTTTACATGAGTCCACTGTTGTAGCAAAAAAGAACACCTGCTACTAAAAGCACAATAAAAAAACAGGTGCTCATGATTTTCATCCTCCATATTACATAAGTAACACTCCATATTAGCATAACCACCCATTCTAGCCAGTCTATCACGAGTAAGGAGCCTCTTGTGCTTCACTGCCCAGTAGATGAAGGAAGATTTAGGAATGTTCATGGCATTCCAAGTTGTTTTCCACCAGTTCACAGTGACCTGAGGATTTCTAAGCCAGTCATATCCTGCCTTAACAGAATAGTCAGCTGGCAAACCCAACCAGTGATCATCAGTGTATGCAGGGGTAAACAAAGACATAATGTGGGCAATTTTTTTCCAGGATCAACTACAATCAGTAGGAGGAGAATAGTTGGTCCAATGTCTACCCCTTAAATACACATGGTTAACCCAACGCACCCAAAGATGATCCTTCTTAGAAGCCACCCACCAAACATATTTCCCTAATAAAGCCTTGTTCCAGATCTTTGCATTTTTAATACCCAGTCCACCCTCTGCTTTTGGCATACAACAAGAGTCCCAGCCAACTGCAGGGGCACGGAGATAGGTGTCTTTCCCACCCCAGAGGAAATTCCTACAAATACGATCAATATTGTTCATTATTCCAGAGGGGATGAGGAAAATAGTAGCCCAATAAGAATGCAAAGTGTGAAGGACAGAGGTAACCAAGGTGAGTCTTCCAGCGTAAGATAAATGCCTTGATCCCCAAGCTCTAATTCTTGCTGTAATCCTATCTGTTAGCTTCCTTCCTTCATTCTTGGTTAATTTTTTTGAAGATATTGGAACCCCTAAATATTTAAAAGGTAAGGCCCCCTTCTTAAAACCAGAGACTTGAAGCACATCAGCAACTGTGTCATTCCTTACCCCATTAAAATAAATCTCAGTTTTATCTTTATTGAGGCAAAGACCAGATGCAGCTGAGAAAGTGGCAAATGCTCTAAGAAGCCACATGATGGAAGCAGGAGTCCCTTTGGAGAAATGTAGCAAGTCATCAGCAAATAAAAGATGATTCAGTTTCAAAGATCCACAGAGAGGATGAAATTTGAAATTCTCTTGATTGCCAATCACCCCCAAGATTCTTGATAAATAGTCCATACAAAGAGTAAATAAAAGAGGTGACAATGGATCACCCTGCCTGAGACCTCTTTTACCCTGAAAAAGCCAAAAGATCTTCCATTTAGGGACAAAGAATATGATGGTGAGGTTACACATTTCATAATCCAATTGCTGAATTTTCCAGGGAAATTTAAAGCCTTAAGCATCTGATCCAAGAAACCCCATTCAACACTGTCATAAGCCTTCTTCAAATCAATCTTTATCAAACATCTAGGAGAGGCAAATTGTCTGTTGTAAAGTCTGACAATGTCCTGACATATCAGAACATTCTCCACAATATTTCTGCCTTGGACAAACCCCCCTTGACTAATACTCACAATATCAGGCAGCACATCTCCCAATCTATTACAGAGTAACTTAGCAATGCACTTGTAAAGGATGTTACAACAGGCAATAGGTTTGAATTCCATTACAGTTGTTGGGTTACTCACTTTGGGGATTAAAGTAATGTTGGTAGTGTTGATCTGTTTCAACAGTTGACCAGAATTGAAAAAATCATGAACTGCAGCACACACATCCTGTCCCACAGTATCCCAGGAATCCCTAAAGAACTGGCTCGTGTATCCATCAGGTCCAGGGCTCTTGGTAGCAGGGATAGAAAAGATACATTGCTTGATTTCATTGTCAGTAACAGGTCTAAACAAAATCTGGTTATGAGATGCATTGATCAAGTTTCCAGTCCTCACAGTAGGCTTATGGACCTTGGCAGTCAACTTGCTGGTACCCAACAGATCAGTATAATAAAGCAGGAAAGCATTCTCAATAGCCAGAGGATTATGATGAACAATTCCAGTACTATCAGTAATATGAGCCACCTTGGAATGGATTTGTCTTGCTTTGATCCTACTATGATAGAATCTATTATTTTCATCTCCTTTCTTTTGCCACTCCACCTTTACTTTCTGCTGCAAAAAACTGAACCTAGCTTTATTTAAAATTCTATAATTGTCAGCAGCTTCCAGTTCAGAAGCCAAAAGCTGATGGTCCTGGGGATTAATATGCATTTGATTCTGCAGCTCATCTAAGAGATGCTTAGCAACTTCAGCACTCCTCTCTATATCAGAAAACCTGTTTCTATTAAGTTCTTTCAAAGGTTTCTTCAAGTTCCTGAGCTTAGTAACTACCTGGTACATCCTAACCCCAGGAATATTTTTTTGCCATTCTGCAGCCACCACATCATTATAATAAGGGTCCAAGCTCCACATATTGAAGTATTTAAAAGGAGCACGTCTTATATGTGTCTCATTCCTTCTAGAACAGATGCAGGGACAATGATCAAAAGTGCCCTCATTCATGAAAAAAGCAGAGCATTCTGGATATAAAAGCATCCAGTCCAAATTAATCAAACATCTGTCAATCCTAGAAAAACCTCTGGAGGATGGATCTTGCTTGTTGTTCCAAGTAAAGAAAGATCCATGGGCTTGGATATCAGTCAACTCACAAGTTTCCACAAAATGTCTGAAATCCCTTATCTCACTCCAGACCACCTCTCTGCCTATTCTTTCATTATAGTTCAGCACAGAATTGAAATCCCCACAAATGCACCAATGCTTAGTGCAATGATTATTAATCTGGCTCAGATGATCCCACAATCTCAGTCTATCATCATCAGAGTTGGATCCATAAACCACAGTGTACCAAAAAACCTCTTTAGAACTGATATCAGTGACTTCAACAATTATATGTTGATCATTACTGTAAAGAGGATGAATTCTAAAAAGCTGAGGTATCCAAATGATCCAGACTCGACCACCAGGATGATGCAAATTGTTGTTAAGTCCATTCCAATGTTGTCCAAGGTTATTTAGAACATTAAGGAAATCCTGCTCCTTTATTTTTGTCTCCACCAAACCAAATAAACCTACTTTATTGTAATAGAGAAACTGCTTAATATCTAGCTGTTTATTTGGATTATTCATACCCCTGACATTCCAAAACCCCAATTTATCCATTATCATTAGTAACAGGCACTCCACTCCCCTCTTTGTCTGGCATAGGTTCCGTGCTTGCAGTACGTTCTGGTGAAACAACTGCCAAATATGAGGTACCAGGTCTAAGATGTGAGACTGGAGCATGTTCCTGCCTGACCAACTGTATAATTGGACTCACTGGTGTAGGGAGGTTGGCAGAATTATGGATAGTAATCCCACCAAAAGGAGGAGAAGCAAGAGGTGCTACCACTGGTTGAGTTTGAGTAGGTTTTGCATTGTTCCCAGTGGGTTTACTCACTGGCCTCCAAACCTGAACTTGTCTAGGAACTGCCACTTTCTTCTTACAATCTGCCTTTGAATGGCTAATACCTTTACAAGACACACACACCAATGGTTTCCATTCGTATTCCACACCAACATTCACTTCAAAGCCTTTTTCATCCTTAAAATAAATTCTCTCAGGGAAATCTTGCCCCACTTGCACTTCTACCATAAGTCTAGCATAGCCAATCCTGGTTTTCTCAAGTGTAGCACTGTCAGCTCTCATATATTTCCCAATCAGTGAAGCAAGTTTTTCCAGAGTTTTCTCTCCCCAGAATTTCAGTCCAAAACCACACAAACGGATCCATACGGGCACAGCTTTGACAGGTTCTTTGGCGAGAGAAGCATTCTCAGACCAGGGTTTAACAACAAGAGGCTTGTTGTCAAACATGGGAAAACCTTGTTTCAGGACTAGGTTTCGACATTCCATTGTGGGGGAAATGGACTAGAAAAGCGCCATTAGGTAAAAAGGATACTTTATCATATTTATATTTCCCCCATAAGGTGTTAATAAACCCAGACAAACGCGCCCATGGAGGATTACCCCCTAGAACATAACAGATAACGGCCGTAGACCAGTAGTCAATTTCAGGTTGGACTTCCTCAGGCGTTATCTGAAGCAACTCTTTTTGGTCTTTAGTAGGAGAACGAGGACGAGACTTACCAGAAACCTGAGTCCATCCCGCTTCCCCAGCAACAGGATCCTCATCAGAAGCTGCTTCTTCAACCTCCACAACTAGGATTTCCTCCTCAACTGAGTCTACATCATCTTCCACTACTGGGGCGTCCTCCGTGACTGACTTACCATCATCTTCCGCAACAGTATCCAAGTTAATAACAGTAATCCTCATAATCTCACTGACCAGCCTCGTAGTCTTCGCATCAGCAGATTGCGGAATAGTTGTTGAACTGGATGCCGCCATCTCCAAATTAGTAGGTTCCATCGATTCCTCACTATTATCAAGTCGTAGATTTTCTAGATTCGAAAAAGAAAGTCGCAATTTAGCTTTGGATTTTTTAATTTTGTTAAGAGAAGATTTAGATCGAGGTTTCTTTGCCATGTTGCAACTGAAACCCTAATTTTCTAGAGAGGATTTTCTCTCTCTAGAAGTCATTCTCAAAAAAACAGACTTGTTATTGTTATTCCGCTGTTATTGTGATGTTATTCTGCTGTTACTTTGATTTTTTTTACGACTTTGATTTTTTTTTCCTTTTACCACGTGTTATTGTGCTGTTATTCTACTGTTATTCTGCTGTTATTGTGATGTTATTCCGGTGTCACTTTGGTTTTTTTACTACTTTGATTTTTTTAATTTTTTTTTTACCGCATGTTATTGTGCTGTTATTCTGGTGGTATTGTAATTCTGCTGTTATTGTGATGTTATTCCGGTGTCACTTTGATTTTTTTTTTACTACTTTGATTTTTTTACTCTTTTTTTACCACATGTTATTGTGTTATTATTCTGGCGGTATTGTTATTCTTGTGTTATTGTGATGTTATTCCGGTGCCACTTTGATTTTTTTTTAAAATTTTACTACTTTGATTTTTTTACTCTCTTTTTACCATGTGTTATTGTGCTGTTATTCTGGTGGTATTGTTATTCTGGTGTTATAGTGATGTTATTCCGGCGTCACTGTGATTTTTTTTTTACTTTTTTTCCCGTGTTATTGTGCTGTTATTGTGGCGTTATTGTAGTTTTATCCGTGTGTTATTGGAGTATTATTCTGATGGTATTGTAGTATTACTCTGGTGTTATTGTGGTGCTATTGTGATGTTACTCTATTATTAATGTAGTATATTTGTGTTACTAAGTTTCTCACCCGTATTAGCCTAGTGTTCCTTGTATTGTTACTCTGATATTATCCGAAATACACTAAAATTGAAGTTTGCTACTGCCTACTTATTGAAGTGTGCTATCAACTGCAGAAATCAATAACACAGCCATCTCAGACAGTTCCAAGACACAATAAATTATTTCCTATTAGACCTGCTATTCGTCCCTATTAGCAAGGACGACTTGAGCCGGACAGTCAGACACCGGCCAATCCTACCCTTTAACAAGTGTCTATCAGACTGACATATCCTGTCCATGTCCATTATAGCAAGATGTTCGTTGTCAACTGAGTGTTCAGAAATTTTACCTTTCCCAAATAATTTTTAGGGTTTAGAAAAGATAGTGACAAGAAGAAATGAGATCAAAACAATGTTTCAAGACAACAAAAACAGCAGACAATATATATCCCTTTGCACTCATCATCACCGCCTCTGAACCCGTGCTCCTCCCCTGCTCCAATCACGCATCACCTAGCACCAACAATCACAACTCAACAATTAGCAACAACCCAACAGCAGCAACCACCATTTCAGAGCCACCATCAACTCGCACCACCTGCTCGACAACACCTAGAAACCATGGCTCCGTACCGGAACCGTCGCAACTACCTGTTATTCCAGTTTGTCGATCACAATAAACATAAATTTCAATGCTATCATTAAAAAAAATGAAATCACCATCACGCATCACGCATGAAAGTAGCTTACTCGAAGTGTCGAGCATCTCCTTTGCTAATTTGCCATCCACCATGAACACCCCAACGGACTTTGAATCTATACTACGAGCTCAGTTCACCACAATTGCGGACTCTCCCTACTCCGTCTCGTGCACCAATTTTGAAACCGATCACCACTCCCGAGAGCTGCTGCAAACAATCAACAGCTAACATGGTTCAATTCGCCCATCAGTAGCCTTGAATTGCCTACACCACCGGCATCTCGCACTGCCAGCAATTCACCTTGATTCCGGTCAGATTCGTACTTGAGCAGACCGAAGATATTTACCCGGATACGAGCAGCACTTCTTGCAAAAACCAGCCTGCTCAGTTGCTCCCACATCGACAACAAGCACCATGAATAACCTTATCAATGGGTTCGAGCTCAGGCCAGTCACCTTGTCCTGTTCCGGGTTTACATTCATCATCATCATAACCAACAACGAAAATAACAACAGAAACAACAAAATAACCTGATTATCATGAGGTAATGAGGTTTACGCTTATCATAAGCAAGAAGATGAAGCCGAAGAACAAAATATCATCACTTATAAATATAAGATCGACCGATTTTTCTTCTCCAAATCCTAATTATCCAACCTGCATACACAACTTTCTAATTCGATGACGATTATGCCATCACTTTCTCCTTCTCACCTTCCCAAAAAAAGAAAAATGAGGAATTTTACTTAGTAATTCTGCTATACTTCAAATCGTATAATTACAATCTTGATTTGAATTGTTCTGCAACAAATTCGTAATAATTCGCATATCAATTGTTCAAATTAACGGGAAATTGATCAATTATTCATAAATTTAGGGAAAAAACATCGATTTTTACAGTAATTTTAGTGATAAATTTGATCGGTGAAGATGAATTGCGTGATTTCTAGCTATTAATCGTATTTCCAAGAGTTTTTTTTTTTTGGGGGGGGGGGGGGGGATTAGAGAAAGGATAAGAGGTGGGTTTATTTTGATATTCAAGTTGTCAGGATTTCCTTTCGCGTGGTTTCATTAATATTATGTTCAATCTTAGCCATCTATTTCTTTTTATCTAATGGTTGAAATTTGTGAGCACACAAACTCACAACTCACCGTAAGAACCAAACTCACGAGATCCCGCCTCTCTCTCTCTCTCTATATATATATATATATATATTCTGTAATTATACTAATTTTAATCATATTCATTTCTACTACACAGCTACAAACAATGGCTAGGTTAATACTCAGATTGGTGGAAACGGGGGATAAGTAAGCCATCTGAAGAAGAGTTGGTTATGGTTCAGCAAGTCATAAAGGAAGCAGGGGAGAAGAAGAAAAAAGCGGGCATGCGAAGTGAGAAAGACATGGAAAAGGATCAAGATGGGGGAGATGAAGAGGAAGCCATGAAGGCAGGGGAGAAGGACGTGGAGGTGGGAGCCGAAGACACGTTCTTATCATCTCCAATTCCGGATTTTGACGAGGTATTAGCTACTACGACTAGTTTATAATTGCTGTATATATACTAATTAATTAAATTTATTATTTAAAGTAGTGCATGTATATAATACTAATTAATTAAAAATGTGAAGGTCGTTTGCAAGAAGCCTTGTGTTCTTTACTACCAAACCTCTACAGTGGCATCGGGCAGAATTGCTGTTGCTAGGGGAGTTGAGGTTGAAGGCATTGCCCTCCGTGAGGGATGGAGGGAAGTGGAAGTGACCGAGTTATATCTGGAGAAGCATGGTATTTTAATAGTACCATATAGTGATAATTGGCTTTTGCAAGATGTCGTGGGTTCTATTGTGCAATGGCCTGAAGAATTCATTACCGTTGACATCTCCGGGGTAGTTATGCTAAAGCAAACGCATTTTATATAATGAACGCCTTTAAATTTATTAGGGTAACCTTATCTAACATATAGTAAGTATTTGGATTTTTATATTTTCAGGATTACACAAAGCCATTATGGCTGAAATTAGGACTACTACGTCAACACCCAAAGTCACTGATTCGACTGCTTCTCCACCCAAAATTCAAGAGGTAGTGATAATTTGAAAAATAGATTGTGAGTTTTTCCTTTTTTTTGGTTATTTAAATTATATATGACATCTCGTGTAATGTATATATTTTTTTTTTCTAAATTGTAGACCGGAGTTGTAGAAACACCCAACATTGGTGTTCCTCTTAAAGCTAAATATCAGACCGATGATTATAAGCAAAAATTGAGTACTCCAGCTGTTGGACCATATAGCTTATATGTTTATGTTTTGATGATGTCAAGGTGCTTTACATATTATATACTTGTTGCGTATAATCGTTTGTTAAGTGTTTTAGCATTAACCTATTACGAGCAACAAAGAGGATTGTGACGATTACATGAGAAGTTCAAGTCCTTGTTCAAGATCACACAATACAAAGATTCATTCAAGTATTATGTGAAGACGAAGTTCGTCTAGAAGATTAATCAAGCTTGGATGATGATGTAGCCTATACTCGAAGATCTCCTTGAAGATTAGAATAGTATAGGTGATTATCTCGTAATGGTAATCAAAGAATGAGTTTCTTAATTAGTAAAGTTATAGCTTTGCAGCTATAACATTACTAGTAAAAGAGCTCAATGTTATAGCTCTTCTACTATAACATTGAAATGCTGAGTTTTTATACACGACTTTTAAATGGTTCGAAAATTGTTTTGCAATTTCTTAAAGTTTATTTTATATGTTTTAATGAAAGTATTTATTTTATAAAGCCTGGTTTAGTGAGGAGTCCGGTTATATTGTTAGCGTTAATTGATGGTTATTGGATCGACTTATGAGTTGGACTTTACTATCAATTAGGGTTTCCATCTAGCCTCTCCTAAAACCTAAATTCTAATTATATACTAAGATTAGGGTTTGCATGGTTCACGAGCCTATGAGCCGTGTTATGCCGTGTTGCCTAAGAGATATTAGGTAAAGATTTTATTCTATAATTAAATCTTTACATATCTTGTATATCTTACTTAATATATTTGTTTATGATAAAAGATATTCTTGTTTTAGGAAATCTTATCATAATCTTAGAATTTATAGTAAAGATAATATTTGGAAAGATTATGTTCTATCTTTTAGAATATTCTTTATTATCTTTTATGGCTTTTAGGAAAGAGATAATAAGAAGATATAGTTTGTAATTATATCTTATTATTTCGGCTATTAGGGTTCTTGTAGAAACCGTGTAGCCTTCCTCTTCCTTGCCTATAAATACTTTGTTATTTACAACATCTAAAATAGAGACCTTAAGCATAAAAATTGTTTTCATATTTTAAAGAGCAAACCGTGTGTTTTTAACGAAAACCGATTTGCATATTTTGAAAGGTCGTGTATTACAAAACTCGCATACTTGTTCTTTATTTATCGTTATAAGATAATAGTGCTTAGTTGATTTCTTAACTTGTTCATTAACGTGAACCTTTGTTAGAATCATTAGTGCTTTCTTATTAGCGTAAGTTAGTCACTCGAGTATTTAACGGTACTCATTGAGTTACAGCTAGAGTTAGTTGTACGAGTTGGGTTAGTAAATTTGTAATCCGTAGAAAGGTACTAAATTTATTGAATAGTGGACGTAGGTTTCGACTTGTGAAACTGAACCACTTCAAAAATCCGTGTGTCTCCTCTTGTTTCGTTCTTTCGTTTACTTTGCATACAATCGTTCATTGATTAGTTAAAGTTTAATCAATAAACTTTAAATAATCAATTACATACGCACAATCGAAAAAGCTTCAGAAAGTTTTAAATCCTCAATTCACCCCCCCCCCCTCTTGAGTATTTTGGATCAATAGACTCTTCAATTGGTATCAGAGCCTCGTGCTCTTGATTGCCTAACCGCAAAGAGGCTGATCTATCTTGTTTTTCATTTATCTTACTTTTTTATATTCCGCTGCCTATTACGTGATAAATGGATTCCAAATATCTCAAGTGTCCCGTCTTTGATGGGAAGAATTACGGATTGTGGAAAAACATGATGACTCACTATGTGAAAGGACACGATTGGGAGTGCTGGAGGATTATTCAAAACGGACCACACAAAATTCTTGTTGCATCCGAGGAAGGCACTACCTATGAAAAGAAAGAAGAGGACTATGTCGAGGCCGACTACAAGAAGGCCGAGAAAAACTCCAAAGCAATAAGTCTCCTGCAAAACGGAATGGCCTCTACTGAGTTTGATCGGTTCTCTTCATGTTCCACGGCCAAGGAGATATGGGATGGGCTTGAATTAGCTTATGAAGGTACTTCCATTGTTAGGAAGCACCGAATTGATTTGCTTATGCAAAAATATGAGCTATTCATAATGGAGCCTAATGAGTCCTTAGATAGCATGTCTGCTAGGTTTTCAAGCATTATAAACGAACTGAAAAACCTAGGTAGGAAATTCAGTACTGAGGACATTGCTAGAAAGGTTCTTAGGAGCCTTACTAAGAAGTGGCGTGCTAAGGTCACTGCAATGGAGGAATCATGAGATCTTGAAACCCTATCCTATCAAGAACTCATAGGTGCTCTCATGGCCCATGAAATTACTCTTAACAAAGACGACGCTGAACCAAGTCGCAATAAGAGTATGGCTTTAAAGAGCGAAGAAGTGGACTCTGACCTAGAGGATGAAACGGTCTTGTTTGCACGACGTTTTAAAAATAAAAATTTTCGAAATAAACAAACAAAATCATCATATAACAATAACAACAACAAGTCATTCAACAAAAAGGTTAATGACTCAAAATCGTCCTTCGCAAATAGAGGTTGCTTCAAGTGTGGAGAATCTGGTCATATGATCAAAGATTGTCCAACATGGGAGAAGATTAAGGACAAGACAAAACGTGAGAAGACAAAGAGAGAATTCAAGCAAGTTATGATGGCTTCGTGGTGGGGAGACCTTGACTCAGAAGATGACGAGGAATATGAAGACGACGAAGTAGCAAACCTTTGTCTTAGCAGTGTTAGTCTTGACCTAATCTCCGACAGCGACGATGAAAGCACAAATTCTCACTCAAACTACTGCTTTCTTGGAGAATCAGACGAAGACGATGATGAAGAGGTAAGTTACCTTGAGCTTAAGAAATGCGTTAGGAAATTGTCTAAAAGTGCCTTAATTGAATTCTTTGAACAATCTCTTGATAAGTGTCACGAACAGGATCTGGAATTGAAAGATCTAAAGGAACAGATTCTCGAAATCGCGGAAGAGAATCATACCCTCAAGACTAAAGCTAAGAAGTTGAAATCTAAAGTTATAGCTGAGAAAGCTACAACATTAGATTCTACTATGGCTAAAAAGAAGGAATTATAGTCCAAAGTTATAGCTAATGAAGCTATAACTTCCGATCTAAAGCTTAACATCAAGCACCTTCAAGCCAAAGTTATAGCTAATGAAGCTATAACTTTAGAACTTAGAAAAGTCAAAGAACTCTTGGAAACTAAGGTCACATCTAATGAAGAAGTGATCTTGGATCAAAAGAAAGAGATAGATTCTCTTTCGAAGCAATTGAAAGAATCTAAGACCGATATGATCAACGTTAAGAAACAACACACTGATGTCGTGTTCATTCTTAATAAACGATTCCAAGACTCTCGTGATAACTTCAAAAAGGACAATGATGTAGATCACACGAAATGTCAAGAGGAAATCAAAACCCTAAAAGACCTACTTCTACACGCTAGAAAGGTCCATGACAAGTGGGAAGGTAGCACAAAAGTCCTAAACTTCCTAACCGAACAATCTGACAATAATATGAAGATGGGGTTAGGACATGAGTGCTACTGTAAGAGATCACTCTAAATGCAAATCAACACCTTCGGATTTTGATTTTAGAAAAAGGAAGTATCTTTGATCTTCCCGAATATTTGATTTGCAATTCTTTTTGGTCATACGGGTCACATCCAAATCAATTGTGTCAAAAAGGCTCATGACTTACGAAAGAATGCCGAACATGCTAAAACTGTTGACACAGTTGTCGAGGATAAGGAAACCCCCATTAACGAACCTAACGAAGAAAGGAACAATAAATTTCGTTGGTTCTATGACATGGCCTTTGACTACTCTAAGAAACCTAGCACTTCACAAAGCCCTTGTAAATCTCAACCTAGTAAACCTATTCACAAGGCAACTAGTCAAGAGAGACCTAGAGAAGTTCCGAGACCTAGAGAAGTTCCGAGAACTGGATAAAACCCTAACCTTAGAACTCCTCCCAAGCCAAACAAACCTAAGGTTAGAAAAACGGTCATTAGACGTGTTTGGGTTCGAAAGGATTTAGTGTTTAGAGTAACTAATCATAAGGGACCCAACTTAGCTTGGGTACCTAAGAACTGTATCTAATCCTTTATGCAGGAAGAGGTGAAAGAAAACAATCAATGGTATCTTGACAGTGGATGCTCGAGACACATGACCGGAGATAAGAATCTGTTTCTTTCACTTAAACCCTTCAACGGAGGAAAAGTGATGTTCGGAGACAACAAAAAGGGAAAAGTAATCGGCGTTGGGAAAATCGGAATCTCTAAGTCTCACGCAATAAGTGACGTTTATCTCGTAGATGGTCTAAAACACAACTTGCTAAGCATATCTCAACTATGCGACAAAGGTAACAAAGTAGTTTTTCATACTGATAGTTGTCGCATTATTATTGAAGGAACTAGCAACGTCATTCTTGAAGGCCACCGAAAAAGGAATGTTTATATGGTAGATTTAAATGCTGTGCTTACTAACTCTTTTTCATGTATGAAAGTTACACTTGATGATCCTTGTTTATGGCATAAAAGGTTCGGTCACATTAGCTCACTAACCTTGAATAAACTCAAGAAGTGGGACTTGGTTGAAGGGTTGCCTAAGATCAAGTTCGACCAAGAAAAGATGTGTGACACATGTGCTAGGTGTAAACAAGTAAGATCATCGTTCAAACCTAAAAGAGTAGTGAGCACAAATGAAGCCTTGGAACTAGTACACATGGATTTATGTGGACCTATGAAGGTAAGAAGTAGAGGAGGATCCAGGTACGTCTTTGTTCTTGTAGATGACTACTCAAGATATGTATGGCCTATCTTTCTTCATTCAAAAGACGAAACTTTTGATGAATTTGATTGTCTTATGAAACGTGTTCAAAACAAATATAAGACTAATCTAGTATCTATTCGTACGGATCATGGCACCGAATTTGATAACCAAACTTTTATAGAATATTGTCGAGTTAATGGTGTACGACATAACTTTTCTGCACCAAGAACTCCTCAACAAAATGGTGTCGTTGAACGTATGAATAGAACCTTAGAAGATATGGCACGTACAATGCTCTTGTGTAGCGGTTTACCTCGTAACTTTTGGGCTGAAGCCATTAGTACTTATTGCTACATCCATAATCGTGCTATGATCCGACCTATCCTTAAGAAAACCCCCTATGAACTCCTTAGAGGTCGAAAACCTAATATCTCCCATCTTCGTTGTTTTGGGAGTAAATGTTTTGTACATAATAACGGTAAAAACCGTTTGAGTAAATTCGACCCTAGGAGTGATGAGGCGATTTTTATAGGATACTCAGATCATAGTAAGGCTTACAAAGTATTCAATAAGAGAACTCTCTGTATTTAAGAAAGTGTCCACGTTATCTTTGATGAAGATAACATGTTCGATAAGCCTTTACAGGATGAGGAAGAAGACTTGGATGAACCCGACTTTCGTCTTTCTAGAGACAATCCCCCAGATTTAGAATTAGAGGATAATGAGATTGAGGGAATAAACGATGAACTTGATCGTTCCTCAAAAGACAAAAAGGAGAAGGACAAAGTTATAGTTGATGATACTATAACATCGACTCAAAATAAGAACTCCCAAACCAATGTTATAGATGATGTTACTGTAACATTGAATCCAAATCAAGGTGTAGAGTCCGAGGTTATAATCGACTCAAACACAACACCCGAATTGGATTCAGGGGGAACTTCCTCTAATTCCGAACCGAATGAAGTCGGGACAAGCTCAAATAACGATGGTGAACCAAGCACTTCAGCAAAGTGGAAATACAAGAATTCACACCCCATGGATAATATTCTTGGAACTATTAAGAAGGGTGTTCAAACAAGACGTTCCTTAAACAACTTCTGCTCTTTCTACTCTTTTCTATCCATGATCGAACCAAAGAACATCAATGAAGCTCTTGCTGAATCAGATTGGATTGTCGCTATGCAAGAAGAGCTACAACAGTTCGAAAGAAACAAGGTTTGGCATTTAGTTCCTAGACCAAAAGATCGAACAGTCATTGGAACTCGGTGGGTCTTCAGGAACAAATTGGATGATGCCGGAGTCATTGTCAGAAACAAAGCAAGATTGGTGGTCCAAGGGTATAATCAACAAGAAGGAATAGATTATGACGAGACCTTCGCACCTGTTGCTCGTCTTGAAGCTATTAGACTTCTGATTGCATTCGCCGCACATAAAGGAATGAAGCTCTTCCAGATGGATGTCGAGACGGCATTCTTGAACGGTTATCTATAAGAAGAAGTCTTCGTTGAACAACCCCCTGGTTTTAAGAATATCAAATTTGAGGATCACGTGTTCAAATTGGATAAAGCCCTATACGGATTGAAGCAAGCACCTAGGGCTTGGTACGACAGATTATCTAAGTTTCTACTTGACAGTGGATTTAGTAGAGGATCCGTCGACAAAACCCTATTTCTAAAAACTGAGGGTTCTGACCTTTTGGTTGTTCAAATATACGTCGATGATATCATCTTTGGATCGACAAATCGAAGCCTATGCAAATACTTTTCTGAGTTGATGACTTCCGAGTTCGAGATGAGTATGATGGGATAATTGAAATTCTTCCTAGGTCTACATATACAACAAACAGATGAAGGCATTAAGATCCATCAACAGAAATACATCAAAGAGTTGATTCGGAAATTCGGGATGGAAAATTCACACGCTATGCCTACTCCAATGGTCGAGAACAAGAAATTGACATTGGATGAAAACGGTAAATCAGTTGATGAAACTACTTACCGTGGGATGATTGGGTCATTGTTATATTTGACCGCAAGTAGACCTGATATCATGTTTAGCGTATGCGTTTGTGCGAGATATCAATCGTCTCCCAAAGAATCGCATATGACTACGTAGAAACGGATCTTACGTTATTTGATTGGAACGGCTAATTTATACCTATGGTATCCTATGGAATGCAATTTTGACCTAGTCGGTTATTCAGATGCCGACTACGCAGGATGTTCTCTAGACAGGAAAAGTACGTCGGGTGTCGCCACCTTTATCGGACCATGTATCATCACGTGGGGTTCGAAGAAACAAAATTCGGTTGCTCTCTCAACTGCCGAAGCCGAATATATTGCCGCAGGACTGGTATGTACTCAACTTTTATGGCTTAAGCAACAATTACGTGATTATGGTGTTGATGTTGGATGTATCCCTATTTTATGTGATAATACTAGTGCGATTATTATTTCTAAAAATACCACAACATTCACGTACCAAACATATTGAAATTAGACACCATTTTATTAGAGACCATGTTGAGAAGGGGAATATAAAACTTGAATTTTGTAGTACTGAAAAACAATGGGCAGACATTCTGACAAAATCATTAGCTAGAGAACGATTTGAGACTTTACGGTTGGAAATTGGTTTAATCAGTGGTACCTAAGCTTCTATATGTGTTTAATATTTTTATGACTGACTAGTCTAGTTAAGATTATATGACTGTGTCCGTATATTGCGTTGCATGAATAAATTCGTTTATAGAAATATTATTTTCATAAGATTCTATTTGCTATTTAGAATTTAATTGATATACAAACTTATTCTTATCACAATAAATAAACACACCATATTTTTTTTATCTTTCCAATTTTTTTTTTAAAAAAATATAAAAATCTCACAAATAAGCTCACAATACACGGCTCATATCTTTCCTATACCAAACCAACTTCCTAATTCATGTCTTATCATCATAAATTTCCATACTTATCACTTTCCTATTCCTAATTAATAACACTTACCATATTACACCTACACTTGTTAACCCTAAAACCTACACCTATATCTACCCTTGCTTGACCGTCCACCCATCCCCACTTGCTCACTTTTTCCTTCTTCCAAATACTTACCATCATTACATATCTTCTCCTTTACTCCAACAATCACCATCATCCCCTTTTTCAAACAATCTCCATCATCATGAACACATCCCATGCAAAAAATACCCGATCCTCAACCCGTCACCACCAAAACCGCCCCTTTCCTCACCAAACATCACCTCTACCACCACATAATCCTCATTCCATGAATTGTCCTTCACCACAACCAAACCAAAACTCGCCCCTGTTTCGTAGTCGGGACGAATCGGTCTCCGAGGGCAAAAGACGCCGTATTTTCAAGGGTAAAAAATAAAGTTGTTGTTGATAATGGTGAAGCGATTATAGAAGAACCCGAGGTGATAGTTCGGAATGGTGTTACTCGTACTCTGCTTAGGGATGCTTCGAAAGCCGTGACAAAGGAAGGGTTGAATCGTGTTCGGCTTACTCATGATGAAAGCATCTTGGTTAATCGAGTTTTGAGGTATTCTATTCATGGTGGTCGGTATTATCCGAAATCTTGGTTGGTTAGTGTACCCGCTCTTGCTTTCTTTATTAATTTTCTTGATTTTCAAGGGTGGAGTCACATAAGTCAGTTTTCGGGTCCTATATACCCGGTTGAGGTGGTACAGTTCTTTGCTAGTGTGTCAATTAAAAAGGGAGTGTTGCATGCGGTTGTTAATGGTGTCGATGTTACCGTCTCTGTTTCGGATTTTTGCTCTGCTTTTTCGGTTCCTAATGAAGGAATTGAATTAAATCTGAGTCTTGAATGGTCTAATATTGGAAGTGAAAAGGAGTTGTTAGTGAAGCAGTATTTTGAGGAGATGACGGAGGGTGTCAATATCGTGGTTCGTCCTCTCTCGGCTAAAATCAAGTTCCTCTTAATTTTTTTGTGGAACACAGTGGTGCCGAGGAGAGGAGACCGTGATAAGGTGTCGAGTTATGAGGAAATTATGGTTTATTCTTGGTTGGAAGGTCAGAAGGTGAATTTGGGTAGTGTTGTTTTGCACCGTATAATTCAGACGAGTCTTACGGTTACTAAGGACAAGTTGAGCACCACAATTGATTTGCCGTATGGTATGTGGATATCTCGTCTGTTGGAGATTAAGAGAGTGATAGGGCCTGACAGTTACGGTGTTAGTGCTCGAGATAGTATGTGTGATAAGTTGATCAAGCTAATGGGTCTTGTCGTTGATGGACCCGAGTTGCTTCTTGCAAAGGATGTTGAGAAAGCCCCGGTGGATTCGGGTTTAGGAGCTATTGAGTCAAAGTTGGAGGGATTTATGAGTGGTTTAATGGAGAAATTCGAGGAGCATTCGACTAGTTTGGCTACGGCATTGTCACGGGTTGGACCATCTCGGTCTTTAGACTCGGGTTTGAATGCTAGTCGGGTGTACTCGTGGATGGAGGATGTGGACAAGAGATTAGCGGGTTTTGAAAGGGAGCTGAAGGCTATTCGTGGGGAAGTGTTCCCACATGGTGATCGTCTCACCTTCCTTACAAGTCAGGGTGGTGCTTTGGTGATGCACGGGAAAGCGATGGCCGGAGATCAAGCTCTTACGTTGGAAGCTACAAAGGCTCTTTCTTTGAAGGTCCTTAATTTTGAAAGGAGCATTGGTACTCTCTCACAGTTGGTTAGGAGCTCTTTCGACCGTCTGGATGCTTTGGAGCACCGTACTAGACCCGACTACGTGAACCCGTATAAGACCCGCAACATCTGATTTCCTCTCGTCCTACCCTCATTAACCCTTACCTTGCTTAGCTTTTCTTTTATTTTCATCTAGTGGTGTGTTAATCAAACTCTTATTCGGCCCATTTTGGCAATACACTTGTGGTTATGGCCCAAGTGTTCTATTAGACATGTGATCATTCGGCCCACTTTGGCTTTAAACATGTTGAATTCCTAGTTTGTATGCTAATTATCTTTTGGATGCTTCTAGTCTTGCATGTTATTTTATTACTTATGGCGTTTTTATCCCTTGTCCCGTCTTATATTATTCTAGTCATTTTTGATTTGCTCTTAACTTTTCGATGATGTCAAGAGGGGGAAAGAACGTCTATAGTAAGCATCTACCTAAGCTTGCTCCTTGTCAAGACCAATTGTCTCTTAAAGTCCTTACCGTTTCGGTTTTTGAAAGATTGTCTTGATCTTGCGTTAATCTTTATTGTCAAGATAACGGTATTATATTGAGGGGGAACTTTTTGAATTAGTCACAATTTTAGGAGACTTGCCATCATCAAAAAGGGGGAATTTGTTGGACCATATAGCTTATATGTTTATGTTTTGATGATGTCAAGGTGCTTTACATATTATATACTTGTTGCGTATAATCGTTTGTTAAGTGTTTTAGCATTAACCTATTACGAGCAACAAAGAGGATTGTGACGATTACATGAGAAGTTCAAGTCCTTGTTCAAGATCACACAATACAAAGATTCATTCAAGTATTATGTGAAGACGAAGTTCGTCTAGAAGATTAATCAAGCTTGGATGATGATGTAGCCTATACTCGAAGATCTCCTTGAAGATTAGAATAGTATAGGTGATTATCTCGTAATGGTAATCAAAGAATGAGTTTCTTAATTAGTAAAGTTATAGCTTTGCAGCTATAACATTACTAGTAAAAGAGCTCAATGTTATAGCTCTTCTACTATAACATTATTGAAATGCTGAGTTTTTATACACGACTTTTAAATGGTTCGAAAATTGTTTTGCAATTTCTTAAAGTTTATTTTATATGTTTTAATGAAAGTATTTATTTTATAAAGCCTGGTTTAGTGAGGAGTCCGGTTATATTGTTAGCGTTAATTGATGGTTATTGGATCGACTAATGAGTTGGACTTTACTATCAATTAGGGTTTCCATCTAGCCTCTCCTAAAACCTAAATTCTAATTATATACTAAGATTAGGGTTTGCATGGTTCACGAGCCTATGAGCCGTGTTATGCCGTGTTGCCTAAGAGATATTAGGTAAAGATTTTATTCTATAATTAAATCTTTACATATCTTGTATATCTTACTTAATATATTTGTTTATGATAAAAGATATTCTTGTTTTAGGAAATCTTATCATAATCTTAGAATTTATAGTAAAGATAATATTTGGAAAGATTATGTTCTATCTTTTAGAATATTCTTTATTATCTTTTATGGCTTTTAGGAAAGAGATAATAAGAAGATATAGTTTGTAATTATATCTTATTATTTCGGCTATTAGGGTTCTTGTAGAAACCGTGTAGCCTTCCTCTTCCTTGCCTATAAATACTTTGTTATTTACAACATCTAAAATAGAGACCTTAAGCATAAAAATTGTTTTCATATTTTAAAGAGCAAACCGTGTGTTTTTAACGAAAACCGATTTGCATATTTTGAAAGGTCGTGTATTACAAAACTCGCATACTTGTTCTTTATTTATCGTTATAAGATAATAGTGCTTAGTTGATTTCTTAACTTGTTCATTAACGTGAACCTTTGTTAGAATCATTAGTGCTTTTTTATTAGCGTAAGTTAGTCACTCGAGTATTTAACGGTACTCATTGAGTTACAGCTAGAGTTAGTTGTACGAGTTGGGTTAGTAAATTTGTAACCCGTAGAAAGGTACTAAATTTATTAATCGAGAATAGTGGACGTAGGTTTCGACTTGTGAAACTGAACCACTTCAAAAATCCGTGTGTCTCCTCTTGTTTCGTTCTTTCGTTTACTTTGCATACAATCGTTCATTGATTAGTTAAAGTTTAATCAATAAACTTTAAATAATAAATTACATACGCACAATCGAAAAAGCTTCAGAAAGTTTTAAATCCTCAATTCACCCCCCCCCCCCCCTCTCTCTTGAGTATTTTGGATCAATAGACTCTTCACCAGCGTTCGTAGCTTTGCACCAGCTGGCTGAAAGGAAGCTAGCTGTCAGGGAAGTACTCATGATTGACATCGAAGAGGATGTTGTGGGTTTCGGTTTCATTATTTATATGGATGGGGAATCACCGTGTCAGTTTCTCGACCTTGACGAGTTAGATGCTATGCACATTGGAATTTGGATGAAGTAAGTTTTTTAATTAAAACTTGGCATTTGGTTTTACGAATAGTGATGTTTATTTAAATCATCAATGAAAGGAACTATATTTCTCATGACTACGGATTCGTGTCACCTGAATTGTTCTCTCATAAATCCTATGGATACACATACAAAGAGTACAACGAGAGAATTGCTGAACGGTTGATGACGCCCAAAAGCCTATGGTTTGCCCCATACAATGAGAATCGGTATGTATAGTAGTTTATTATAATGAGTCACGATTCTATTCATTTATTAACATGCTTACATGCATGCAATGTATATGAACTAACACTTCAATTTTCAATATTTCATAGCAAGCATAGAATACTAACGGCAATCAGTGTACAAAAAGGCATAGTGTACTGGATTGACTCTTGCGGACATAGTCCCACTGAGAGATTTGTAAAGATCATGACTGAGTAAGTTTACAACTTTACTGTAACACCCCCTCATACCAAGGTGCCTTACTAGGACCACCCCACCATGAAAGTGTGTTACCATCTCGGTTTCCCGAGGTTAGTATATATCAAAAGCGTCTGAACTGAGCACATTTATTAAAATATCATAAAGTGTAATAGCTTACATCAACCAAATCCAAAACTAATTCAATAAAACAACTCCAATGTCTGACAACTAAAGAAATCAAAACTTCGGCCGGTGATGCTACGACTGGTGATGACGACACTCCCATGACTGCCCCAAGCTCACCACTAGCAATACCTGTCAAGCCTGGTCACCATCCCCGAATGGATCACCGCAGATTCCACAAACAACAACGGGGTCAGTATTACTCAAACCATATAAGACAAATAAACAAGGTAACCAGCTGATCATCCTCCACCCCCAATCTCCCGATCTCACACAGTAACCGACTACACACCGAAGTGTGTAGCCCTGCCAGATTACCTATCGCAACAGGTAATCCTCGCCGCCAGTGGGTGACCGCAGCTGATCCCACCTAGTCCAGCTCATCAACGAGCGACTAACAATCCTTGTCCCTTAATGTGCACATCCCCTCCCGTGGCGGGTTCCACGGACTGCGAACTAGGGTGTGAAGCCACTCCCGTAAGTAACTCCACCACAAACACAACACACACAACATCACAGCTGTCACAACATCTCCACACCAACACCGTCACAACAACGCCCGAACACCGATGATCAACAGATAACAACAATCACAACACAATTATGTCTTAAGCAATGAACAGTAAACTGAGTAGGAAAAACCCTACCTTAGCAATCAACAGCAGACGGAAACCGAACAATCAAAAAGGCTCTTCTATGAAGTCTTCACCTATACAATAACCACATAACACAATTACACATTGCACAATCTCCCCCATATTTCCCAAATTCCATACACACAGTAAGCCCAAAAGAATATAAATAACATGGGAATAACACTTACCAACAGTAGAGTGAGAGATTACACGCAAGGACCACAACGATTGCACACACAATGAGATTCTGGAATGATTTGGGGAGTGATTAGGGTGTGATTAGGGAAATCGTAAAGTGATTAGGGTAGAAATGACGTTTTAGAAACTGACTTTGAATGTAAAATAACCCTAAACACTCCCGCCTCAAACAGCTGAATTACTACTCGCCAGACCGGATACTCGGTCGAGTAAAGTGTATACTCGGCCGAGTATCCTCTACTCGGTCGAGTATTCACTATACTCGGCTGAGTATTCCTCGGCAGAACCAAAACAGACTACACCATCAGCACTACTCGGCCGAGTAGGCTTTACTCTGTCGAGTATTCACTTCAGAAAATCCGTAGTATTACAGTCTTCCTCCCTTAAAAAGAACTTCGTCCCGAAGTTCACACACCATCCTAAACAAGACACCACAAAACACAAAAAGACTTCCCAAACAAACATTTATCAATGTCAAAGAACCACACAAGACTCACTAACACGACTCAAAATAAAACAAAACACACACGCGACCATCTCCTACCCCCCTAAAAAGACAATGGTTACGTCCCCGTAACCAAACATACCTGATCAAAAAGACTAGGAAAACGTTCTCTCATGGCTTCCTCGGGTTCCTATGTGGCCTCTTCCAAATTGTGATTAGACCAAAGTACCTTCAGTAAGATCGTCTCACCATTCTTTGTCTTACGAACCTTGCGATCAAGAATCTCTTTAGGAACTTCGGCGTAGGACAAGGACTCATCAAGCTCGATGTTCTCCATTTCAAGGATATGCGATGGATCACTCACATACTTCCGAAGCTGGGAAACATGGAAAACATTGTGGACTTTATCCAAAGCTGGTGGCAAAGCTAATCTGTAGGCTACCTCGCCTATCCGGTCCAAAATCTCATAAGGACCTATAAACTTCTGACTTATCTTACCTTTCTTTCCAAATCTCTTTACACCTCGCATAGGTGACACTTTCAAAAGGACCTTATCACCTACCGCGAACTCAATATCTCTGCGGTGCAAATCGGCATCACTCTTCTGACGGTCTTGAGCTGCTCTCATCTTTTGCCGAATCATCTGGACCTGCTCAACCATATCCTGAACCAGCTGTGGCCCTAAAACCAGTGTCTCAGAACTATCATCCCAACAAACTGGACTTCGGCACTTCCGACCATACAAAGCCTCAAAAGGTGCCATCCCGATACTCGTATGATAACTGTTGTTGTATGAAAACTCAATCAGGTCGAGCCTGTCCTCCCAGCTGCCCCCAAACTCCATGACACATGCCCTCAACATGTCCTCTAAGGTCTTGATGGTTCATTCTGTCTGACCATCAGTTGCCGGATGAAAAGCTATACTCATATTCAAGGTTGTACCCATCAATTCCTGCAATTCTTGCCAAAACTTGGATATGAACCTCGCATCACGATCAGAAACGATATCTTTGGGTATACCATGTAACCGTACCACATGCCACCTGTACCCCAACGCCAGCTGCATCTTAGACCAGGTATCTTTCATAGGAACAAAGTGAGCTGACTTGGTTAACCGATCCACAATTACCCAGATCATGTTATTGTCGTGCTGTGACCTAGGCAATCCCACAATGAAGTCCATAGAGATTGACTCCCACTTCCACTCGGGTACTTCCAAATATTGTATCTTACCTTGTGGTCTCCTCTGTTCACCCTTGACCTTTTGACAGGTCAAATATCTGGCAACGAACTCAGCTACATCCCTCTTCATGTTTGGCCACCAGAAAGTCTTCTTAAGGTCTTTATAAAGCTTGTCACCACCCGGGTGAACCGAATAAGGAGTACAATGAGCCTCCGTCAAGATCACTCTCCTCTACTCTGCATCCTCAGGAACAAACCATCTCCCATCAGAACGGACACTCCCATCTGTATGGATAGAAAACCTGGAAACCGTCCCACTCCCTACTCTAGACTTCCACTCCTGGATCTTAGGATCAAGCTCTTGTTTACTCTTGATGTTCTCATATAACTCTGGCTCGATCGTCAAATCCCCGATGGTATCTCCCTTCCTTAACATAAAGATCCCCATCCTAGACACCTCATCCCTCAGCTTCAGCAAAGACATGGCCGTACATAGCGAATGAACGCTCTTCCTACTCAAAGCATCTGCGACAACATTAGCCTTACCCTCATGATAGATGATCTCCATATCATAATCTCCGATCAGCTCCATTCACCGTCTCTGTCGCATGTTAAGCTCCTTCTGAGTGTAGATATATTTAAAGCTCTTATGATCAGAAAACACCTTAAAGGTTGCTCCATAAAGGTAGTGCCTCCAAATCTTAAGAGAGAAAACAATTGCACCCATCTCCAGATCATGAGTAGGGTAATTCTCCTCATATGGCTTAAGCTGCCTCGAAGCATAAGCTATGACCTTCCCTGCCAGCATCAGAACACAACCAAGACCATTCTTTGAAGCATCGGTATACACCTCAAAGTTCTCACATCCCTCTGGCAAAGCTAGAATAGGAGCTGTGGTCAAGCGCTCCTTTAAGGTCTGAAACGCCGTCTCGCAACTCTCATCCCAAACAAATCTGGTCTCTTTCCGCATCAAAGATGTCATAGGATGTGCTATGGTAGAGAAGTCTTTCACAAATCTCCTGTAGTAGCCAGCAAGGCCTAGGAAACTCCGAATCTCAGCAACATTCTTCGGTGATTCCCACTTGGTTATGGCCTCAATCTTGCTAGGATCCACAGACACCCCTTTCTTAGATATAACATGACCCAGAAAAGCCACCTCCTCCAGCCAGAACTCACACTTAGATAGCTTGGCATAAAGTTGATTCTCTCTCAGAGTCTGCAAGACTATCCTCAAGTGCTCCTCATGTTCTTCCTTAGTCTTAGAATAGACTAAGATGTCGTCGATGAAAACAAACACAAACCTGTCCAAGAACGGTGTAAAGATCCGGTTCATCAAGTCTATGAAAGCTGCTGGTGCATTGGTCAACCCAAAAGGCATCACCACGTACTTATAATGACCATATCGAGATCGGAACGCTGTCTTAGGAATATCCTCATCTGCTATCCTCAGCTGGTGATAGCCCGACCTCAGATCAATCTTGGAGAACACACCTACTCCACTTAGCTGATCAAACAGGTCATCAATCCTAGGCAAAGGATACTTGTTTTTCACTGTGACACGATTGAGCTCTCTGTAATCAATGCACAGTCTCATACTCCCATCTTTGTTCTTCACAAAAAGAACTGGGGCTCCCCACGGTGACACACTAGGTCTGATATAACCCTTGCTTAGCAACTCATGTATCTGTTTCTTCAACTCTGCTAACTCTTTCGGTGCCATACGGTAAGGTGCTTTGGATATCGGACCTGTTCCCGGTTTAAGCTCCACGCTAAAATCAACGTCCCTCTTGGGCGGCAAACTCGGTATCTCCTCAGGAAAGACATCATCAAACTCTCCCACCACAAGTATCTCAGCAGCTGTCAGCGGCTCTACTCGGCGATCTCTCACATGACAGAGAATCAAAGGACACTTTTTCCTCAAATATGACTTTAAAGTCATGACAGCTATGAACTTACACTTAGGTTTTACCACAAACCCTCTATAGGACACCCTAACACCCTTAGGACCCTTTAAGGACACTCTCTTTTGTCGACAATCTATCTTGGCATCATACTTACCCATCCAATCCATCCCGACAATCGCCTCAAACCCATCCATAGGAAACTCTAACAGGTCTACCGGTAAATCTACCCCTCCAACCACCATAGACACTCCCTTATACAACTTGAGACATGACACAGACTCCCCTGAAGGTATAAACACATCATCTTTTATAACCTCAAACTTCCCCAAACCCATAGACAAGGCATGATTCTTGGACACAAAAGAGTGTGTAGCCCCCGAATCAAACAAAACAAAGGATGGTACATTATGAACAAGAAAGGTACCGGTGACTACATGTGTATCATCCTGTGCCTCTTGTTTATCCATCATGAAGAGCTTTCCATTGCTTTTCTGCCCTCCTCCCTGAACCGAAGCATTGGAGGTGCTCGGCTTAGCTGCCGAATCCTGGGTGGCACTGTTGTTCTGACGCTGATAAAATCCACCACCACTACGGTTATAGCTGTCCTGGTTGCTCTGTCCCCCTCTGTTTCCCCATGATCCACTCGGTCGGTTACTAGCAAAGCTCTGAGTCGGCCCCTGAGAGAAATTCCCCTGATGAGCGCCTAAACCAGTACCGGGCCTGTAACTCGTGAATTCCGGCCTCCTTTGGCCTACACCACCACAGTTGAAGCATGTAAGGCTGGAGTTGTCACTGAGACTCCGACCTCCAGTCTTTCCCCAGCCACGAGATCCCCCCGAGAAACCAACTCCACCAGAAAAATCCTTAGTATGGTTGAAGTTTCCCTTCTTGTTGCCCGACTGACTGTTGCCTCCATTGTTGGCCTTCCTCTTTTCAGCAGCAGTCCTCTCATTAATCTCTTTTGAGAGATCTACCATTCTCTCAGCATGGCCCGCTCTTAGGTATACTTCCTTAAGGTCAGTAGCAACCCCAGCTGACATACGGCTCACGATCTTGGCAGATAAACCCCTCTCAAAACGGAGAGCCAAACCTCTCCGTCCCAACTGCATGTCCTCAACATAGCGAGATAACTCTAGGAACCGATGATAGTACTCGGTGATTGTCATCTCCTCCGACATGGTGAAGGAATCAAACTCAGATCTCATCTTGTGTCGGATATGCTCCGGCACAAACTGCTCTCTCATAGCACTCTTCAACCCTGACCACGGAATAGCTCCCAAACCCTCAGTCTGGTAATAGGCTCTAGCATCTTCCTTGACGTTTTGCCACCACACAGCGGCTTCACCTCTCAGGTAGTATACTACCTGCTTAACGATCATGTCTTCGGGACACTTAACCATTTCCATGAGACATTCAATATCACGGTGCCACTTCTCGAGCAGCTTTGGTTCCCCAACCCCTTCATATGTGGGAGGGTTGAAGCGGGCAATGATGATGCTAAGCTGAGTAGCATCCACCGGCTTCTCATTCCCTTTTCCCACATTTCTAAGAGCCTCAAGGAGAGCCTCATGTTGCTCAATCATACGAGCAACCTCATCAACTGTCATCTCCGAAGCTTGAATCTGTGCGGCAGTTCTTTTGGGCGGCATTTTGAGCTGATAAGAGACAAGGAAGCGTAAGAACAAAAGCCTACGGCTCAAAATGTAAAAATCCTCCGCCAAAGGAACACTCGGCCGAGTACCAGATAGTACTCGGTCGAGTAGCGACTACTCGGCCGAGTATCCCCGATACTCATTCGAGTTGTCGACTCCAGTAGCCGACCTCAAATTCACAAAACGCATACTCGGTCGAGTATAAACAACACTCGGCCGAGTACGCTCTACTCGGTCGAGTACGCTTAAGTACTCGGTCGAGTAAACACATCCAGTAGCATCTACTACCTACTGCCAAACTACACTCGGTCGAGTGCTTGGTTACTCGGCCGAGTACTCCCTACTCGGTCGAGTACCCGCCCTGCTCGGCCGAGTCATGCCAAAGACGGTCAAAAACAGTACAGGGTCTCTATCATGCTGTCTATCCCAATCATCAAACATATAACGACAGGAATTGTAATGCCACGTTATAAACACATAATCATGCCAATCATTCACATGCCAAATCCGACTCACCGAATCCACCTAACCGTCCTTCTTCTACTTTCCCACTTACCATATTTACAAATTCCACATACAATTTTCCGACCATCACTTATTATCACCATGAACCCTCACATACATGCACAAACATGACACGACTCTCAACTCTCTCCCCGTGTGACCGGCTTGAGTTAATGAGGGCCAAGTTGCGACTCCGGGACGTCTCCCGAGTCTTTGCGGTAGCTCCAAACAACTCTCCCCGTGTTCATTTTATTTAGACTCCCTAAGTTCATTAGATTCATTTGTTTTAGGTGCCGGAATCTTCGGCTCTGATACCACTTCGTAACACCCCCTCATACCAAGTTGCCTTACCAGGACCACCCACCATGAAAGTGTGTTACCATCTCGGTTGCCCGAGGTTAGTATATATCAAAAGCGTCTGAACTGAGCACATTTATTAAAATATCATAAAGTGTAAAAGCTTACATCAACCAAATCCAAAACTAATTCAATAAAACAACTCCAATGTCTGACAACTAAAGAAATCAAAACTAAGACTCGGCCGGTGATGCTACGACTGGTGATGACGACACTCCCATGACTGCCCCAAGCTCACCACTAGCAATACCTGTCAAGCCTGGTCACCATCCCCGAATGGATCACCGCAGATTCCACAAACAATAACGGGGTCAGTATTACTCAAACCATATAAGACAAATAAACAAGGTAACCAGCTGATCATCCTTCATTCCCAATCTCCCGATCTCACACAGTAACCGACTACACACCGAAGTGTGTAGCCCTGCCAGATTACCCATCACAACAGGTAATCCTCGCCGCCAGTGGGTGACCGCAGCCGATCCCACCTAGTCCAGCTCATCAACGAGCGACTAACAATCTCTGTCCCTTAATGTGCACATCCCCTCCCGTGGCGGGTTCCACGGAGGGCGAACTAGGGTGTGAAGCCACTCTCGCAAGTGACTCTACCACAAACACAACACACGCAGCATCACAGCTGTCACAACATCTGCACACCAACACCGTCACAACAACGCCCGAACACCGATGATCAGCAGATAACAACAATCACAACACAATTATGTCTTAAGCAATGAACATTAAACTGAGTAGGGAAAACCCTACCTTAGCAATCAACAGCATCGGAAACTGAACAATCAGAAAGGCTCTTCTATGAAGTCTTCTTATACACAATAACCACATAACACAATTACACATTGCACAATCTCCCCCATATTTCCCAAATTCCATACACGCAGTAACCCCAAAAGAATATAAATAACCTGGGAATAACACTTACCAACAGTAGAGTGAGAGATTACACGCAAGGACCACAGCGATTGCACACACAATGAGATTATGGAATGATTTGGGGAGTGATTAGAGTCTGATTAGGGAAATCGTAAAGTGATTAGGGTAGAAATGACGTTTTAGAAACTGACTTTGAATATAAAATAACCATAAACACTCCCGCCTCAAACAGCTGAATTACTACTCGCCAGACCGGATACTCGGTCGAGTAAAGTGTATACTCGGCCGAGTATCCTCTACTCGGTCGAGTATTCACTATACTCGGCCGAGTATTCCTCGGCAGAACCAAAACAGACTACACCATCAGCACTACTCGGCCGAGTAGGCTCTACTCGGTCGAGTATTCACTTAACAAAATCCGTACTATTACACTTACATTATAATGTCAATTGTTATTGTATGACCTTTGAAGACTAGGATCTTTTTAATGTCCCATCAGAATTACTGAGCCAAATGCTAATTATAATTTCCTGTGTATATTTATGAATTAGTGTGTTTCAAACAATTGGAGCATCAAGTCCAACTTTTGTCACGATAAATGTAAGTGTATTCTTAATAATTACTCCTATCATTTAATTTATGTTTATGCCAAAGGTTGGTCTAATTTAGCTTATTTGTATGTGATTTATATAATAGTCTCATGTACAACAACCAGGCAGCAACGACTACGCCTTTTTCTGTTGTCGGTCCATGTGGGAGATTATCACCTGAAAGTTGACGGGTGATGTCGTCGGGTCACATCCAATCAAACACATTTATAATACTCAACAAACTACTAGTTAGTGGTAAGGCGAGGTCGATCCATGGGACAGTGTGCTCTGGGTTCTAAGTCTATCTATCTTAATTTATGCTAGTGTCACAATTTGGTCGGGTTTGTAGTTGTGTTCTAGACTAATAAAAGCAATAAAGTAAAACAAGCAATAAAAGGAAGGATGTAAAAAAATGATTAAAAGTACTAGGATATCATGGGGTCATAGGAGATTTATGGTGTTGATCATACAAACATGTTTACAAAGTTTCAAGCAATTAATGTCGTGAAGGAACCGAGTTGGTTTATGTCTTACGGTTCATAGGAAGAGTTGGGTCCCGGAGCCGAATCGATTAGATTGTACAACATCTACAAGTCGACTTACTTTCCTCCTATTCAACTTCTATGCATGGTCTAACAAGACTCGAGTTGGTTTATATCTTACAAGTCAAGTTGAGTAGATAGGAGATGGTGAAAATGCAAGGATTCATAGGCTTAGCATTTCATCAAACATAACATGTGCATAAAGTAGACATCACAACAAGCAAGCAATTTAATTATGAAAACATATTAGATTAAGCATGATTAATCCCATGTTGGTTTCCCCTAATTACCCACTAATCCTAGTTAAGGAACTACTCACTCATTATCATGGGAAACATGTCATTAATGGTGTCAATCATCACAACAAGTATAAACATGATAATGGAATGAAGAAATGAACAATAAGGAGTAAAAAATAAAGGAATTATACCAACTTAAGATGATCCAAATAATAAAGCAAAGAATAATAGAAGAACTTGATGATTGATGGAAGGTTGTCAATCTCCCAATAAACCCAATAATCTTCAATTACCCAATAATAAACTTGAATAATAAACTTGAACAATAATTAAGGAGAGATTAATGTGAGAGTTGTGGAAAGATTAAAGAGTAATCTATGCTAATCTACTCCTAATCTAATCTAAAACATCTTGATTTAATCTAAGGAAACTTGATTATATTCTAATAAAACTTGATGGTTTGATTATTACAAATGGGGTATATATAGTGGGGATTAGGTGTAAGAATTAGGGTTAACTAAGGGCTTAAATGACGATTAAGTCCCTACTTAAGGAAACGCCGGTCGTTTTGGAAGGATGGGCATCTTTCTTGAAGCTTGAAGAAACGAAATTGGTCTGCCTTGGAATCCGGGCGTCTTTAGCACGGGACGGGCGGATTCTGTGGTCTCTGCCCGGGCGTCTTGGGGAGAAGACGGGCGTCTTCTGGAGGTTCTGCCCGGGCGTCTTGTGGGGAAGACGGGCGTCTTCTGGGGAAGACGAGCGTCTTCAGTCTCGGGACGCGCGGATTGGCGAACAGTTTCTTCGTTTGAGCTCGGATTGTAAAACGGACGTCATTTTCTCATCCGGACTCCTATTAGAGTGATTCAAAAGCCTAGATCACTTGTTTTTTCGACGCCGTTCCATCTAGCATATTTTCAGAGCCAAAGGAGCAACCCTTGGTTTGGTTTTCGAGCGATTTCTTCTTGTAATGCCTTCCCTCTCGTCATTCTTACTTTTAACCCTTTGATCCTTCTATATACACTTTATTCCTTCATCTTTGGTCATCATTCTTGCCTCCTCTTCATACTAGTCCATCTAATATCATCAATAAGCTTCCAAATATGCACGAAAGACGGGAATTTCCGCCTTATTATCTCCTTTTCTACAAAACATATGAAATGCGATAGAAAAGCAAATAGGAAGGTTTTGACGGATAAAATGGCCATAGAATGTTATAATAGTATGCAAAATAGGCTCAATTAGGGGACTAAATGTGCGCAAATAATGATCACATCAAATATCTCCAAACCGAACCTTTACGCGTCCCGAGTAAAGAGGTGACTAAAACTAGATCTTTATTTAAACTATCCTACTAATATAACCGATATGAGACAATTAGCGGGTCTCACTCCGCCCCTTCAACTCACAACAAGACAACCATGAGGTAGGATGCCTTCTTGCAAGGCAAGGTGGGGCTTGCCAAAATGGCGACACATCCAAGCATTAAGCACACAAAACAAGTAATGGATGCATCTACAAAATTATAGCCACTTTCCTCATCTAAGTGGCAAAAATTATCTACAAGGGAAGCAAGTCAAGGGTACAAACTCCTTCATAGATGCAATTTCTTCAAACTACTAAGCCTAGAAGGATACCAATAAATCACCTCCAAGTTGTGTCAAGCTAGGATACCTTTGTCCTCAATCGTTAAATGCTTTTGTCAAGAGTAGACTCCCTATGGTGTTAGAAACACTGGAGGATCGCGGAATTCCCCCTCTTGCCTAGACAAGAAGAAGGGTCGTCCCCTCTCTACCATGCACAAAAATGGATACGATGGATAAAGGGATCAATAGATATTTGAGTTTCATTTTGGGAGTTTGCTTTTGTTTTTGTTTCCCCCCCCCCCCCCAATTTCTTGTGGCATATAACATTTGAGAACACTTCCTTGCCATTTCTTTGATGTTTGGCATTTCGATACTTGACAACTTTCAACTTTTCTTTGCATTTCTTTTTGAACATTTTCAAAGTCACCCCATATGTAGTGAGGGTGCCTTATATTTGAAGCTTTAGGAGTTCTATTTTTGCTCCTCTTTTCATTTGATGCATTTTTTTTTTTGCAAACTTTCTTTCACTTTTCATTTCATTGAACTCAAATTGATTTCTTTTTGTGCCCATTCCCTTTTGTTGACAAAAATGTGGTAGAACATGGATGATGGATGCATGGTTTCAAGGGTAACCTTGGAATAAACGATAGCCAAGGAGTTATCACACCACAATGTACTCTTGACTAGGCCTTAATCCATGGGTCAAAGGATACTAGCATGACACATCCTAGGGTGTTTTATAAGTATTCTAACAAGCAAAGTCTTAAGAAGAAAAAGCATCTACTAGGGCCTATATACACTTGTCAAGCTTCCCAAGTAGACGGTTTCGCAAAATTTTTCTAACATGCAACTACATGCCATGATGCAACTAGCATATAAACATCTTAATGCAAATGGTTCTACCAACTAATATGACATATACACTAAATGCAAGTCCTAAATTCACATTGTTATACCGCATCAATTCAAAATAAAGCCACATAGTCATTAACATAAAGAGGAAAAAGGAGATTGGAAAGATCATACCATGCGGTCTTCAATATCCTCATGTCTCGGATGTGGCGTAGTCAATCAATGTGAACAAGGATGAAAAAACACAATATATACAAGTCTACACTACAAAGGAAATGAACTTGTTTTTGGATTTTTAAATTTTTCAAATTTTTATGGTTTTTGATTTTATGAAATTAAAGAACATATTTTTGGGATTTTTCGAAATTTTTCAATTTTTATGTATTTTGGAATATAAATTCCCATCCCCCACCTTATTTTGGACATTGTCCTCAATGTACATGTAGGAGTAGGAGTGAAAAAGAAAAACATGTGTTTGGATTTTTGATTTTTTGCAATAAAGTACAAATGCAGTGATATGATATGAATGAATGAATGCTCTAACTAAATGCAATTCTATATGACATATATAACAAATGAATGCAATCTAAACTATACTAGATGATACATGATTTCTAGTAAACTATGGTCACCTATGATCAAACCTCCCCAAACCGATTTAAACACTATTTCTAATGTAGAAATGAATAGGTTTGGTCATTAGTAACTATGCATGAATTCTAATCTATATGCAACTATCTACATGAATCATGTGAAATATATTACAATGAAAACTAATCTATATGAACTAACTAATGCAAATGAGATATGATACAAATGCATGCGAAAATTACACTAAATGCAATGTATATACAAAAGAGAGAGAGAGGGAGAAATGGGTATCATACAAATGGAGGTGGTGAGGTAGGCCTCTTTCACTCGTCATCCTCCTCATCTTGGTAGCCATATTGGTGAGAGCTCCCGGCTTGGTCATACCCTCTTGGTTGGCCCCAATACCCTCCTTGGTCAAACTCTCCTCCTTGACCCGAGTACCCTCCACCTTGGCTAGAATGTCCTCCGTCGTCGCGATCCCAAGCTTGGTTCCCTTGATTAGGGAACAAGTGTTGTGGTTGGGCCCAAGAGGGCTTAGGACCATTGGGGTCAACATACCCTTGTTGAGCCATGTTATAGTATTGGGGATAAAGGGCCAAGTAGTTGTCGACCCTCCCTTCATATACCCCGAGGTCCACTCTATTCATGAGCGCCATCAAATCATTAATGCCCGGGGTATTGGGGATTGCCGGTTCAAATTCGGTATATGAGGTAGGGTATGGTGGGATGGGTACATAGGAGGGTGGGCGAATAGGCCTTCCCAGTGCCCCACAAGGTACTTGTTGTTGGCGGGGCGGCTCTTCCCTTTGAGGGAGATTATTGAGAATTTGGATATCAAGGAGGTAGCTTGGTGGAGGCGAATACGGGCTCAATCTTGGGTCAATGCCCGGTATCCTCCAACCCTCAAGGATGATTGAGGTGCATCCTTTGGTGTACCATTCTACACTCCCATCTTGAGTGTAGTTGCACCACCGGTGATGGGTGAAGATGGTGTGCTCATCAATCAAAGTCCTCCCCTTAAGAGGAGTATAGGTCCCTTGGGCATTGAACCCGGGACAAAGGTTGTTGGCCAAAATAGTAATTAGACCTCCCATTACGAAGGTCTTGAGTTGGGTGGTCCCTTGAGCAAAATCATCGAACCTAGTAAGTATCTCAAGGGGTGTGTTGAAGTTATAGCGCCTCGTCCCCCGAACATTCAAATAGGACTCAAAAAAAGTTAAATCGATAAGAGTACACCTATCTTGTTCGTACCTCCCATTGATGGTACCGGCCACAAAGCGCTCGGTGATTCGAATCACCGGATGTTGGATGGCAAAAGTATAGCATTGCTTTAAACCAGTAAAATTCCTCCCGGAAATAGCCCTCCAAAGTAGGTCCACATCAAAATCAGCGGGTTTTTCGGTAAAGTTGGTGGGCACTTCAAGACCGAAAATGTAGGCAAATTGATCTAGAGTAAGACTATGGTCTAGGTTGCACAACCTAAACTCCATGCCCACATTGGTACAGGTATTCGTTACAATGCGAAGGCTACTCAAAAATTCAAGGGTGAGACTAAGATACGTCTCCTCATGGGCATGGAAAAGTTTTCCAATCCCAAGGCCATCAAAGAACATCTCGGTAAGGTACCTTATCTTAAGGATTTCCAACACCCTAGTATATATGAATTGAGTGGGTTCATAGTTCTTACCTAGCAATTTGACAAAGTTCTTGCGGTGGTCATCGGATTCAAAAAGCACCTCTTGGAAGTACTCAAGTTGTTCAATTCCTCCTCTCATTAAGGGACGGAAGTTCCTTGGTAGCGCCAACTCTCGCGGAGTTGAGGAGGATGATCCCTTGCGTTTCCTTCCGGTGGATTCAACCAACTTCTTGGCCTTGCCTTTGAGGTTCATCATCTTGAAGTTGAGGAAATGGGGGTTTTGTAGGCTTTTGATGTGAGGGGAGTGTTGTTGAGGAAGGAGATGAGTGTTTTAGGGTTTGATAAGGTGAAGAAATGAGGGAGAAAGGGGGTGATTTTATAGAAGAAGGGGGAATCCGAGCGGATAAGGGTGGGACCCGGCCGGATTATTTCGAGAAAAAGGCAACAATACGGGCGTATTTCATGCGGGACGGGCGTCTTGTGCCAGTAGAAGACGGGCGTCTTCATTCAAATCCGCGCGGATTCTACGACAGGGGTTCAACAATTTTGGGAGCAGGAAGAAGACGGCCGTCTTCTGTGTTGAGACGGGCGTCTTGCTCGGGACGGGCGTCTTCTCAGAAATACGCTCAGATTTCTTGGCAGTTTCAAAATCTTGTTTCAGATGACATTCAGGACGGGCGGCCCGTGTAGAATACGAGCGTCCTTTTTCAGGACGGGCGTCTTGTGCTTAATCCGCCCGGGTTCTGAGACAGTGCCAACCATTTAAGTGACGAGGGTCCTGGAAGGACGTCCAGGCCTCGGGACGGGCGTCTTCAGCTCCTTTTCTTCTTTTTCTTTTTCTTTTTCTTTTCCTTGCACAATCATACCCTTTCATCAATTTGCTATTCCTCCTTATCTTTTTCTGCAATTTGCTCAAAAAATGTAAGATGACTCTCTCTCTCTCACTACTCTCATGCAAGAAATCAATTGCAAATGCAAGAATGTACAATATTATACAAAGTAAAGGGGTCCAAGAAATATCATACAAATGGTGGTTTAAGATAGGACTCCACCAAACTAGTTCAAATTGTAGAAATTCTTATCCATAGAGCTCAAGGCTCTTAATAAGAGATCAAAAGCTTGTGAACAAGCTCCAAATAGACACAAGTATGGGTTGGTCCATTTGAACATAAAATTTGGCCAAGGAAGCTTGTAAAATGTTCTTTTTCTTGCTTTGTCCTTGGCACTAGAGCTTTCCCAATATTTCCAATAAACAAGCCCATGATTCTTGTCAATACTAGGCATGAAGTATGGTTCATTTTCATCCGTAGACTTCCACTCACCAACTTCTTCTTCAATCTCGGTAATGATGATAGCATTTTGATTTCTCAACCCTTCCAAGGTGGGAGGAGAATTCTCATGACCTTGATGATCGAGTTCCTTAGAAGTTGACATTGTGGGTGCCAAACTTCCACGAGTAGCTTCACGAGCAAGCTTCTCTTTGAGCTTTTTCACTAAGTAGCTTTTGTACGATACTTTGGCCTTTTGAAGAAGGTCCACCATATCCTCTTCAATGATCATTGGCTCCATGATAGGTGTCAAGTAGTCTTCATGAGGAATAGGGGAAGGACGTTCTTCTTCATGATAGGATATCACAAATGTCTCAAGGATAGGCTCCTCAAGCAAGGTGATATTACGAGTCCATATTTTAGGCTCATCATCATTGTTGCTATCTTCATATGAATCATAAATGGAGGCTTTATTTAACTCTTTCTCCAATGTCTCAACATTCACTTCAAATGACACACCCTCATACTCACAAAGGCTAAGAGTACTTGGCTTACTCAACCTCATGTCTTCCTCATCGAACACAATACTTTCATAGTCACAAGAGCTCAAGGAGATTGGCTCTTCCCATTCTTCGTCTTTCATGTCAAAAGTTACCACTTCAAATTCGCATTCATGTTCAATGTCCAAAGAACGGTGGGGAGTGGTTGCTTGGGATTCTTTCAGTTGGGTGATTTGAATCTCCAATTCTTCACCTTGGGCAACAATGCCTCGAAGAACATTATCCCTCTTTTGGCTCTCCTCTAGCATTTGTTTGAAGAAGTTTTGTTGATCTCCCATCATTTGGAGAATTGCATTTTGAATAGGTTCGTCTTCTTGTTGTGGGTGAGTGTGAAAGTGGTTGTATTGTGGCATTTGGAATTGGTTACAAAGTGAGTTTTGGGTGGGTGGTTGTTGTTGATATTGGATGTGGTGGTTTTGGTGGGAAAAGTTGGGGTAGTAGTTAGGATTTTCATTGTATGAGTTGTAAGGTAGGTTTGTGTTGACTTGCTCCTCAAACTCCCCATACCCATAGTCATACTCAAAAGATCCACCACATACTCCATATGTCAAGTCTTGAGCCATCATAGCTAAGACAAGGAAACAACTACAAGCATGGAAACTACATAAAAACGGTAAGAACAATCCTTGAGGAACAAGTTCCTCAAGGTGAAAGCACAATTAAAATAGACAAACAAGTAAGAACTTAATCACATAGCACCATCCCCGGCAACGGCGCCATTTTGACGGGTGATGTCGTCGAGTCACATCCAATCAAACACATTTATAATACTCAACAAACTACTAGTTAGTGGTAAGTCGAGGTCGATCCATGGGACGGTGTGCTTTGGGTTCTAAGTCTATCTATCTCAATTTATGCTAGTGTCACAATTTGGTCGGGTTTGTAGTTGTGTTCTAGACTAATAAAAGCAATAAAGTAAAACAAGCAATAAAAGGAAGGATGTAAACAAATGATTAAAAGTACTAGGATATCATGGGGTCATAGGGGATTCATGGTGTTGATCATACAAACATGTTTACAAAGTTGCAAGCAATTAATGTCGTGAAGGAACCGAGTTGGTTTATGTCTTACGGTTCATAGGAAGAGTTGGGTCCCGGAGCCGAATCGATTAGATTGTACAACACCTACAAGTCGACTTAATTTCCTCCTATTCAACTTCTATGCATGGTCTAACAAGACTCGAGTTGGTTTATATCTTACAAGTCAAGTTGAGTAGATAGGAGATGGTGAAAATGCAAGGATTCATAGGCTTAGCATTTCATCAAACATAACATGTGCATAAAGTAGACATCACAACAAGCAAGCAATTTAATTATGAAAACATATTAGATTAAGCATGATTAATCCCATGTTGGTTTCCCCTAATTACCCACTAATCCTAGTTAAGGAACTACTCACTCATTATCATGGGAAACATGTCATTAATGGTGTCAATCATCACAACAAATATAAACATGATAATGGAATGAAAAAATGAACAATAAAGAGTAAAAAGTGTAGGAATTTTACCAACTTAAGATGATCCAAATAATAAAGCAAAGAATAATTGAAGAACTTGATGATTGATGGAAGGTTGTCAATCTCCCAATAAACCCAATAATCTTCAATTACCCAATAATAAACTTGAATAATAAACTTGAACAATAATTAAGGAGAGATTAATGTGAGATTTGTGGAAAGATTAAAGAGTAATCTATGCTAATCTACTCCTAATCTAATCTAAAAGAACTTGATTTAATCTAAGGAAACTTGATTATATTCTAATAAAACTTGATGGTTTGATTATTACAAATGGGGTATATATAGTGGGGATTAGGTGTAAGAATTAGGGTTAACTAAGGGCTTAAATGACGATTAAGTCCCTACTTAAGGAAACGCCGGTCGTTTTGGAAGGATGGACATCTTTCTTGAAGCTTGAAGAAACGAAATTGGTCTGCCTTGGAATCCGGGCGTCTTTAGCACGGGACGGGCGGATTCTGTGGTCTCTGCCCGGGCGTCTTAGGGAGAAGACGGGCGTCTTCTGGAGGTTCTGCCCGGGCATCTTGTAGGGAATACGGGCGTCTTCTGGGGAAGACGAGCGTCTTCAGTCTCGGGACGCGCGGATTGGCGAACAGTTTCTTCGTTTGAGCTCGGATTGTAAAACGGACGTCATTTTCTCATCCGGACTCCTATTGGAGTGATTCAAAAGCCTAGATCACTTGTTTTTTCGACGCCGTTCCATCTAGCATATTTTCAGAGTCAAAGGAGCAACCCTTGGTTCGGTTTTCGAGCGATTTCTTCTTGTAATGCCTTCCCTCTCGTCATTCTTACTTTTAACCCTTTGATCCTTCTATATACACTTTATTCCTACATCTTTGATCATCATTCTTGCCTCCTCTTCATACTAGTCCATCTAATACCATCAATAAGCTTCCAAATATGCACGAAAGACGGGAATTTCCGCCTTATTATCTCCTTTTCTTCAAAACATATGAAATGCGATAGAAAAACAAATAGGAAGGTTTTGACAGATAAAATGGCCATAGAATGTTATAATAGTATGCAAAATAGGCTCAATTAGGGGACTAAATGTGCGCAAATAATGATCACATCAAAAGTATATCAACATATCCTCACCGGTTAGTGTGTTTTAATAACTATTTCAAACGTAACTTGGGTTTAATTCTGTGTAATATTTCACTTATTCTGTCTATTTTGATTAAGTATATTTTGATTTATAGTTCCCATCTACAATCAACAACAAAGACCCAACCTATTCGAAGACCTCGACGACATGAGAAATAAGTGGGCCACTTATTTTCTTTCATTACCCGCGTGTCAATAGTTCGCTCATTATGAATGTGTGTATATATTCTGTTTATAATATTTTGATGCTGGGTTGAATATTTTGATGCTGGATTTTTAGTTTTGGTCACCCTGTTTATAATATTTTGATGCTGGGTTGAATAGATCAATCTGTGTAATATTCTGATGTTGCAGGATTGAAATTTTACAATGTGTAGTCATGAAAATGCTATTTTGCGGTAGCATTTCAAATGGAACACTACTCTGCAAAAATTAGCATATTCAACAGCTGCTGGAACCTGCTAAAACAATTTTTTTAAAAAAATATTTATAAATTCGATCACGGTTAAAAATAAAACCGTGGTCAATAAATCTATTGAAAACGGTCGCATTTATGTAGAAACCCGTTGACATATTCATCCATAATATAACGGTTTAAAAATCACAAACCGTTGTCGAATTCATGACATTTAAAACGGTTTAATAAGCATAAACCGTTGTCATATTTACTATTTTTACAACGATTGTGTTTCAATAAAACCGTTGTCATAGGTTTCCGTAGAGCATTCAGACTAATACTACCACGGTTTCAATATTATAGACAACGGTTTTTGAACCGTTCTTAATATTGTATTTCGGTTATCTGAACCCGTTATTTACATTTCATAACGGTTCCGCCTTTTAAACAACCGTGGTCACGAAAAAAAACGGTCGATGTAATAACGGTTCCGTATTTTGTATTACAACGGTATATCACCTTATCTAACCGTTATTGCACCAATTATTTGGCGTAGTGAATACAGTGATTAATATTGTAAAATTAAAAATTTCGAAACCTTATTTTTTAATACTCGTTCAACATTTGATTAAATGGCGCTCGATTTTGATTTCAATAACGTGTATGAAGAAGCCGAATGTTCACGAGCAGCAGAAACTAATGGCAATGGTAAAGTAGAAGATAATGGCGATGTTGATTTAATCAGAGACTTTGTCTAGTTGTATGGCGACGGTCCAGTGGATGATGATGACACCGTCATTACTGCTGTTGAGAATGATAACATTGTTCAACCTGTTGTAGGTTTGGCTTACAATTCATTTGAAGAACTCGCAGCTTTCGCCCACTCATACACATATAAGAAGGGGTTTTCATGGTACATTCGTTCTAATAAAGTCTTTAACAAGTACAAGGAAGACGGTGTTTCAAGAAAAGGTTCCTTTAAGAATGAACCATTGTATCATATATATGAAAGATTAGGCTTTGTAGTGGTCATGCTGCTAAAACCATGGATGCCTGCAAGGTTTACATTGAGTCCCGTTATTTCAACGATGAAGACGTAGTAAAGATAACGAAATGCCATTTAGCACAACCATGAGATGGATCATAAGAAAAGCCGTTTTTTGTTGGGTTTAGACATATAAATGACTACTTCAAAAAGAGGATGACGATCAATGATGCTGCTGGTATTTCAATATTAAATAATTACAAGTCGTTGGTCTTGGAGGGGGGAGGTCATCAGAACCTTAGCTTTAAGTTTAGTGATAGTCGAAACGCCATTAATCAAGAACGAAGACGTAGTCTTATAGATGGAGATGCTGAAGAATTGAAGGCATATTTTGAGAAGATGAAAGAGGAGGATCCTAATTATTTCAATGCAATTGAGCTCGACGATTTTGGGGCTCCAATGAATGGTTTTTGGTGTGATTCACGCTGCCGAGCTATGTGTAAAGCGTACAGCGACGCCGTGACGTACGATACAACTTTCTTGACGAATATGTAAGATGTTATATCTCAATTTATCTGTGTTAAAATGTTATTTTGATTAATCGTATTTGTTTGTTTGGTTATGTAAGAATAGAAGTGTTTTCGTATGGAGTATATATGTTTTTGTGTTAATGTTTTACTCTGCTTCAAGAATTTATAAAATTAAAATTAAAATTACCAACTTAATTGTACTATATCATTATTCTGATTAGTGATTTTATTTGTTTGGCTATGTATGTTTAAGTTTTGTTTCGTAGGATAGTTGTATAGTGTTGTTGTATGCGTTTTACTTTAGTTGATTGGTATTACGAAGTACTGTATATTTACCAACTTAATTGTAGTATATCATTAATCTAATAAAATAAATCATGGTGTTACAGGTATCGCATGCCTTTTTTCCCTTTCATAGGGGTGAATCAACATGGGAATTCAGTTGTTTTTGCTTGTGCTTTGGTTACGCGCGATTATGAAGAAAGTTTTGAGTGGGTTTTTGCTAAGTTTTTAGAACGCATCGGTAGAGCTCCATCAGTTATATTGACAGACCAGGAGAGAGCAATTGGTAATCCAATTAAAAAAATATTCCCCAACACTCACCACAGTGTTGGAATATGTGTCCTCCGACAATAATGCGATCACAACTGTCGATCATGATGATCACATGTTTAAATCTCGTTTTAAAGAATACAATTGGAAAGTAATATTTTACTGTCAACTGGTCCACACATATCGGTAATGATTGGCTGACTAGAGTTTGACATTAATGTCGTGCAACGGTGGTGATCAGTTGATCCCCTTAGGTCATACCTAAAGGGTAACACTCTTAATTGATTATTTAATTGATCGTATGACGATACGGGTTGATTAAATTACTTAAAATTGACGGACGATTTTGGAAGTAATATTTACGTATCTCATTACAATTTGATACGGTCTAAGTGATTGAATTGTTTTATTACTTAGATGAAATTATTGTTTAAGGAAACAATTGCATTTGAATGAATAATTTATTATAAATACAAGATGTTGTGATTTGTAATTGGTAAATTATTTTGGTTCAAGTAATTATGAATTACTAAGTCAATTTTGTGTATGACGTATTTTTATTAATGCGTTGATTTTTAATATGTTAAAAATGCATAACAATTTTACATGACATTTGACATGTGACAAATTGACAAAGATAAAATGGAGTCCATTTTATCTTAAGTGGACCGAAATTAAGAGGGAATATGGTGTTTAAATTATGTTATATTTTTGAGTGGAAAACAATATAATTGCACCTAGCCATAGCCATGCAAGCCTATGTTTTCTTGGATAGAAAAACTTGACCATGCATTGGCTCCCTCTCTCTCTCTTTCCCACCGGTTTTTTAAAGGACAAAATAGAGAGTTTTTCTCTATTATTATTCATTCATAATTTACACAATATTTCTAGTGTAAGAAATAAGAAAGCTCTCTAAGAAAACTAGAGAAATAAAACTCCAAACTTCTTCCTCTCTTAACCGAAAATTAAGAGACTAAAATAAAGATTTTTAAGTCAATTTTATTTAAAATTAATATTGTTCTAGTGATAATAATATTAATTTTATTAAGTTGTTACCTTGGGTATTAATCCTTGGGAGGGATTCTACACTTGAATCCTTGTTCTTCCATTTTGGAGTGCTCAAGAACAAGTAAGAAGGAGATCTTACTTGTGCCTAAAATCCGAAATCTTCAATGTAAGATGATGATTTCTCTCTTATTCTTTTATTGTTTGCATGCATAAGATCACCTTTTAATTTTATGACTAAATTAAAATTAAAACATATATGAATATGTCATGTAATGAGATATAGATTTCTAACAAGCGGTATCAAGAGCCTTGGTTGTTTGCATGCAAATCGGTTATAGTTTTTCCGAGTTATACGATTAACATATAAAACTTGTAAATTTGTGTTATTATGATATATCACGAAATAATTTATGCATGTTAAAGTTTCTGATCCTAAAATATATTTAGGATATTTTGGTTAATTTATGGATTTTTATTGTTCATCTTATATAATAATGGCATTAAAAATGTGATTTTATGATTAAATGTCATTTTCGGACTAAAAATTAGCTAAACTTCGAATTTTACAGTGGTTTTTGGATATGTTTTCACATATATTATTTTTAGATGATCTGTAAATTTTCATAATTTTTGGAGTTCTTATGCTCGAAATATGGATTTTTCATTATAAAAATCGAATTTAATTGAAAAATAGGTTAATATGAGAAATATTTCGAATCTGGTCATATAAATTTAGTATGTTGTCACATGCAATTTTACAAGATGTGTGTAAAATAATAGGCTATATTGAAGTCTTTATGCATGATTTATGATTTTTTGATGAAAAATAGCATAAATAGTGACTTAAATAGTGAATAATTGCTAAAACATACTTCATGACTAAGGAAAAACGTCACATGTTGCATTTTATTATCGTTTTCAGATCTAAAATTGGAAATTTGATGAATATAGTTTTTCTCATGTTTTTATGATTATAATTGTTAAATCCGATAAACCGCAACATTGTTTTTCCCGATAAAATTCGAAATTTTTAACCTAAGTTTTTGAACATTATGAGTGTCATGATATTTTTTCCAGAATGTTTATGAGTTCAAATTTCAAATTTTGAATTTATTTGAAATTTTTGTGATTTATTTGAAGTTTATAGTATTTTATTGTAATTTTGGGTCCATTAATGAACAATTTTAAGAAATATGAGTTAATTATAGTCAACTAGTTAGTGGAGACTAATTTTGAGTCCTAAGAGGTTAGGGTAATTAACTTGTGCATAAATATGAATTTATGTAATTTATTGTGATTTTAAAAGGTTGAATCACGCAAATCCGTAAAAACCGTTTAATATACGATATTGGCTCCTTAAAGGAGATTTAGCATAAAATTGGGCATGTTCATACATATTATAATGCTGCATTTTATTTATGATTGTCATAATTTCATTTTATGTAATTTTTGAATTATGTAATTTTTACTTAGTATGGCCTTAGTTTTTAATTGGTATTACCCGAAATGTATGGGAATATCGATTCGGTTGTAATTTATTGTGATCTCGTATCACCGTTTTGTAATTTAATAGATTTATTTTATTTTAATTACAAATGTATAATAGGAAATTATGTAATTTGTTATGTAATTTAATCATTTCGGAGTTCCTTGAAGACGGTGTCACTCAAGAAGGCGATACATAAAGACGGTGTTACCTCGAGATGCATACCAAGAACCGAAGTTCAAGGGACCAATGGAGTTGGTTTTCGAATATGTAATAGTTAATTAGATTTTCTATTTTAGGAAGGCCATACTAGGATTTATTTTATGTTTTGCATTTTATTTATATGTTGCATGCATCGCTAAATCGCCATAACTAAAACATGCATTATTCTTTTAATCGAGTTTATCGACCGTGTCAATTACAATTATCGTAGATTCACCGCTTTAGTTCACTTAAAATGTGATAGATAATAAATTGACACGACTTCTCGCTAAAATAATCAATTGAGACTTAGCCTTACCAAAAAGTAGAAACCATGAAAACCTATTTCGTGAGGGAGTGCAGTCGGCCACACCGGGGTACAAACCTTGTTACGTAGGGGAAGTGGGTGATAAATGTCTATCCACCGAATTCATGTTGATGAGGGTTTCATCGGCCACACCGTGCCCAAATTAATGTGGGTTTGGATCGTGGACACATTTATTCGAAATTTGGATTGAACTCAACAAAAGTTTTTGATAAGGGTTTCATCGGCCACACCGTTCCCTTGTCGGATGTGTTTTGGGCTAAAGATAAATGTTAATGTAATTTTATCGACCAAGAGTTCTAAAAGTAGAATCGATTAAAGCGTTAATCCACCGAGTTATATTGATAAGGGTTTCATCGGCCACACCGTGCCCAAGTTAATATGAATTTGGGTCTTGGAATCATTTATAATAGTTGGGTAGAGGTCACTATATAAATGCTCATATCTTGTTTATTTACAAGTATGATATTAAAAAGATAAATGTTAATATTTCCTTTGCCTCCATACTTGTAGTTCATTACAATGAATCCATCAAACGCTACCGCACCGATAACTATTGAGTCATACCACAATGTTTTTGACGACGTTTGCTCCAACAATGATTTCAACACTACTAGAGAACTTCATTTTGGGATAGGTTCGGATGGAAACCTTAACTTCATCACTTCTACTAGACCACCTACTACTACTAGATCTCGTGTGAGCCCATCTCAGGAAGACCGCCTCATACAATCTATAGGATCTTTGTCTCTAGAAGATAAAGATGCCAAAACTAGTGGGAGCTCAAGCAATCAAGTTCTTGCTTCAAAGGGCAAAAAGTTCAAGAAGAAGGGAAAGAAAGTGAAAAACTTCAAGCAAGTTAATAATGAGTGTCATTATTACTATGGCATGGGACATTGGCTTAGGAATTGTCCCGTATATTTGCGAAATATAAGGGAAGGAATCATCGTTCCAAAAGGTAAAATTCCTAAGGAAATTTATGTTATTGATATAAATTATACTTCCACTACGACATGGGTACTGGATACCGGTTGTGGTTCTCACCTTTGTAATCATTTACAGGGTTTAAGAGACGTGAAGAGGCTTAGCAAAGGAGATGTGGATCTACGCCTTGGAAATGGAGCTCGAGTAGCGGCCGAATCCAAAGGAACTTATGTATTAGCTTTGCCTAATGGATTTGAGTTGTATTTACATAATTGTTTTTATGTGCCTACACTCTCTAAAAACATTATTTCAATCGCCATGCTAGACATGGACGGTTTTTGTTTTGTCATTAAGAACAATCATTGTACTATTTCGAGGAATGATTTGGTTATAGGCCAAGCTTCTTCCATTAATGGCATTTACATTTTAGAAACCTCGAATCCGACTAATGATATCTATAACATTCAATCAAAGAAACTCAAATCAAGTGACCCAAATGAATCGTTCATTTGGCATTGTCGATTAGGTCACATAAACGAGAATCGCATCAAAAGATTAATTTCGACTAATGTGATTACACCATTTAATTTTCAATCATATGGAACATGCGAATATTGTCTTCTTGGCAAAATGACTCGAAATCCTTTTAGCGGTAAAGGGACACGAGCAAGTGAACTATTGGGACTCATACATACCGATGTGTGTGGACCAATGAGTATCACCGCTCGTGGAAATTATGACTACTTCATAACCTTCACCGATGAATTAAGTAGATATGGGTATATCTATTTAATGAAGCATAAAAGTGAGGCTTTTGAGAAATTCAAAGAATTTCAAAACGAAGTAGAGAACCAATTGAACAAAAGGATTAAGGCACTACGATCCGATCGTGGTGGAGAATTACTTAGCCTTGAATTCGATTCACACTTGAAAAGTCGTGGTATTATATCACAACTTACTCCACCCGGAACACCACAACTCAATGGTGTTGCCGAAAGGAGAAATCGAACCCTACTTGATATGGTTCGATCCATGATGAGTCAAACCGAGCTACTAAACTCATTTTGGGGATTTGCGATTCAAACCGCAATTAGATCTTTGAATAATAGTCCCACGAAAACAACCGAAAAGACTCCATATGAGATGTGGACAGGAAGAGTTCCTAATATATCCTACATGAAAATTTGGGGATGTGATGCTTACGTCAAAACTAAGAACGACAACAAGCTTGCCCCAAGATCCGAAAAATGCTTCTTTGTAGGTTACCCCTTAACCTCTCAAGGTTACTACTTCTACAAACCTCAAGAAAACAAAGTGTTTGTGTCTTGCGAGGCTGTCTTCTTAGAAAGCCAGTTTATTTCTAAGAGACAGAGTGGGAGAAATTTTGAACTTGATGAAGTTCAAGAGCCACAAACCGAGGTAGAGACGCAAGAAGATGTTCCTTCGTCGTCTAGCACGGTTGTCCCTCCTCCTCTTAGAAGAACGGGCCGAGTTATTCGCCATCCCGATCGATATGTGGGACTTATCGAAGAAGATGGAACACTCGATGTGTTGCTTATAGAAAGTGACGAGCCCGCTACCTACAAGGCCACAATCTCTAGTCCAAATTCCTCCTTATGGCTTGAGGCCATGAAGTCCGAAATGGATTCTATGCATGAAAACCAAGTCTGGAACTTGGTAGATTTGCCTAAAGGGGCAAGACCTCTTCAATGCAAATGGATTTTCAAAATCAAGAATGGCTGTAACACCCCCATACTCCAAGTGCCTTACCAGGACCACTCAGGTATGAGGACATTACCATCTCGGTTACCCGAGGCAATGATAATCAAATAAACAATGAAGAAACAACGTTTAAATATAAATACTTAGTGAGTGACCCCAGTCAGCCGAGGCCACTCCCGCAAGTGACCCCAGTCAGCCGAGGCCACGCCTCGCGAACCATAAACAACGATCACAACCACAATCACAATACAATTACTATATCAAACAACCAAACACAACACATCAACCAATATCCCATTATGGGACTAATACTGAGTAGGAAATCCTACCTGGTAAGCACACAATCAGACGGTCTCTCTCATTGAATCAAAAGGCTTCCTCTATGAACCCTCCTCCTATCATACAACACATAAATGCTACCAAATCACATACTACACATAAACCCCCAAATCTCTAAATTAGGGTTTAACCAAATCAAAGGAAAGGCAATAAAAAGGGTACATAGATCTTACCCTCGACGCAAGGAACTCAACGGTATAATCAACGCTAAGAACTGACCTTCCAAACTCCGGGGATTGCTAATAATGCAATTAAGAAGATGAACTTGCTTGCTTTCTCTCTTAAACAGTAATTTAGGTTTTGAAAAAGTGATTTAGAATAATGACGACAAAGCTTATATACCTTAATCGCATAATTAACAAAACCCGAGAAAACTCCCCGTAAAACCGGCTACTCGATCGAGTACCCGAGGTACTCGATCAAGTACCCCCTTACTCGATCGAGTACCCAACAGGTCAGAAACTTTTCTAAAACGCAACTTACCCTTACTCGACAGAGTAAGGCCTACTCGATAGAGTACCCCAAGACTTATAAATACGGAGTATTACAGTCTTCCCTCCTTAAAAAGAACTTCGTCCCCGAAGTTCAAACCACTACTAAAAAAAGGTACTCCCATAACATCCCCGACTCAACAACCATACAAAATTCAACATAAAACATGTTACTAACCCAACTCATCCCGACAAACATACCGACACAACATATAAAAGGGGTATAAAACCCTTAAAAACTGTTCGCGATCATCTCCTACCCCCTAAAAGAAACAAGGTTACGTCCCCGTAACCATACATACCTCAAAAAGGAAAGGGTAACACTCTTTCATAGCCTCCTCTGGCTCCCATGTAGCTTCCTCGGTCTCGTGGTTAGACCAAAGGATCTTGAGCAGAACTGTCTCACCACTCCTAGTCTTTCTAACCTTTCGGTCTAGAATCTGTTTAGGCACCTCAAGATATGATAAGGACTCATCTAGCTCTAAGTTCTCGGCCTCTAACACATGTGACGGGTCACTCACATACTTCATGCAACCGATACATGAAACACATTATGCACTCTCTCTAATGCAGCTGGTAAAGCCAGACGATATGAAACTTCCCCAACCCGCTCTAAGATCTCATACGACCCTATAAACTTCTGACTTAGCTTGCCTTTCTTCCTAAATCTCATAACCCCACGCATAGGAGACACTTTCAGAAGAACCTTATCCCCAACCTGAAACTCTATATCCCGGCGATGTAGATCTGCATAACTCTTTTGTCGATCTGAGCCGCTCTCATCCGTTCCCGATCATCTTAATCTGCTCCACCATCTCATGCACCATCTCCGGTCCTAAAAACCACTTTGCCTCAAAGACTATCGTCCCAACAGATTGGACTCCTACATCTTCTCCCATACAAAGCCTCAAACAGTGCCATACCAATACTAGTGTGATAGCCAGTTGTTAAGAAAATTCTATCAAGTCCAACCTCTGCTCCCAGCTACCACCAAAATCCATCACACAAGCTCGCAACATATCCTCAAGAGTCTTGATTGTTCTCTCGATCTGCCGTCTGTCGCAGGATGGAATGCAGTACTCATCTTCAAAGTTGTTCCCAACGATTCCTGCAACTCCTTCCAAAACCTCGATATAAACCTCGCATATCCATGGACACTATGTCCTTAGGGACTCCATGTAACTTAAGCACGTTCTTTCGATAGGCCATAGCCAATTGTGCCTTAGTCCATGTATCTTTCATTGGAACAAAGTGAGCTGACTTGGTCAGTCGATCCACTATTACCCAAATCATGTTGTTACCTTGTTGACTCTTTGGCAAACCCACAATGAAGTCCATGGAAATGGATTCCCACTTCCACTCAGGTACCTCTAAAGACTGAATCTTACCTTGTGGTCGTCGCTGTTCCCCTTTAACTCTCAGCTGTCTCTTTCTTCATCCCAGGCCACCAAAATGTTTTCTTCAAATCCTTATATAGCTTGTCACCACCCGGATGTACTGAATATGGTGTGCAATGTGCCTCTGTCATGATAGTCTTTTTCAACTCCTCATCATTAGGAACACACCACCTACCATCAAACCTCAAACTACCATCTGTATGAATAGAAAACCGGGACACTGTCCCTTTCTCTACTCCAGCTCTCCACTCCTCTATCTTAGGATCCAATGCCTGCTTACCTCGAATATCATCATAAAGCTCAAGCTGTACTGTCATATCACCCATGGCATCTCCTTTCTGCATCATATGTATCCCAAAGCTCGCTACCTCATGTCTCAGCCTCATCAAAGATAGAGCAATTTGTACACGAGGGAATGTACACTCTTCCTACTCAAAGCATCAGCTGAACATTGGCCTTCCCTTCATGGTAGATGATTTCCATGTCATAATCGGCAATCGCTCCATCCACCTTCTCTGTCTCATGTTCAACTTCTTCCGAGTGAAGATGTACTTGAGACTCTTGTGATCGAGAAAATACCTTAAAGATTGCTCCATAAAGGTAATGTCTCCAAATCTTGAGAGCAAACACCACACCCCCAACTCCGGATCATGAGTAGGGTAGTTCTCCTCATAAGGCTTCAATTGCCTAGAAGCATAGGCAATCACTTTACCATTCTGCATCAACACACATCCCAACCCATTCTTCGAGGCATCTGTATAAACCTCAAAGTTCTCGGTCCCTTCAGGCAATGCTAAGACAGGAGCTGTGGTCAAACGCTCCTTTAATGTTTGGAACGCCGTCTCACAACTCTCATCCCAACGAAACCAGTTCTCTTTCCTCATCAACGCGGTCATAGGTCTAGCTATCTTGGAGAAATCTTTCATGAACCGTCTGTAGTATCCAGCTAAACCCAAGAAACTCCTAACCTCGGAACATTCTTTGGTGCTTCCCACTTTGTCACTTGCTTCTATCTTCGCGGATCCACACTACCCCATCTTTAGAGATCACATGCCCCAGAAAAGCAACTTTCTCTAACCAGAACTCGCACTTGGATAGCTTAGCATACAACTCATGATCCCTCAAAGTTTGCAACACGATCCTCAGATGCTCCTCATGCTCCTCCTTAGTCTTAGAGTAGACTAAGATGTCATCGATAAATACCACTACAAACTGGTCCAAGAACTGTCTGAAGATTCTATTCATCAAATCCATGAACACTGCCGGTGCATTAGACAACCCAAACGGCATCACCACATACTCATAATGGCCATACCTCGACGTGAAAGTTATCTTTGGTATGTCCACCTCTCTAATCTTCACCGATGGTACCCCGACCTCAAATCAATCTTGGAAAAGACCGATGCACCACTCAACCGATCAAACAGGTCATCTATCCTTGGCAAAGGATACTTGTTCTTTATCGTCACTCGGTTCAGCTCCCTGTAATCTATGCATAACCTCAAACTCCCATCTTTCTTCTTCACGAAAAGAACTGGTGCTCCCCACGGCGATACACTTGGTCTAATGTATCCCTTCTCTATCAAATCATCCAACTGCTTCCTAAGCTCCTCCATCTCCTTAGGACCCATACGGTACGGTGCCTTAGAGATTGGCCCCATCCCTGGTTTAAACTCAACGGTGAAATCTATCTCCCTCTTTGGTGGCAACCCCGGAATCTCCTCTGGAAAAACATTTGCAAACTCTCCCACCACTGGTATCTCATCAACTGTCGGACTCTCTATCCGGTCATCTCTCACATGGCACAAGATCAAAGGACATCCCTTCCTCAGATAAGACTTCAAGGTGACAGCTGCAATCAACTTAACTTTGGGTTTGACTAGAAACCCACGATAAGACACACTAACACCCTTAGGACCTCTTAAAGACACTTTCTTTTGATGACAGTCTATCTTAGCTTTATACTTTCCTAACCAATCCCTCCCGACTATCATCTCAAAACCGTCAAAAGGAAACTCTAGCAAGTCTACAGGTAGATCAACTTGCCCAACTATCATAGATACATCTCTAAACAATCTCCCACATGATACAGACTCACCCGAAGGTATAAAAACTCGCTCACTAACAGACTCATATACCCTCAAACCCAACTGTTTAACATGACTCGAAGACACAAACGACTGAGAAGCCCCCGAATAAAACAAAACAAAGGTAGGAATACCATTTACAAGAAAAGTACCGGTGATAACGTGCGCATCTTCCTGAGCTACTTTCTTCTCCATCATGAATAACTTGCCACTTGTCTTCTGCCAACCTCCCTGGACAGTACTGGCTGAAGTGGTCGGCTTAGAACCCGACCCTTGATTGTTGTTGTTGTTCGTTGGTGGTTTCTGATAAGAATTACCGCCGTTGCGGTTTCCTCCACTCTGGTAAATCTGACTTGCCCGGTTTGGCCATGATCCAGGTCTGGTCCCGTTGCTCGCGAAGCTCGCGCGAGTCTCTGGAAAGATCCTGGTGCACTTGTGCACTCATGTCTCTTGTGGCCTACACCACCACAGCTATAGCAGGTCACACCCCAACTACCACTAACACTTCCCCGGCCGCGCCCAAAGGAAGCCCCAAAGATCAACCCCGACCCGAAGAAAACCCCTTAGACTGATTGTGGTTGCCTTTCTTGTGATTAGACTGGCCACCACCCTCGCTCTCAGACTTCCTTTTCTCACCACCTAACCTCTCCCGAGCCATCTCCACCAACCTCTCAGCTCTCCCAGCCCTCTCATAAGCTTCCTTAACATCAGTAAGGATCCCCACGGGTAACTTATCCATAATCTTAGGGGTCAACTCCCTCTCAAACCTCAATGCTAGATTCTCCTCACTCAAAGCCATGTCCTCAGCATACCTAGACTTTTCATTGAACTGCCTGTAGTACTCGGCCACAGACATCTCAGCGGTCATCTTAAAACTGTCAAACTCTTCCCTCAACTTACTCCTCACATGTTCCGGTACAAACTCCTTCCTCACAAATTTCTACGAAACTCCTCCCAAGGTATAGCGGGTAAGCCTTGGTTTGTATATATCTCCTTAGCACTCACTTTCACCGTATCCCACCACTTGCCACCGCCTCCCTCGGATAGAACGCAGCTGTTGTTCCACTCTCATCTCATCGGACGGTGAACCAAATCTAATATGTTCTCCATCTCTCTCAGCCAACTACCAAGAAGGTTAGGCTCCCCAACTCCCTTGTACTCTTTCGGGTTAAACCTCGCGATATAGAGGCTGATTTTAAAATGATCAACCTCCTTCTCCTTATTCTTATCCTTATTTTTCCCCACAGTCTTTAAAGCCTCGGTGAGAGCATCCTGATGCTCCAACATCTTAACGATGTCATCTATGTTCATAAGCTCAGCTCTCGCGTACAAAGCAGTCTTCTTGGGCGGCATCTTGAAACTATATATAAGAAAGGGTAGACATAAACACACGTACTAAACCTCAAAACATGAAAACACGCTGCCCAGAACCTACTCGATCGAGTTCCCAAACATACTCGATCGAGTAACGGGCTACTCGATCGAGTGCCCAACATACTCGATCGAGTACCCAAACATCAGACCCCAAACAGACCTTCTGATCCCTAGCATACTCGACCGAGTAGCTAGGCTACTCGATCGAGTGACCCCCTACTCGATCGAGTACCCCTAGTTACTCGATCGAGTACCCAAAAACACGATTCTGGACTCAAAATCGTCAAAAACCCACCCGATCGAGTCAGTCCCACTCGATCGAGTCATGCCAATTCAGAAACGCTACCCGCATGCTATATCATATGCTAACATGCTAAACTTTATAAAACCACATTATATCATAACTAAACATGCTACGCATCTTTTCGTACGATCTACGAGATCACTATATCATGTGATTAAATGCCACCTTATAAACATCCAACATGTTATCACTCCAACAACAAGTCTACATATTTCATTAACCTTTCTTTCACATTCCCAACCTTCTACTTCAAACATCCAACAATTAACACATTTCATCACATTCTTACACAAGTTAACCAAACACACATACGACTCGACAACCACTCCCCCCATGTGACCGGTTCAAAATTGTAGGGCGACTTCGCGACTTTAGGACGTCTCCCAAGCCTTTGCATTAGCTCCTATAACTTTTACCCCGGGTTCATTTTAGTTGACTCCCTATGTTCATTAGGTTCATTGGTTACAGGTTCAGGATCGTCGCTCTGATACCATTTGTAACACCCCCATACTCCAAGTGCCTTACCAGGACCACTCAGGTATGAGGACATTACCATCTCGGTTACCCGAGGCAATGATAATCAAATAAACAATGAAGAAACAGCGTTTAAATATAAATACTTAGTGAAGAGTTACAATTCTAAAAACCAAACCAAAATGCAATACATGTTCTCAACTGACTGTTCTAACTGAAATGTAAATAACTAATAAGCTGTAGCGGAAGACTCCTATCATCATGTCGTGGCCATCCCAGCTATCCCAGAACTCATCTCAATACCTGCTCAATATCTGCTCACCATCCTCGAATGGATCACCGCAGGTTTACAAAACAACACCGGGGTCAGTACTAATCACACATTTCAATATATACCAACAATAAGATAAACAGACACTTAATCACACACACACAAATCACGCCAAATCCAATCATCTCAATCACTCGATCGTCCACTTTGGACCCACCACCAGCGATGGGGGACCGCAGCCGTACCCACCAAATCCCCGCTCCACAGAGTGAGCGATAACCCTGTCCATTAATGTGCACATCCCTTATGTGGCGGGTTCCACAGAAGGCGAAACTAGGCGTGAAGCCACTCCCGCAAGTGACCCCACTCGTAGGCCACGCCTCGCGAACCATAAACAACGATCACAACCACAATCACAATACAATTACTATATCAAACAACCAAACACAACACATCAACCAATATCCCATTATGGGACTAATACTTGAGTAGGAAATCCTACCCGTAAGCACACAATCGACGGTCTCTCTTCATCAATCAATCAAAAGGCTTCCTCTATGAACCCTCCTCCTATCATACAACACATAAATGCTTCCAAATCACATACTACACATAAACCCCCAAATCTCTAAATTAGGGTTTAACCAAATCAAAGGAAAGGCAATAAAAAGGGTACATAGATCTTACCCTCGACGCAAGGAACTCAACGGTATAATCAACGCTAAGAACTGACCTTCCAAACTCCGGGGATTGCTAATAATGCGATTAAGAAGATGAACTTGCTTGCTTTCTCTCTTAAACAGTAATTTAGGTTTTGCAAAAGTGATTTAGAATAATGACGACAAAGCTTATATACCTTAATCGCATAATTAACAAAACCCGAGAAAACTCCCCGTAAAACCGGCTACTCGATCGAGTACCGAGGTACTCGATCAGTACCCCTTACTCGATCGAGTACCCAACAGGTCAGAAACTTTTCTAAAACGCAACTTACCCTTACTCGACAGAGTAAGGCCTACTCGATAGAGTACCCCAAGACTTATAAATACGGAGTATTACAATGGCATAGAAGGACATGATGATGTCTACAAAGCTAGCCTAGTGGCAAAATTATTTATCAAAGTCCAAGGTCTCCATTATGATGAGACCTTCGCCCCTGTAGCGATGCTAAGATCCATACGGATTTTGTTAGCGATCGCCGCATTTCACGATTATGAAATATGGCAAATGGATGTCAAAACCGCTTTTCTAAATGGGCATTTAGAAGAGGAGGTGTACATGATACAACCCGAAGGTTTTGTTTAATATGAAAATCCTAACAAAGTGTGCAAGCTTAAGAGATCCATTTATGGTCTTAAGCAAGCATCTAGAAGTTGGAATCATCGATTTGATCATGTGATAAAAGAGAATGGTTTCACTCGAAGTGTTGAGGAACCATGTTTATACATGAAATTCAGTGGGAGCAATATTGTGTTCCTAATCTTGTATGTCGATGACATACTACTCATTGGAAATGACATTCCAATGTTGTCTTCTGTTAAGAAGTGGTTAGGTAACCACTTCCAAATGAAGGATTTAGGAGAAGCACAACGCATATTAGGTATCCGGATCCATAGAGATAGATCCAAGAGGATATTGGCACTAAGTCAAGAGTCTTATATTAATAAGATTCTTCGACGGTTCAGCATGGACAAATCTAAAAGGGGATTGGTACCTATGGTAACTGGGACAATATTGAGCAAGTCTCAATCTCCCTCCGAACCCCAAGATGTTGAACGCATGAAGATGATCCCTTATGCTTCCGCTGTTGGATCAATCATGTACGTCATGATATGCACACGTCCTGATGTCTCGTATGCCTTGAGCATGACGAGTAGATATTAAGGAAATCCAGGTGAGAGTCACTGGATAGCCGTCAAGAACATCCTTAAGTACTTGAGAAGGACTAAGGATTCTATCTTAGTGTTTGGAGGAGACACCGAGCTCCGTGTTAATGGTTACACGGACTCAAGTTTTCAAACGGATAGAGATGACATGAAATCACAAGCTGGTTTCGTTTTCATGCTCAATGGTAGTGCCGTAAGCCAGAGAAGCTTCAAGGAAGCTGTGACTGCGGATTCAACAACGGAGGCTGAGTACATTGCAGCATCAGAAGCTGCCAAGGAAGCTGTGTGGATCAGGCAATTCACGGAAGGTCTAAGAGTAGTACCTACCGCCAATGATCCCATCACTCTCTATTGTGATAACAGTGGGACGATCTTTAAAGCTAAAGAGCCAAAATCTAGTAATAGATCTAGACATGTACTTAGAAAATCTCATGTAATAAGAGATTTCATCGAAAGAAAGGAAATTGCGATTTGTAAGGTTGGGACGGATGACAACATAGCCGATCCGCTCACCAAGCCTTTATCGCAGGCCAAGCATGATGGACATGTTGCATCCATGGGACTTAAACGTGTACCAAGTTTTTGTTAGATTTTGAAATGAAATAAAAGTGTTGTTTTTGTTCATGTTCATAATCACATTTGTCTTTTATCTTTTCTTTATACATTGTTACATCCAAACGGGTTGTAGTGACAATTGAACCCCGTTAAAGTGAACACAGATTAACATAGTATTTGCCCATAGTAACTTGTATGAGGTGACGTCTCGAAGTGACTAGAGTGTGATGCGATTGATGGCAAGTTCAAGTGCCATAGAGTCATGTGAGATGACTAGTCGATCACATAGGCAGACTGTTAGGAACACTTTGTCGGGCCTTATGACCGCTTATAGAGTTTTGGCAAATTTATATAGCCTGGTCGTGGCGAGAGCTACTATAGTATTCTAATGAGTCGATTCTTTTGACTAAAGACTATTCGCCTAAGATGGCACAGTTTCAGATTAACTTTGATTTGTGTTACTACGAACTTCGTAAATGGGGTCAAATGGGCATATTTTGGGTTATGATGGCTGTGGCTAGTCGAAGGGAATGAGTGCGATAGGAATTTTCCACCCCTAGTCAGGGTAATAACAATATCTCAGGGCCACTCGAGGAGTAATGAACTGGAAATGTGTGGCCACGCTCGGAAGATATCTATGGTAGATAAATCCGGTCAAGCAGTTATTCTCCAGATCGAGGAAACCACTCTCGATGTGATCACTTGCAAGTACGACCTGAAAGACACCTTGCATTGAGTGGGAGATAGTAATAGGACAAGAGAATTGGTGACGCACACTTGTCAAGGACAAGTGGGAGATTGTTGGAATATGTGTCCTCCGACAATAATGCGATCACAACTGTCGATCATGATGATCACATGTTTAAATCTCGTTTTAAAGAATACAATTGGGAAGTAATATTTTACTGTCAACTGGTCCACACATATCGGTAATAATTGGCTGACTAGAGTTTGACATTACTGTCGTGCGACGGTGGTGATCAGTTGATCCCCTTAGGTCATACCTAAAGGGTAACACTCTTAATTGATTATTTAATTGATCGTATGACGATACGGGTTGATTAAATTACTTAAAATTGACGGACGATTTTTGAAGTAATATTTACGTATCTCATTACAATTTGATACGGTCTAAGTGATTGAATTGTTTTATTACTTAGATGAAATTATTGTTTAAGGAAACAATTGCATTTGAATGAATAATTTATTATAAATACAAGATGTTGTGATTTTTAATTGGTAAATTATTTTGGTTCAAGTAATTATGAATTACTAAGTCAATTTTGTGTATGACGTATTTTTATTAATGGCGTTGATTTTTAATATGTTAAAAATGAATAACAATTTTACATGACATGTGACATGTGACAAATTGACAAATTGACAAAGATAAAATGGAGTCCATTTTATCTTAAGTGGACCGAAATTAAGAGGGAATATGGTGTTTAAATTATGTTATATTTTTGAGTGGAAAACAATATAATTGCACCTAGCCATAGCCATGCAAGCCTATGTTTTCTTGGATAGAAAAACTTGACCATGCATTGGCTCCCTCTCTCTCCTTCCCACCGGTTTTTTGAAGGACAAAATAGAGAGTTTTTCTCTATTATTATTCATTCATAATTTAAACAATATTTCTAGTGTAAGAAATAAGAAAGCTCTCTAAGAAAACTAGAGAAATAAAACTCCAAACTTCTTTCTCTCTTAACCGAAAATTAAGAGACTAAAATAAAGATTTTTAAGTCAATTTTATTTAAAATTAATATTGTTCTAGTAATAATAATATTAATTTTATTAAGTTGTTACCTTGGGTATTAATCCTTGGGAGGGATTCTACACTTGAATCCTTGTTCTTCCACTTTGGAGTGCTCAAGAACAAGTAAGAAGGAGATCTTACTTGTGCCCAAAATCCGAAATCTTCAATGTAAGATGATGATTTCTCTCTTATTCTTTTATTGTTTGCATGCATAAGATCACCTTTTAATTTTATGACTAAATTAAAATTAAAACATATATGAATATGTCATGTAATGAGATATAGATTTCTAACACACAGGCTCTGCCTTTGGCACATATTGAAAAATGCTGGTAAAAATCTGGGAAAACATCCACTTTAGAACGATATCTCAAGTGAGCTGAATTTAGCAGTTCACGACAGTTTGGATGTGCATTATTTTGAGATATCATGGAAGGAAATGGTTCATAAATATGGTATTGAAAAATCTTCATGGGTGACAGAGTCGTACTTGATCAGGGAGAGTTGGGTCCCCGCATATTGGCGTGGAATATTTTGTGCTGGGATGTCGTCGACGCAGAGGAGTGAGAAACAGAACCGGTTTTTCAAAACTTATGTCAATGGGAGGATTACCTTAAGTCAGTTTGCAAAGAAAATTGAGGAAGCCTTGAAATTGAAAGTGAAGGACGAGACCGCGAACAATCAAGATTGCACATAGAAACCATATAAGATTGAGTGCAACTTACTTGTTGAGCAGGTTTTCCATAAGTTGTACACTAAGAAGATATATAAGTTGGTACGTGATGAGGTAATTGGGTTAATTTATACCAACACTGATCCGCCAAGAAGAAATGGGCATAGTGTGACATTTAACGTTCAAGATAAAAAAGCGGCACCATTTGGTAAGTGTAAGAACTATTGGGGTCATATTCACAGAAGTGTGGGACTGCTCAAGTGCTCATGTAAGTTATTTGAGTTCAAGGGTATACTCTGTCGATATATTATTAGATGCATGGTTATCGAAGATGTGAAGGTGATCCCGGAGAAGTATATACTTGATCGATAGCGAAAGGACTTGGTTAGAGAATACGAGACAATCAAAACTTGGTATTATAATCCGGAAGCCTCAGCTCGTGCGAAGAAGTCGTTGGAGGTAACTATAAGGAACCACTACATTTCCACACTAGCGCTTTGAGATGATGAAACTTATGTAACATGCGATAGACTGACTTCTGAATTAATTAAGGAGTTGGAGGGGATTGCTGGTGTTGAAACTATAGACGCCTATGTCTCTGGCGGTGTTTTTTCTAGGGTATGGGGTCATAGAAGGCTACAGCCTAAGGAATGAAATATTAGACATATGAAGAGGAACGCAGCATAGAGGGATGGTCGTCTGCATGACCCTATTGACAGATGAAGATCTGGGAGGGTACCAAGAGGCAATAAAACTCCCGATCCTAGAAAGAATAAGAAGGTGATTAATAGAGTAAATTGTTATTCACTGTTATATTAAATCCTGTACTCGGCTTTTATGCATAACCCTCTCAATAACTTCATAATTTTTTTAATTGCAGAAAAAACTGAAGTTGCAAACCCATGCACCGCTAATGAGAGCAATCATTTAAATACTGCATGTAGCGATTTTGGTGCATCGTAATCTACTCCTACAAAACAGTTTGGTACATCGCAATGTACCCCAACGAGGAGCCAGTTTGGTGCATCGCAATGTACCCCTACGAGGAGCTAGTTTGGTGCATCGCAATGTACCCTTACGAGGAGCCAGTTTGGTGCGTCACAATGTACCCCTACAAGGACCGAGTTTTATACGTTGCAATCTACTCCTACAAGGAGCGTATTTGGTGCATTGAAATTACGCTCACCTTATTCTACCCCTAGCAGAAGCACATTTGGTGCATCACAGCCTACTCCTCCTTTGCATGGGATGGAAGGAGATGTTAATCGCTCGATGTATGAGTCGTCTTACGAATTTTACCGTTAGTATGTTTGTCATATAAATTGCATATGAATCAAATTGCATATTGCACACCATCATCTACTGTGACACCCCCATACTCTAAGTGCCTTACTAGGACCACTTAAAGTATGAGAACGCCACCATCTCGGTTACCTGAGGCAATGATAATCAAATAGACAATAACGAAACGTACTTTAATAGTAAATAAGTTTAAGTGATACAAGCCAAACTCCACAATCTGTAAAAAGGAAACACAAGGTCCTTAAAACTATCAACTACTAAACAACAAAAAAATGTTCGACATAGCGGAAGACTTCTTAACTGCAATGTGATGACTCATCCCAGCTATCCTATGCGCATTGTCTCATACCTACTCAATAACTGCTCACCACCCCCGAATGGATCACCACAGTTTTTAAAACAATTAACGGGGTCAGTACTAATTACACGAAAACAATGCCACAATGAAACAAGTACACAAACAGTTCAAACAGCTCAGCATAACCCCAGTCTCCATCTCCAATCTTCACACAACTGACTATACACTAAAGTGTGTAGCCCTGCCAGAGTACCCATCGCAACAGGTACTCCTCGCCGCCAGTGGGGGACCGCAGCCGTTCCCACCTAAGACCCGCTCATCTCCATCGAGCGATAAACCCATGTTCATTACTGTGCACATCCCTTCTGTGGCGGGTTCCACAGAAGGTGAATCAAGGGCGTGAAGCCACTCCCACAAGTGACTCCACTCAGCCAGGGATGCACCCCAAAGATCACGGACAGACAATCACAACCAATTACCAAAATCAACAATCACAATCATGAAATGCCAATTCCTTTATGATAATCAATCAACAACAATAAAACAATCACCAACAATCAACAATGCCATGTAACCAATACTGAGTAGGGAAACCCTACCTGGAACAGCAATCACCAAGATCGTCACAATCCGCTAATCAACATCGTCCTTCACTGAAATTACTTCTTATCAAACATACAATCATACAATCACAATCTAACATCAACAATACTCCCCAAAACCCCCAAATTACCCAATTAGGGTTTCAACTAACATTAACAAAACATTATAAAAATTATATAAAAAGCTTACCCTCGACACAAGGATCACAACGGCGTAAAGAACAAGATGATCCGACACTCCTAGCCTTGGGGATTTGTTAACAATGCGAGGAACACACTTACGTAACTTCTTTTCTTCTCAAAAGGGGTTTTTAGAATGATAAAAGAGATTAAGAAATATGACGGAGCCTTTATATACTAATCCCGCATTATTAACAAAACTCGTCAAAATCACCCATAAAACACACTTACTCGATCGAGTAAGTGACATACTCGATCGAGTTCCCTTTACTCGATCGAGTGCCACACGTACTCGATTGAGTACCCATCAGGTAGACTGCTGTTTTGCGTAAAAACATACTTACTCGACAGAGTAAGCCCCACTCGATAGAGTAACCATAGACATAGAAAACCGTAGTATTACAGTCTTCCCTCCTTAAAAGGAACATTGTCCCGAAGTTCAACCCATACATAAAAACAAACATACTAACTCGATTAAGACACAATAATGCAACTACGAACTCAAAACAAAACCCCAACCTATAAAACATGAACTCTTAACACCAACTCCACCAACTATGCCTACCTCCACAACACGGCTCACGATATCGTATCGACTACATCATAGTCTCTCTCGACACCAACTCCAAACACTACCAACTACTATCCACAAACGCTGCTAGCTCCGTAACATATTATCCACTAGAAAATGCGATATCAAGACACTCATAACATCAAACGGAATGTTACATTCTACCACCCTTAAAAGGAACTTCGTCCTCAAAGTTTACTCACACTCATAAATATCATCATCAAACTGTCAACTCTTATCGAAGTATTCTCCCATTCCTAAACATCGAACTACCACAAGCACGGTCATGACCTTTTAACAATATCAACCACAACACAAATCCATCCTTTATGCTACATCAACGCTCTACTTCCAATTATACTACAACATGCATAACCATCAACCACAATACAAATCCATCCTTTTTGCAGTTTTAGTATTTAAATTTCAATGTGTATTTATTTATTTTCTCAAATTTCAATGCGTATAGCTTCAATGTCTTGTTTTATAAATTATTTAAAATCTCGTCTTGTTATATAAAATATCCAGATTTAGTATTTAAATTTCAATGTGTATAACTTCACTGACATTATACATAACTTAAATTCACATTATGTATAACTTCAATGATATTATGTGCAACTTCACTGACATTGTGTAACTTCAATCCACATTATGTATAACTTCAATGACATTATGTGCAACTTCAATGCACATTATGTGCAACTTCACCGACATTATGTATAACTTCACTGACATTATGTTATAACTTCAATCCACATTATGTGCAACTTCAATGATATTGTGTGCAACTTCACTGACATTATGTGCAACTTCAGTGGGCTTTAGTGACATTAACTCTCATCTCATCTTGTTATTGTGTTGGTTTCAAATCTGAATTTATATTTGGACTAAAGTTATACAAAAAATGACTAAAGTTACACTATTATAGACGAAAGTTACACTATCAATGAAGTAAAGTTACACAAACACAATAAATTGAAATTTATATTTGGACTAAAGTTATATAATTTGGACTAAAGTTACACGATTTTGAACTAAAGTTACAGAAATTTGGACTAAAGTTATACAAAAAAAGGACTAAAGTTACACTATTATTTACCAAAGTTATAATATTAAAGACTAAAGTTACACTATTTTGAATATATATGTAACACCCCATGTTAATTGAAGAGGTCCACTGATAGACTTAAATGACTAGTGCTTAAAGGGATTGGAGGTACTACTCATATCAACAAAGTGCACTTTCTTTTATGGTTATCCATGCAAAAGAACTCCACAGTTAAGCGTGCTTGGCTGAGAGTAGTCTTTGGATGGGTGACCTCCTGGGAAGGTTCCCGGGATGCGCATGAGTGAGGACAAAATGTGTTATAAAGGACTCGTGTTGATCTGTGGGCCATGTACACAGTCTGGTGAGCTATCATAAGTAACCGCTCCCGACCTGGTTTGGGCCGGGGTGTTACAATATAAATTTAATTTGTATAATTTTAAGTCAAGATTATGTAATTTTAGTCCATATTTGTATAACTTTTGTAATTTACAAGTAAAACTTTATTTCTTGAGAGTGAATTTTATTAAATAACTCTAGTCCATATTTATGTAACTTTTAGTCCAAATAACTCCAGTCCATAAACTTACACTATTTAGTCCAAAATTGTGCATTTTTAGTCGAAAAAAAGAGAGAAGTGAGAAGAATAAGAGATTTAATATTTTAAGGGTATAACTTTAATTCTTAATGATATAACTTTTGTCCTAAATAGTGTAACTTTAATATTTAAAGGGTATAACTTTAGTCATAATTAGTGCAACTTTCATCACAAGTAGTGTAACTTTACTCATATAGTCCAAGTTTATGTAACTTTAATGTTTGAAGTGTATAACTTTAGTCGTAAGTAGTGTAACTTTAGTAGCAGATAGTATAACTTTAGTTGTATTCACATATAGTTTTGAAAATTCAAAATAAAAAAAGTTAACAAATATAAATTGTAAACAAAAATTATAAAGTAGAAAAAACCGTAAATCTCACCAATACTAGATCTAAAATAAAAAAACCAAAAAAAAAATTAAAAAAAAAACAAAATTGATAAGAAGAAAACTAGATCTGAAAACTAATAACAAAAACAAAAAAGAAACGAAAAAAGAATCGAAAATAACTTTAATACATAATAACAAAAATCCGTTAATCTAACAAAAAAACCCGTAAATCTAAGAAAAAAACAAATAACTAAAAAAAAAAACCAAATAACAATAAAAAAAACCAAATAACAAAATCATGATTCTTAAAAAAAAGGGTTTAACTTTAGTGCATAATGATATAACTTTTGTCCTAAATAGTGCAACTTTAAAGTTTAAAGGGTATAACTTTTGTCAAAAATAAACCAAAATAAAAAACAAAAACAAAAACCAAACAAAACAAAACAAACTTGAATGGTTATGTAACTTCAATTCATATAATGTATAACTTTAGAAGTTAATTGTGTAACTTTAATGTTAAAAGGGTATAAATTTAGTCGTAAATAGTCCACCATAATAACAAAAAACCGTTAATCTAACAAAAAAACGGGTAAATCTAAGAAAAAACCAAATATAAAAAAAACCAAATAACAATAACAAAAAAAAACCAAATAACAAAATCATGATTCATAAAAAAAAAAAATTAACAATGAAAAATAAAAATTTAATTTATTACTAAAAATTAAAAAAATCGTCTCACAACAACACCAACACACAAATACTATAACTTTTGCACTTTATGCGTATAACTTTAGTCGTAAAGTGTATTACTTTAATATGCCAAGGGTATAACTTTAGTTGTAAATAATGTAACTTATCTTTTTTTTGCATATAGATCTCAAAAATTTGAAATATCATTACGAAAATTAACAACTGAAAATAAAGAAACAATCTGAAAAATGAGAAAAAGAGTTAACTGAAAAATAAAAAAAAATAGAAAATGGGGCTTAATGATTAATAAAAATAACTCACAAACCGTCACAAATAGATATGAGAAAATTGTAAATTAAAAATTCTAAAATAAAAAAACCCAAATTTAAGTACAATAAAAAATAAATCGAAAATTTTTAAAAACCGTCACAAATCAACCACGTCACAAACCAACGGACCACCTTGCACTAACCCCACCATCAACCCCCACTCTCGTTGACCTTGCTACTGACCACCAGTCACCACCGCCTTCTGACCGCCGCACCACCAATCACCAACTACCCTACGCCTACTACCAACGAGCAGATCGGGAAAAAATACCGTTGTTGTTGCTGCTGTCGGCAGTGACCGAGTAACGAGGAGGGAGGCGGTGTGTTTGTGAGAGGGCGTTGGTGGTGACTGTGGCAGTGGCGGCAGCAGGTCGGTGGGGGTGCTTTTGTGGTTGTGGGGAGGCCGGAGAAAGGAGCAGGGGAGGAGGACGGCTGAGATCCAGGGGTGGCGGTCATGCGAGGGATGGCCGTCGTGCGGGGGGCAGCAGGTCTAGTGGTGGGTCGGGTGTGGTGGTGGTAATGGTGGTTTGTTTCGGTTTTTGTTGTTTTGGAATATTTGTTTCGGTTTTTTTTTTTTGGGTTTGCTGATGAGAGATGAGAGGATGAGAGATTTTTTTTTTTCTGAATGAATGAGAGGTTAGTGAATGAATGAAGGAGGAGAGGGAGATTAGAATGGGAAGGAGATTAGGAATGATTATGAAGGGAGATTAGGGAGAATCATTTCTAGCCTTTCATTGAGATCCAATCTCATCCCTCCATCCCTTCCATCCAAAGGCCCTTATGAAGACTTATGGACTCAAAAGATATAGTGGACTTACGAGAATTGCTCTCTCTCTCTCTCTCTCTATATATATATATATATATATATATATATATAGAGGCCGGATCCGGTGAGGCACCTCATTATGGCGAGGCGGCCGGTCTCACCAAATTCCTTCATTAAACTTGGGGCGGACTGAATGTGGACTGATATTAAACGGGCTCATTCAATGTGGGCTGTCAATTCTCTAAACTTTTCTACGCTTTCTTCATCAACGATTTCTTCATCAACGATTCCAAACCCAAACTCCATAAACTAATCAACGATTCATCAATTGCAGGTTATTTTTGTGAACACAATTCTCATCAACTTTTCTACGCTTTCTAATGTTCATAGATTCCAATTGGTGAATTCCGTGAGGGTTGTGAAGCGATTAATATCGTGATTCCAATTGCAGCGATTTGCCGATCAACAAGCAATAATATCGTGATTTGATCAATTTCAGAAGACTTTATTCGATTAATTTGAAGGTAATTTCATCAAAATAACATACAACAAGGTGATTTCAGCAATTTCAGAAGAAGATTTCGAATAATTTCGAGGTAATTTCATAATTTTGATCAAAATTGAGCTCGATTAATTTGTGTTTCAGTTTTAGTTTGTAAAATATTGTGATTGTAGTGGTTCCAAGAGTTGGTGAGACCGGATTAGCGAGCCTGGTTCATTTCCTCAAGCACCAACCCAATAGGGAAAATATTGCTTGTAATTAATATTTTCAAAAATGCACTGGTACTATCCAAATTTCCACTTATCTATAGTTAGTTCCCTATAGAGAAATATCTGGTTCTTGATGTTTTGACATTGTCAATGGACTTCAGTTCCATTTTAATGAATCCACTCCATGAATCTCCACAAGAACTCAACAGTGGTGTACTATGGTCTGATATTCTTTTCTTTTTCTCCTCTCCATTAAATCTCATTAATCATGCCGGTTTGTTTTAACCTTTGATAGAATTAGTTTATGTATTTGCTCATTTATGATGTAGTACACCCATTTCCTTAAGAGGGGTCATCACCAAGAAGAACCCTTGCTGATTTTATTGCAACTAGACTCTCATTAAGCATTCTATTTTGACTTTTTAAATATATATCATATAAACATTTAGTGTGGCTCATTGTTTTTAGGTAGACAAAGGATTTCCTTTGAGTGAAGCACTTCTCGCACATGATAAATGGCTTGAAGAGAAGGGTGTTAGGCATACCGATTTTGCTGTTGTGACATGGTCTAACTGGGATTGCCAAGTCATGTTGGAATCAGAGTGCCGATTCAAGAAGATTAGCAAGCCTTCATACTTCAATAGGTAAGAGTTGTTAAGTTCTCCGAGATATATATTATTTGATGATACACTTAATAATGAGCTGAGGAAGTCAGTCATGTGAATCTAATTTCCTGGGTGTAAAAGTAGACTTATGAATTGTTTTTGGTCATAAATTGGTTGAAATCACCTATTTTGCTCTTATTCTTATTTTGTGAATTCTAGAGCCTGTTTTGTGAATCTTAGACCTTAGTTTTGTGAAATTAGAAGGTAATATTGTGAAACTTGGTCATAAATTGGTTGAAATCACCTATTTTGCTATTGTTCTTATTTTGTGAATCCTAGAGCCTGTTTTGTGAATCTTAGACCTTAGTTTTATGAATTTTAGAGCTTATATTGTGAAACTAAAAGGTAATATTGGGAGACGTGGTCATAAATCGTTGAAATTATCTATTTTGCTCTTGTTCTTATTTTGTGAAGCTTAAACCTTGTTTAGTGAATCTTAGAGTTTATATTGTGAAACTAAAAGACAATATTGTGAAACTTGGTCATAAATTGGTTGAAATTATCTATTTTGCTCTTGTTCTTATTTTGTGAATCCTAGAGCCTGTTTTGTGAATCTTAGACCTTGTTTTGTGAATCTTAGAGCTTATATTGTGAAATTAAAAGATAATATTGGGAAACGTGGTCATAAATGGTTGAAATTATCTATTTTGCTCTTGTTCTTATTTTGGGAATTCTAGAGCCTGTTTTGTGAATCTTAGACCTTAGTTTTGTGAAATTAGAAGGTAATATTGTGAAACTTGGTCATAAATTGGTTGAAATTACAACTATTTCTTTTCAGCGTAGCAGTTAACCAAAAAATGGAAAGTTCCAAGGTAAGGACTAGAGCACACCTCGAGAATCAATTTCTTCAGTCGTTCCTCTAATGGCAGGGGGAGCAGAGATAAGGGAACAACTCACATGATGAAAACTAGTAGAATGATTTAATTATTTTAAAACCAATTAGCTCAAATGGCAGAGCGTTGTGCAATGCACAATGTGTGGGTTCGACTCCCATGTTGGTTATTGACTGCTACTGTTACTTCAAAGCCTAATTGGTATTTCTCTAGTGGACTTTTGGGTTTTGGACTTTTCGGTCATGTCCAATTGCACCCAAGTTATCTATTTTGCTCTTTTTCTTATTTTGTGAAGTTTAGACCTTGTTTTGTGAATCTTATAACTTATATTGTGAAATTAAAGGACAATATTGTGAAACGTGGTCATAAATGGTTGAAATTATCTATTTTGCTCTTGTTCTTATTTTGTGAAGCCTAGACCTTGTTTTGTGAATCCTACGGCTTGTTTTGTGAAATTAGAAGGTAATATTGTGAAACTTGGTCATAATTGGTTGAAATCACCTATTTTGCTCTTGTTCTTATTTTGTGAATCCTAGAGCTTGTTTTGTGAATCTTAGACATTGTTTTGTGAATCTTAGAGCTTATATTGTGAAACTAAAAGGTAATATTGTGAAACGTGGTCATAAATGGTTGAAGTTATCTATTTTGTTCTTGTTCTTATTTTGTGAAGCCTAAACCTTGTTTTGTGAATCTTAAAGCTTATATTGTGAAACTAAAAGACAATATTGTGAAACGTGGTCATAAATGGTTGAAATTATTTATTTTGCTCTTGTTCTTATTTTGTGAAGCCTAGACCTTGTTTTGTGAATCCTACGGCTTGTTTTGTGAAATTAGAAGGTAATATTGTGAAACTTGGTCATAATTGGTTGAAATCACCTATTTTGCTCTTATTCTTATTTTGTGAATCCTAGAGCCTGTTTTGTGAATATTATACCTTGTTTTGTGAATCTTAGAGATTATATTGTGAAACTAAAAAGTAATATTGTGAAACGTGGTCATAAATGGTTGAAGTTATCTATTTTGCTCTTGTTCTTATTTTGTGAAGCCTAGACCTTGTTTTGTGAATCTTAGAGCTTATATTGTGAAACTAAAAGACAATATTGTAAAACGTAGTCATAAATGGTTGAACTTATCTATTTTGCTCTTGTTCTTATTTTGTGAAGCTTAGACCTTGTTTTGTGAATCTTACGGCTTGTTTTGTGAAATTAGAAGGTAATATTGTGAAACTTGGTCATAATTGGTTGAAATCACCTATTTTGCTCTTGTTCTTATTTTGTGAATCCTAGAGCCTGTTTTGTGAATCTTAGACCTTATTTTGTAAATCTAAGAACTTATTGAGTGGCTGTTGACGTATATTAGCATTAACAAAGTAAATAAAAATCTTATATTTATATTTGTTCATCTATATGAGACTCGAACTCACATCTTGTGCTATAGCACAATGCTCTACCTTTTGAGCTAATAGATGATATTAGTCTTATTTACAAAATATTTTAACAATAGACTTATTTACGAAATATTCACCCAAGTTATGAACAAATGGACTTCACGTCATTTTTAAGACAAGGAAGTGTACCTTTTTATTAATGAAACACCTATATCACTCAAAAACTTCAGTACAAAAACTCCACAATCATAACTATACCAGATTAAACAATATGTATGAATGCATGATTAATATGTCAGGCTGTCAAGAAGTTTTTTTTTTTGGTGAAAATGTGAAAATATATTAATAAAGGATAATTAAGTTTACACTATCACCAACCTACATGACAATTTTCCAATCTAATACATCAGGTAAACAATACTAAGCATACACTGGTTCCCATGGTAATTTAGTCATCTTCAAATTAAGTAGTTATATCATCAATTTCTATTAAGTAGCGTATCTATATTTGCAAAAAGAGTAAGTGACGACATCCTTAGCCCAAAAATTGGAATGACCAGACCTGTTGACAAATCATTTGCTCTTTTTCTTATTTTATGAATCATAGACCTTGTTTTGTGAATCCTAGAGCTTATATAGTGAAACTAGAAGGCAATATTGTGAAACTTGGCCATACATGGTTGAAACCACCTATTTTGCTCTCTTTCTTATTTTGTGAATCTGAGACCTTGTTTTGTGAATCCTAGAGCTTATATTGTGAAACTAGACGAGTACAATATGACGGAGACTAGGTTCAAAATACAACCCTAAGAGGGCAGGGTGAACCCTTCCCCAGGGAAATGGGATCAAACGTTGGGGGCGGCTAAAAATTAATTGACCTACCTACCCCCTTGGTCACGGAGAATTCAAATGAATAAGTTCTTACATTGTAAACTAAACAAGTTTGTCCAATTCACATGAAACTGGATAAAGTTATTTCTTGTGACGTAAAATTTCATAGGAAGATCTCATTCCTATATCAACCAGATGACCACTAAATGATATGGTAGCCGACAAAAAGCAAGGAGCGTCTAGCGACAACTATCACCATGGGCCTTGAGTGAGGTACAATTAATTTATATAAAAAACGCCAATATTATCTTGGTAATTCAAAGGCTCCCGCTTTGGCAGGGATGGAGTTTAGGTGGTTGTATGTACGCAATCAACCCTGTGTGTAGGAAACATACTGTGTTTGTTTCCTGATGATATTTATTTCCTGATAACTGAATAATTGGTACTCCATAATGAGACTGTGAGATACCTGATCAAAGATAGAAGTGGGAATTGCAAGAGTAGCAACAGCATTCGGAGCATCAACAATGCCAGAGATTCTTCCTTCACAAGGGCAAAGAAGACAAAGAGGAGATAAGCCTGCATGTGCCGTTCATTTTATCAGTTACTGTGAGTTAAAACTACCAATTACTTTTCAACTATCCTGAAGAATCAACAGCTGTTATTTACAGGAAAACAGGATGCTTTCGTACCTGCTCCTTGGAGTAACCGAATTTGGACAGATAATCAATGGCATTGAGCACTGCACGCTTGTAAGCAACGCTAGCATCGAGGAAATGCTGTCTTCCGCTCTTATCAACGCTAATGCCTTCAAACACCAGCCACTCTGAAAACCTGGGTTCCACCGGACCGATCTCAAAGATAGGGTTTACATGCAGTGGTGTTGGCCCCATAGGTGTCAGGTATTCCTTCATTCCTCCTCTTATTATGTCACACCTGATCATTCCCATTTGACATCATAAAAAACGTTTAGTGAGTCATTTCCTTCGTCGTATCATACATTGAAGCTTTAGGAATGGAAAAACTAACAACAATGTAGTTAATCCCATTTTAATCGGAACCCACAAACTACGGTAGGGTATATCTTACCCTACGCTAATTGTCATATCTCAGTCTTGCATAGTCCTGAATCTATCAACGAAAAAAATACATATGGTGCCCCGTATTGTTTTACAGTAGGCGTTATGTACACCATTTCATACGTATAGATATCATAAATTCATAATTATTGTATAGAATGGTTTAGAAAAATGTACAACGTTAGAATGGGTTCCAATTTTTCGACATCCATATTCCTTCAACTCAACATCACAAAAAGGTTCAGAATCATTCAACAAATGTAAAAAATTATGGAATACATCTACTAACAGGATAGTAAGGTTACCAAGAGTTAAGCGCACAAATCAAGCATGTAAGTCGCCTAAAGTCCTATGCTTTGAAATAAAAACCGGATGGCTAGTAGCAGCCAGATTCAACAGCAAACGGATAGATCACCATCAGAAACAGGAACAAATATTTGGCAACCAGAGAAGTGCGCTCACTATCAACCAGAGACAACACTAACATTACATCTTAAGCACTTCCGGCATCGCTTCGCACCTCGGCTTCTCATCGTGTGCCTCCGAAGGTTTTGACACTTCGCCTCTCGTAGTCCACAAATTTCATAGAAACAAAGCAGCTTAACAATTAAACTAATTTATCTCCATCAAAGTATGTTATAGAACTTGACTAAAACTTAAGATCGCAAGCGAGATTAGAAAAATTTGCTTTCCGAACAAGACACAAAATGAATGGACCGGCAATTGAATGTAGTCCGTAAACCTTTTGCAATTTCAAAGCAAGTAAGCATCCATTTTACAATATATATCGTAAGTAAGCATCCATTTTATAAACATCACTTTTACAAAGAATTTTGAATGAAACACAAAATGAAAGCGAAAACTTTAAAAATGAAGGAATATCAAAAATCGTCATAATAATGATATACACATCTTAAACTAGCTAAAATTATGAAAGCAATTAAGCAAACATTTAAAAAAAAGATTACGCATAGAAAGTAAAGAGACGAAGCATACGAAGAAAAGAAACTAGAGAAAACAAGCTCGAATCGAAAAACACACAAAATCAAGTAAATCGCTGAGCAAAATAGAAATACAATCATAAAAATACAATCAACAATTTAAATGCAACAAATCTAAACAATGTTCGATCCGTAATAAAGCAACAAACGAATGCGAAGTTAAAATAAATTGACACATAAAATCAAATCAAAATTAGTAAAAATGACCAGATTTGCGAAATTAAAGCGAAGGAAGAAGAGAATCACCTGCGAACTGAGCGAAAAAACAATGAAAATTAACAAGAAATCGAAAAATAATGCGCTGTAACGACGATTGATAGAGAGAATCGATCTTCCATGGAAATTTCTTCGCTTCATTCAACAAATTTTCATCTTTTGTCGACATTTTTAGCCTAATTTCTTCCGATTCTTTCAAATTGAAGAATTAAAGTGTATGATTTTTAATCCTATAAATTTTGAGCGAAAATCACAAGTAGAGTAAAGAAGAATGAACCGAAACAAACGAAGCTATAATCTTGCGCGTTAATGGTGATGAACGAAAGAAATTGCAGAGGAGAGAGAAAGAGAAGACATAATAACAGGTGAAAATGAACATATCACATACTCCGTATTTTTTTTGGGTGGGGTTATAACTGGTGGTTGATGTGGCACAATCGTGTGCGTCGAGTCTAATTATATTTGAATGGATGAGATGAGTTCAGCCGCCTCACCATAAGAAGGGTGCCTCACATGATTCAATCTCTATATATATATATATATATATATATATATATATATATATGAGATGAAGATGGTGTCTTTTCATTTTTATACTCCATATTCAATGGTCAGTTTTTACGTATATTGTATAGGTTCAATGTTCTATTTAATTGGTAATTAAATTAAAGATGTGTTCGAAAAGCTCCGTTTACTACGTCGTCTTTACGTGGAAATACAATTCGGTAATTTAAAGTGTATACAAACAAATTTACATAAAATTAGTACATATGGCGTATGTTGTTAATAGACTTCTCCAATCAGTTTCTTAATTATGTAACTGGTCCCGTTATTTTGGTGACCTAACATAAATCCTAACGCAAACTTACGGCACATTTTACCGTCTTTCTCAAGTTCTGTTAGGTTTCCATCAGACGGATATAGTAACTTTAGAAAACGGTGCATGACGTAAGTTGTTGAATCCCCCTCGATTGGCACTCCTTTCTTCTCCTTTTCCTGCCATTTACTGCACTTGAGCGAAATGCCACCGACCAAACTTGTTGCTTTGTCCAACGTCCTTTTCTGCAAAAACATATAGAAAATTCCATCTATTAACGTTGTGCTATTTAGGCTTTAGTAGCACCTAACATATACGAAGCGTTATTAGGAAATTAATAACGCCTGCTTACCACAGCTTCATGAATATTCGTGTTTTCAACTGAATCCTCGGTTGTCTTGTAAATGCTTTCTTACTTTTACACTTGTTCACCAAATACAACATCCAGAGGTCATAGAAAAATACAGGTACATAGAACTAGTCAATAAACATGGAAGGTTCAGACACAAATTAAAACAAATACGAGTGAGGCACCGATAAAAACATTATGTAGAAAAGGCACTTACATGTGTTGTCTCACTTAGTTTAAACCCCTTACTTATATCTTTCTTTATTAGGGTGGCCATATTCGGCATGAACTTATGACAGCCTGAACCTTTGACAACCAGATCAAGTATCACCCCCTACATACATTGAAGAAAGATGTAGTTCTAAGATTGTACATTATAAAGTTAGGTTGAATATGTCTCACACTTTACCATAACGTTTTGACAAAGGATGTAGTGTTGTGTGTCAATCGGATCTTCCATAAATAAAGTATAATTGATTACCCTTGTCAACGCCTCCATTACCTAGTAAAAAATTAATTAAATTTTGATTTAGTAAAACTTAAACAATCAGTTATGGTAATTAAGATGGAAACCTTTTTCAACAACCTCTATACCAATGGGTTCTTCTCCAAGAATAGTATGACGAACACGACTGACCGACAATTCAATTTCTCCGTCATTGAAAATTTCGTCGTCTTTGCACCTAATAAATAACAATATCGACGATAGCAAGGTACACAAAGTGTGGAAATACAAAAGCAATTACAGAATCCTAACAATGCCCATGCACTAACCCATATGCACCTTTGGCAGGATGTAGAACTATACGGCGTAGAAGTTTGTTCCCCCTTCCATTGATAAATGTATTTAGGTCTCCACCGTCAACATTACTGTTATTTGTTTCCTTTTCTGTAACCTTTTTAACTCGCTTACGTCCTACCGTTGCCCGCATTACCTTCACCTTCATCAAATCCTCATCAGCAGCCATTTCCTTTGTCACCGAGCACCCTTTACCTTCATGCCACTTTGGTCTACAATAGCGTGGACCTATTGGGTAAGGTTGCCCATATACGACATCCCGAACAACATCAGACCTTCCAAACTAATCCTCTAAATCACCTACTCTATCAGCAGCTATTGCCTTTTGAATATTAGAGTGTTGTCATGCACCCAACCTTGGCTCATCAACCTTCCATCTATGGCCCTTACCCTCAAAGTTCAACCTATCAAGATAGATAATCTGCAAGTACAACACGTGACAGACACAATGCACAATTATAGAGTATAACTTTCAGGCAAAATTAACAACCATATCTGAAACAATTCAAGTATAATGAGGAATCACTTACCATCAAGACTAATGCACAGCCTGAAATACCATCACATGTACCTTCACCAGTATATTTCACCATCCACTGTAAAATGAACTTAGACCAATTCCATTTCCAACTTTCAGAAACATAATCGTAAATAACCGCTCGTAGCAGCTCTGGACTGGCGTAGTTGCTCTTCGTAGTACATAGAAGGACACCTAATACATAAAAAATGAAATGCCGTAAGAAAACTACTCTATTTTTGACTTCAGATATACATGCATTGTAGTTGAAGTTGTAGGGGAGACCACCATAACATTTATAGTGTTTCTTCAATTCCTTAAACTCTACACGCCTTGAAGACATTTCTTCAAAGTCGAAGGCATCATCACCATATGGTAAACCCAACACCCACCCAATCATCTCATCATCAACTTTAACAATATAATCATCCCGAATTTTCAGCTCACAGGATCTAGGGTTCCACCTAAGACTCAACCATGACAGGAAAAAACGGTCCAGTGACTTGTTTATTTTGAGGTCTTAGATCATCTGAAAAATAGACTTCTTTACCCCCTCGATTTGATTACTATTTAAGTTGACAAGGAGTTCCATTACTTTATGAGGATAAATGCGCATTGGAGGATACTGAAATTAAAGAAAAAATTTGGGGTTTTTATCGAACAAATTAGAATTAAATAATTAGAGAACACTAAATAATACTAATTAAAATTAAAATATTACCTTTCTCGGCCCAGACGATTTGTCAAGCTTCCTTGGCCTCCCACGCTTTCTGGGTTTATCGATGCTTCCATTCTTTGAATGGGTGTCCTTCCAAAGAACCAGTGAGCTTAATTTTAGTACATATCCTCCAATTAATTAGCACAAGGAGTTATATGATTATGAAATTAATTTAAAGACATACAGATTCAGTTTCGTCTCCGGATTTTGATTCCTCCTCTTCATATCCGGCATCATATTCCCCGTCGTTGTCAAGCTGCATCGTGAATACGGTTGTTCAATTATAGCTAAAATATTGACTAATTAACAAATGTAAAAGTGTAAAGAAAGTATGAAAATACGTTATCGTTGACGTCTTCAGCTGCTTTGTTCGAACATGCTACTTGGTCTTCTACTCCTTTGTCACCCATGTCTAGTTCCTTATTGATATCTTCACAACAATCTAGAACATTTCCCCAATATTCTCTACCTACATCCATTATTTTCGACTTGGAGGGAAGTTAAATTTTTTAATTTTTTGCGAAATAGGGTTTTGAATTCTGGATTTGAGGGTGTTCTGTTTCGATTTTTCATTTCGGCGCCTGAATGAATGTTTCCCCATTTATTTTTCCTTTATTTTTTAACCATTTTTTTCACTTATACCCTTGAACTATTGCAACTATAGAGGGATAGATTTAGTGAAATTGAGGGGCATTATTGTCAACGAAACTTTGTATAATATATTTTTTTTCTACTAAGTAATTTAGTAATTACTAAAAAATGTTTTATATAGTACTTTGGACATTGTCCGGTACCAGCCACAGGGATTACCTACACGGGAATCATATTACCCTCTTAACAACGATGAAACCGGCTCAAGAGTACCAACATGGTGGTAATCATCTATATGTGATGTTACAATCCTCAAATATGAAGGACTATGGTGTATAGGGGTTGACATATACACTACTTTGGACATTGTCCGGTACCAACCTGCAGAGGGATTACCTAGCCACGGGAATCATATTACCCTCTTAACAACGATGAAACTGGCTCAAGGGTGCCAACATTGTAGTAATCATCTATATGTGATGTTACAATCCTCAAATATGAAACACTATGGTGTATGGGGTTGACATATACACTACTTTGGACAATGTCCGGTACCAATCTGTGTAGATACCTCATTTCTGCACCTCCCGCAAACCACCCCGGTGATGATTGGGCCGCATGTTTGGTACGCGGAACGATTTGTGACAGTTCGTAAGTTTATCGTAAAGTGATCGCTCAAACATTTATGTCTACCTCTTAAATGTCATCTACGTGCCGATACGGTCGTTTTGGCAGTAATTAGAGTACATTTGGAGTGCGGGCCTAAAACCATCTTCATTTTCTGATGACCGTTAAAATGCCGAGTCGGAATATTATGGAATGTTCCGGATATTTCTATTCCATATTTTATAAATCTTTTAATCTTTGGTAAACAATTTCCCGTAATATTCACACAAAATATTAAGGAAAACCAAATTATTTTGTTATTCCATAAACTAAACACGGAAATCTTTCTTCCGCAGGAGGAAACCACTTGGGAATAGACGCAGCAAGTGTTGCGCCTCTTCCAAGAGACGCAGTGCCTGCTGCGCCTCTTCCCAAGTCCTTTTCTGCGTATTTTTCATATCTTTTCATATCTTTTCGAGATTCACTTCCAAAGTTTCTCCGAAAAACCCTACTTCCTCCACGTGATTAGTATAAATAGAGACTTTCGGTCTCACATATTTCTCACGCGAGTGTCCGCCCTTCTCTTCTCCCTTTGCATTCTAGACCACGTTCTTACTTTTTGGCGTCTACGTGCTTGAACTTTCGACCACGTAAGCTCGGATCCTTCTGAGTACCAGCCTCGTTTTGCATGACCGACCAATTTGACCAACTCCACCATAATAAACTTTAACCAATCTGTTTTAATTCCTCTTACGAGGGCACTTTCGTCTACATTCGAGTCGAGCATCACTAAACGTTAACTTAGTTCATCTCGTTTCGTCAAACATGTAAGTCTGAGGGTGTATAATCCTTCTTTTAATTATTGTTCTTTATTTTTGTAATCATTAATGTAAGATTTATGTCGAAAATATTCTTAAAACCGATTTATAAAACATTGTTTCAAACCCTTTTTACGGATTACCAGGAGACAAACGTCGAGAAAGGACGCAACAACTGCTACGCCTCTTCGAAGGGACGCAGTACCTGCTGCGCCTCTTCGTGAGACTGCCGCAGTTCCTGCTTCCTTTCTTCTTCCTTCGTCTTTTGATAATTCGATTGTTTTGTTTCGTTATCAATTGTTCATTGTTTCTTTAACACGATAATTTTAAGTATAATAATTTCAACATGTAAGTAATTCATTATTATTTAATTCATCTTTTAACATCTCGACTTAAATCCCTTATAATCCATATTTGCGGGTTTTCGTCATTAAATCAATTCGGGTTTTAGAGATTCAATTCATCCATATTGAGTCTCTGGAATTCATCATTGACATATTTCATCTGTTGTTTATCGTTGCCATCATTAATTCGTCTTTAACCTAAGTAATTTGTTTAGTTTTATTAATTCTCATAATTAATCTTTTAATCTTGTAATTAATTTATTCTAATTACTTTTATCTCGTCTTTTATTGTTTTCATGACCAATTCACATGTAAATAATTCATTAAACCACTTTTATCCGAGTCAAATATTATTATCGATCGTTTAAATCACCAATGAACATTAATGATATGCAATTCCGGCTTCACATCCAAGAACAGACGCAGTGAGCACTGCGTCTCTTCCAAAGGACACAGCTCTGCTGCGCCTGTTCCGGGTTGAGTTCTGTCTCTAAACTTCCGTTGTTGCTTTGACATAGTTTATAGTTTACGTATTAATTAACTATTACTCGTATTATCACCTAATAATTTCTGTTAGTTAATTTATTTTCCATTCTTTTTCTCAAATTATCCGTTTTGAATGTATTTTCGACATAAATCAATTAATCCAATGTAATTATTGTAATTTTTTTCATTGTATTTTTATTGTATTTCTTTTATCGTATTGCTTGTATACTCTCACGTGTAATCGGTCTTAAATTCCTACTTCGACTCAATTGCATGTTAAATTACGTGATAACCGACTTAGTTAATTCTCACATGCTAGGATTAATTTAATGGATGTTGCATTGCATGCATATAACCTTCAACATATCGAGTATAGACGATTTTGCCTAATAATTAGTAGAGGCCGCTATCGAGGCGGGCGGGATTAGGTGTTCGATTAAAGAGCTTACTAATACGTACCCTCACCCCTTACTCCAGATCTCTGTGAACATCCGTGTTCATTGGCATCCACGAGAGTCATTCTAGACATAGAATGCTAAGGGTAACGAGTTCTTGGTGTTCATATCACTACTTTGTGTCTTGACATGACGCGAAGTATTCGAACGGTTTCCAATTTCCACAATAAATTGGTGGCGACTCCACAAATGCAAACGCTTGTTTCCCAAGCGCCCCCGTGGCCCGTGTCCACAGTTTGGCGACTCCGCTAGGGATAATACACTTACGTGTAGCCAAAAGGGTGAAACTTGAACAAGGTTAGGGAATAGTTTGTACAAGACAATTGTCGGTTTTCATAACTCGGTCTTCCTAGATCGTTTCATTCGGCCTTCCTAGGCCCAACCCAACCCATTCGACCAATCATCCCGTATAAACGGTCCTAATTCTTATTTGGGCCTAAGGATGGATAGCGATTGACGTCATCCATACCATGGTACTTACTCTTGTTTGTATCAAGGACTTTCACTACTTGAGGAAATGGACTAGGAATCGGCCTTACTCTTGTTTGGTACGAGCCTCTCCACAGACTTCGGGTTTGATTGTTCGGTATGGCAACCCACCCTTTAAACCCAAACCCATTTAAATGCACTTAGCATCCCGTTATATTGTTTGTACCATACGTGATCACCCTTTTTTAAACAAAACCATGACGATTTTTGTAAAGTTCAAAATCCTTCTTTAACATGTAAAATTTCGAACTTGGGCCTAATGTTAGCGCAAAACAAGCCGAAACTCTGTCCATTGTCGAGTCAAAATTCGGGCCTCAAAACCCATTTCAAAACTTCACTTCGAGTCCACTCCTACAACCACACTAAAGTTGACTAGGACCAACATTTTTCAAACTTTGTCATTTCCTCAAAACTCACTGACACAAGTGGCACACTCCCACTTCACGAGTCAAAACATTTCTTTTCAAGTAAGTGTGCTAGAGTGGTCGATCGTGTTTTTGAAGGGTAATATCCGTATAAGACCCTTTAAAATTAGGACTATAACGTAAATTTAACATGTGAAAAATGGTCATAAACGAAAAACAATGAAAAACGATAAAGCACAAGAATTAACCTTCGGTCCTAGTGCAATTCGGCAATGAGAGATCAAAGTAGACCTCCTCCTAATTGTTGCACCCAAGAACGTCTGAGAATATGCCCTTGTGCTAGAAATGTGTTCTCTAATTGCCTTACAATATTGAGAGAACTTGATGTGAGTTTTTATCAGATGTGAGATCTAGGTTTCAGAGAGAAATGATCTCCAAAACCCTAATTTTCATGTAAAAATGAATCCTTAGGTCAAAAGGAGAGGGAGCCTCTCCTTTTGTTGTCTCGGTCCGCGGGTCATGAGAGGGGGGAGTGGGCTTTCCACTTTCTCCTCATTTTTAACTTGTGGTCCGATCAATTCCTCTAAAATGTATATGACGGGTTTTATTATAAATCATTATCGGTTATCGTTATTAATACATCGACTAATAACACGGATTAGTTGAAATATTAATACATGTCTGACAAAGACAATATTGTATAATTTATTCAATATACATTAATTAAATATAATCGTTTATATTTAATTTACGAATTAACTGCTTAATTCGCCTTAGCCCATTTTATTTAATCCGTATTAAATAAAATATCTCAACATCACGTTTGACTAATTACTAGTCAATAACTCGGACTAACTGGTTAGTCAAAATTGGCATCAACATGACTGTATTTTCATCTTTCACATCTCTCAAACGTATCCTATAGGTGTGACTTTTAGGGACCAGTTGATCACCGCCATTTGTATGACAATAACGTCAAACTTATCTAGCAAGCCAATCGTTATTGATAAACGTGGATCAACTGATAATAATACCAAAAGTATGCCCTTTGATCCTTTTAGAGATTTATAAGTCCTTGCACTAACTGTTAAGGACACCAGCCCCAACAAGCTCCCACTTGTCCGTACAAGTGTATGTGCAATGACGTTATCCGCACTAACTGGAGGACACAGCCCCAACAAACTCCCACTTGTCCGTACAAGTGTATGTGCGATAACCGATTCTCATATTCATTTAAAATTTCTCCCACTCAATGTAAAACAATTTGCAGATCCGGATCCGCAAAGGTCGTATTCTACAATCGATCTGTATCAAGAGTGGTTTCCCCGACTAGAGAGTAACTTAACTGATAAAACGAATCCGTATCCGAGCATGGCCATGCATTTCGATTCTGACTCCTCGAGTGGCCCTGAGAAATATCGAGTACCTGATAAAGGCTGAATATTTCCTTCAACTCGACTCCTTCCGATCTAAGCACACCATGAAATGACCCAGAGAAAATTTACTTGGCCCCCTGTTACGGATGACCGTGAGAAAGAAACCAAAGTCACCCAAAATCTGCCGTAGTCTCAAGAGACAGTCGATAGTCAAAAGAATCGACTCTTAGGATCACCATGGAGGTCCTATCCACGACCTGGCACCGAATGTTATAAAACATTTAGGACTCCACGTCGATGTCACAATTGTGTCCTACGAGATATCCGTATAACTCGCCTCCCGTGATTGGTCACCAACCGTTTGACTTATGGCTTGTTGAACCCACCATCAACCAACGTCACAAAATAATTGCCGAGTTATCACTCATGTGGGCAATTAAGGACCAAAAATATAATGTTTGTTCAGTTCACTTTGTGGTGTTCAAAATTGTCGTACAAATTCCACATGAAAAACAAAATATATAAATATCAAAACGATGATGTCGTATGGAGTACAAAAGAGAATGAATCTAATCCATAAAAGAGTACTACAACTCAGAACACGTTTAATTCCCATGGAATTAACATGCCCTTCATGCTTATCTTGTCGTAATGGTTTAGTGAGAGGATCTGCTATATTATCATCTCGTAGCAATCTTTTCTATCACTACTTCCTTTTGCTCCACGTAATCTCGGATTAGATGAGCTTTCCGTTGTACATGTCTAGACTTGTTGCTAGACTTTGGCTCCTTAGCTTGGAAGATGGCACCACTATTGTCGCAATAGATGGTGATCGGGTCATTCGAACTAGGCACACTAGATAGTCCATGTAAGAATTGACGCATCCATATCGCTTCCTTTGTAGCTTCGCACGCGGCATAGTACTCGGACTCGATCGTAGAATCTCTTTGTAAAAGTTTGTTTGGAACTCTTCCACCGATCGCAGCGCCATTAAGAGTAAAAACGAATCCAGACCGAGATTTCGAGTCATCTCGATCCGTTTGGAAGCTAGCATCTCAGAATCGTGTGGTTCGCATAGCTTTTGAGGGCCTCCATAAGTCAATGCCCAATCTTTAGTCCTCCGTAGGTACTTAAGAATGTTCTTGACAAAAGCCAATGTGATTCACCCGGATGCTGTTGGAATCGACTTGTCATACTCAATGCATATGCCACGTCCGGACGTGTGCATATTATGGCATACATGATTGATCCTATAGCCGAGGCATAAGGAATCCGTGTCATGCGCTCTTTCTCTTCCGGTGTCTCTGGTGCCTGAGACTTGCTCAAATGCACCACTGGAGCCATAGGAAGAAACCCCTTTTTGGAGTTAGTCATGCTGAATCTCTCTAGGACTTTGTCTATGTAAGACTCCCCGGCCGAGAGATAACATCCGACGTGATCTATCTCGATAGATACGGATGCCCAAAATTCTTTGTGCCTCACCCAGATCTTTCATCTGGAAATGGTTTTTCAACCATACTTTCACCGAAGTTAAGAGAGGTATGTCATTCCCAATCAGGAGTATGTCATCGACATACAATATTAGGAAGACAATCTTGCTCCCACTCGACTTGATATAAAGACATGGTTCCTCGACCGATCGAGTAAATCCATTTTCTTTAATAACTTGGTCGAAGCGATGATTCCAACTCCGAGATGCTTGCTTAAGTCCATAAATGGAACGCTTAAGCTTGCACACTTTCTTAGGATTTTCTGGATCAATGAAACCTTCGGGTTGTACCATGTACAACTCTTCCTCCAAAAAGCCGTTTAAGAAGGCGGTTTTCACATCCATTTGCCAAATTTCATAGTCATGAAAAGCGGCGATCGCTAAGATAATCCGAATGGAACGCAGCATGACTACGGGTGTAAAGATCTCATCATAGTGCAAACCTGGCACTTGGGTGACACCTTTAGCAACTAGTCGTGCTTTATAGATATCTTGTTGACCTTCCACAGAATGCTTTATCTTGTAAAGCCATTTGCATTGAAGAGGAAGAACCTTAGCAGGTAAGTCAACAAGATCCCACACGTTGTTCTCATACATGGAGTCCATTTCGGATTGCATGGCCTCAAGCCATAGCTTTGAGTCAGAACTAGTCATGGCACCTTTATAGGTTGCGGGTTCACTACTCGTTAAGAGTAGAATGTCATCTATGTCATGTTCCTCGACCATACCAATGTATCTGTCCGGAGGAATAGAGACTCTTCCCGACCTCCTAGGTTCCTCAGGAATATTAACCGCAGCCGGGATTGAAGGAACTGGTTCCTCCAATGGTTGCTCGGTATCTGGTTCTGGAACCTCCAATAGCTCGAAGGTTCTATCACTCTTTGCATTCTTGAGAAATTCCTTCTCTAAGAATGTCGCACTAGCCGCAACAAAAACACGCTGTTCGGTTGGCGAATAGAAGTAATGACCAAGTGTTCCTTTAGGATAGCCTATAAAGTATGTCTTGACCGATCGCGGGCCGAGCTTATCCTCGTGTCTCCACTTGACATAAGCCTCGCAGCCCCAAACCCGTATAAAGGACAAGTTAGGGACCGTTCCCTTCCATAGTTCATATGGAGTCTTGTCAACAGCTTTAGACGGACTTCGGTTAAGTATTAGAGCAGCTGACAGAAGAGCATAACCCCATAATGAATCAGGTAATACCGTGTGACTCATCATGGATCGAACCATATCAAATAGAGTTCGATTTCTCCTTTCGGACACACCATTCAACTGAGGTGTTCCAGGTGGAATTAACTGTAAGGTAATCCCACAGTCCTTAAGGTGTTGATCAAACTCGTGAGAAAGATACTCGCCACCACGATCTGAACGCAGTGTTTTAATCTTTCTACCTAGTAGGTTCTCAGACTGTTCGGTATTCTTTGAATTTCTCAAAGGATTCACTTTTGTGCTTCATTAAGTAGACATAGCCATATCTACTTAAATCGTCCGTGAAAGTGATGAAATACCTATAGCCTTCTCGCGCGGTGATTGACATAGGTCCACATACATCCGTGTGTATGAGTCCTAATAGGTCAGCAGCGCGCATTCCAACACCTTTGAAGGAAATCCGAGTCATCTTACCGATGAGACATGATTCACACGTGCCAAATGATTGAAAATCAAAGGCCGAGATAGCTCCATTTTTAATGAGCTGTTTTACGCGTTTCTCATTAATGTGTCCCATACGGCAGTGCCATAGATACGTTTGATCTTTGTCACCAACCTTTAACTTTTTATTCATTACGTGTAATATTTCGGTGGTCTGATCTAAAACATAAATTCCGTTCATGGAGACTGCCTTCCCATAAATCATATCGTGTAATGAGAAAATGCAAGAATTATTCTCTATTACAAATGAAAAACCAAGTTTGTCAAGTGCGGCCAAATAATGTTTTTAGAAAGACTGGTACATAATAGCAGTTATATAAAGATAACTCAAATCCGCTAGGAAGCTGGATCACATATGTTCCCCTCGAGACGGCAGCCACTCGTGCTCCATTCCCGACACGCAGTCCACCTCACCCTTTACGAGGGGTTCGATGTTTCGAGCCCCGCACATGATTACACAGATGAGAACCACAACCAGTATCTAGTACCCAAGTTCCGTAACTTGCGTGGTTAATCTCAATCATATGAATAAAAGTAGAAGAAGAAGACATACCAACAGGTTTAACGCGACCTGCTTTTATGTCCTCATGATAGACAGGACATGTACACCTCCAATGCCCAGTCTTGTGGCAATGATGGCATTCCATGTTTTCATTCTTGCTCTTTGTCGCGCCTGATGATTTGCTCGACTCACCAGGCCCACTCTTGCCTCGAACCCGACTTCTTAAACTTCGCCTTACCTCTGCTAGGTCTCGCTTTAGCTTTGCCCTTACCCTTGCCCTTGTTTGACACAACGAGAACATCCTGTTTCATGCTCCCACCGAACTTCATGTCCTTCTCGGCCATGCGAGAAGGGAGTGCGGTTCATGGGGACTTTTCTTCAAATCATTCATATAGTAATTCGCTCTAAAGAGCGCAAAACCATCGTGGAGTGAATGAAGCATGCGGTCAATCACAATGTTCTCGCTGATTTTACAATCAAGCGTCTCCAGCTTCTCGACATTCTCAATCATGCTGAGAATGTGTGGGCTAACCGGTTGGCCCTTCTGGAGTCTCGCATCAAAGAAGCGAGTGGTATGCTCATAGGTCACGATTCTCGGTGCTTTCGAGAATTCCTTAGTGAGCGTGGTGAAAATCTTGTTTGCACCATGGGCTATGAAGCGTTTCTGCAAATTGGGTTCCATTGCAAAAATGAGTACGTTTTTAATCGCACCCGCTTCCATACAGAAATCGTTAAACTTGGCGATCTCATTAGCTCTAGCCGTGGGACCTGGGTTTGGCGGGATGGGCTCTATTAGATATTTGAGCTTCCGTCAGCGGCAGCGGCAGCATTCCGTAATGCCGCCTCCCGACCACGAAGTTTGATCCATCATTCTTCATCGAGTAGACCGATTCATCCGATTCATGAAGATCCGAAGCCAGGACTCACGGTCCAATGTGGCACTTGGCATTGGGTTATCACTTGAACCAGCCATTTGATGTTTAGCAGTTTAAAACGTGATCTACACTGAAAAAGAAAGAAAAACAAAACGAAATAAGCAACTCATCGAGGTGATTTAAGTCTATTTTAAAAATTCATTTTAACGTGTAGACTCTCGCACTTGCATAATTGATCTCCCTCAAGAATGATACAAGTGATCCCAAGACTCAATTTCTGTAAATTGATAAGCCAACTGTTTAGCTAATTCTTCCGTAAGAACTCTTGGTCGATAGATTTCCGTAAATCCTATCTATAGTCCACCATAATCACAGGATCGTACGAGTGACCATAGTGTTGAGATAAAATAGGTCAATCGGTTCCAACTTACCCGACGTAGAAGGGGTCATATTATGCCTACCGACGAAGAAGGGACTCATTGGAGTTTGACCTATAAAGACCGTTCTCAATTTTGTTTATACGAGGAAGATCCCATCAACTTAATTTTAATTCATTTTAAGTGAACAAATAACTAGCGTCTGCGTGAATGAATTAATTTAGGTGATGGCTTAGCATAGATCGTGTGACATGAGAATGTCAAAAGAAAACTAACTCGTGACCTCTATATGTGTCAGTTTTCATGCAATAATTAGGTGGTTTGGTTTTAGGCGGAATATGATGCATATTATCGTTACGAAAAATAAATAAAAGAATGCAATACGTAAATAAAATTCCTAGTGTGGCCTATCCTAGTAAAAAGAACATAATACAACTTTGGAATCCACCGTTGGACCCGAAAAGCTTGTCTTGATGTTCCATCTTTGACCTTGCAGCGGGAGTGAGCATCCGATCTCCATCTTTGGTCTTCTCAAAATTACAATTAAAAATTACAAAATATAAACCTATTTACATTCTAATTAAAAACTGTAATTACAAGTGAAAAATCCAAAACGGAGATACGAGATCTCAAAATACAACCAAGACCGTGTTCCATCATTACGGTAACACGTTCTACTAAGGCCACACTAAGTTACAACCGTTTGTAAAAAAAAAAAAAAAATACGTAATAAAAGCATTCAAAAACATTCAAAATTAACGATAAATAAAATGCATCAACTAAAACAAATTTATTCGTGACATAATTCCGTAATTATGTTAAATTTATCCAAACCACCTTTTAACGATTAAAATTTATGTGATAAAACTGCTTCTATCAGTTTAATTTTAATCTATTACAATCCGTTACTTTAAATACGCTTTAAAATAACTCAATGGTACGTGTGTGAACCGTTTCACAATCATAGCGAGTGTACAATATCCGTATAAAGTACATATTAAGGCCAAAAGAAAATTTAAAACAAAAGAATAAATTTTCAAAACTGCCAGAACAAAAATCCCTCGATCCAGGGACAAAAGTGCTCGATCGAGGAACAAAAGGGCTCGATCGACTGAACTGCTAGTCGATCGAGAGATATGCTAATCAGAAAGTACTCGATCGACAGTACTGGAGGTCGATCGAGGGCTTTTATCAGCAAATCTGCTCGATCGAGTACGAGGACTTCTCGATCGAGCAGTGGGGTTTTAAACAGAGGTCGATCGAGTACAGCAAGGACTCGATCGAGCAAAATCAAGACAGAAAAAGCTCTCGATCGAGTAGAAATCCACTCGATCGAGACCAAACAAGTTCTGAAAACTTAAAACCCTCGTGAAAACAGTTTGTCAACACAAAACCAATTTCAATTTGATCAAAAACGCATAAAATCAAATCAAAAATTGTCAAAATTTAACATATTGCTATAATTTTCGTATAAAATAACAATATGCAAAATAACAAAACGAAAACAAGATGAATCAACCGTGTAAAACATGTCACGGTTTCAAAAAAAAAAAACGCAACAGCCGTGTATACAAGGCACGGTTTTCGAGACAAAAACAATCGTTTCAAAATCGTTTTATGAAAAATCACAATGAAAATTTACGTGGCCTCGCTCTGATACCACTTGAAGGGTAATATCCGTATAAGACCCTTTAAAATTAGGACTATAACGTAAATTTAACATGTGAAAAATGGTCATAAACGAAAAACAATGAAAAACGATAAAGCACAAGAATTAACCTTCGGTCCTAGTGCAATTCGGCAATGAGAGATCAAAGTAGACCTCCTCCTAATTGTTGCACCCAAGAACGTCTGAGAATATGCCCTTGTGCTAGAAATGTGTTCTCTAATTGCCTTACAATATTGAGAGAACTTGATGTGAGTTTTTATCAGATGTGAGATCTAGGTTTCAGAGAGAAATGATCTCCAAAACCCTAATTTTCATGTAAAAATGAATCCTTAGGTCAAAAGGAGAGGGAGCCTCTCCTTTTGTTGTCTCGGTCCGCGGGTCATGAGAGGGGGGAGTGGGCTTTCCACTTTCTCCTCATTTTTAACTTGTGGTCCGATCAATTCCGCTAAAATGTATATGACGGGTTTTATTATAAACTGTCATCGGTTATCGGTTATTAATACATCGACTAATAACACGGATTAGTTGAAATATTAATACATGTCCGACAAAGACAATATTGTATAATTAATTCAATATACATTAATAAAATATAATCGTTTATATTTAATTTACGAATTAACTGCTTAATTCGCCTTAGCCCATTTTATTTAATCCGTATTAAATAAAATATCTCAACATCACGTTTGACTAATTACTAGTCAATAACTCGGACTAACTGGTTAGTCAAAATTGGTATCAACATGACTGTATTTTCATACTGTCACATCTCTCAAACGTATCCTATAGGTGTGACTTTTAGGGACCAGTTGATCACCGCCATCTGTATGACAATAACTTCAAACTTATCTAGCAAGCCAATCGTTATTGATAAACGTGGATCAACTGATAATAATACCAAAAGTATGCCCTTTGATCCTTTTAGAGATTTATAAGTCCTTGCACTAACTGTTAAGGACACCAGCCCCAACAGTTTTGATTCATCGTCGATCTCTTATTCAATTTCCAAGATGCCTGGAACAAGCGACGCGAACTTCAATCAACTTCGGAATAGTAATGATCAAATCCTAACCGCGTTAGCTAGTCTCCAAGTTACTCAAGACCAAGTGTATGATCGCCTTGACACCATTGAGGGCCGAATATATGCCGTGGAAACAAGGATGCCTCCTCGAGAAAGTGAAATCGCTGATGACTTCGTGAATGACTTCGGGGATGAAAACCCTCCTATGGGTATGACTGCGGCTGAGAAACGACTCCAATACTTAGAGGAGCAATTGATGTATCTTAAAGGGGATGACATTTATAGGGAGAATAACCGAAAATATGAGGCCGTGAGTTCCAAGTTGCCAACCAACTTCAACATGACGGATATCCCTAAATTCAAGGGGCATGAAAACCCTTTGAACCATATCCGTGCCTTTAAGGATTACATGTCTATCAAAGGCATTAAACCCGAGATGTTCTTAAGGATCTTTCCTTCATCTCTTGACACCATCCCAAAACAATGGTTCTATTCGCTAGAGCACAAGAAAATCGCTACTTGGGACGATGCCGCAATCGAGTTTGCTAAACAATATGCGGATAATGCTGAAATCCAAGTCAACATGCGCACTTTAGAGGTTCTTACCCAAAATGACAAAGAAGGTTTCACCGATTTCCTAAGTCGGTGGAGGAAGACTAGTACTCAACTTGTTGAACGTCCGGATGAGGCTACCCTTGTGGAGAAATTCGTGGACAACCTAAAACCTATCTATGCAAATCATTGGAGGTATCAAAACATCAAGACTTTCAAAGATTTGACCGTACTAGGGACAAGGATCGAAGATGACATTCGTAAAGGGCTCTTGTCCAAAACGATAGGTCGTGGATACCAAGGCTCAACAAGTCGTTCTTACGGCTCCACTAGCAAGACCGACGAAGTTAACCTCCTTGAGCCATCTAAGAAGAGTACCCCTCCAAGGAAATTCACAAATCTAGGGGACACGTATTCCAACGCTCTGAAAAGATTGATGAAACTCGGGAAACTTCAACCCATAGGCCCTACGCCTGAACCAGAAAAGAAATCCAAGTTCTGGGATGAGAATTCGTACTGCGAATACCATAGAGGTAAGGGACATGATACAGAGAAATGCTACAAATTGAAAAATGTACTTCAAGACATGATTGAAGACGGTCGCCTACCAATACCACCTGGAGGTAAGCCTAACAACACTAAGAATCCTCTTGGAGTTCTAGTGATTACAAATGAAGAATCTACCATAGATTGTTCACATCTCATTTATTCAGTCGAAAATGAAGTTCATGCAATAGAAAATGAAGGGAACTACTCCACCATTTACCTAACCATCACTGATTTCATCGCATGGGCAAAAAGTGTGGATAGGCAAGTCTTGGAACTAGAGAGTGCAGTGGCAACCTTACGTGGCCCCAACGCCACACCTAGAGAACGCGCACCACTAGTTTTCTCTCAAAATACTACAATGCAAGAAGTAGTAGCCATGGTTGATGAACTAGTCGACCAAATTATCCAATTAGAAGCAGAAATCATGAGAATGAGGGAACTTGTTGGTATCAATGGAATATGGGCCGACGATGACGAAGATCTGTATCTCACTGAACACTACTTAGTCAAAGTCAGTGAGGAAATAGTCCAGAATTGTGAAGGTCAAAATGTAGATCACCTCACTCGTTCAGGACGCCCATACCAAAATACTTCCCAAAATGGTCCCATAGCAAACGGTCCAACCAATGTAGTCACACCAAGTGATAATGAAGAAGGCTCTACCGACCATCTACTAAAGCAACTACAAAAGACAAAGGCTGATCTTTCAGTCTGGCAACTAGTGTCAAGCTCATTCCCACATCGCCAAGCTTTGCTGCAAGCTTTGGCCAAACTAAATGTGGCACATAACTCCACACCCGACGACGTGGTCAACTTGGTCTTCCAAGAATCACCAAAGCTAAGTAATCCTATTACTTTCTCGGATGAGGATTTGCCACCCTTCGGTGCTAGTCATAACTTGGCTCTTTATATCACCGTCATTTGCTTACAGAAGAATGTGTCAATGACCTTAGTAGATGATGGCTCCGCGGTCAATGTCATACCCTTGAAAACGGCATATAAATTGGGCATGAAAGAATCAGATTGGACTCCTACCAATCAAGGTGTTCGTGCATATAATGGTACACGACGAAAGGTGGTGGGACTTGTTGACCTAACCATAGACACAGGGCCGATTTAGCGAAAGGTCAATTTTCAAATAGTAGACATTGAGGCATCCTTCAACATACTTCTGGGAAGACCCTGGATTCACACTTCCAAAGCGATAACATCCACACTCCACCAGAAAATCAAAATCCCACTAAATGATAAGGTGGTGACGATCACTTCGTCGCCCATCAAGGCAATCATCGAAAAGAAGTCAAGCAATCAAGTCCTTACAGATCCAGTGCATGAACTTGGGGACTTTCATATCATAAACGTCATAGAGAGTGAATTGGCACCATTATACTTCAATCCCTACTCTAACCTAGTAGTCAACCATATACTCAAAAACCAGGGATACTTCCCGGGAATGCCTTTGAATCCTCTCCAAAGGAGCACCATTGCCCCCTACAAAGAGGGTAATTCACAAAGAATACCCCTTGGATTAGGATACAAACCCACCAATGAGGAAGTTCTCGAGATGCTCGCTCAAATTCAAAACCGTAAGAATGTGGGAATCCAAATACGACCCTATCTCCCTACCCTAAATGGATACTTCGTTAGGTAAGGAAGTCAAGAACTCTTTCATGGATTTCCCGAACCTTGGAATTATCTCGAAAGGAAGTTAGCCGGAATCGAGATCTTTCACGATTGCTACTTCATTCCTCCAGAAACGGTTCCTACCGTCAAGACTCGTCAAGCACCTTGCCTAGACGAACAAGCCGTGAGTCTACTATTTGGAGAAGATCGATTTGTTAGAGCCGCACAGGAAGAGATCATTACTATGATACTTCAAGATGATCACTTCAACCCTACCGCGTTAATCACAGAAATCAACACCAATCAGCAGAAAGGATGGAGAAAATCGATCAAGTGGACAAACAATCAAGGAAGACTCTTCAAGCTCACTACTGGAGAAGGAGAGATGTTCAAAGGACAACCAGAAGACGATGAATTCGAGTCAAAGTCAGAGTCGGAGTCTAGAGAGGTTCCTAGAGAGTCTCCTCCTGTCGCCATTCCCACTCCCCTCGTTTCTCCTAGCCTAGTGTCGAATAGCAACAGTAGTTCGGGAAACGTCCCAACCACTGTCCCTTTACCGCCACTGACCACAAATCAGATGGCTTCTTTGTGTCAACTTTTCTCAAATCTTAATATGAATAAATCAGGTTCCGCTTACTCTTCGTGTTATCTTGAATGCAATTCTGTTTACGATGATGATGAGAGTGACCCAGACCCTGACTCAATCGAGATACCTCCCTACATAGCCAAAGAAATACTACAAGAGGGGGGAAGGGGGGCCAGTGATAGAAGATACTGAACCCATCAACCTAAGAACTGAACTAGAACACCAAGAACTTAGGATAGGGACAACCCTGAGCCCCGCCGAAAGGGCCAATTTCATAGACCTCCTACACGAGTTCAAAGACGTTTTTGCTTGGTCCTACAAAGATATTCCAGGGATCGACAGGGAGATTCCAGAGCATAGAATCCCAATCAAACCAGGGTTCAAACCCGTGAAACAGAAGCTTCGAAGAATGAGGACAGAATGGGCTCTCAAGATCAAAGAAGAAGTCGATAAACAATTCAAAGCCGGGTTCATCAAAGTTTCCGAGTACTCAGACTGGGTAGCTAACATAGTACCCGTACCCAAAAAGGATGGGAGAATCCGTGTTTGTGTTGACTTTAGAGACTTAAACAAAGCAAGCCCTAAGGATGACTTTCCTCTACCACATATCGACATATTAGTGGATAATACAGCGGATCACGTGTTGCTATCCTTCATGGATGGATACACAGGATATAACCAGATCAAGATGGCCTTAGAGGACATGCATAAGACCGCCTTTGTCACTCAATGGGGGACCTACTGCTACACGGTTATGCCGTTTGGGTTAATCAACGCCGGAGCTACATACCAACGCACCGCAACTACGCTCTTAAATGACATGATACATATAGAAGTTGAGGTATACGTAGATGACATGATTATCAAGTCCTGGGAAAGAGAGGGACATATTGCGAACCTTCGCAACTTCTTCTCGAGGCTACAGAAGTACAGCATGAGACTCAATCCTCAGAAATGCGCATTCAGAGTGACATCTGGCAAACTCCTGGGATACATGGTTAGCCAACGAGGTATAGAAATAGACCCTTCAAAGATCAAAGCTTTAATCGAAATGCCGCAACCTCAAACAAAGAAAGAAGTTAAGGGATTCCTAGGCAAGGTACAATACATCAGTCGATTCATATCGAAACTCACCATGATCTGCGAATCCATATTCAAGAAGTTAAAGAAAACGGATCAAACCATGTGGGATGATGACTGTCAGAAGGCTTTCGACCGAATCAAGGAAATACTAGCCAAACCGCCAGTGCTCATGCCACCCCAACGAGATCAACCTCTTGGTTTATATCTCACGGTAACTGAAACGGCCATGGGCACCATGCTAGCTCAAACCGTAGCAAAAGAAGAAAGAGCCATCTACTACCTTAGTAAGAAGTTCTTGGAGTACGAGTCCAAATACACACCACTCGAGAAGACATGCATCGCTCTTGTGTGGGCAACAAAGAAGCTACGCCACTACATGCTTAGCTACTCCGCCAAAATATTCTCAAAAATGGATCCTGTCAAATACCACTCCGAGAAACCCGTTCTCAATGGACGTCTAGCTAGACGGACTTTAATGCTCTCTGAGTTCGATCTTAAATATGTACCTTTGAAAGTCATAAAGGGGCGCGCCGTTGCCGAATTCTTCGCAGAGAATCCCATCAATGATACACAAACGATAGACACTTGGTCATTTCCGGATGAGGATATACTCCAAACAGATGTAGACTCCTGAAACCTCTATTTTGATGGAGCATCGAACTTAAGAGGATTTGGAATAGGGGTGTTGCTCATTTCTCCTGAAGGCGAGCATACACCAATCTCTGTTAAACTCGACTTCGAGGTGACAAATAACGCTGCAGAATACGAAGCGTGTCTCATTGGATTGCAAGCGGCAGTAAGTTTAGGGATCAAGAATCTTCTAGTACATGGGGATTCCTCTTTGATCATCAATCAAGTTACGGCATCTTGGAAAATCCGAAGAGAAAGCTTGGCACCTTATCAAGCCAGAATAGACCAAATAGCCCAATTCTTCGTTCAAGTAACCTACTTACACCTACCTCGAGAAGAAAATCAATTCGCGGATGCTCTTGCAAAACTCGCATCTTTGATTAACATGCCGGATAGTATGGTAGAAATGCCTTTATGCATCGAACGACGATCAGAGCCAGCTTACGTGCACCAAATCACCGATGAAGAGGAAATTACGGAGGAGCCTTGGTTCCAAGCAATCCTAAACTTTAAACTCAACGGCACCTATCCACCGGAAATGGACAAAAGGGGACAACGCGCTATCCGTTTGCTAGCTTCCCAATACGTCCTCATTCAAGGAGAGCTATACAAAAGAACACCTCTTGGTGTAATCCTACGTTGTCTTGATCATTCACAGGCTCGAAAAGTGATGGAAGAAGTCCATGATGGAGAATGTGGCCCTCACATGAGTGGACCCATGATGGCAAAGAAAATCATACGTTTAGGATATTATTGGACCACGATGGAATCTGATTGCATCAAATATGTGAGACATTGCCATAATTGCCAGATCTTCGGGAATGTGCAACATGTCCCTCCCTCATTGCTTTACACCATGACATCTCCCTGGCCATTTTCTGCTTGGGGAATTGACATCATCGGCAAGATCACTCCAGCCGGAATAGGAGGTCACTATTTCATCCTAGTAGCAATCGATTACTTCACCAAGTGGGTAGAAGCGGCTTCCTACACCAGTCTTACAGCCAAGAACGTGGCAAAGTTCATACAAACCAATATCATCTGCCGATATGGTTGCCCACATGAGATCATCAGTGACAATGGATCACATTTCCAACCTGAGACTGAGCAATTGCTAGCCAAGTACAAAATCAGGCATCACCACTCCTCGCCATATAGACAACAAACCAATGGCGCGGTAGAGGCAGCGAACAAAAACGTTGTCACAATTCTCAAGAAAATGATTGACAACTATAGAGATTGGCTGAGCAAGATACCCTTTGCTTTATGGGGATACCGTACATCCGTTAGGACGCCCACTGGGGTTACTCCTATCTATTTGACCTACGGCATGGAAGTAGTACAACCAGTCGAGCTAGAAATACCATCCTTGCGTATTTTACTCGAAAGTCAAATACCCGAAGCCGAATGGAAGAGGGATAGATATGAAGAACTCATCCTCCTGGATGAACGAAGGTTACGTGAATTACATAATGTGCAGACATATCAGGCGCGTATCAAACGAGCCTTCAACAAAAGGGTTAAGCCAAGGAACATCAAGGAAGGAGACTTGGTCCTCAAATCCATTAGGGCTCTTTTACCTGTCGATCCACGAGGAAAATTCAAACCCAATTGGGCCGGGCCATTCCTAGTCAAGTCCATACTTCCAGGGGGTGCGGTTAGGATCACAGACCTAGACGGGAACGAATTTGCCAACCCAACAAACCTTGACCAATTAAAACGTTATTATGCCTAGAATAGGAGCAACAACGCGCCTCACGTAACCTCACGTGTCGCTCTTGTGGCACAAAATAAACGGCCCCTGGCCAAGCTGAATCAAGCTAATGTCATGTTTCTCTTGCATTTTGACAATTTGTCATTCTCATATCATCAAATAAACTAAATTGCATTTTCGGAGTAAGTAAAGCACATGCTTATTTTCTAAAGTTCATTACAAGCTCTTGCTTAGAACAATTATTCTTTTACATTTACTCGAACTACGCGCAAGGGTTTGATTTCATTTTTTAATGAATACGTAGGCAATCCTTCACGGGATACAACCCACTTAATCGCTTTAAATGTAAATAGAAGGACATTTGCAAATGCATTTGAAATTCGACAAGAATAATGAAAAGAAAACCACAACGGTTTCATAACCAATCAACCTCTTTTATTTCATTCATAATAATAATACGTTACATAATAAAATCATAATAAAAATAAATAGCTAGGATTCTAAAAACCCCACCTTCTTATTACAATAATAATAATAATAAATAATAATAAAATACATAGGCTACTCTTCCATTTTCCCTTTGCCTTTGTCATTCTTATCATACTTCTTGTCGCGACCCCGAGTCGGACGCTCCTGCGCCACTTCCGACCTAATCACCAATGGTCTCTCTCGTGGTCTCGCTTTGCCATTCTTGCTAACCACCATCTTGACGGCAGGAGAAGTCTTTGGTCTCTTCGAAGAATGAACAACTCGAAACCCGGCTTCTTCCTCTCCCTCAGTCAGATGCTTCTCCTTCTCCTTCTCCACCACGCGAACCTTGTAGTCAACAGGTTCACGCTTCCTCAGTCTCTCGCGTTCCTCCGGAGTAGCAGCTTTCCTCCACCGCATATAGGAATCTGACACCCATAGAGCACTGACAGAAGAATTCAAGAACCAAATGTTCCTCTGAGCCCATTTGATGGCCCACTCTCTTTGACTCTCCGTAGTAAGCGCCACGGCAGTCTGCAGGACAGTGTCAAGCTTCGGGATCATCTGGTTCAATTCAACCTGCCTCATCAACCTCTCTGGGAAGATGCATGTCATAAACTCCAAGCCGGGAATGCGAACAGCTCGGGTAGGATCCAGGGAAGATACTCCAGTAACAGATTTGAGGTGCCACCATGGTACGATCCATCTAATTAAGGGGCCATCTTCACTTTTCAACTTGTTTTACCAGTAGTTGCACACTCGAGTGAAGTCCACCATGTAAAGCCTGGTCCTCATTGCAATCGAACGAGCATGGTAAGCAGGAACATAAACTGGGGGCTCGATCAATCGAAGACGCTCCATAAGCCAGACCTACCAAAAGCGGGTATTAGAAAAAAAAAAAAAAAAAAAGAACAAAAAAACAAAACGAAAAAACAAAAAAACGAAAAAACGAAACAAAAAAACAAAAAAAAACGAAACAAAAAAGAAGAAGAAAGAAAAAGTTTCTTTTACCTGCAAAATAATGGGACTTCCCAGATAAGATAGGTCGCGATTGGCTTTCCTGTTATCTAAGCCCAATAGGATCTCTCCTAAACATAGACAAGCTGGGCTCCTGCGCAGCTCCATTTGCTCAATCAGGCTCAAAAGACGAGGGTCGCCCCACATGTCCTCATCAACGTGCCCTTGAAGGACATATACATGCAACATGCAAAACCCGAATGCCCTTCGCCTTGCAACATAAGAAACAGTAGGATCAACCTTATTGATGAAGCGATCGATGAAATCCAAAATTCGCACTCCTTTAGAAGTCACAAGACGGTCAACATCAACTCTGGCCAATCCAAGCAAGTCTCTAAACTTATTCTTATACCCTGGAGAAGTGGAGGGAATAGCAGGCAAATGTTCTGGATCCTAACCACCAATCGCAGCAATCTCCTCAGGAAATGGGCAAATGTCGCGTCCAGGAAAGGCAAATACGTGATGATTCGGGTCCCAATAGTCAAGACAAGCATCGAGAAACGGTTTGACTACCTTGATAAACTTCAAGCTCAAAAGTGCTCCAAAATTATAAGCACCCATGTCATACTTCTCCACACTATAGAACTCATTTGTCCATTCTTTTAGATGAATTTCAAGAGTATTCATGATGTAGGCTTATTTTGGGAGTTTTGTGTAATAAGACGAAGAAAGACGGAAGAATTATGTGAACAAAACCTTCTTCGACGTCTCTATTTATACTAAAAGCTGTTTCCTAAAATCCGTCAGAACGGACGCACTGGGGAACATGCGCAGCAGGTGTTGCGCCTCTTCGAAGGGACGCAGCTCTTGCTGCGCCTCTTCCTCAGCTGTTTTTCTGTGATTTTCCGCGTTGGATCTTTCCTAAATTCCTCAATGAATAATTTCCTATTCATACGGGTTATTATTTTGGTAAATGCGTCAAGTTACCATATTTCGTGTTTCCTAATTTCGCGGGCACGCATCTCGAGACGATATTGATATTTTCGTCATTTTAGCACACTTATACATTCCTTTTTAATTTTCTTTTTGGGGAATCATTTCACCAATTTAATTTAATTTATTCTTTTTTACATTTTGGTATTTAATTTCATTATATCATTTTTCGAACTTTACCTCTTTTCCTTTTGGGGAAATCATTTCACTCTCCACTTCAAACTTATATGTTTTTATTTCTTCTTTTTTTTTAGGGGGTAACCCTCCCTACCGTCCCGTCATTTCCGACCAATTTTTTGCATTTTTGCCATTTCCGACCAAATTTTTGAATTTCTGGTCATACTTTTTTGCATTTTCGAGTCATTGTTTTTCGCTAATTTAGGCCATATGTACAAATATATGTTCTGTGTGATTTCTGTGTAAATTTCGGCAGCATGACGGCGTAAACCGTCATCTACCAAACCTGTTCAAAGCTAACTGCGCAGTACAAACAAAGCAACCCAAAGAAAAAAGGCACTCAAGCCGTCATATATACGATCAAAAAGGGATATGTACACCAAACTGGGGGCTCGAGCCCCAAAACAAAATCCAAATGTCCGAAAATGTACAAATGTACAAAAATACAGCCAAAAACAAGAAACAACAAGAAAGCTACTGCTCATCGTTGTCTAGCTCAGCAACTCTCGCCTCGAGAGCAGCAACCTCGGCGTCACGAACCTCGAGCTCCCTCAGCAGGCGAGTCGTCTCCTCTCGGGACTGAGCAAGCTCTCGCTCCAGCTCGCGCTCCCTCTGCAAACGACAAAACTGACTCATGTCAATCATTTCAAGCATAAAGGAAAATTAGAAAACTCAAAATAAAGCAAACGGAAGGTTCATACCTGACGTCCTCGGCCGCCAGCAAGTGCCTCGACGGCAGTAGCCCGCAGCCGGTTGGCTACCCTCCACAAAGCCACGAACCGGGATGGCGCGACCTGCATTTCAAAAGGAAAATGTTTAGCAATTGAGTAAACTCGAGCAAATGTGTTCTTACACGAAAAATATATAGACTAGAAGACTCACCCTCCGGATCAGAAGCTGCCAATCGTCCAGGCCAGCATCTCTCACCGCCACGTCAAAGTCACGTAGCTCGGAGATCGTCGTCATCCCCATCGTGTCGGTGTACTCAAGGGTCTCGGGGTACTCTGGGGGCTCGATGCCCGCCGCCTCGACCTCCTGCAAAGTCAGATGATTTTCGTTAACCGATGATCTTTCATCGTATGCTCAAACAATCAAGAATGAAAGAGGGCAAAGCACTTACCACAACCGGCCAGTACGCCAACCTCCCGTAGAGGAACGCCGAGTAGTCCTCACCAGGAAGGAGGGCGTCGCCACCAACGCCAGCCAGGTCAGCCTCCCTCTCAGCCTCAGAAGGCTCCCTAAACATCGTCCGAGGAGGATCGATGGGAACCGTCAAGACATCCCGAGAGCACTGACGAGCCAAGCGCTCACCCAAGTACCAGACAGGACCCATCGACGTCCTCAGCAGCAGCCGGCTCGAGTTCCTAGGTCGAAGGACCTCAGCCACGAAAGGAGGAGCGCCAGCGTACTCCTCCCAAGGCCTAGGCACCCACTAGAAAAGCAAACGAAGGGTCATTCTTATGATCAGTTCTAAAAGTAGAGAAAGAAAACACAGTCAAAGGTAAGGTGAAATACTCACGCCGTCTAGCTGAGGAGCGTTCACCTCCCGCCGACAGACGTCGTGGAAGGAACGCCGACTCCTCGTGCGGCACATAACCCAATCCCTCACGACGGGATAGGCCTTCTCCACCGGCTCCGTCCTCTTGGGCGCGAGGCCCGGAAAGTAGGAGTACACCAACGCCTGTAAATCAAGATAATCAGCAACGATCTTTTGTGACTTGATAAGAAAAAGAAATCATCTTTCATTAGAAGAAGTGAAGGTTCATACCTCCAACAGTAGTCCAGGGCCGACAGCAGCAGGAGAAGTTCCCTTCTCCATCAACTCCGGATGAACCATGGCCCTCATGAAGTGGATGAGAACCGCAAAACTAGCAGTGACCCAGTCCCAACGGCCTAGGGAACTCAGGTCAGAAAGAAAGGGAAGAAGCTTCGTCGAAAGCCTCTCTCCCTTATCTCCAAGGTACATCGAAGACAAGAACCACCAGAGCCACAAGCGGACTCTCTGCTCTGCAGTGCAAGGAGGAGGAGTCGTCTCCCTCCCCTCGATCACCACCAACGCCGGGGTCTTCCCCGCGAAGTAGTCCCGCACGTAAGAACTAGGCACCAAGCCAGGTACCGCAGCCGCCTTCGGTGCCAAGTTCCAGCCAATCAACCTCCTGGCCTCCACCAAGTCAAGCCTCATGGCCGTCTCTGGCCACTCCACCACCTCAGTCCCACACGGCAGACCAGAAATCATGTCGTAGTCCTCTAAAGTGACCCCCACCTCACCAAAAGGCATGTGAAACGTGGAGGTCGTGTCCCAAAACCGGTCCAAGAATGCTCGAACGAGACTGAGGTTAGCCCGAAGCTTCCTCCTCGCAATATCCCTCCAAGCCTGCACCAAGGCGCCGAACGCTCCCCGATCGATCATGGCCCGCTCCTCAGCCGACAGGCTCTCGTAGCACCCCATCGCCGTCGTGTAGCCCGAGAACGACCTGATGTTCCCGGCCTCCTATGTTGATTTGAAACAAAAGATATCTTTAGCTCAAATGAAGAAGAAAAGGAATGACAAACAGAAATGAAAGAAGATGAATGAAGAGTGATGAATCCTATTTACCAAGCTCTTCACCGTCCTGTAGGACAGGTGACCCTCCGCAGTCCAGAGCAGGTGACTACTGTCCCAGGTCTCAGCCCACGCAGGTGATCCCCTCAGCTGGCGACCACCTCGTCCAACATTGGCACGTCTCGGGGCCTCCTCCTCCTCAGCAGCCTCCTCCTCTAGGACCTCGTCCTCAGCAGCCATCACCGCAGCGGTGAAAGCCTCCTCCAACGCCTCCTTAAGCACCTGAGAAGGACCAACAACAGTGTTCACGTCCATGGCAGCCCTCCCAGACGTAGAAGCCTCATCACCTGCAAAATTAAAGTAAATTTAGGCCACGTCAACTGACGACAAGCCTTGATTAGGGGATTTTCGAGTTCTCGGAGCTCCGAAATCGCTCTTTTCTCGCCATCTTTGGCAACTTTCCCACAAACCCGTCCGCTCATGTGGTAATTTGGGTCAAGTCAAGCCTAAGTTGAAGCCTAGTCATGGGTTCGAGTCGGAATTTCGGCAACATTTCGTTATAACGGCGATTATGCCCTAAGAAAAGTGTCCTAAAAAAGCCATCACAAACCAAAATTCCGAGATGGTAGGAAGTTTTCCCATCATAAAAGGATTCCAAATATCAAGTTTCGTCACAAATGGGCAATCCTAAGGCTATTTTTGAAGCAATTTACGGTTTAGCTGTGAAACCGTCATAATTTCACTCAAATGCTCAAAACTCAACGAAAATTCGAAACAAATACATGGTTATGATCCTTATGTTACCAATTGGCCATTTACAAAGTCAATTTGGCAAGGCAAAATCATTTGGGGGAAAAAGCCCCAAATTTTCGACTAATTAGGGTCGAAAACCCTAATTTTGTCGATCCCATTTGAGCAAATACGGAAGATAAATGCAAGATTGATACACATACCTCGATTAGTCATGGCAAATGCAAGCTTTTGGATCAAATTTTGACGGAAATGGTTGGAATTTGAGAGAGTAATTGAGATTTTATGTTTCGAAATAATGAAATGAAACCCCTGTTTCATCGGGTTTTTACGCAAGAAAGACACACCCAGGAATAGACGCAGCAGTCCGCGCTTTTTCCCAAGGGACGCACTCTTCTTTGCGCTTCTTCCTCACTTCCTTCATACGAGTTTTCAAAAATTCGTTATGAGTTCGTTATTTTTTGTGGGCCCATCTTTGGTGCGCCTCTTCCTTGATGCTACATCTCATATTTGGTCCGTTTGACGTATGTTCTTCGCCCGGATCCACATCTTCCAAGCCAACAACAAATTATCGCCTTATTTTTTTACCAAAGACCTAGCTTGCCACAACGAGCATTCCTTCTTTGACAGGTGTTTCGACACACCTTTATTATGTTCCCCCAGCGAGAGTACACGGATAGACTTTCCCTCTCGAGACATGGAGATCGCCTTCCCGATTATGTTTCCCAAATGAGAGTACACGGATAGACTTTCCCTCTCGAGACATGGAGATCGATTCCCCGATTATGTTCCCCAGCGAGAGTTCACGACCGACAGTCACTTCCTCTCGAGACATGGAGATTAACATCGACCCCAAATTCTTCCGAAGTTTGTTTGAAGTGAACACAAGCGATTTCTCCCGCCCAGTTCCGGTGTCTGTGTCCTGCTGTCTTCTCCCAATATCGCGTTTTTTTTTCCCTGGAGTTCCAAGAAATTTCAGGTATGGTCTCTTCTTACGGCTGCCGAGCCTCCTTACGTAGTCTAATGTACTTTAAACGACCCTCCCCGATAGTCGACAGACTCTAAAATGTTCCCGACGACAGGTCCTTGGTTCAGACCCCTTGAGCCGCCTCGCGTCGCCATAGTCGTCAGGTTGTAATCTTCGATTGACCTGATGGCTATACTTTGACTTTTGCCTTGTCCAAGCCTCGGTCAAAAAGTGGGGGCTCTGTAGATACCACATTTCGCACTGCCGCAAAACCACCCTAAGATGATTGGGCCGCATGTTTGGTACGCGGAACGATTTGTGATAGTTCGTAAGTTTATCGTCAAGTGATCGCTCAAACATTTATGTCTACCTCTTAAATGTCATCTACGTGCCGATACGGTCGTTTTGGCAGTAATTAGAGTACATTTGGAGTCCGGGCCTAAAACCGTCTTCATTTTCTGATGACCGTTAAAATGCCTAGTCGGAATATTCTGGAATGTTCCGGATATTTCTATTCCATATTTTATAAATCTTTTAATCTTTGGTAAACAATTTCCCGTAATATTCATACAAAATATTAAGGAAAACCAAATTATTCCGTTATTCCATAAACTAAACACGGAAATCTTTCTTCCGCAGGAGGAAACTACTTGGGAATAGACGCAGCAAGTGTTGCGCCTCTTCCAAGAAACGCAGTTCCTGCTGCGCCTCTTCCCAAGTCCTTTTCTGCGTATTTTTCGTATCTTTTCATATCTTTTCGAGATTCACTTCCAAAGTTTCTCCGAAAAACCCTACTTCCTCCACGTGATTAGTATAAATAAAGACTTTCGGTCTCACATATTTCTCACGCGAGTGTCCGCCCTTCTCTTCTCCCTTTGCATTCTAGACCACGTTCTTACTTTTTGGCGTCTACGTGCTTGAACTTTCGACCACGTAAGCTCGGATCCTTCTGAGTACCAGCCTCGTTTTGCATGACCGACCAATTTGACCAACTCCACCATAATCAACTTTAATCAATCTGTTTTAATTCCTCTTACGAGGGCACTTTCGTCTACATTCGAGTCGAGCATCACTAAACGTTAACTTAGTTCATCTCGTTTCGTCAAACATGTAAGTCTGAGGGTCTATAATCCTTCTTTTAATTATTGTTCTTTATTTTTGTAATCATTAATGTAAGATTTATGTCGAAAATATTCTTAAAACCGATTTATAAAACATTGTTTCAAACCCTTTTTACGGATTACCAGGAGACAAACGTCGAGAAAGGACGCAGCAACTGCTGCTCCTCTTCGAAGGGGCGCAGTACCTGCTGCGCCTCTTCGTGAGGCTGCCGCAGTTCCTGCTTCCTTTCTTCTTCCTTCGTCTTTTGATAATTCGATTGTTTTGTTTCGTTATCAATTGTTCATTGTTTCTTTAACACGATAATTTTAAGTATAATAATTTCAACATGTAAGTAGTTCATTATTATTTAATTCATCTTTTAACATCTCGACTTAAATCCCTTGTAATCCATATTTGCAGGTTTTCGTCATTAAATCAATTCGGGTTTTAGAGATTCAATTCATCCATATTGAGTCTCTGGAATTCATCATTGACATATTTCATCTGTTGTTTATCGTTGCCATCATTAATTCGTCTTTAACCTAATTAATTTGTTTAGTTTTATTAATTCTCATAATTAATCTTTTAATCTTGTAATTAATTTATTCTAATTACTTTTATCTCGTCTTTTATTGTTTTCATGACCAATTCACATGTAAATAATTCATTAAACCACTTCTATCCGAATCAAATATTATTATCGATCGTTTAAATCACCAATGAACATTAACGATATGCAATTCTGGCTTCACACCCAAGAACAGACGCAGTGAGCATTGCGCCTCTTCCAAAGGACGCAGCTCTGCCGCGCCTGTTCCGGGTTGAATTCTGTCTCTGAACTTCCGTTGTTGCTTTGACATAGTTTATAGTTTACGTATTAATTAACTATTACTCGTATTATCACCTAATAATTTCTGTTAGTTAATTTATTTTCCTTTCTTTTTCTCAAATTATCCGTTTTGAATGTATTTTCGACATAAATCAATTAATCTAATGTAATTATTGTAATTTTCTTCATTGTATTTTTATTGTAATTCTTTTATCGTATTGCTTGTATACTCTTACGTGTAATCGATCTTAAATTCCTACTTAGACTCAATTGCATGTTAAATTACGTGATAACCGACTTAGTTAATTCTCACATGCTAGGATTAATTTAATGGATGTTGCATTGCATGCATATAACCTTCAACATATCGAGTATAGACGATTTTCCCTAATCATTAGTAGAGGCCGCTATCGAGGCGGGCGGGATTAGGTGTTCGTATAAAGAGCTTCCTAATACGTACCCTCACCCCTTACTCCAGATCTCTGTGAACATCCGTGTTCATTGGCATCCACGAGAGTCATTCTAGACATAGAATGCTAAGGGTAACGAGTTCTTGGTGTTCATGTCACTACTTTGTGTCTTGACATGACGCGAAGTATTCGAACGGTTTCAAATTTTCCACAATAAATTGGTGGCGACTCCACAAATGCAAACGCTTGTTTCCCAATCGCCCCCGTGGCCCGTGTCCACAACCTGCATAAGGATTACCTACACGGGAATCATATTACCCTCTTAACAACGATGAAACCGGCTCAAGGGTGCCAACATTGTAGTAATCATCTATATGTGATGTTACAATCCTCAAATATGAAGCGGTACCAATCACATGGATTACCTACACGGGAATCATATTACCTTCTTAACAACGATAAAACCGGCTCATTGTAGTAATCATCTATATGTGATGTTACTTTAGCTCATTCTCGGAATTAGCTCAAATTAGGTTGAGCTCAGTTATAAATCATTATTTTCTATAATTTATTTTAATATAATTAAAAATTGTTATTTTAACCGTAGAAACCCTAAAAACCCTAGTAACCGAACATATTTATCGTCAGAACAATTTAATAGTTCTATATAATGTAACCTTGTTCATCTTCCTATTAAAGAGTTAGATAACCCACACTTTATTATCAACTCCTTATATCTACCCCAATATTACATCCAAATTAAATATATTATCAGCTTGCTTCGCAAAATGATGTTCAATGTCGACAGTGATGAATGTCCAGTTATCCAGTTAGACATAATGGATGAAGATAGGAAGTCCTTCAAGGAAAATCATGTAGAGGAGCAAACAAGTGAAATGGAATGGCTATTTAAACCTACCCACACAGTTGAAGAAGATGGTGTAAGGAGAAATCAAAGTCGTAACATAATTTTCAATCTGGAATAGATTGTGCGAGATAGAGTTTTTGATAAGTTAGAGGTGGAAGATAAGAAGAATATGGCCGAGGTTTCCAAATCCTAGGCAAAATGGTTCCTCCGAGTTTATGATCAAACTCTGACTTATAAACTCCGGTTAGGAACACAAGTCATTAGTAGAGGTGATTTAGATGTTAAGAGGTACTGCCTATGTCGGTATATGAACGGAGAAAACAGCAAAAGATCCTACCATCTTCATCAAAGAGTACAATTATTGTATTATGCGTAGTAATAAATTAATTCTTTTGGAGGACATGCGTATTATGTGAACCTATCTAATATCTCTTTTTTATCTCTTGTTGTTAATTTGTTTTGCAGATTTTCTGGGTTGATGTAGAAGTCCCTTATCTCGAAGCAATATGATCGTTTTATTGTTTTCTTTTGTATTTGAAAATCATTATGTATTGTTGACATTATCATTTATGTAATTTGAATATCGCTTTATTTTGTGTTCCATTATCGAAATATATAAATTTGATTGAAGTTCACAAGTACAATTTTTATATTATATTTAAAATTGGAGAAATAATCAAAACAAGTCATCAAGCTTCAAATATAACAATATCGTTTCGATCATTTTAATATCTACCTTCATGTTCCATTATCGTATACTACATAATTTTTAAATTTCATAATTGTTTTTTATCAAAAATTTAAATAAATAAAAATATATCAATTACCCAATTGAAAAAGACTTCGAGTAATCAACATACATCTTCATAGATACTCTATCAAACTTTGCACAATTGTCGATATCAAACGGTATATTTTAGTCCCACAACGTATTCTCTAATAACAGCTATTCATTTATTATAATTAAAAATTAAAAACTAATTACTTTTAAACGGTTCATATTAATCCCACTTCCCCGTACACGTTAACCCTGATTGGTCAATCAAAAGATAACTTCTGAAAAGTTTTAACACGCGCCGTCCATATTAATAGCCTCATTGGTTTAACATTTCCACCAATCCACATTTCCCATTTTACTCCTTAATCATTTTATATTTATTTTTATTACAAAATAATCAGACAAGTTAAGCTAAAACATGGCGGATGAAGAATGTTCATGGGAACGAAGCCTCCGTCAGAAGTTTGAAGAAGATAAAAGGAGAGAAAAGGCCTTAAGATAAGAACCACGGTATTTGGAAGTGAAAAAGAGCAAACTGGAACATCGTCAACGGCTGGAGAAAGATTATTTGAATTTCATTAGAAATCCTCCAGAAAAAATAAGTCTCGACTGTACGGAGAAGAAATCATCTGCTTAAAAAGTCGGTTCTTCTGAGGACTTGATGGTAGGGTATATATTACCCCAGTGCGGATGGAATGCAATTGCCATGAGCAAAACAACCAGAGCATGGCATCAAAGGTGGTTTTGGTCCGCGTGGGTGATGGAGGAGATGGAGGAAAAGACTAGAGAAGAATTGGACTTCTACGGCGTATATGATGGAAAATTATATTGTCCATGAAGTAGTCTATTAAGTCCGTAATATTTTGGGATTTTATAATTTAGTTATTATAAGTTTTTAAAATTTAATTAGGTTAATGTTGTTTATGTAATATGAGTTTCTAATGTTGCTAAATATTTATGGAATTGAATCATATGGTTAATGCAAAACAGTAGAAACTAGTGAATTCTAATATCTCATGGTTTTTAAATGTAGATACACGTAAAACGTAAACTTCTACAATAAAAATGTCTTTGAAATGAATTTATATTAAACCCTAACGATGCTTAAATTTTCTTGATTATACCTCTAAAACATAAACTTCTACAAATATATTGGTTTGTGAAATTAATTTAATTTAAAACGTAAATATAACGATTTAGACTATTAATCCACTTAATATGAAAATAAACTCCATTAATGAAAGTTATGCTTGCAAAATAGAAGTACATCAATTGCGAAAGATAATGCTAAACCCCCACCATTATAAACTATCTTGCGTATTGAATATAAAAAAAATGGATATTAAATAAAACTAAATTAACATTAATTTGTAGATTAAAGCTTGTTAGAAGTGTAGTCTTCTAACAATTATATTTTCAGATCCATATTTTCTTTTCATTCCTCTAGTAAGAACATTTGGCCTTGGTGACGCCATGTTCAATGTTGGTGTTGCTAACCTTACACAGTTGCTCCTTCTAGCAGTTGGTGTCTCAACAATATCATTTCCCACCGGGTAGACAATGACATCTTCATCTCTTGGCCTTGCAACATCAATGACCACGTTTATTTCCCTCATATACAGTTGATCTCTTCTCAGCTTTGATTCGAACATCATGTTAAACTCCTCCTCGTACATGTTTTCTAGTAAGCGATTTGGAGTTCTAGGGATTCTAGATATTGCGTTCGATACAACAATTTTTCCAGATTCCTTCAGCATTTCCCTCACGAACATCCTTAAAGAAAGAAGATCATCCATGTGCGCCTTTCTTTCCATCGACATTGTTTTGTAAGAGGAATAAAAGGATTTTTATTAGTTGAGTGTTAAGTTGATTTGTCAGTGATCTTTATTACTTGAGTGTTAAGTTGTGTGTATAAAAAATGGAGGGAGTTGCTTGTTTTATAGTGTAAGCTTTCCCTCCAAAATTACCCTAATGTAGTAAACTTTCTCTCCAAAATTACACCTAATGTAGTAAACTTTCCCTCCAAAATTTCCATCCAAAACACTAAAGTCTAATATAGTAAATTAAAAGTAACATATAACATTCCTATCCAAATATTTGATACAATATTCAATAATATTATTCCAATCTTAACGTAAAATACATATAACACAAAATAAAAAATATGTAATACAATTTAAAGTAAATTAACTACTATCTTTTTTTTAATCTAAAATATATAATACATATAACTTTCCTTAATTTCGATTTGTATTAATTTAAATTTTATTTTATTTTATTTTGAATCAATTACTTCATGCAATTATCGAATAAAATGTTTTTAATCTAAAAGGCCATTGAGTTCTAACATTTGTTTAATATTCCAACTAGTTTTTGTACCCGTACAAAAGCACGGGCCGTTTTAAATATTAAGATAAAGTTATGTATTTCAATTAATTTTTTAATATTCAAAATTAGTCTTTAAAGTTTAAGAAATAAATAAATGATCATAAATAATTTATACTATCTAGTTAAAAAAATATACTATATGAGTACTTATATTTGTATATTTTAGAGTTGGACATACTTAACATAATGATTTATGTTTTAATAACTATATAATGGTCGTGTTGCATATATAATACAAAGAATCCAACTATTTAGGCATAATCATACTACGCCAAGATACAAATTAATAGATATAGATTTAATTAAACAATTACTTTTACATGTGTTTATCACTTTATCATACCATTGATGGAAATCTCGCTTGTACGTAATGTAGAGAGTCTATATTCGTGGCGTAACGGATAACGAAAAATCGGTTGGAAAATCTATCTTCATTGTGATCATCCTTGGTCCAAATAAGCATATCTGAAAATGATTCACAAAAAAAGTAGGCAAAAATAGTTTGATAAGAGCAATTACAGTAAATAATAAAATTAGAGACAAAAGATAACTATAATACAGAACTATTTCGAGGGATTAGAAAACATTAGGAATGTAAAAAGAAAACTCAAAAAAAATCTTGTATTTATAAGTATGTACATAGAAAATTTAGTCTTATATGCCTCTCTATTTACCATGAGTTCATGCCTCTTTATTTTCTTTGTTATGCCTTTTTTTTATTTGTCTCATTATATTCTTAGGTGTTAAAAGCCATTAAAATATTTATTGTGGCATCTTAATTATGGTAAACTAACAATCTTACAAAGTTAATACACTAAATTAATTAAGTATAAATAAAGAAACAAAAGATAATTATAATACAAAACTATTCCAAAGATTAAAAAACATTAAGATCGGAAAAAAAATGAAAAAAATATGGCATTTACAATGACGTACAATTGTACATAGTAAATTTAATCTTATATATATAAGATTAATCTATGTCTCTCTGTTTACCATGAGTTTATGACCTTGTATCTTTATTTTCTCTATCAATACATTTTATATTTATCTCCTTATATTCTTAGGCGTTAAAAAATCATTAAAATATTTATTGCGCCATATTAATTAAGGTATACTAACAATCTTACCAAGTAAATATGCCAAATTAATCAACCATAATAGCAATTATTGATAATGACATGGAATAAAATTAAATATTTTTAGCAATTATTGAAAATGACTTGGAATAAAATAAAATGACTTTTCCTAGCCTTTTAATTAGATAGTACTTATATAGATTATTCTTCGTTCTTAATTTCTTATGTATTCAGTTTTTTTTTTTATTTCGAATACATATACTCCATATGAAATATCTTGAAATTATTAACTTATAGTTAATCGGTATTTTTTATTGTAGTTTTGTTTTTAGTTAATTAAGTTTAAAGCTAATGGAATATGGATGGATTTTTAAATGAAAAATAAGTGAATTAAATTAATGAAATATAATAATAAATTGGTAATCCATGTTATATTAGTTTGCCAAGTAACACTGTTATTGTATACAAGGCTTTTTTTCATCCCATGTGGCATTGTCTACGTAGCATTTTTAGACTAGCCTTTTAATAATATTTTATAGATGTTATTTCATGATGATATTGTTCTTTTTTAACCTGGAAAAGTAAATTGTGTTTGTTAAGTTCCCTATGTAATCTTTATTATGTCATCTATTTACAAGGTAATGTATTTATTAACCTAGTTTTAGGCGTGCGTTTTTGGTAGTAGGTATAATAATTTAGTAAACCTAATTATGTTCATCAAGAATTTATTTTGTAACAAAGCAAAACATGCCATGAGTAGAAAATGAATTAACGATTAAATTCTAAAGAAATTAACATAAATCCATCATAATTTTTAATGGATTACATCTTCAACAAAACATAACTTAAATCATAATAAAGAAAATTAACATAACAACCACGACAATCAATCTTTATTTCTCCCACAAAATGGCAATTAACTCCAGAAAACCTGCAAGTGATAAAAAATTGTAAGTAAACTAAATTATTATATGTTCAAATCCTTTATAAGTACAGCTTCTTTTACTCGTAGAACTGGGTGTTGTAGGAAATGTACTCTTTGATAAGGATGGAAGCTTCTCTTTCTCTCATTTCCTATAAGGTACCTACACAGGCAGAACTTCTTCACCTCTAATTCACCTCGACTAATGATGTGTCTTCCTCTGTGGATTCTGGAAGTTAGAGATTGAGAGTAAATTCTACCCAACCTAGGGCCATCTGTTCCAATGAGGACCCATTTTCCAAGGATTTGGTAACCTCAGCCATGTTCTTTTTATCTCGCACCTCTAACTTATTGAAGACTCCTTCCTGTATAATCTCTTCCATACTGAGAACTATTTTACGACTACGATTTCTTCTTACCCCAACTTGTTCAACTGTGTGACTAAAATTAAATAGCCATCACATTCCACTTATTTGCTCCTTCACATGATTTTCTTTGAATGACTTCTTATCTTCATCCATTATATTGAAATGGATCACCGGTCATGTGTCACGGTCGCCGTCGAACATCGTATTGGGATGCATTAGGTTACGAAAAATTTTAGTTGGATGTATTTTGTGGCTGTGTAATGTATTTGATGTATTTTGTGGCTGTGTAATGTAAATTGGAGAGGTGTATATTAAAAGTATGTTGTGAATTGTGGATAAATAGCTTGCTTTTGGTTTAATTGTTTTACTAATGTATACTGTAAAATACTATACATTGTTCACAAATTATTAAACTTTTGCATAAATGGTTTTAATAATGTATTACAAAACGTAAACTATTAAGAAATGACTATGATCTTTAAAAAGTACAATGTAATATCGGAATTAATGAATGTGGTTGGATTGTAAATATCGTATAGTCGGGATTTACTATGAGATATACGTATGTTAGGTCAAACTATATATGTATAAAAGAATAAATATTATCAATTTGTAACATATAGCGTAGGTAGGGATGTGACAATTTGTAGATAAGTTGGTGTAATCGAATTGACCGGGACGGATGGAGTATGACTCAATTGTTATCTAAATCTATTTTTAGTAATAACAATTGAGTAATACACCCAAAAAGGAAATAGATAACAATTGACCGGGACGGATGAAGTATGACTCAAATGTTATCTAAATCTATTTTTAGTAATAACATTTGAGCGATAAACCCAAAAAGGAAAAGGAAAAGTAAAAGGAAATAGATGACAATTGACCGGGACGGATGGAGTATGACTCAATTGTTATCTAAATCTATTTTTAGTAATAACATTTGAGTAATACGCCCAAAAAGTAAATAGATAACAATTGACCGGACGGCTGGAGTATGACTCAATTGTTATCAAAATTTATTTTTAGTAATAACATTTGAGTGATACACCCAAAAAGGAAAAGGAAAAGGAAATAGATAACGATTGACCGGGACGGATGGAGTATGACTCAATTGTTATCTAAATCTATTTTTAGTAATAACATTTGAGTAATACACCCAAAAAGTAAATAGATAACAATTGACCGGACGGCTGGAGTATGACTCAATTGTTATCAAAATTTATTTTTAGTAATAACATTTGAGTGATACACCCAAAAAGGAAAAGAAAAAGGAAAGAGATAACAATTGACCGGGATGGATGGAGTATGATTCAATTGTTATCTAAATCTATTTTTTGTAATAACATTTGAGTAATACACCGAAAAAGGAAATAGATAACAATTGACCGGACGGATGGAGTATGACTCAATTATTATCTAAATCTATTTTTAGTAATAACATTTGAGTAATACAACCAAAAAGGAAGTAACAATTGACAGAGACAGAGGAAGTATGACTCAATAGTTATCCAAATCTATTTTTAGTAATAACATTTGAGTGATACACCCAAAAATGAAATAGATAACAATTGACCGGGACAGAGGGAGTATTACTCAATTGTTATCTAAATCTATTTTTAGTAATAGCAATTAACTAATTGACCCAAGACAGAGGGAGGTATTTTGAAAAAACGAAAAATTTATCAATATTTCCGTGTTATTTTTTAAATTACATTGGTCTCTGTGCAAAAATGAATAGATAAACCTATGATCGAGACGGAAAGAGTATATACCCTAGAAACCCTTTTTAAAACCAAACCCTAAAATAAACCTACCCTAGGAAAAAACACTAAAAACAACCCAACCCTAAAACCACCAAAACCAACCCTAAAATAAACCAAACCTAGAAAGAATTATAACAAAGACTAAAAACACCCCGACCCTATAATGAACCTAACATAGAAACACTAAAAACAAACCCTAAAAACAACCAACCCTAAAATAAACCAAACTTAGAAACAAAGCACCATAAATTAAACCTAGTAATCGTAATATTCCTACAAAAAATAGTAGATCAATTAAGTTGTACAAACGAACTTTGTCTAGTCATCTTTAATTAAAATACGTCTCATATTGGTTTCAAAAAAAAAATACGTCTCATATTATTATATTTTTTGCATATTCAATAAAATAGTTTCGGGTTTCCTTTCATTATCTAAACCGGATCTTTTTTCAATAAGTACAGACAAGGAAGCATTACATTTACAGTTGTACTTAAGCCCACAGGCCCATTACTCACACTTCTTAAATAAATACCTTATGCTACCAACCTAAAAGACTATCTCAAATTAAATTAAAAAAAAATTAAGAAAAAAAAATATTCAAATATGAGAATTGTTGACTGTCGATTTCGTTCAATCAATAGATTGGAAGAGGACAAAAAATTGTTCAAAGAAGAATATATCGCCAACAAGAAGCGCTCCATGAAAATGGATTTCGATGTTGACTATAGTGTTGAAAGAAACCGAGGAACGGGTTCACCTATTACCGAAGTCCTCAGCAATGAGGATATTATGAGTACTCATATATTCAATAGGTTGGCCATTGTTGATAAGAAGAATGTAGCAGAGGTATGCAAAGCTTGGGCTAAATGGTTTCTTGTTGGAGACCATGGACCCACATTTATACGAGATTACCGCCGGTCCTTATGAAGAGAGGTGAAGTTTGGGCTCCTTACTGTAAGTAGATGGAATAATTTAGTCAAGGAATATTGTCTATGCCAGGGGATAGTCGACCCAGTAACAAAAGATTTGTTTCATCTTGACCAAAGGCTTGTCATACTAGAGGCTAGGGTTGCAAGAATTTTATCAAGGGCGGATCATAGAGATTACTAAATAACTTTGATGGATCCTTTGTTAATCAAATTTCAAGTAGATTCATAGTCTCGTTTGGAATTCAGATGGTCGAATTTGTTAAGTTCCTATTTTCAATGCAGTATTACGTCTTTTCTAGCAGTTCAAATTTACTTTTTAAATCCTTGTACTCTTTAATTTACCTTTAAATGTGCTAAATAAAATTTAAAGAATATGCCCCAAATAAGAATTTCAATCATTTAAATAATTTGAATAAAAAAACATCAATGGTACACCAACAGTCACCAACTCAACTATTAATTTAATTAAGTAATGGTACACCAATTTTAGTCATTGAGTAATTTTTAATTAAATTTAGATTAATTTAATTTAATTTAATTTAATTTAATTTAATTCATTGATGTCATGGTACACCAACAGTCACCAACTTAATTATAAATAGTGGGGAGCTAACCCAAAGTACCCATTCTAAAACGTAACTATTTTTCTCTTTATATACTATTTCACCTTTTATCTTCTCTCTAAATAAATCAACTAAAATTTTTCAAATGAGAAACCTTAATGACTTGTTAATTGAATCGTTGCTATTTTTAGAAGAACAAGTTTCCACACTTCGTGAACACGAGTTGATCGAAAGCAATGAAGGTAGTTGTCGGGCCGATTGAAACTCGTAACGATTGTTATTCAAGGGGCATTAAGGAAATGGAAAAAGACGCGGATGATTTCATCAAATACGTGTTGAGTACTTATGAAAAATTTAACAATCTTAGAAAAGGATTTGAAGAGGATATTGACGCTTTAAAGTTCATTATTAATAAGGATTAGGAGACCTTATTTAGACATCCTTTTTTATATCAATATTTATTCATGTTTTATTTTAGTCATTTAATTATGTTGTAATTTTTTTTAAGTTCATCTTAATATTATTCCTAAATTAGTAACATTGTTGGGTTTTCTCTTCTTCTACCACTTTTATACTCCCTCCGTCCTGGTGAATTGTTATCTATTTCCATTTTCAGGTGTATCATTCATTTGTTTTATATTCCACAAGTGGGCTATTATATGCAAGTGGCCATTGTTTGCAAGGTAAATGCAAGTGGCAATCTCCACTTTTGATAATTTATGAACCATTTTATCAAAAAAAAAAATGCAAGTGGCAATTGATTGCAAATGTATCATCACGGTTCACCAAAGGTCACAAGTTCAATTATAAATATCCGAGAATTAACATACATTAATCTTTCTACAATAAAACCATTTACTAGAACAATAGTTCTCTCTGTGTTCTCACTAAAAATACAAACGTTTTGAAATGGCAAACCTAAGTGGTATGTCAACGGGATTGATCGCCAATTTGGAAAAATACATTGAAACAGTACTTGAACAAGAGTTGGGAGCGATGAAGATGGTTTTTAGTGCGATGAAAAATCGCAACTATTGTCATGTAGAGGGCATTAAGGAGATTGAAAAGGCATCGGATGATCTCATACAATCCTTGTTTGTATCTTATGGAAAATGCATCGACCTTATGAAAGAATTTGAGGAGGGTCTAAAGGCCTTAAAATCCATAAATTAGTAAGGATTAATAGAAGTCCTTATCATATATTTATGGATTTAATTTCCAATTAATATTTATGCATGTTTTATTTTAATAATATTATTATGTTGTATTCTCTTCTACCCCTTTTATATTTTGTTCGATTTTGAATGTTAATTATATAACGTCATTTTAATTTTAAGTTAACATTCAAATTAATATCGGATTTAAATAAAGTACATAGTATGATAAATAAAATAATCACCTTCAAACAATATTTAAAAAATAACTTCTTAAACAAAAAATACTCGGAATTATATTAATTACGTAATATTTATTAAAATACAATACATTGTATCAGAAGATTAAAGGACACATTGTCATTTCCTATAAACATATTAATTTTAAATCAACTTCCCAAACAGAAAAACATTAATTTTAATTTATTAATTAAAAAAACTCTTGTGGCATATGAAACAACACGACTCACACTTGTTATTTATATATATACTACATATATTCGGTAAATGCTAACCACGTCTCTTATCCAACCCATTATCTAATTTGATTTTTCTTTCAGTATCTCCAAACCCTAAACCTTTAAAACCTAAACTTAAAACTTCCTTCAAAAATAATAGATCGGAACATTACTTTAACATTGATAACAATCGAGTACAACAAATGTTTCATAAATCGCTTAGAGGAAATCGAGAGGAAGAAAAACCTCTTCCTTGCTAATGTTCAGATCTCACTCAAGGTGGCCAACGATCATGGCTTTATGCCAGAGTAGGGATGGCAATTATGACCCAAACCGAACCGAAGGAAAAAATTCGATACCCACCCTTTAAAAACCCATCCCCGATCCACTATTTAATAATCCATATGCATATCCACTATTGGAAAACCCGAACCAAATCCAAACCCGATCCATTTATACCCGAACCCGATCCAATCGGATATTTTTGAAAATTTAGGCTTTATTAAACTTGAAATTTCAATTCTGTTATATAAGATTAATTTTTTATGTAGTCAAATCAAGTTTTGGATTTGGTTTTGGATTATATGGTGGATCGGGTATGGATTTGGAGCGGGTATGGGTTTGGAAAAAGTATAATGGATCGGGTATGGATTTTAAATTTTGGATATGGATCGGGTATGAATATGAATATGTGATTCAATAAGTATGTGGATCGGGTTTGGATCTTGCAAAACCCGATCCAATCCGACCCATTGCCATCCCTATGCCAGAGTTGGAGAAGATGCAGACAGATATTGCATCTGCTTTACCAGACCTCAAACTAGCAAGGGAGGAGAGGATCAAAATCATGGAAGCGAATGCCTCCCTAAGAGCCGCTCTTTCTCGTTTAAATTCTATGCAATTTAGTGGGCATGCATGATGTCAGTTAATTAAGTATATAAATATTAAATGTGGGTTTTTAATATTTTCCATTTCAATCAGTTTTATTATCATCAATTTTCTTTGGTTTGGATATAACATATGAATATCTATTAATAGTTAAAAATGTGGATTGAATTTAGGTTTCAATTTGTATATTAAATTACTCTTATTAAGTACGCCGTTTAAATTATTTTGATTTGACTAAACACAACACAAAAAGAATTACAATTGATTTGATTTTATTGTGTTTGCGTGTAACCAAGAAACGAAACGGCAGAAATCTGGCATGCATGCATGTAGTTGATTTGACTTCTAATTGACAGGCATTCAACACATCATGACTAATTAGAAAAAAAAATTAAATGTCTTTCTCCCCATTATAAAAGGGAAATGACACTATTTTACATTCATCTACAAAGATAAAACTCCCTTTGCAACACAAACCCTAGATCTCATATATACTTGTAAGGAGGAGTCCAACCTTGTTCACAACTCTTGTTACTAATTCATTCATCAAGGTATTTAACCATTTTTCTTTTTTACTACTCATTTCATGAAGGTATTTATCCATTCTTTCATTTAAATGAAATCGTTTGTATAAGTTTAAAACCGTAAACGATTTTTGCATATATGTGACAATCAATTTAATAACTCGTCAATCATAATCAATTTTTAATTGAATATAAACGGTTTTTGTCCATATTGGCGATGGGATATGAATGGTTGTTATCCAATTTCCTTTTTACATAAGATTTTATTTTAATTTAATTAACTCGTATAAATTTCAGATGATTAGACAGTTCATTCCTATATTAGTACAATACACTATCGATCGCAGAAACAAACTCGCTCGGTTGCGAGATATTGACACTCAGTTGACCGATCTATCGACCGAGCGGGGGAGATAAGGCAGCCGGCAATAAGTAGAGGGATGCAAGACGTGCAGGAAAATATGGAAGCTCTTATACATGAAGTGAGAGCTAATCGTGAACAAGAGGTGATTGAAATCCGGAAAATTGAATTGGAGCTTGATCCACTTGAATTTCTTGGTTTTTAGTTAGGTTAAATATGGTTTATATAGTATTTTGTAAGGGTTAAAAGGTTGGTTTCTATTTACAATGGATCTATGATTATCAACTAGCCATTTTCCTTTTGAACTCAACATGAGTCCTGTTATTTTTATTTTAATTACTATCTTACGTTCTTCATTAAAAAAATAACCGTAATTTGCCGATTTGTGATGACTAAATTTAAGCCAAAAAAACTCCGGCACATGAGTAGAACACGGGCAAGCGAGTAACAAACGCAACACCACACCAAGATCTTATGCTGCTACAATTTATGATGCAATTTAAGTTGGTAGGACTGACCATTATTCACTTGGGCCATTATTATTCATTGAGTATGTTTGTATGTTAAAAAGCCGAGCATTAGGACTGGTCCCAATAGGAGAAAAACCCAATCAAAATATAGGTCTTATATAACAATTTGTGGTCATTCTATTTATCAACTAACTGACTTGGGCCGTCGGTCACTAGGGCCATTATTAATCAGTTTAAAAATTGTGTTACGTATGTGATTTCAAATGGACTACATATTTCAATTGGGCTATTTTCGTCGACTCATTTACTTGCTCAATTGGGCCATTTTCATCGATTCATTTACTTGGACCGTCAGTCAATAGATGTCATTTGCAATTTGCAAAGTTAAGTTAACACGTTAGAAATTAAATTTATTCCTTTTTGCAATTGATTGATTTTAAGTTTTTAACACCAAAATAATCCAGCATAACAAAACGAGACCGAAATTAAAAAGATCAACAACGAATACGAAAATAGTAGATTAGAGAAGTATCATCACAATACAAATTTAGATCAACAATGAATACGAAATTAAAGCTTCTTCTCTTATTTATGTAGTATTATCACAATACAAATTGATAGTAATAGTACAAATACAACCCATGAATAATAAAATAACCGACGAGCTAACTTTTCTGATTTAGTAGCACGTAACTTCTGAGATTTCTGATGCTCGTCGTTATGTGCACCAAAAATAAATTTATAATTCCTAACTACAACTATAGATAGTGGCAGCAGGGTCGAACCACAGAGAGGCAGATGTAATTATTAGTTGTCTAAATTCAGTCCAAGGTAACAATGATGTGGGGGTTTGATTGAATTGGTCTATAACTAATGAGCAATGAACTAAAGAAATGTATAAAATCAAATATAAAAGAGGTACTAAGATGGTCGGTTCACTGTAGTTTCGGCAGCAGCATACTACGTAGGTCTGAAATAAACACATGAGGCGGGAAAACAAGAGGTCCTCTCGGTCCACTCTTAACAAGTAGCGTCTTTCAATCTTGCTACGGGTCCCTAATATCACTAGTACTGACTCTCGTCCTGAAAAGTGACTAATAACCTAAACTTTACCTATCTTTCGATCTTAGCATAGTTTAGTCATTTTAATTGGTAGTCTAACAACCTTCCCTATCTTTCGATCTAATGGGTCAGTCAATTACTAAGCATTTAACTAGTCGCGTGCACTCGATTCGTCAAATATAGAATTTAAAACAATTAAAACGAAACAAAACCTCACGTGGCCAGTCGATCGACCAATGATGCCAGTCGATCGACCAATGATGCCAGTCGATCGACCAACATGCGATTTCAGGGTCTACAAACTAATGCCGCCTAACCTACAGTTCCCCTACATCCTAGCACAAGGTATTTAGCTACTCATGATATTGGTAAAAACAACAACAAGATTAACGAAATAGACTACTGAATTCATGCTTAAAATAGTTAAATAATAAATAACAATAAACGATAATCGGCTTCGGGAAACTAACTAGCAATTATATACTATGAATAAAATAAGCAATGAAACTGAACAGAACCGAAAAGGAATTGCAGAGCCAGATCCAAACCGAAAGTGAAGGGAACTTTATTAATCGAAGAACAATAATCTCGAACCCTAATTATGAAAGTAGAACTAAAACTAGATTAAAGCTTGATAAAAACTGGATGCCTGTTCTCAAAACCTAGCATACGTTATATAGAATACAACGTAGTTCTTATTTCCAAAACCTAACTACTATGGGCTTGCTATTCCTCGATCTTTTAATTCACGCAGATTAGCGGCTTGGTCGATCGACTACTGAGGCCGGTCGATCGACTGGTAAGCTCTGAACATTGGCTCCTGGAAGTCGTGGTATGGTCGATCGACCATAGGTAGCGGTCGATCGACTGCTTAAGCTGATACTTGACTTCTAAATTCTCGTGGATTTGTCTTTCGGGCCTCGAAATGCGCACCAAGCTCGTTCCTTGAGTAAATACTTTACGTCAAATGCAGTGCAAGATACTCGGGGACGGATTTAGCTCAAAATCAACTCATTTCCGCATAAATCTGCAATATTACATAAAAATACGAAAGTAGACGAAATGGGGCAAATAGTAGCATAAACTACACAAATGAGCTCTGAAATGCGTGTAAAATAAGGTGTAAAACATCCTGTAAATGACACGCATCAAACTTCCCCAAACCAAATCCTTGCTTGTCCCCAAGCAAGAACTAGACTCGGTCCTAAAAACCTAATGGAACGAGTTCAATCTCAGAGCGAAATGCAAACTGAACAGCCTAACCAATTTAATGCACAACTAACAATCAATTAGTAATATGAATCATGCAAACGAGTTATGGAGTCGTTAAAAAACTGCTGAACTGTCAACTACAGAGACTTATCAAATCGGACTCTCACGGGTCGCTCAAATAACTCAAATAAGCACAAGGTGAATAATGTATAAGATAGAAAGAAGTAATTTTGTAATGACACTCACCTAACTACGACCTATAAGAACATGCCTGCAATCTAATATGAAAATAATCTCTACAACCGTACATATGCATTCCAACCAAACAAATGACCATGACACATGCCGAGGTAAATATGGATATGTGAGGTAATGGGTAAGAAGAAGGCAAAACATTTATGGGAATGTGGAGGTAAAGGTGATCAAGCTAGTACCTAAACAAAGCCATACGACAACATCCAACTTCTTGCTCAAGATTAATCAATAAAATCGGTGCTATTGGTAAGCACAAATCTCGCAATCTACAACATAATTATAATCAATCAACTCCCCGTAAGATATAAATGCAATATGGGAGCAAAAATCGCCATAAAATAAGGACTTTAAGTCATGCGAATTGATTCTTTTATTTTCTTCCTCGGACTCCAGTCGATCGACCAATGATCCTAGTCGATCGACCGTCCTCTACAGTACAGCATGTACTTCTCCTTTTTTTGATATTTTTTCGAATCATTTTTTCCTTCTTTTTTTTCTTTTCAATTTTATTATTTTTCTTTCTTTCTTTCCTTTTTCCATCTTTCCAACTTCATCTCAAAATGAGCATATGCTACCAAAAACGAAGTAACAATCCCAAAAACGTAAACTATTGGCTTGACATGGGCAGGCTAAATGTAGGATGTAGTAATGGGACAAAAAGGCTGTTTTTGGCAGTGTGGAGCTTATAGGTAAAATGAATAAAGGAAAACCTCTACCACATGTGTCAACAAACCACTAACCGAATGCATACAGGTATTAAGCAGATCCAGTTCATATTTATGCAAATTTATGTAACATGTCTCATAAGGAGTACTACTCACATTCTAAATGAACTGGTTATGAGTGACACCAGTTATAGGCTCTAATCCTCAGAAAATGATGTAGTTTGCCAAAATTCTAAGTCAAGTCTCAAGCTCAGCAAGATATTTAACAAAACTCGTAGATATGCACAAACGATTCTACTAATAACATGTCAATTTAGCACGGCTTAGGCATAAACAGCTGAAAATGCAATGTCATCATTGAAATACTACCGTTCCGACTCAACCTATATGCTAAAATAAACGTGAAATTTTTGAAATTTTTGAAGTTTTTTCAATTTTTTTTGGTATTTTGTATATATAAGGGAAATGAAACAACAATGCAAGACAAAATGTAAACGTGAATGCAAGCAAATGAAATGCAACGCAAAACCCTTCCCCAAACCAAATCGCACAATGTCCCCATTGTGCAAAATCATGTAATGAAATAAACAGGAAATGGGAATTTGCGATAAATTAATGAAATAAGACATAAAGTAAGACTCGGAAACTCACAAGACTTTAAGCGCCGCAAAAGGAAACCTCCCCAAACCAGCGTGAGCTAGGAGGTTTCAGTAGCTAGCAGTGCTACCAATAAGTACCTGAAAAGACAACAAATACCACGCGTAATCTCGAGAAAGCAAAGTGGAAGCGGTAATTATGTGTAAAAATTAAAAACGGGAGAAAACAGAAAAATGGCGGAAAATAAAGAGGAGGGAAGACTCCCTCAATTCCGCAAATCGATCAAACAAAGCAGGGGAATGATCGAAAACAGGTACACCAGCTCTGGGCGGTCGATCGACCACATCACCCAGTCGATCGACCAAGGTGAACAACAACAGGAGCTTCTGGAAATCGCGGCTCAGTCGATCGACCATAGGAGGCAGTCGATCGACCGGCCGACCTGCTGTAACTTTCTGATTTCGTTTAATTAACTCAATAACTTGAGCTAATATGGTCTATAAACCTGCATACACACATAATAATGCGCCCAAAATTGCGCAAAACCCAAAGTAGTCGACTAAAGTGCTTAAAATCTTAAACAAACTTATTAAGATGTGAAGTCTCGCGCACACGAAAAACGATAAATAGTCTTAAAAAGCAATAAAATTAAAGTCTGAAAAAGCATGTGATCAACTAATAGTTGATCAAGAACGGCCACGGAATGGCCCACTTGGTCGGCTTCTGGCTACAAGAAGTAGCCTCAACAATGCTCATCTTCTCAGCTGCACTCTCACTTCCATCATCTGCAGGACTCAATGGATCAACAGCTTCATCATCCTCCCAAGCAATGACCTCTTCTGACTCATCAGAATCCAAATCGGATTTCCTCACTTTGACTGGCTCATCTTCAAGCTCCTCATCAGTGCCATAGCCAAGACATCCTAAGCCGCCTCTTGAAACGATTGGCTCCTTCACAGTTGGAGCAACATACGGCTCTTCCTTCCCCAAACCAGCTCCTGCAATGTCCAAAACAGAAGAATCGTCCTCCAATTTGCTCCCAATCTGGGAACAGGAATAGGTGTAGAGACAGGCATATCGGGAAGCACAAAATAGGATTTCTTTTCAGAAACCGTATTACAAGTTATCGGCCACATGGGGTCTTTCTTCTTAGCAGTTTGGGCAAAGACAATAGAGTGCTTTCCTACCTTAAAGGTCAAAGTCCCCGAACCAACATCTATAACTGCACCAGCAGTGTGCAGAAATGGTCTACCCAATATTATAGGAATGTGAGCATCCTCGGGCATATCAAGTACAACGAAGTCAACAGGGAAGAAAAACTTTCCTATTTTCACAGGAATGTCCTCTAAGACTCCTATCGGTTGGACCGCAGATCGATCAGCCATCTGTACTGTCATGTTGGTAACTGCAAACCTAGTCAATTTCAGCTTTCTAGCAAGACTCAAGGGCATAACGCTAATACTGGCTCCTAGGTCACATAAGGCCTTCTCAATAGAAAAGGTGCCAATACTACATGGAACTGAAAAACTACCCGGGTCATATAACTTATGAGGTGCAGTATGGGTCAAATAAGAGCACGACTCCTCAGTGAGTGCGACAGTATGCACAGTTTCAAGTGACTTCTTTTTAGATAAAAGTTGCTTCATGAATTTCATATAAGTAGGCACTTGATTGAATAACTCAAGAAAAGGAACTTGTACGTTTAAGCTACGAATAACATTTTCAAACTTATTAAACGATACCTGTTCCTTCGTCGGCACCAATCTCTCTAGATAAGGGGCTGTAAGAAGTAACTTAGCTCTCTCCTCTAAATCACTCATGCCGGCATCGGTGGACTTAGGCTGAAAGTCCACAACCTTCTCCTTGTTGTAGCTTGACCCTTCTTCAGACCGTCTCAAATTTGAACCATTAATTGACATAGGGTCGTACTTCGGGACCGGAACTGACCCATTTTCATTAGGGTCTTGCCTCAATATTTTCGGGGCGGTCGTACCTCGAAACAAGTGGTCCCTCAAGTTATTAGGCATTGAAGGACGAAAAACTTCACCTTCAAATAGTCACTGTCGGTCGATCGACCGACCAGGTTGCTCGATCGACCGACCGAGTTCTGATTCCGAAGCTAGCTCTTGTTTGCGCGTCTTTGGTCGATCGATCGGGTATGTCGGTCGATCGATCGACTACCTACCTCGATCGTCTTTTTCTTGTTATTATTCGTTCCAGCTTTCTTCTGACTCGGTTCCGCCTCATCTTTTTCGGCGACATCCTCAACCATAGCGGGCCCATCAAGGGTAGACCCACTCCTTAAGGTGAATGCATTTAAGGTCTCCTTTTGATCAGTTTGAGTCGGTAAATGTCCCGGAGCTCGAGTTGTATTCTTGCTCGCCAATTGAGCAATTTGGCTCTCTAACATCTTCATCCCGGCCTCTCTAGCTTGGGACTCCTTCAGCAACAAATTCTTCAACTCATTGAAATCAGAACTTTGGGATTGTTGCTGCTGCTGTGGGACATACGGAGGCTTTTGGAACTGTTGTTGCTTATGAGGGGGCACATAATTCTGCTGCTGCTGCTGCTGCTGTGGAGGTTGAGTCGGATTTAGGACATTTTGGCTACTCCACTTTAAGTTTGGATGGACATTCGGCTCATAGATCAATGTCGAAAGGCAGCACAAGACTCAAAGGGACTAGGACAATTGTCTGAAACATGTCCCTCAGCTCCACATCTTTTATAGACGAAAGGACCGTCTGAAACAGCATTTACATGATAAATCCCTCCTTTTGAAGCTCCACCCAACTCATACTTATCAAATCTCGCCGTGAGAGCTTCTAATACAACTACAGAAGGAGATTCAGCATCTCTCCTTTGATTTCCCCTGGAATTTCCATACTCAGCTTTGTGGGTGGCTAAATCATCAATAATTTTCCACCCCTTAGTCTCCCCCGTATTCTCCTGGAATCTGCCATTAGCTGTCGCGTCCAGGATAGCCCTCTGATCGTCATAGTGCCCATTGTAGAACTCATTGCATAGGCTCCATTTCTCAAACCCATGATGCGGAATGGTTCACACCAGCTTCTTAAAACGGACCCATGCTTCGTGAAAGTTCTCATCAGGACCCTGTTTAAAACTCGTGATCTGAGCTCTAATGGCATTTGTCTTCGAGGCAGAGAAGTATTTCTTGTAGAATGCCAAGGCCAAAGAATTCCAGTCGGTGATCCCATTAGCAGCTCGGTCCAGGTCTCTGTACCACTCCGTTGCAGCATCGCGGAGTGAGAATATAAACATAGTCTCCTTTATCTGGTCCTGGGTCACACCGGTCGACGGGGGTATAGAGCAGCAATAATCGATAAATATCTCCATATGCTTGGCTGCATCTTCATTTGCAGCTCCCCCGAATTGGTTCCTCTCAACCAAGTTGATATAAGAAGGCTTTGGTTCGAATTTCTTATCTGCTCCCGGTAATTCGAACCCCTTATATAGATTTGCAGCTGTCAGCTCTGAGTGACTCGCTATACTCGCTTCTTCGGCCATGACTGGAAAATCCGGAGATGTGACTGTCTCAGCTGAAGAAGTGGAAATGGGTGAGGAAGGTGGATCCTCCTCGTATAGCTCGTTCTCGTAGTAACTAGACAGAGTACTCAGCTCTTCCTCTGCCGGCAGTACTCTTGATGATCGTCTCATCTCACGCAAGGTCTTCTCAATCTCGGGATTGAATGGTAGTAATTCACCACCCTGTGACCTGCGCATAAGAAGAAACTACAAAAAGAATATGAGAATAGTTTAAGGAACGAATGTCCCTTAAACTAAGAAACAAACTAAAATAAAAGAACTAAAAATTAGAACAATTGCCTCCCCGGCAACGGCGCCAAAATTTGATGCCCGTCGTTATGTGCACCAAAAATAAATTTATAATTCCTAACTACAACTATAGATAGTGGCAGCAGGGTCGAATCACAGAGAGGCAGATGTAATTATTAGTTGTCTAAATTCAGTCTAAGGTAACAATGATGTGGGGGTTTGATTGAATTGGTCTATAACTAATGAGCAATGAACTAAAGAAATGTATAAAATCAAATATAAAAGAGGTACTAAGATGGTCGGTTCACTGTAGTTTCGGCAGCAGCATACTAAGTTGGTCTGAAATAAACACATGAGGTGGGAAAACAAGAGGTCCTCTCGGTCCACTCTTAACAAGTAGCGTCTTTCGATCTCGCTACGGGTCCCTAATATCACTAGTACTGACTCTCGTCCTGAAAAGTGACTAATAACCTAAACTTTACCTATCTTTCGATCTTAGCATAGTTTAGTCATTTTAATTGGTAGTCTAACAACCTTCCCTATCTTTCGATCTAATGGGTCAGTCAATTACTAAGCATTTAACTAGTCGCATGCACTCGATTCGTCAAATATAGAATTTAAAACAATTAAAACGAAACAAAACCTCACGTGGCCAGTCGATCGACCAATGATGCCAGTCGATCGACCAACATGCGATTTCAGGGTCTACAAACTAATGCCGCCTAACCTATAGTTCCCCTACATCCTAACACAAGGTATTTAGCTACTCATGATATTGGTAAAAACAACAACAAGATTAACGAAATAGACTACTGAATTCATGCTTAAAATAGTTAAATAACAAATAACAATAAACGATAATCGGCTTCGGGAAACTAACTAGCAATTCTATACTATGAATAAAATAAGCAATGAAACTGAACAGAAGAATACCGAAAAGGAATTGCAGAGCCAGATCCAAACCGAAAGCGAAGGGAACTTTATTAATCGAAGAACAATAATCTCGAACCCTAATTATGAAAGTAGAACTAAAACTAGATTAAAGCTTGATAAAAACTGGATGCCTGTTCTCAAAACCTAGCATACATTATATAGAATACAACGTAGTTCTTATTTCCAAAACCTAACTACTATGGGCTTGCTATTCCTCGATCTTTTAATTCACGCAGATTAGCGGCTTGGTCGATCGTCTACTGAGGCCGGTCGATCGACTGGTAAGCTCTGAACAGTGGCTCCTGGAAGTCGTGGTATGGTCGATCGACCATAGGTAGCGGTCGATCGACTGCTTAAGCTGATACTTGACTTCTAAATTCTCGTGGATTTGTCTTTCGGGCCTCGAAATGCGCACCAAGCTCGTTCCTTGAGTAAATACTTTACGTCAAATGCAGTGTAAGATACCCGGGGACGGATTTAGCTCAAAATCTACTCATTTCCGCATAAATCTGCAATATTACATAAAAATAAGAAAGTAGACGAAATGGGGTAGATAGTAGCATAAACTACACAAATGAGCTCTGAAATGCGTGTAAAATGAGGTGTAAAACATCATGTAAATGACACGCATCAATTTCAATTTAATATTTTCCGACGTTAATTGGCGTAACCTATCCTCCAGAGAGTTGTTTAGATCAATCAACATGTTAAGATCAACCTCCATGCTTTCATCTCATACGAAGTAACCACAATCTTCCGTCTAATGATGCATTCAAAATTAATTAGAGCTATAAACATAGATATTCTACTATTAAATTAATTAGAGCTATAAACATAAATATACCTTCCATAAGGGACAACGATAAAAAAAACCTTCCTTTGTTAGGCCCATTTTTCTTCACGAGTTGACGAATTGGAACCAAGTTATGATAACAGTGTGAATCGCAAGAACAAGATTGACTAAAACTCTTCTTTGAAAGATGATGGTGGTGTCGATATAATTGAAATATAGTATGAGATTTTAACAAATAAATATGGATTGTTAGATTTGGAAAAAAAAACTGCTGATTTTTTTTAAGTGAGAGAAACGATTTTTTTTAGTTAGAGAAAGGAATAATAGATGGATAAAATAAATAAGAACCAAAAATAAATATAAGAAAGAAAAAATAATTAGTATAAAAAAATAGATTAATATTGCTAATGATCTTTGAAAAGTGAAGCAATTAAAAAGTTGTCTCTTTTTGAATTTAAAATTCAAAATTTTCAAATTTAACCCTCTAAAAACTGATTTGAAAAAGATTTCATATGGTTCCTACAAAACTCCACATGGCGCGCTCACTGGCCTGTATACAAATGGCCTTGTACACGCCGTGTACTTGTAGCCTTTTCGTTCATTCTGATATTTGTGATGTTCACTAATCGCCATATTGGTGCATTGTCCATGTCTTTAAAATCTTATGATGTCATAGCATGATGCATGAGTAATGTCCAATGATTGTCTCATGATTGCAATTTATTATGGTTATTCAAAATATGGTGTATATTACAATAGGTTGGCAACGTATGCATTGTATCATGCGTAATTGTGCAGTTTTCTGTTCCTTTCGTTTGACCATTGTTGATGAACATGAAGGCATTGTTATAATTTGGAATTTTGGATGGACATTATTATTGACAATGATGTTCATTTAATTCCTCACATGTGTTCATTCTGTTTTGTCATGTTAACAATGGTAATTAAAAGAAAATTGTTTGGGACATGATAATTTCATGTGTGGTAACAGTACAATGGCCTTAATATGCATAATAATTGTTTCTATGTTTTATATTGATAGGAATGATGGCCACAAAAACGTGGTTAACATTTCGACATGTTATTGAAGTTATGTTAAATTTCACATTGATTATTTATGTGAAATGTGAAATGAACATGTAATGAAATATTATGATCGGGTATTTGATAATGTTTTTAGTGTGCTAACTGTTTTGTAATGATTGTTTAACATGTTAATGTCTCGTGTAAAGCGTTTAAACTTGGCTAATGTAATTGATTTTACTATATAATCTCGAAATGATGGTTTGTGATAACCATGATAAGATGATGGAGTCATGATGGTTTAGCCACGAAAGGGGTAAATCAACAGCATTGAATGTAGAACTATTGACAATCCGATTATAGAGTTGTCATTTGTTGTAGGATTAACGACAAGTCGATCTTTGGCCTAAACCAAAGATGATTTACCTTGTAAAAGGTGGTTGTCATCATATTCTTCTATGAATGACATTGGGAGGTAATATGATCCTTGGTATTAGGATTAAGGGTGAGAGTATGATTATTATTCTCCGGTTAATACTCCCGGTTCGAGTATGATACTTTTATCCAATAATGAACGTGGAGTAATGACTCGGCTTTTCACAAGGGCTTAATTATCGCGGTTTTACAAGTTGAATAAGTATACTAGTTTAGCTAGTACTCATCTTTGGCAATCAAATAGGCAAGTGTGAAAATGTATAAAGTAAACCAGAATTATGGTTTGTCATATATCGGGTTTCCTTCGGTTTTAGAGGGATAATGTTATGCAAATTAAATTACTAATGTAGATGGTCATTTCGATCTACAAGTGGTAGAGTGTTCTTGCTTATGGGAGGCACCATTAGCTTATGGTTTCCAAGAAGCGGATTTGCCTAAAGAATTTGACATTGGAGTTGGTATGCGTAGTGTTAGCATATAGCCGGTTAAAAGGCTAAGTAGCTGAAGAAAATAATCTACGATGTTCCTTAAAGTATTTGACCAATTTCATTCATATAATTTTTTATAGTGAATAACGGTGCGCATTGGGGTGTTTGTTATAACACGGTTTATGGACTATCATAAATGGGAATTGATATTGGTTGTTTTGTGAGATCTCATTGTTAGTTGATCACTTTGCATAAAGGATCAATTGGGGACTTGGTTATAAAGTCAGTTGACGGGATGAGACTAAAACTCGTATAAGATCCTTGGCGATATGATACCCAATTCCCCTCTAATACAATGTTAGAGGCTGAATTCAATGTGGAAGATCTATTATTAAGAGATTGAAGCACACAATAATTAAGTCCCGAGGTGTGTGCTTAGACTTGCATGTTGTAAGGTTGAAGTCTATCTTCTTAATTGATCTTTTGAAAAAGTATGTTTGCAAGGACACGATGAAAAGAATCAGCCTATATGAACATGAAGTACAGCCGCTTCAAGGGAGTATGGGTTTGACTTCTGATATGTCCATGAATAGATATGGGACACTAGGCTTGTAAATAAGTGTTGGTTTTATAACTTTAGAAATAAATTAATTTATGTGTGAGTTATCTTCATGTATTCAAAATGGGTAGAAAGGATTCAATGTTTAGTCACACCCCAAAACTCGAATATTTGGAATGTGTAATTTCACTAAGTGGAAATTCAATCTTCGTGATATTTTCGTTTATGCATAAATTGGTATGTTTGTTACCTTATTTAAAAATCTTGAATTACGCTTAAATGGGGGAGGATTGTTGGTAAATTAAGTGTAGTTACCGGTTCATTTTGGCGTATTTAAGTTTGGTTTGTAGATGGGTAATTTCTAAATGATATAATGTGAGTTCGGGAAGTACGGAATGTACGCTTGCATAATTCATACGAAATTACGGTACAGTTTTCATTCGAATAACTATGACGGGGTTGAATCTGGTTGAATTTATGAAGAGTAACAGCTCTTCAGAGATACATTCTCCCCTTTTCCCTTTCATATCTATATAAATAGAAATGGATAATGTGAAGAAAAGATATAGACAAAAGGAATCTCATCTTCTGCATTTTAGAACAATCTAAAAATCTACATACGATACTTCTGAATTACTTCTTTGATTTTTGGTTTGTGCCCAAAATCAGAGGGACACCGACTTATCTCAATAGAAAATTCGGTTTAACTCGGGCACAAATAAGGGTTGAATTGTTCTATTAGGAAAGCGAAGTCGATTCGGTGTGGTTAATTATTGTCAATCCTTATTCGTGCATACTCAAATATCTAACAGATGGTAGGCTGCTATTTTCACTGTCTTCCATTTTTCTATGCTCCTAGAAGTTATAATAAAATGACTCATAGATTAGCTCAGAGAGCCATTAATATGTAATTCCGTTACTTGCCCATTTGTCCCAAAAAAAAAAAAGTTAGAAGCAACAAAAGTGGTAACATGTCATGTATGAGCCATGCAGCCTGGAAACGAAAAGGGCAGTTTAAGGGAGCAAACCCATTAGTGGTAATGAGCAAAGGGCAATGGTTAGATTGATTCTGAACCAGATGTCTTATGGACGCTCCATCAAATTTCTCTCGTCAAAGTTGATTACATAAAACTCTATCTAGTTTTGCTTATCTCCTTGTCAAAGTTGATTATTTTCTATCAAGGAGTTGAATAATTTGCATCTCCTTGGCAACCCGGGACTGTGTCCATTACGTTCAGTCAAATCCATGGTGAATTCACTGTATTGCCAAAGAGTTCAAGTTCACGCGATAATTTTTCCCGGACTGTGTACAACTATTGTATAATATGACATACTAGGTTGAGAGCCCGTGCGTTGCAACGGGTTAATTAACTTGGTTATAATAAACAAAAAAATGTTATAAAACTTTAATGTTTACATCTAATTATTTGTTTACATATGATTAAAATATCTCTTTCAAAGAAAATAAATGATAAATACATACACGTCTACCGTTTATTGATTATGCGAGAGAAATAAATAATAAATAAATTTTGTTATTAAAGAGATAATAATAGAAACTCTAATAAGACAATACTTAAGAGACTCAAAAAAAAAATTTGGTTGATATTTAAGTTCCAAAGATGACTTCTATTTATAATCATAGGTTCACCCCACCTTATATTAATTTTCCGATGTGGGACAATTTGACTATTTATACATAACAACACCTATATTATTTTTCAATATGGAACAAATAACATTGTCATAAATAGTCTATCTTTTTCGCACCCAGTTCAACATTTAACCCTATTAATAATGAGAAAATACTATACTATGTTCGTACAATTTTTCTATACTTATATATATGATATGATGTTTTTTTTTTCTAAGTATATTATTTGCCCCAAATTGAAAAATAATGTAGGTGTGATGAATATATTACATATAAATAGTTGAATTGTCCCACATCAGAATCAAGGTGCATGGCGTTTCCTAAAAATTAATTTAGGAAAGTATTATAAATAATATTTTGGGCCGGATGCAAAAAATAAATTGTCGAATCTTTTAATTATTATAATTTATTATATTATATTATATTATATTCAAGTGATGTTTCTAATTTTTATATATAAATTTATACATTTCATTCGTTAAAAAATATCGTTAAAAAAATTATGAAAATAATATAATTTGATTTGTCGTAACAAATGCTATCATTAGAGTATAGATTTCATATAATTTGTTAATATAAAAGATTGTGTACTTTTTAGTCTGTTATATGTCCCGCATTGAAACATAATCTAATGTGATGAAAATACTATGTATAAATAATAAAACTGTACAACATTGAAAGATTAGCATAATGTGGGGTGATCCTATGATTATAAATAGGAGCCACCCTGACACTTAGATTATATTTAATATATAAATATGTGCAAATGATAAGAAATCTATACTCTAATAGTAATGTTTTTTTTACCACGAATTTAATTATATAATTTTCATAGGTTTTTTAAAGATACTTTTTGGTCAAATAAAATTTAAAAGCTTTTATTGAAAAATTATAAACTATCACTTGAGTATAATATAGGAAATATGTGTTATAATAATTAAAACATTCTCCACATTATTTTTGATATCATATCATGGAGAAAATAATATAAACTCTTAAGAACTCTCTAAGATAATATTTGAGAGACTCAAAAGATTTTGGATCGATATCTAAGTTGAAAGGATGCCTTCTATATATAATCATAGGTTCATGTAATATCCGCCCTTTTAGGGACCCTTGACCAGCGTTGACTGACCTTGGGATCGGGAATAGTTCTTAGAAGTACGTGCCAAAGCTATCTTGGGTTACGAGTTATGAGTGTACTCGATAGAGTAGAGGCTACTCGATCGAGTAGCATAGTTACTCGATCGAGTAGGGGGTTACTCGATCGAGTGTGTGTGGTACTCGATCGAGTATCGATTTTTCAGCGAGGGTTTTTAATCGCGTTTTGTTAAATCCGCAAGTCATTTCCGCCTCATTCCTTCTATCCTCTAGTCGCCCCTTTTCCTTTCCCTTCACCATAAAACCTCCATGGAAGCCCTTGAAGGTCCTTCTGCCTTAGGAGGGCATAGTTTGAGTCGGGTAGCGGTCTTTTGCCGTATTTCTCTTTATAGGTATGTCAACTTCATCATCCGTACCTTTGTCTTTACAGTTAAGGTTTGCTTGATAGTAATAGGTGATTGTGCTGTGCTTATAGGCTTTGCTTGATTGCTGGATATGTCATATGTTGGCATGGATTGGTTGCAGTTGCTTAAAGGTAGGTTCGCCTACTCAGTTTCTGTAGATAGTTTAGTGTGTCGATCGTTGTGTCTGTGTTGTGGTGGTTGTGTGGCAGCGTGTATATGGTTGTTGATTCATTCAGACAGTTGTTGCTGTTGTATTGTGATTGTGATTGTGATTGTTTGTCTCTGGTTCTCGAGATGCGTTCTCGGCTGAGTGGAGTCACTTGCGGGAGTGGCTTCACGCCCTAGTTTCGCCCTTCGTGGAACCCGCCACGGAAGGAGATGTGCACATTAATGGGACAGGCTTATCGCTCGGTATGATGAGCGGGGATTTGGTGGGTACGGCTACGGTCCCCCACTGGCAGGGCTGGTCCAGTGGACAGTCGGTAACGGAGATGGATCGGTGTGGGTGTGTTTGTGTGTGGCTGGTTGTGTTATATTGTATTGCTTGTTGTTGTTGGCTTTGTTGTGTTTTATCTCAGTACTGACCTTGTGTGGTTATCTTCTTGTTTTATGTGTCTGCCGTGATCCCTTATGGTGAGCAGTCTGTCTTAGCAGGTGTTGATATCGTTGATAGCTGGAGTCCGGGCAAGGATGAGTCTTCACGAGATTGATAGTTATAGCAAGTAAACTTTGAGTTGTATCTTTTATATCATCAGTTAGTTTTAAATCAGTTGTAACATAACATAATAGTTCTTTTATCGACATTTGATTATTACTGTCCTCGGGCAACCGAAATGGTAATGCCCTTATATGCTAAGGAAAGCCTAGTTAAGGCTCCTCTGGATATGGGGGTGTTACAAAGTGGTATCAGAGCGACGATTTTGGAACCTATAACAAATGAACTTAATGAACGTAGTGAGTCTAATAAAATGAACCTAGTGTATGTATAATGGGAGCCCTGCTGATGCCAGATTTTGGGTGAGTAGGCGCCCTCATTTCAAAATCTTGGCCCCATGATACTTAAGCCAGTCACATGGTATGGGAATGTGGAGTCCGTGTGTATATGTAGGATGTGTATATTAATAGTGTCGGTGTAACACCCCTAATTTCCATAATATAATTCTATAATTTTATTTTCCCATATTTCATATTTTATTTTTCCGGGAAAATATCCGTCTTTTATCTTTTGGGCTCGTTGGGCTCGAAAACGGTGAAGACCCGTTTCTCTCCTGGGTCTCACGTGATTTTGGTATTGATGGGTGAGTTTTGGGCATAAACCTAGAATAAACCCATGAGCTTCTCTATAAATATAAGGGGAAACCAAACCCTTGCTCTTCTTTTCTCATAATTCTCACAAAACCCTAAACCTAATTTCTCTCCTCTCTTCCTCCCTCGTGCCGCGCGCCCCTTCCTAGAGTTTCGTGCCGTTCTTCCTTTCTTCCTCCTTCCTTCATCATCTTTCGTGCGTAGATCGATCCTACTTCTTGGGTTTATCTATCTTCTTCGTAAGTTTTATGTTTTCGCATAGTTTTATAGTTTTTATAGTTTTTATATATATAGTTAGTATATTTATTAGATTCGTTATCTTTGGCACGTGGACGATTCAATGAAGGTGTGGAAGTTGCTCCTGGAGAGGACGTTTATATCGTTGAAGACGATCTTTAGGATTATTTGCTTGATAAGGTAACTAGGTGTTTTCTTTTAATTGTGTTTATGCCAATTGATGTAATTAATATGATTTAATGATTGTTTTGCATGATTGGTACATGTTTGATTATTTGTTATCATGATTAAATATGTTTCGTATGTTTGTATATGTTTTATGCATTAATTATATATCGTATGTTGTTTATATGTTTATTATGGGTGTCATGAGCGTAATTAGGGTTGACGAATCAAACCCTAATGGCGGCATGATGGGCGGCCAAGAGTGCTCTCTAAAGTTATAGCTAAAGCTAGCATAACCTTGATGATGATTCAAGTGTTATAGCTCAAGTTAGTACAACTTTGGGTAGTTACTCTAGTTATGGCTGAAACAGGTATTGAAAGAAATGTAGATCTTTATACATACTAGCATACTCATATATGTGGAAATTAATTTGTCATAAAATTAAATACGGATTTTATGCATGCAAACAATATAATAAAATAGAGAAGAAATCATATCCTTACATTGGTATTTCGGTTTAATGGGGCACAAAAGAAATCTCCTTTTCTTTTGTTCTTGAGCTTTCCTTTAATGGAAGAACAAGATCCAAGTGTAGGATCTCTCCTTAGGAATAATACCCAAAGCTAACTCTTAATCTAATTAATATCATTTGAGCTAGTATAATATTAATCTAGTGAAAAATTGAACCAAAATTGTTTGGTTTTTGGGTTCTCAAAACCGGTTGAGAGAGAGGGATTTTGGAGGATTTTATCTTTCTAAAACTTAATCCTTTTTGGAAGTTGGATGAATGAATAATAATTCACACTATTACATGTAGTGTATGTTCAAAATAAAAGACAAAACCCTTTGCCCTTTTCTTTTGTGAACCGTGTAAGAGGAGAGAGAGAGGGAAGAAAAAGACCCAATGCATGCATTAGTTTGCCTTCACAAGGTAAATAGGGTTGCATGGCTACTCTCCCTTTTTAATCATTATGTTTACCACTTAATTATAAACACAATATTAAGCCTAATACTCCTCCAATTTTTCGGCACATTGTATAATATGGATTCCATATTATTTTTGTCAATTGTCAATATGTCACATGTCACATGTCACATAAATTTGTTATGTATTTTTAACATATTAAAAATCAACGTATTAGTAAAAATACGTCATATACAAAATCGACTTAGTAATTCATAATTACTTCTACCAAAATATTTTATCGTTTATAAATCGCATTTATAATAATTCATTCAAATTTAATTGTTTCCTTAAACAATAATTTCATCCGAGTAATGATATAATTCAATTACTCAGACCGTATCTCATTTAATCACATTTCAATTTGATACGTAAATTTTACTTCCAAAATCGTCCGTCAATTTTTCAAGTAATTTAATTAACTCGTAACATTATACGATTAATTAAATGATCAATTAAGAGTATTGCCCTATAGGTATGACCTAGGGGTTCAACTGATCACCACCGTCACACGACAAAGAATGTCAAACTCTAGTCACCAATCATTACCGATATATGTTGACCATTGTGATAACAAAAAATTACTTCCCAATTGTATTCTTTAAAATGAGATTTAATAATGATATTTAAATCACATGATCGCACTATTATTGAGGACACATTTCCCAACAGGTATAACCTTGGAATTATGATTCAAGGTTATAGCCGAAGCTACTATAACATTGAAGTACGAGATAAGGTTATAGCTGGAACTAACATACCCTGAGATTTATGGCTCAAGGTTATGGTTGGAACTAGTATAACTTTGAGTTCATGTCAAGGTTATAGTTGAGGTAAGTGTAACTTCAAGTCGTACATGTTGAAGTTATAGTAGAGGTTACTATAACCTCGCATCCAGAGTTTATGTTATGGTTAGAGTTACAATAACATTGGTTGTTTATACTTGTTTCACATGTTGTATTGTGTCCAGTTATTATATGACAATGTGTGCATATGTATTTGGTTACTCTTGTTCATCTGGTAAGTAGGATGGTCAGTTATGTTGGAAATATTACTTAGTTATGCTTCAAAAGAATCCCACATTGATAAAATATGTTGGAGTATTATAGTTTATAAGTGATCTGTTATATTGGACTACTAGATATGTAGTGGTAAAGGGCCCGTACAGCCACACACGCGCGCGCGCGCGCGCACGCCACGCCACGCCGGGCCGGGCCGGGCTCGGGCACGGGCTCTGGGCTCTGGGCTCTGGGCTCTGGTAGAGCACCTGCGGTGCGAGCCGTAGGCCGTTTTTGGAAGTACGATCACTTATTCTCTATAATATTTTTGCACTAATTCCGAAACTGATTACTCAGTCTTTTAGAGAATTTTTGCGTCTTTTCTAAACTGAAAGTGCAGTCTTCTATGGCTGACTTTCGTGCTTTACAATACTGATTTTGCAGTCTTCGAAAAGCTATTTACGAGACACTTTAATGCGGTTCTGGATCCTTCCTACATCTACTATATATACTACCATTCTCTACCTTCTCAGAACACACACAACACAACTTTTCTCTCTTCTCTCTATCTGTCTCTATACAATATAATTCCATAGCTGATTTTGGGCAACGTTCTGTTACTACTCCTCAATCCGAGTCTTTGTCGTACACCTTAGGCTCGGACCTCGTGTAACCCTGGGGGTTGGTTGCCAAGAGGCCGTGTGTATCGAGCGGGGCAAATTCAACTTTAGGGCAGTGATTCTCATCACGCCACGACTTCTATCTCTGCTGGTTCTGTAAGTTTTACCGTTCATTGTTTTCGTAATAGTGATACCGCCTACAGTCTAAAGTTGAATTTTAAAATTTTTTACTTGCTCGTTAAAATTTTTATCGTAGGCGATATGGCTATGCCAATTTCTGCTGCTTCTTTTAATCCGACTCTTATGCCTACAGTTTTTATCCCTGATATGTCAAAATTTGATTTACTTGATGGTAAAAACTATAGGATTTGGTTAGAAAAACTTGATTTTCTTTTAAGCCAGTTAAAGATAGATTATACTTTAACCAAAACTGAAGCACCAGAAAACAGTGAACGGGATTTTCCTGCAGATAGTAAAACTTGTCGTGGCATTTTACTGCACTATATGACGGAACCTTTATTTTTAATATATAGCAAGCTTGAAACCGCTAAAGACATCTGGGACGCTCTTAAAACAAAATATGGAACAGATGATTTTGGCACCAAAAAATACGCTTGCAATAGATGGTTAAATTTCCGTATAACTGATGATAAACCTGTGTTAGATCAAGTTCATGAGTATGAGACTTTATGTGCTGATATTATCGCGGAGGGTATGAAAATATGTGAAACTTTTCAAGCTAATTGTCTACTCGAGAAACTTCCTTTGTCTTGGCAGAATTATGTGCACTCTATGAAACACAAACAAAAGGATTTTACTCTTCTTGAGTTAGTGTCACACATCAAGATTGAAGAGCAAAATCGAATCCAGTTAAGAGGTAAACAAGTTGATCATTCCTCTTCCAATGCCAATCTTGTTGAGACAAAAAATCGCAACAAGGGTCCTAGACGTAATAACAACAGCAACCACAACAACAAAGGACCAAACCAGATCCACGGAGTGAAAAAGCAAACAGATTTCAAACCCAAAAGGCCGTTCAAAGGAGAATGCTTCACTTGTGGTGAAACGGGTCATTCCGCAAAATTCTGTCCGCAAGGATCCCAAGGAAAGTCAAAAAACAAGCATCAAGCTCATCTCACCGAAACAGATGAAGTCATTGCTGCCGTTGTATCTGAGGTAAATCTGGTAAGCAACATCACAGAATGGGTTTTGGACACCGGAGCTACGAGTCACATATGTTGTGACAAAGAAGCATTCAAAGAATATGTGCCAGAAACTAACGGACAATGCGTGTTCATGGGCAATTCTAGCACTACACGCGTTATTGGTAAGGGAAAGGTACAACTGAAGCTAACTTCCGGTAAAATTCTTGAACTTAATAATGTTCTTCACGTTCCAGAAATTCGTAGGAACCTTATTTCAGGGTCTTTACTTAACAAGGCCGGTATAAAACTCACTTTTGAATCCGACAAACTTGTACTCACTAGAAACAATAATTTTGTTGGAAAAGGTTTTTGTAATGGCGGGCTTTTTGTGCTCGATGTGGTGACTATTAATAAAAACTCCACCGTTCTGTTTATCTTCTTTGAGTCTATTACTTTATGGCATGCTAGATTAGGTCATATAAATGTTGATTATGTTAAAAAATTGAAACATCTTGACCTTATACCTAGCTTTAGTAATACTGACTTTTTTGACAAATGTGAGATATGTGTAGAGGCTAAACATTCCAGGACACCATTTAATAAACAAGTCCATCGTGCCTCAACTCTTCTTGAATTAATCCATTCGGACTTGGGGGATTTCAGAAACACAATGAGCCGAGGAGGTAAGCGTTACTATATCACCTTTGTAGATGATTTTTCTAGATATACAAAAGTGTATTTGTTAAGTACAAAAGATGAAGCAGAACAAAAATTCATGATCTATAAAGTCAAGTTGAGAATCAATTAGACCTTAAAATCAAACGTGTTAGGTCTGATAGGGGCGGTGAATATGAGGGTTATCCACTTAAAAAATATTGTGAAGAAAATGGCATTATCCATGAGATCACCGCCCCATTCACACCTCAACAAAACGGAATAGCCGAAAGGAAAAATCGGTCTTTGAAAGACATGATGAATGCTATGCTTATTAGTTACGGTATGCCTACTAACATGTGGGCGAGGCCATTCTTTCTCGCTTGTTTTGTACTTAACAGTTCCACACAAAAATTGGAAACTACTCCTTATGAGCTCTGGAAAGGCCACAAGCCTAATCTTAACTACCTCAAAGTGTGGGGGTGCTTGGGAAAAATTGGAATACCTGCATGCCAAAGAAGCAAAATTGGACCAAAAACAATCGACGGTATATTCATTGGTTATGCTTCCAACAGTAGCGGCCTACAGGTTTATTCTAAAGGATGGTTCAGGTTTTGGTTCTATTAAAGAATCTAGAGATGTTGTATTTTTTGAGAATATTTTTCCGATGAAAACTAACCCTGAACCTCGTTTACCACTTGTTTCCAATAATGTTGATAATGCTTCTACTAGTGCAAGAACTAATGCGATGCAATGACTGAACCTAGAAGAAGCAAGAGGGCTAGAATAGCAAAAGATTTTGGACCGGACTTTGAGACAAGTTTGGCAGAAAAAGAATTTCTTGATGAGGAGGACATTCGTGCCTATGTTCTAGAAAATGATCCGAGAACTTACAAGGAGGCCATGAATTCCATCGATTCTACTTTCTGGCTGGAAGCTATCAACAGTGAGATAGATTCTATCAAAGGTAATAACACTTGGATTCTCACCGACCTGCCTAGAGGGTGTAAACCTCTAAGCAACAAATGGGTGTTCAAGAAGAAACTCAATCCCGATGGATCTATCGACAAATATAAAGCTAGATTGGTTGTATGTGGTAATCGACAAACCAAAGGTTTGGATTTCTTTGACACTTATTCTCCTGTTACTAAAGTTGCTACTATTAGGGCTTTAATTGCACTAGCTTCTATACATGATCTATTTGTGCATCAAATGGACGTTAAGACAACTTTTTTGAACGGAGACTTGAACGAAGAAATATACATGAAGCAACCGAGGGGTTGTGTAATTTCAGGACAAGAAGACAAGGTATGTAAACTGGTTAGATCATTATATGGTCTAAAGCAAGTTCCGAAGCAATGGTATGACAAATTTCATCAAACTATTACATCTTATGGTTTTCATGTAAATGATTCGGATGCCTGCGTATATGCTAAAAGTGACAAAGATGGTTGTGTCATTGTGTGTCTGTATGTTGATGACATGCTCATTTTTGGGACTAATATGAAAGTTATCAATGACACCAAAGCCTTCTTAAGCTCTCGTTTTGACATGAAAGACCTAGGTGAAGCCAATGTTATTCTTGGTATAAAAATTTCTAGGACCAAATGGGGTTTGAGTCTGGATCAGTCACATTATGTTGAGAAAATTCTTAAAAGATTTGACTGTTTTGATTGTGCACCAGTCAAAACCCCATATGATCCTAGTATACACCTAAAAAAGAATGAGGGTGTCAGTGTGAACCAAGAAGAATATGCTAAGATAATTGGCAGTGTCATGTTTTTAATGAATTATACAAGACCAGACATTGCTTATACGGTAAGTCGTCTTAGCAGGTATACACATAGTCCAAATCAGTCACACTGGAATGCTTTATATCGACTTCTAAAATATCTTAGGGGAACAATGGATTGGGGTTTGCACTATTCCAAATCACCATGTGTTTTAGAAGGATATTGTGATGCTAATTGGGTGTCTGATAATGATGAGATTCATTCTACTAGTGGATATGTGTTTACTTTGGCTAGTGGTGCTATCTCTTAGAAATCTTCTAAACAGAGTTGTATTGCAAAATCAACAATGGAATCTGAGTTTATTACTTTAGAATTGGCGGTCGGGGAAGCCGAGTGGCTAAGGAACCCATTAGCGGACATTCCATTGTGGGGAGACCGGCTCCATCAGTTTCAATGCATTGCGATTCTCAAGCAGCCATTGGTGTGGCAGGCAATCAAGCTTACAACGGAAAGAGGAGGCATATACGCTTGAGACATGCTATAGTGAGGAATCTGATCAGAAATAATGTGATATCACTGGATTATGTAAAATCGGAGAGGAATATTGCGGATCCTCTCACGAAAGGCCTCTGCAGAAAATTAGTGCTGGAGTCAGCACGAGGAATGGGTCTAAAGCCTATTGGGAGGGAATCGTGATGGGGCTCCCCCACTTGGGTTTACCAAGTTCAATGGGTCAAACGAAGTCACGAGGATCTCATGTTGTAATACTACTACCATTCCATTTTAATAAAAGTGATGTAGTATTCTTTTATATTGTGACTATTTCTGTCAAGTGAGGAAGGTTGAGCTAAGCTCTTAATAAGTCCATAGTCCTTGTTTAAGGATGGTTTGTGACAGTCAAACCTGATGGACTTACCTATGTGAATGTGGGGGAAATGCCCTACCCCCTATGAGGTCTTTAGGCTTTAAGACCTCTAGAGCGTTCACGAGAACCCAGGCATGTGAGGGGCACCTTTTATGACATTTCGCGAGGACGAACACAGATTTGAATGCAGGTTTGTGCGCAGTTATCCGTTACAAACCACCGTGGAGAGTCCAATGCCGAAAGCAACTCAATACGGCTGTAGCAGGTAATTATATGCACTGGGTGACAATTCAATTCCTCAGAAACATTGTCATCTTAAGACTTACGTTCCGTTGCCCTAATCAGCTATTTCTCTTCTTCTTCTTTTGAATCATGTGGGGGATTGTTGGAAATATTACTTAGTTATGCTTCAAAAGAATCCCACATTGATAAAATATGTTGGAGTATTATAGTTTATAAGTGATCTGTTATATTGGACTACTAGATATGTAGTGGTAAAGGGCCCGTACAGCCACACAAGCGCGCGCGCGCGCGCACGCCACGCCACGCCGGGCCGGGCCGGGCCGGGCCGGGCTCGGGCACGGGCTCTGGGCTCTGGGCTCTGGGCTCTGGGCTCTGGTAGAGCACCTGCGGTGCGAGCCGTAGGCCGTTTTTGGAAGTACGATCACTTATTCTCTATAATATTTTTGCACTAATTCCGAAACTGATTACTCAGTCTTTTAGAGAATTTTTGCGTCTTTTCTAAACTGAAAGTGCAGTCTTCTATGGCTGACTTTCGTGCTTTACAATACTGATTTTGCAGTCTTCGAAAAGCTATTTACGAGACACTTTAATGCGGTTCTGGATCCTTCCTACATCTACTATATATACTACCATTCTCTACCTTCTCAGAACACACACAACACAACTTTTCTCTCTTCTCTCTATCTGTCTCTATACAATATAATTCCATAGCTGATTTTGGGCAACGTTAACATTACTACTCCTCAATCCGAGTCTTTGTCGTACACCTTAGGCTCGGAAGTCGTGTAACCCTGGGGGTTGGTTGCCAAGAGGCCGTGTGTATCGAGCGGGGCAAATTCAACTTTAGGGCAGTGATTCTCATCACGCCACGACTTCTATCTCTGCTGGTTCTGTAAGTTTTACCGTTCATTGTTTTCGTAATAGTGATACCGCCTACAAGTTATACTATCCTATGAGTTGAAGTCGTGATGTTGTTCACGCACGTTAGTACGGTCAGTTATACTGTGCATTTATTTGTTGGTTAGTTTGAATAGATGACGGTAGTATCAATTGTATACTATCGGAATGAACAAACGCTACCCTTCGAGGATTGGTGTATGGTCTATGGTCGGGGGGGGGGGGAGCAGAGGTAGTGCGTTATACGCTATGTTCCCCGAGTGTCGTTCGGTGTACAGTTATTGCACCGAGAGTCTGGCCAGTTCTTAGACATATAGGCAGTGGTTATACACTATACATAGTACCTTGGAGGCAGTGCGTTATACGCTCCATCAGTTAGAGGCAGTGCGTTATACGCTCTAACGGCATTCGCTCTATTCGGCTATGCTTTGATGATAGCTTTGTGCCTTCTGTTGCTGTGGATTGTGTGTCGCCATGTTTGCTATGCTTTAATGCTAGCTTTGTGCCTTTCGTTGATGTAGTCATTTGTTGCTACTGGTCTTGTAAGTGTTCATGGTCTAGTGGTTGCATATGGTCTAGGTTTGCATGATTGCATTCGTTCAAGGTTGATAAGTCATGGTAAGCTTTGTTGGGTTTTTCATGAGTATAGATGATCTCACATGTTTACTAGTTTTACATTGCAATTGTTAATGATTGTTGATTATATTCAATTGTTGTAAACATGACTGGGAGAGCATCTAGTTACTCCCGACTGAATTGTCGACCCCTTTCTCGGAGTTGTTCGGGTTGAACGCTTGTTCTTTGTCAGTTGATGCTTGCTTGGGGAATGTGCGAAGCGAGCTTAATAATAAATTAGGAGTTTGCTTTTATGTTTTAAGAACCTTTTGAATAATGTATTAGTTGTTTTGGATTTAGTAGCGAACCGGATTGGTCAGGTATTTCCGCCACCTTGACCCTTTTATCAGTATCGTACTCTGATATTCTTTTTATTTAAGTTTTTCCCTTGTTTTATAATCCAGGTTGTTACAGTTGGTATCAGAGCGAACACGCTCCCAACTCTCGCTTAGTTGATGACTAAATAAATGACTTAGTTAATGAGTGAGAGTAAATGGGGTAGAAACCAATAGGATTGGTTGGTTTTCTTATGTTTGTAAAGTGTATGAGTAGTTGTTTGGAGTGGTACTTAGGTTCTACCACTTATAACGAGATTTCGTTCTTGCAGATGGTGCGCAACGGAAATGGTGAGTCTGATGCAGATCGCATCTGGAGACTTGAGGCCGCTTTGGCATCTATGGCCGAAGGTTTCACCAATCACCTCAACAACAACAATAACAACAACAACAACACAACAACCATCCGCAACCGACAGTGTTTGATCGCTTTGCTCGTCACCGTCCTCCTACCTATGATGGTGCGAACGATCCTACTGCTTTGGAGGCTTGGATTCGAGAGATCGAGAAGCTGTTCCTCGCTACTGGATGTCCTGAGGATCAGATGGTGGATATAGCCACCTATTATCTGAAGGACGAGGCCGACAACTGGTGGGCTCTTGCTAGAGCTGGTCGGAAGTTCAACCAGGATATGGTTGGGTGTCTTCTCTGGCTCGAAGAAGAGGTTTTACCACGAAGAGATGATGCTTGTTTGCGAGAAGGAAGCGGGGAGTTCCTTCGTCTACAACAAGGTTCCATGACCGTTGAGGAGTACACCAACAAGTTCGTGAAGCTGTCACGTTTCGTTACTTCTGTAGCTATAGACGAGGTTTCGAGGACTCGTCGCTATGAGAAGAATCTAGCTCCCAAAGTCCGGACTGCCATGTCTGGTATTCCTTCAACTTCTTTCCAGCAGGCTTACGATCGTGCTCTTAGCATCTATGATTCAGTTCTTGCTACCGAGGCTGAGGAGAGTGCGAAGAATAAGTTCATGAAGAGGCCTTATGTTGCTCCCAGTTCTTCCCAGAAGAAACAGAAGTATGAGGCTCGTCCGTATGCTCCGCGTGATCAAGGTCAAGCTAAGAAGGATTGGACTTGCTACAAGTGTGGAAAGGCGTACCATCCGGGTACGAATTGCGTATCTGGTACTCCGCTTACATGTTATACCTGCAAGGCTCCGGGACACAGGTCGATCGATTGTCCCCAGAAACCAAAGACGGAAGCGCCGAAGGTTGATGCTCCGAAGACTGGCCGAGTGTTCGTTATGAGTCGTGCCGAGGCAGATGCTAATCCAGATGTGGTTACGGGTACCTTTCTCGTTCACTCTTTATCTGCTTTTGTTCTTTTTGATACGGGCGCCTCGATTTCTTTTGTATCCAAATCCTTTTCCGTCCGAGCTGGACTCTCTTCCTCATCATCCGTTCATACCTCTATATCCCTTCCTACGGGTGAGATTGTTTCTTGCTCCGTTCTTTTCAAAGACGTACCTGTCAGTATCGCAGGGGCGATCCTTCCTGCCGATCTCGTTCAATTCAAACTCGGAGAGTTTGATGTGATTTTGGGTATGGATTGGTTATCTCGCTATGACGCTAGGTTCCTGTGTCGTGATCAGAAGATCGTGCTTAAGAGTCCTACAGGTTCGAGGGTTTCTTATCAGGGTGTTAGGGTTACACCGACGGTCAAGTGGGTTTCTGCCTTGAAGATGGTTAACTTGGGCAGAAAGGGTCATCAGATCTATCTATGCAGTGTTCATGGTGTTTCAGTTGAGCCTAAGCTAGAGGATATCCCTGTGGTTAGGGAGTTTCCCGATGTCCTTCCTGAGGATCTACCTGGTATTCCTCCTGAGCGAGATGTGGAGTTCTGGATTGAGTTGCTACCTGGAACTGGTCCTATTTCGAAAGCTCCTTATCGTATGGCACCATCTGAGTTACAGGAACTCAAGAAGCAACTAGAGGAGATGATCGATAAGGGTTTTATCCGACCGAGTGCTTTGCCGTGGGGTGCTCCTGTTTTGTTCGTCAAGAAGAAAGATGGTAGTATGCGGTTGTGCATTGACTACCGTGAGGTGAATAAGGTTACTATCAAGAATAAGTATCCTTTGCCGAGGATCGAGGATTTGTTTGATCAACTCCGTGGTGCTAGTGTGTTCTCGAAGATCGATCTGAGGTCAGGTTACCATCAGATTCCAGTTAGGAATGAGGATATTCCTAAGACTGCATTTCGTTCGAGGTATGGCCACTATGAGTTCGTGGTTATGCCGTTTGGGTTGACAAATGCACCTGCTGTTTTTATGGATCAGATGAACCGCACTTTCAGCGAGTATTTGGACAAGTGTGTCGTGGTGTTCATAGACGATATACTAATTTACTCGAGAGATGAGGCTGAACACGAGAATCACCTTCGTGTTATCTTGGAGACTCTGCGTAAGCAGAAGTGGTATGCTAAGTTCTCAAAGTGCGAGTTTTGGTTAAAGGAAGTTACCTTCTTGGGTCATGTGATATCTGGCGATGGAGTTATGGTTGATCCGTCAAAGATCCGAGCTGTGGTCGATTGGGAAAGTCCAAAGAATGTGAACGAGGTTCAGAGTTTTCTTGGACTAGCTGGGTATTATCTTCGGTTTGTTCATGACTTCTCTAAGATCGCAAGACCAATGACTCAGTTAATGAAGAAGGAATCCAAGTTCATTTGGACTGAGGCTTGTGAAGCTGCCTTCCAGGAGTTGAAGAAAAGGTTGACTACCGCTCCTGTGTTGACTCTACCAGAAGAGGGTGTTGAGTTCGATGTTTTCTGCGATGCGTCAAAGTTTGGGTTGGGTTGCGTCTTGATGCAGAAGGGTAAAGTCGTGGCTTATGGTTCCCGTCAGTTGAAAGTTCACGAGATGAACTACCCGACTCATGATCTTGAGTTAGCAGCAGTGGTGTTTGCACTTAAGCTGTGGAGACACTACTTGTATGGAGTCTCTTGCAACTTTTATACGGATCATAAGAGCTTGATGTATATCTTCACTCAGAGAGATCTTAACATGAGGCAGAGATGTTGGTTAGAGCTGCTTAACGACTACAAGATTGAGCTGCAGTATCATGAGGGTAAGGCAAACGTGGTTGCCGATGCTTTGAGTCGCAAGGTATGTCATGGTATGAGGTCCGTGTTGGTGTTACCTGATGACTTGAGTCGAGAGTTCCAGAAGATGAGCCTTGAGGTAGTTCTTCCTGGTACTTTAGATTTGAGTGCGATGGTTGCTGAACCCGAGATCCTTCATGAGATCCGAGTTAAGCAAAGAGAGGATGAATACTTAGAAGGAGTTCGAGTCACTATAAGCGAAGGACGTGCCAAAGACTTCGACGTTGGACCTGATGATGGTCTACGATTCCATGGTCGTTGGTGTGTGCCTAGCTGTGAGGTCTTAAAATGTAAGATTCTCAAAGAGGCTCATAGTACTCCCTATTCGGTTCATCCAGGTGGTGATAAGATATACAAGGATCTGAATCTAAAGCTTTGGTGGCCGGGTATGAAGAAAGAGATCGCCGAGTTTGTGAGCCGTTGCCTGATCTGTCAGAAGGTCAAGTTCGAACATCAGAGACCTGGTGGTCTACTGCAACCCTTGGAGATTCCCACATGGAAATGGGATTCGATTTCGATGGACTTCGTTATGGGTTTGCCGAGGTCGCCGAGAGGAATGAATGCGATTTGGGTCGTGGTTGATCGGTTGACTAAGGTCGCGCATTTCATTCCAATGAAGGAGACTTGGAGTCTCGAGGAACTAGCGAATGCTTATCAACGAGAGATCATTCGTCTTCATGGGGTTCCTAAGGATATCATCTCTGACCGTGATCCGAGGTTTTGTTCTCAGTTTTGGAAGAAGCTTCAGTTGGCTTTGGGTAGCGAGCTTAAGATGAGTACGGCTTTTCATGCTGCAACTGATGGTCAGACTGAGCGTACGATTCAGACACTTGAGGACATGTTGCGAGCTTGTGCTTTGGTGTTTCAAGTTAGTTGGGAGAAGAGTTTACCGCTTGTGGAGTTCTCCTACAACAACAGTTACCAAGCTAGTATTCAGATGGCTCCGTTTGAGGCACTTTATGGAAGGAAGTGTCGTAGTCCTTTGTGTTGGGACGATTCTAGTGAGGTCACGTTCTTGGTCCGAGTTGGTTCAGGAATCGATTGACCAAGTGAGGTTGATCCGCGAGAAGCTTAAAGCAGCCCAGGATCGACAGAAGACGTATGCAGACTTGCGGCGTAGGCCGATTGAGTTTGAGGTTGGCGATAAGGTTTTTCTTAAGGTTTCGCCGATGAAAGGTGTCAAGAGATTTGGGCTTAAGGGCAAGCTCAGTCCTAAGTACATTGGACCGTATGAGGTGCTCGAGAGAGTTGGCAAGGTAGCCTATAGGTTGGCTTTACCTCCGAACTTGTCAAAGTTTCACGATGTGTTCCATGTGTCGCAGTTGTGTCGTTATCGCAGTGATCCTTCCCATGTTCTACAGGCTGATGTTATCGAGGTTGAACCTAACCTGACTTATGAGGAACGACCTGTTCGCATTTTGGAACGTCAGGAGAAGAGGTTAAGGAATAAGGTTGTACCTTTGGTTCGGGTTCTGTGGAGGAGTCAGAAGTTTGAGCAAGAGACTTGGGAAACCGAAGCGTCTATGTGAGAGAAGCATCCACATCTTTTCGAGTGAGGTAGTTCTCTTATCAAGTTTCGAGGACGAAACTTCTTTTTAGGAGGTTGGATTGTGACACCCCTAATTTCCATAATATAATTCTATAATTTTATTTTCCCATATTTCATATTTTATTTTTCCGGGAAAATATCCGTCTTTTATCTTTTGGGCTCGTTGGGCTCGAAAACGGTGAAGACCCGTTTCTCTCTTGGGTCTCACGTGATTTTGGTATTGATGGGTGAGTTTTGGGCCTAAACCTAAAATAAACCCACGAGCTTCTCTATAAATATAAGGGGAAACCAAACCCTTGCTCTTCTTTTCTCATAATTCTCACAAAACCCTAAACCTAATATCTCTCCTCTCTTCCTCCCTCGTGCCGCGCGCCCCTTCCTAGGATTTCGTTCCGTTCTTCCTTTCGTCCTCCTTCCTTCGTCATCTTTCGTGCTTAGATCGATCCTACTTCTTGGGTTTATCTATCTTCTTCGTAAGTTTTATGTTTTCGCATAGTTTTATAGTTTTTATAGTTTTTATATATATAGTTAGTATATTTATTAGATTCGTTATCTTTGGCACGTGGACGATTCAATGAAGGCGTGGAAGTTGCTCCTGGAGAGGACGTTTATATCGTTGAAGACGATCTTTAGGATTATTTGCTTGATAAGGTAACTAAGTGTTTTCTTTTAATTGTGTTTATGCCAATTGATGTAATTAATATGATTTAATGATTGTTTTGCATGATTGGTACATGTTTGTTTATTTGTTATCATGATTAAATACGTTTCGCATGTTTGTATATGTTTTATGCATTAATTATATATCGTATGTTGTTTATATGTTTATTATGGGTGTCATGAGCGTAATTAGGGTTTCTGAATCAAACCCTAATGGCGGCATGATGGGCGGCCAAGAGTGCTCTCTAAAGTTATAGCTAAAGCTAGCATAACCTTGATGATGATTCAAGTGTTATAGCTCAAGTTAGTACAACTTTGGGTAGTTACTCTAGTTATGGCTGAAACAGGTATTACCTTGGAATTATGATTCAAGGTTATAGCCGAAGCTACTATAACATTGAAGTACGAGATAAGATTATAGCTGGAACTAACATACCCTGAGATTTATGGCTCAAGGTTATGGTTTGAACTAGTATAACTTTGAGTTCGTGTCAAGGTTATAGTTGAGGTAAGTGTAACTTCAAGTCGTACATGTTGAAGTTATAGTAGAGGTTACTATAACCTCGCATCCAGAGTTTATGTTATGGTTAGAGTTACTATAACATTGGTTGTTTATACTTGTTTCACATGTTGTATTGTGTCCAGTTATTATATGACAGTGTGTGCATTTGTATTTGGTTACTCTTGTTCATCTGGTAAGTAGGATGGTCAGTTATACTATCCTATGAGTTGAAGTCGTGATGTTGTTCACGCACTTTAGTACGGTCAGTTATACTGTGCATTTATTTGTTGGTTGGTTTGAATAGATGACGGTAGTATCAATTGTATACTATCGGAATGAACAAACGCTACCCTTCGGGGATTGGTGTATGGTCTATGGTCGGGGGTAGCGAGGCGATCGTTATACGCTCTGTTCCCCGAGTGTCGTTCGGTGTACAGTTATTGCACCGAGAGTCTGGCCAGGTCTTAGACATATAGGCAGTGGTTATACGCTATACATAGTACCTTGGAGGCAGTGCGTTATACGCTCCACACCGATGGAGGCAGTGCGTTATACGCTCCATCGGTTAGAGGCAGTGCGTTATACGCTCTAACGGCGTTCGCTCTATTCGGCTATGCTTTGATGATAGCTTTGTGCCTTCTGTTGCTGTGGATTGTGTGTCGCCATGTTTGCTATGCTTTAATGCTAGCTTTGTGCCTTTCGTTGATGTAGTCATTTGTTACTACTGGTCTTGTAAGTGTTCATGGTCTAGTGGTTGCATATGGTCTAGGTTTGCATGATTGCATTCGTTCAAGGTTGATAAGTCATGGTAAGCTTTGTTGGGTTTTTCATGAGTATAGATGATCTCACATGTTTACTAGTTTTACATTGCAATTGTTAATGATTGTTGATTATATTCAATTGTTGTAAACATGACTGGGAGAGCATCTAGTTACTCCCGACTGAATTGTCGACCCCTTCTCAGGTTGTTCAGGTTGAACGCTTGTTGCTGTCTGGTTGATGCTTGCTTGGGGAATGAGCGAAGCGAGCTTAATAATAAATTAGGAGTTTGCTTTTATGTTTTAAGAACCTTTTGAATAATGTATTAGTTGTTTTGGATTTAGTAGCGAACCGGATTGGTCAGGTGTTTCCGCCACCTTGACCCTTTTATCAGTATCGTACTCTGATATTCTTTTATATAAGTTTTTCCCTTGTTTTATAATCCGGGTTGTTACAGTCGGAGTTATCTGAGGCCGAGTCTTTGCTAACATAGAGATGGGTATAATAGTTGTGTTTGGATAATGCTTAGTGAAGTTTTGGCTTGATTAACGAGCTTGTATGATGATTCCGGGATAGGTGACAAAAGTTTATTTGATATAAATGCGTGAAATGTGAAAGTGTATGCCGTAATGTGAAAGTGATTATGTTGGAGTTTGCTTCTAGTGGTTGGTAATGGTAATACTATGCGAGTTTATAAGTCCTACGGTAGTCATAGTGTAATAGTTATAAGAATTGTTGAGTTATATTATGAAATATAGCATATAATAATGCGTATATGGCTTGTTTATTGGTTGAAATTTTTCCGCTGCGTGACAATCGATTTGTGTAAGATGATTTGCTTATGATTGAATTTGAGAACATGATAGATTAATTTATTTTTGAAGGTATGCATTTATATAATATATGAAAGGATGGATTAATGCTAATTATATGCTTCAAGTTGAAGTGAACACGAGTTTGATAGTAATGTGTAAAGTAAGTTTAAGTGTAATATGATGACGTGATTATGTTTATGAATGATTCGGTAGAAGGTAAACCGAGTTGGGTAATTTGTGTAGCATAATGTGACATACACCTTAGGTGTTGAGACGATACGTTAAGCTTGAGTAATAATAGTAATACGTGAGCAAGTGTGATAATTAGTGCCGAATTCCGAACTTAGTTTGGAATCGACACGCGATGTTGTTTTTGCAGGAATCTTCAAGTTACTTCGTATTTCTGACCGAGTACTTAACTATACTTGACCGAGTGCGAGTGCGTACTAGACCGAGTAGACCTCACTCAATCTAGTTAGGAAGCTATGACGTCGAGATGTGGAAAAATTTCTGCAGATACTCGATGAAATAGCTCCTACTCGATCGAGTAGGGTGGTACTCGATCGAGTACCCAAGGAACTCGATCGAGTAGGCTACAGTACAGAGCCACTTACGGGTTTCTTAAAACCCCTATTCTTCCTATTTCTTCTCATTCTTCTTCTATATTTCGAACCCTAGGCCTAATTCCCTCTCAAAAGGTTTCCTAATCTTGTGTTGGTGGTAATTCTTGGTGTTGATTTCTTTGTTTGATTTCGTTTCTTTACTTTGCTACATAATCAAGGTATGCTTTTCTTCCTAATTTACATGATTTATTGATTTGAATGTGTTAGAATAGTGATACAAACTGAAATTTTCGATTCATATGGATAGATTATTGCTTTTAATTGTTGTAATATGATTCACATGCTTCCCTTGTATGAATGTTGGTGATTAATTGCTGTAAAATAGGCTAGCAATTGCCAATATTGAAGCCGAAATTTCTAGGGTTACAAAAATTGAAATTGATTTTTGATTGTTTTACATTGATTAGATGATGGAATTGAGTATTATACATTGTTTAAATCATGTTGAAGGATGGATTTTGATGATTTTCCCCTTAGAAAGTTGCCTTAAAACTCCGTCTTAAAAGTGCCTCAAATGGAAATTCGTGATTTATATTTGGAATTTGGTGTTGTATATGACTGTTTAAATAAAGGTTGAACTTCAATATGATAGTAGTGATGATAATTGATGAAAAATATGCCAAAATTGTTACAGCTGTAGAGACCGTCTGACAAGTTTAGCTGAGTCATTTGTTTCTAATATTGAAGGTGATGATGATATGTTCTAAATTACTTCTCCATGAACTTGTACAATTGCCTCACATGTTATTGGGAGTGTTATGGAGTAGCCTTAGAATCATGCTAGGTTGTTGGAATTTGTTGAGCATGCGTATTCACCATGATAATTTTTCTTTACAACTATGGTTTATGAGTAGCTGCAAACTGAGTTTATACATATATCAAATTGGGGAAACTGTTGGTGAATGTGTGTACCTAGCTGAGTATTCAAAGTTTAATGGCATGAATTATGTGCTTCACATGTCGAACTTGTTGATGAGTTAGTGTACTTAGCTGAGTATATAAAAATCCAAATTACGTGAAGTATATGCTTTACATGTTTATGCAAGTTTGTTTAAAATTATATGCTGAAACAGATGCCGAGACCGAACGTAGGGACCCGTCAGAGTAAACGGGGGAGGGTTACACAACCTGAGATGGGGGAAGGGAGTGGACCCGTGGTACCCGCAGTTCCGGAGTACTCTTCTGTTGTGTTTGTAGATTTCAAACAGAGAGAGCGTTTTGTAGTTTTGCAAAAACGCAAAATGAGGCCGACGAGGTGTATAGACACTACACTTTTGGAGGAGTTGGGAATAGAGACGGATGTCCGTCACATATTCGAGACTTTGGGTTTTACGGGGTTGTATAGACTGAGGAAACATTCCTACCCCTTTCTCACCTTGGAGTTTATGAGCTCCTTTATCTATAACCCAGCTGCCCAGACCGTTGAGTTTCGGTTGATGAACACCAGTTCTATGGACCAATTTGCTTCTCACCTTGGGTTGGCCAAGCCTCCCAAGGACTCCATCACTGATATCCCTGCTGAGTGCGGTGTCTGCCGCCTAATGCCTTGTCTGACCGGAAAACCAGCTCCCACCTCAAGTAACATGCTGATTAATGATGTTCAGCATGTCACATTGAGGATCTTTCTTCATTCCCTCTCGAACCTCCTTTATGATCGACCGGATATCATTAAACTGAACAACCATGAGGTGTTACTTCTGATGTCTCACTTGAACCCGGAGCGGGCCAGGAAAGTGGTCTTTAATGCTCCTTCCATCGTTTGTGCTGCCCTTGACTTGATGGTTACTGCCTCTTCCTGGTACTTGAGTTGTGGCGCTATCGCCACTCGGTTAGCTGAAAAGCTAACCTCCTTTGAGGCTTCTTCGGAGTATGTGCCTCTGGCTACCCCAGTGCCTACTATGGACCATGATTACTATCTCGACCTGAAGTGGTTGAGAACTTTGGCTGACGGTAGCCTAGCTTGGAGGGTATGGGGCGTGAGTTGGATGGAAATTCCGGCTCCTAAGCACCTTCCACCGACCGAGCCGTTAGAGCCGGTGATGACAGCTGTTGACTCCGACGAGGAGGAGGAGGATGATGACGTGCCCCTTCAGATGCAGACCTACCTCATCGATGACACGATCCTAGAGGTGATGCCCGAGCCAAAGAAGGGGGAGAACGCGGCGGTCAGGGAGGAGAGACTCAGGTTGGGGAGAGGACCCCGCAGAGTGAGAGAGAGGACCTCGGAGACTAGGCCACGGCCGGTAGCACCACAGCAGCAGCAGCACCCTTTTCCGTGCTACCCTTACCTCGACACCTCGAAGACGCGATCCAGCTACTTGGCAGAGAGAGTGTCATCTACTTTGACACTCAGGAATATGCACGAGATGGCGTACACTCAGGGGATTGGGACCGAGGGACCGCATCCGGTTTGGTGGAGTGGTGTTGGGGACTATAGTGGGGTTTTCCACTCTTACGGGGTGGATCAGTCGACGTAGGGGACACCTCAGTCCTTTCCCTACGGTGGTTTGACCCCATGGCATGTTGGCTCGGGAGTTGGAGCGGGGGTTGATGCGAGCATTGGGACATCGGAAGCGGGTACGTCTGGAGGTGGTGGTGGTGATGATGAGGTGATGGTTGAGCAGCAGCAGCAGCAGGAGTGATACTCCTCGTTTCTATCTTTGTTTATGGTTGTTGGTATTAGATGTCGGTAGTGTTGTTAGATATTGGTAGTTGTTTTCGTTGAAACTTTGGTTATGGACTTGTATTGTTGGCCATAAGGCGGGATTTGATAGTTGACCTTGTGCAGGATGTTGGGAGTCGGGGAGTCATCCCGACTCGAGTTACGAGACGGTTATGTATATATATGTGTTAGTTTATGACAGGTTTTATAAGGCATTTGACCTGTAGGTACTCGACAGAGTACCCCCATACTCGATCGAGTAGCTACAGGTATGGCAGATTTGATGCATTTTGATCTCGGGCTACTCGATCGAGTAGCCAAGACACTCGATCGAGTAGCATGGCACTCGATCGAGTACCCTTACATACTCGATTGAGTAGCACTGTTACAGGAGGTTTTCGAAAATTAAAAGTGTTCAACTGTTCTATAATTGCAAGTTTGATGTTTAACGTAGTTATTAGTGCGTAGTAACACCTTTGAACCATTAATTTCATATGTTAGAAGTCGTGCTTGAGTTTTATATACATTTTCGTCACAAATAGTGAAGTGGTGATGATTTCTTGTTGCTTTAATATTAAATCCGCCATATTATGATCTATTCATCGGAGTTACATCTTTCATACGCTTGTGCATACGATATTAACGTGCTTTATCGACGGCGGCTAGTTATTCCGGTGGTTGCGTATGATTTCTAATTTAATGAGTATAGGCTTAGTGAGTGATGTCCGTAATGAATAATGTAGTTCTAAATTATGTTGTGATACAAATAATAGGTAATATGTGTGGTAATTTTGGTGGTGAACTTCGGGGACGAAGTTCCTTTTAGAGGGGAAGAGTAATGTCGCAAAATAAAAAGGCTGGTTTTTGACGTTATGTTGTTATTCGTTTATAAGGTTTTGTTGTTTAATTACAAAATTTTCTAGTACTTTGATCACATTGCTTATATGAAGTGTAAGTGGTTACTTTAGTTCATTGAAGTGAATGTGATAGTATGTCATAAAGAGATAGTTGTGGTGCAATGTGTCGTAATAGAATCGCGTTGTTGAGTAACACGGTGGTATTGGTTGTACAATATGAAGTTGTTATGGGATATGTTTCGGGTCGATAGTTGTTACCATATGATGGGTGATCGTCGTTTGTGCTGGTTCGCATTGCGAGGTTGATGTTTTATATATGATAGTTTGTAAGGGTGGATGTATACATATAGAGTGACAATTGATAATGATGATGTTTAAGTGATAGCTGTAAGAGTCGATATGAATAGAGCGTTAGGTAATGATGATATGATGACATGGGGGATGGCGTTTCAGGGAAGTAGGTGATTTGTGTCGAAAGAATAGTGATGTCGTGTCTTCCGTGTCTTGTGCGTTGAGTTAGGTGAGTTGAACTTCGGGGACGAAGTTCTTTTTAAGGGGGGAAGACTGTAATACCCGCCCTTTTAGGGACCCTTGACCAGCGTTGACTGACCTTGGGATCGGGAATAGTTCTTAGAAGTACGTGCCAAAGCTATCTTGGGTTACGAGTTATGAGTGTACTCGATAGAGTAGAGGCTACTCGATCGAGTAGCGTAGTTACTCAATCGAGTAGGGGGTTACTCGATCGAGTGTGTGTGGTACTCGATCGAGTATCGAGTTTTCAGCGAGGGTTTTTAATCGCGTTTTGTTAAATCCGCAAGTCTTTTCCGCCTCATTCCTTCTATCCTCTAGTCGCCCCTTTTCCTTTCTCTTCACCATAAAACCTCCATGGAAGCCCTTGAAGGTCCTTTTGCCTTAGAAGGGCATAGTTTGAGTCGGGTAGCGGTCTTTTGCCGGATTTCTTTTTATAGGTATGTCATCATCATCATCCGTACCTTTGTCTTTACAGTTAGGGTTTGCTTGATAGTAATAGGTGATTGTGTTGTACTTATAGGCTTTGCTTGATTGCTGGATATGTAATATGTTGGCATGGATTGGTTGCAGTTGCTTAAAGGTAGGTTCGCCTACTCAGTTTCTGTAGATATTTTAGTGTGTCGATCGTTGTGTCTTTGTTGTGGTGGTTGTGTGGCAGCGTGTATATGGTTGTTGATTCATTCAGACGATTGTTGCTGTTGTATTGTGATTGTGATTGTTTGTATCTGGTTCTCGAGATGCGTTCTTGGCTGAGTGGAGTCACTTGCGGGAGTGGCTTCACGCCCTAGTTTCGCCCTTCGTGGAACCTGCCACGGAAGGGGATGTGCACATTAATGGGACAGGGTTATCGCTCGGTATGATGAGCGGGGATTTGGTGGGTACGGCTGTGGTCCCCCACTGGCAGGGTTGGTCCAGTGGACAGTCGGTGACGGAGATGGATCGGTGTGGGTGTGTTTGTGTGTGGCTGGTTGTGTTATATTGTATTGCTTGTTGTTGTTGGCTTTGTTGTGTTTTATCTCAGTACTGACCTTGTGTGGTTGTCTTCTTGTTTTATGTGTCTGCCGTGATCCCTTATGGTGAGCAGTCTGTCTTAGCAGGTGTTGATATCGTTGATAGCTGGAGTCCGGGCAGGGATGAGTCTTCACGAGATTGATAGTTATAGCAAGTAGACTTTGAGTTGTATCTTTTATATCATCAGTTGGTTTTAAATCAGTTGTAACATAACATAATAGTTCTTTTATCGACATTTGATTATTACTGTCCTCGGGCAACCGAGATGGTAATGCCCTTATAAGCTAAGGAAGGCCTAGTTAAGGCTCTTCTGGATATGGGGGTGTTACAGTTCACCCCACCTTTTGCTAATCTTTTGATATGGGACAATTCTGTTATTTATACGTTTAATGTGAGACATATAACATACTAATGGGTGCCTGGTTGGCTAGTTTGAAATGGAATGGAATGGATGGAATCTATTCAAGTGTTTGATTGGGTGATTTTGGAGGAGTTAGATACTCAATAGATTCTAACTCCATCTCAACCCCTTGGAAACTCACACCCACCTTCTCTCCTTCAATAAATTTAATTCCTAGCTTCCCCTTACTTATTTAGATTGAACCAAACAACGTTGAGATGGAATGGAGTTGGAATCTCATACATCTATACGCAAATAATATGAAATCTGTACTCCAATAATAACATTCTTTTTTACCATGAATCTAATTATATTATTTTCATTTTTTTTAACCATATTATAGGATCACCCCATCCTATGGTAGTATATTAACAACACATAAATTATTAATGTGGGACAAATAACATACTAAGAAGTACGAAGTACACCATCTTTTTTCGCACCTAGTTCGACATCCAACCCGATTAATAATATGCTATGTTCATACATTTTTTTTCTTTTTTTATCATAATTAAAATATGTGCAAATGATAAGAAATATATACTCTAATGATAGCATTTTTTTATCACGAATCTAGTTATATAATTTTCATAATTTTTTTAATGATACTTTTGCAAATGAAATGAAAAAGTTTTTATATAAAAATTATAAACATCACTGAATATAATATAGAAAATATATATTATAATAATTAAAACATCCTCCACATTATTTTTTATATCATATTATGAAGATAATGATAAAAACTCTTAACTCTTAAGAACACTATAAGACAATACTTGAGAGACTCAAAAGATTTTGGGTTGATATCTGAGATCCAAGGATGTCTTCTATTTATAATCATAGGATCACCTCACCTTATGTTAATCTTTGGATGTGGGAGAATTCTAATATTTATACGTTCAATGTAGAACATATAACATATTAAGAAGTACATCATCTTAAATACGTGCAAATTATATGAAATCTATACTCTAATGATAGCATTTCTTACCACGAATCTAATTATATTATTTTGTCAAATGAAATGTAAGAGTTTCTATATAAAAATTAGAAACATTGTTTGACTATAAAATAGGAAATAATATTATTATAGTAATTAAAAGATTTACCACTTTATTTTTACATCAAAAATATTATTTATAAAACTTTCCTAAATTAATTTGTGATGATGTAGACAGTCTAGAATCTCTCGAAAAAACTCTCTTATATATATATATATATATATATATATATATATATATATATATATATACTAGATTTAATGCCCGAGCGATGCCCGGGCCAATTTGTAATATCCTATGATAATTATGATGTAATAATTATCTTAAGTCCTATTCTTTTGGACTTAATTTTGTTGAAATAAATTGAACTTATAGGAATTTAAATTTTCTGAATTGAACGTCTAAAAGCTGAACTGAACTTATAGAAGCTTACCTTTTCTTTTAGTTGAACTAGGACTTATAAGAGGTTAACTTAAAGAAAAATGTGTATGAATTGAGCTTAACTTTTAGGGTTTTTTTTTGTCAGAAACTACCTTTTATTTAGGGTCATTTGTGAACAACTATCTTTCATTTTATTTTTGGTTTTCAACTACCTTTCATTTCTTCATTTTGCGAAAGACTACCAAAAATCCACTTCCGGCGAAAAAAAGTCAACTTCCCGGCGTTGACTTACCATTTCATGTTGAATCTAACTCTTTACTTCATAACCTTAATAATCGATGATAAAGATTGATTAAACTCAACGTTAATCACCTTAATTTATCTATCTCTTACCCGAATCAAAGTCCTAATCACCGAAACAAAATCATCATTGATATTAATCTTAACCTTGTAAATAATTTTTCAACAATAATGATCTATTATGGCCTTGTTGACAAAATTAACTCCTAGTGTTAACTATTCGAAAATAACCATGGATTCACTCTTAGGATCACTTATGTGCTACTATCTCATTAGTTTTCGTATACCCATTATCTTACCATGAAGAAAGAAAGAAGGTACTTTAATATGACTTAGATGGACAGTAGGTTGATGAATCATGAGTAGTCTATAAGGTTGTTGAAATGTAAGGGTGAAGGTGAAAGTGGTAGTAAAGGTGACGACGGAGATGGAGATGGAGATTGAGATGGTTATTGCGTTGGTATTACTTTGAACAAACTTTTGATAAGGTGTTGAGAGGAGCTTTTTCGGATTTTGTTGGGTGAACAAATGGAGAAATATGGGTTATATGTGTGAAAAAGGGAGAAAAGAGTAAGTCAACGTCGTAAAGTTGACTTTTTTTCGCTGAAAGTGGATTTTTGGTAGTCTTTCGCAAAATAAAGAAATGAAAGGTAGTTGAAAGCCAAAAATAAAATAAAAGGTAATTGTTCACAAATGACCCTAAATAAAAGGTAGTTTCTGACAAAAAAACCTATCTTTTATGAACTAAACTTATGGGATGTGAATTCAACTACTCTTGAATTGAAATAATACCCTCTTTAACCGTAGGTTAAAAAAAGGTGTGTGTAAACAAATCAATAAAGACCATCAATTACGTATGAATTGAAGTAATAGTCTCACGTTCAATCTCTTGTGAATGTCTACTCCTTAACTTGACATTTAATTCTTATTATTGTACTTAGATTGATTGTAAGGTTGCTAAACATATCATGAATTAAAATTCTCTTTTACTCTTAGGCTCATACTAATTTACGCTCAAACAATATGGTCCTATCTAGCCGAATAATTTAATGTTTTTATGTTAATTATAATAAGGCATGATCAACTTTTATCTTTTAAACTGATCAAAGAGTATAATGCCTGTAAAATTCTACTCAAAATAAAATTTGAAAAGTGGCCGCCTTCTCTTTTTTTTTTTTTTTTTTTAAAAGTGCGTATGAATACTTGTATAGGATGGCCTTACACAAGTTATATTGTAAAACAGATCTTTTTCAGTAATGTGGTTATGTCTGAGTTCGTTTTACATTATTTTGTATAAAACCGTCTTACATAAGAGTTACTCATTCAAATAGTAGAATAGACAAATCCTTGTTTTTCTTTAATTCATATGCTCTTCAACAATGAAATACGTGATAGAAATCCTGAATATGTACGATCGCATGTCAAGCATTATTATTATGTCATATTCTGTAGTAAATAGTTGCCTTCGCCCTAAGTCCAAATTCCTGAATATGTTATACTACAAAGTAATACTTTATTATCAACTAAATTGGTCAGTAGGAGGATATTTGATAGTTCGGCCTGCAAATTTGAAATGTATTTCTGACGCAAGTTCCGTCTTGATGATGATAAACATCAGTTGTGTAGTAGTTTGCTAAATTATTGTTTCATATCTTATTTTGTGAAGTTTACTAACATAGTTAGTTTGTAGTACTGTATGTTAGTCCAACTAACCATAGTTAGAATTAGAGTAAATTAGATATTACTCCCTTATGAAACACGTTTTGCTAAAATTACTCCCTTTTAAAACAAAATGCTAAAATTACTCCCATAATTTCAAGTCAGGCAAGAAGTTGCTCCCAAATCACAACTCAGGTGAAAAAAACAAAGTGATGGACAATAATACCCTTCATTCAACATAAGCCCAAAGTAAACCAATTTCATAATCTCAGTCAATTTATTTTCTCATTCACACACACTAAACTTTTCCCCCAATTTCCTAAATCAAACCCCTAAAACCCTAACCCCTAAAATTCTCCCCCAATTCAATTGATTTTATTTGCGACGATTATAATCAATCAAATGCTCTGGAAGTAGGCGACAAACCCTAATCTGTAATCTGCGCGTTCATCCAAATTAAGGTGAGTTTTTGATATTTATGGTTGATGTTATTTGGATTTCGATTTTTTTTAAATTGAATTGCAGTAGGTTATTTTGATGCGTTTATTTTAGTTGTTCCATTTACATTTAATTTTGAATGTTCTGTGTTGTTTAACCCTAAATTTAAACCATATGATGATGTTGGTTGTTTTTACCTATATCGTAGGTTATGGGTTCATTACTTAAGCCATTTAGTGTTAATTTGAGGGTTTTTTATAAGGGGAAGTTTGAAACAAAGGAAGGTCTGACTACTTATAAGGGGGGTTGTATACACAATCTGAATGGTGTAGTGAATGATAGGTTGAATGTGGATTTTTTGAAGGAAGTGGGGCAACATTTATGTAAGTCAGCAGATTTTGATATGTGGTATATAAGGTATGGAGTGGATCTTACTAATGGGAGGACTTTGCTATTGAAAGAGGTTGATGTGGTCCAGTTGTTGAGGACAATGTGTAAGTTGGGGACCATAACTTTGTACATCACTCAACCTAAAACAGGGGTCACTCCTAGAATCACCAGAAGTAGGGGAAAGAGAGACAATGAGGGGGAGATGCAAGTGAAAAGTGATATGGAGAGTACTACTTTAATAGACAAAAAGCCCATATTCAAAGCACACCCCAAAGTAAATGCCCAGCCCAACAAAAATGCACAAATTAAAATTGGTCCATCCACATTTAAAGGTGGTCCAAGCACATTCAAAGCCCCCAGGAAAAAGCAAGAAAACATCATAAATGAGCTTTCACTACCTCTGAAATCAAGTCCCAGGGGTGAGAAAAAAATTCACAAAACTGAATCTTTACAACCTTTGAGAAGAAGTCCTAGGCAAAACAAAACAAACACACCCACTATAGTAAAACAGCCTCCAGCTACAGAGCCAAACAACTTAGATCTAATACCTTTAATTGGATGTAATGTCATCTCAAGTAGAGCTAAGTTGCCTATAAAGAGACCTTTACACTTTGTGGACAACATAGGGCCTGGGTTTAGTGGTAAACATATAGATAATTCTGGGTTTGAGGCTGTTGAAGTGCAGAAGAGTAAAGTTGTAGGGTTTGAGGCTGGTGTTGATGACAAAGTCATAATACCAGATAAGGTGACAGAGAAAGGTAAAGGGAAACAAATTTTTAAAGGCATAAAGAAGACAGTTGCTAGAAAATTTAAGGGGAAAGGGAAAGTTGTGCTTGGAAAGGGAAAAGAAAAGGTAAAGGAAAAGGTAGAGGTTGGTGACCTTGAAGATGAGTTTACTGATTCAGATATAAGTCAAACAAGTGATCCAGAGTTTGAGCAAGATGAATATGATGTTAGGGTTGAAGTTGAGGAAGATCTATTTGCAAAAGCAGATGGTGGTGTGATACTTGAAACTGTTCGGGGAGACTGTAGAAGAAAGAGGTAAGGGTGCAAAGAGATTTAGAAGAAAGAGGTAAAAGAAAGTTGATAGGAGTTGATGACCTTGAGGTCAAGTTCATTGAAGAGGAGGGTATAGAATCAGATGAGCTTAGAAGTTTGCATGGGTCTGATGATGAGGTTGATTCTAACTCTTGTTTTAATCCTGTGACTGACTTCTCAAAAAGTGTGAGTTTGAGTTTAGGGTTGAAGTTCCCTAGTGTTGAAGTGTTTAGGAAAGCATTAGTGCATCACAGTGTGAGTAATGGGTATGATTTCTACTATTCTCACAATGGGAAAGATAGAGTGACTGCATATTGTAGGCATAGGTGCAAGTGTCCTTGGAATAGCAAGAAATCTAAATTTGGTGAATGTTCATGTGGTGAGGAGTTGAGAAAGTGTAAGTTCAGAGTTCATGCTACAGAAATGGAAAATGAGAATACATTTCAGATTAAGGGCTTGAATTTGAAACATAACTGTGTTAGGGCAAGCTACAATAGGAAAGTAAACTCTGAGTTCTTGGCAGAGAAATACTTAGAGTTCTTTAGAGATAACATTGACTGGAAGTTGAAAAAATTCCAAAGCTCTGTCTTGAGAGAGTTGGGGGTTCATGTTAGCTATATGAAATGTTGGTATGCAAGGGCAAGGGCCAAGTTAATCATTTATGGGAATGGGAGTGATCAATATGCACATGTGTGGGACTATGCTGCTGCTATTTTAAAATACAATAGAGGAAGTTCATCTTTTGTGGTATGTGATTCCATTGAAAGGCCCCCACCCATCTTTAAAAGGATGTATATATGTCTTGCAGCCTGCAAGGAAGGGTTCACTAAGGGTTGTAGACCCATTCTAGGTGTAGATGGGTGTCATTTGAAGGGAGTGTACCCTGGAATTTGTCTTGTTGCTGTAGGCTTGGATGGAAATAACAACATATATCCTGTTGCTTGGGCAGTGGTTGAAGTGGAAAATAGAGACTCTTGGACATGGTTTCTGGAGTTGTTAGCATCTGACTTGGGTAAGGTGGAGGGAGAAGGGCTAACCTTCATGTCTGATAGGCAGAAGGGTTTGCTAGATGCACTGAATACTGTTGTACCAAAGGCAAATGTGAGGTTTTGTGCAAGGCATATTTGGGCTAACTTCAAGTTGAATTTCAGTGGCCAAGTGTTTAAGGAATCATTTTGGGCAGCTGCAAGAGCCACAACAAAGGTATGTAAATAGCTCATAATTTACTTTAGGTTGAGTGTTGATTGGTTTTTTGTTAGTTTACATTTTACTAACATTTTTAAAATGCTTACAGGCTGAGTTTGACAATAAGATGAATGCTCTAAAATCTCTATCAACTGAAGCATGGGAGTACCGAATGCTATCCCCCTAGACACTTTGGTCAAGGCATGCTTTTGACACAGAATGTAAGTCTAACCTTCTACTCAACAATCTTTGTGAGGTCTTTAATCTTTGTTTTAAAAGAAGCCAGAGACAAGCCAATCCTCACACATATGGAGTGGATGAGGAGGTATGTAATGGAAAGAATATGTCAAAAGAGGGAGGGTGGCAATGCATATAAGGAAAGGTTAATGCCTTATGTGAATAAGTACATGGAATGGGCTGAGAAAGAGTCTAGGTTATGTAAATGGTCTAGGGCTTATACAGGGGTATATGAAGTGATTTATAAAGGGGAGCAGTGTTGTGTAGATCTTAATTTTAGGACATGTACTTGCTTTCATTGGAATCTCAGTGGATTGCCTTGTCCACATGCTATGTGTTGCATAAATTTGGAAAGATCAGACCCAAAAGATTATGTTCATGAGGCTTACACTAAAGCAAAGTATCAGATGACTTATGAACCAGCTGTATTTCCTATGCCTGGTGTTAAGCATTGGGAGAAAACAGGTCTACCAGAGCCACTGCCACCACCTATGAAAAGCATGCCTGGTAGGCCTAAGTCCAAAAGAAGAAGGAAGGAGCCAGGTGAAGATGAAGCTAGGCAGGTTAAGAGGATGAAAAAGACAAATAAATGTGGAAATTGTGGAGGGTCAGGTCATTCCAGAAGGACATGTAAAAACCCAAGAGCACCTCCTGTCACTGATAGGGCACCAGGTGGAAGGCCACTAAGTAAAAGTCAGTGGGAAAAAGAAATGAGGCAGAGGAAAGTGACAAGAGCTGGAACAAGGGCACCTCATGGAACTGCAACTGCAAATGCTACATCATCTCAGGCAGGCCCATCCACCAGCCACACATCAGCTCCAAGCACCTCCAATCCTCATGCCAATCTATCCTTCACTCAGTTGCCGAGTCAAGCTAGCAATAATTTATTTTAGTAGTGGTATTATGTAACTTAAGTTTGAATGTTGGTAATGCAAGAACTGATGTAGCTGATAATGCAAGAACTTATGTAGTACAATATGTTTTAGTAATTAAATGTATTTTGTTGACAGTTTCTATTGGCAATTTCAATGGTAATGCAAGAATGTTGGTATGCAAGGAATGTTGTTTATACTTGCAATGTTGGTATGCAAGAACTGATGTTGTTTTCATTGCAATTTTCATTGCAAATCAGCCTTTATTTGAACACTATAACAGCAAATAAAGGAATTCAAGTAACATTAAAACCTTAAATAGAGGAATTCAAGTAACATTACAACCCGGAATAAGTTCCATACATTACAACATCAAATGGCTCATGAATCGTTAATTGAAAATTTTCATGAGCTTCATTTGTTAAACTAAAATGTGTTGAACATTAACACTACAACTACAAACATAATGGCAAAAATTGCCATAGTTGAACCTTTGAAAAATGAGGCCTGCCCACAAAGAACCTCAATCGCACCAACGACCTTCATCTTCTCAATCTCCAATTACTCACCGCTTCTTCCTCTCATCTTTAAGCGACTGAACATCCCTACCTAATATATCAACTTCACATTTCAACAATCTCTTCTCCATCATCAGTTTGTTGATAACCTCTTTTTGCCAATCCATTTGAGTGCGATCATGCCAGCGAAACCATTCACAACCAATCAACCATCCTGGGATTTGAGAATTTACACTTCTCAAACCGTCTTCCAGGATTGTCAGATGTCCATGATGTTAATATCGCCACAGGAACTCCGCATAAGCATTTCCTCGGATATTGGCTTGTACTATGGTAGCTGCTTTCCTTTGAATGATTAGACATTCTATTGCATCACACCAACAATTCAAATCAGAAAAATACCCAAATAAAATAAGAACCCTAATTGCAAATTCAACTAATTACAATTTCAATTAACTGTACAAAAAAACAATGAAGAGTTTGAAATCTGCAAAATAAAGGGAGAGATAAAGAAATTCACCTTCAAATTTCACCTTCAAATAATTTGCCTTCCAAATTGTAGAAATAATTTATTGAAATTTGTTTTAGAGATGGTATATATGAATATGGAGTAAATTGAGCAAAAGCAAGGAATATAACATGAGGGGAAGACATTACAGGGGCAAAACGGTCATGAAATTAGACAAAAGGCGGGAAAATTAAAAAAATGACGGAATATTTCAACTGAGTTGTGATTTGGGAGCAACTTCTTGCCTGACTTGAAATTAAGGGAGTAATTTTAGCATTTTGTTTTAAAAGGGAGTAATTTTAGCAAAATGTGTTTCATAAGGGAGTAATATCTAATTTACTCTTAGAATTACTAAATAGAGATGGTTTTGTATATAGCTAACTGATTGTACACATTCATAAGTTAATACAATTCATTTCCTTATTTACATCATCTCTCTACATTTTATCTCTCTAATTAATTTCCCCTAATTCATACTGCTAAGCTTTCTAGCAATGGAGTTCATCTCCTCCATTGTTGATTGTTCATACATGATTCCATGTTTTCACATGGTATCAGAGAAGAAGTAGATCCAGTCTCTTTATACTTCTAGATTTTTCTGCGTTTCAGCTAATTCTTTTCCCCTTTCTTCGATAAATGTCGATCGATTATTCCGAAAACCCTAAAAATTAGCTTCGTCTTTTTCTTCGATTTCTTTCTTCGATTTCGTTCGATTCTTCAATTTCTTTGTTTCGATTATCTTCTCACACAACAAATTGCTCATTCGTTACATATTTCTAGTGATAATTTGTTGTTTCACTTTTGATTTCCTCTCAAATTCGATAAATCTTCAAAAAAAATCAACAAAATTCAATCAAAATGTCAGAAAACGCCGACGCGGAATATAGAAACGCGTATGATTGTCCTCTGTTCCTTTCGCAATCAGATTATTCATGCATGAAGCTGTTGGAGACGATGTTCAATGGATAGAATTATGCGCATTGGAGTAGAGGAATGTTTCTTGCACTCGGTTCTAAGAACAAACAAGGATTCGTTGACGGATCTATAACGAGACCTGCTGCTAATTCGCCGAAGTTGCCGCAATGGACGAGATGTGATGTTATGGTATGGTGCTGGATAGTGAATACTATTGTTCCTGGAATCAAGGAAGCATACATGACTGCTAAATCAGCTGCTTCATTGTGGACAGAGATTCGAGAAAGGTATGGTCAATCTAATGGACCTTTACTTTTTCAGTTGAAGAAAGAATTAAAGGATATCTCTCAAGGTAATGATTCAATTGTTGAATATTTCACTAAACTGAAAAGGCGTTGGGATGACATAGATGAGCTAGAAGTATTTTCCGAATGTAGTTGCGGTGCTATGGATAAGTGTACTTGCAATATTCTTAAGCAAGTGTTAGAATCTGCTTCTAGGGAGAAATTGATTACCTTCTTGATGGGGCTGAATGGTTCTTATGAGCATTTACGAACGAATATCTTGTCTATGGATCCAATTCCCAACATTAACAGAGCATACTCCATCTTGCAACAAGTAGAAAGCCAGGAAAATATTTCTTTAATCCTGCAAACTGGGCAAGATTCCAGTGCTTTGGCTGCTATGAAAGCCCAAGCTTCTAAATCTGGCAAGGTCAAGGTCCTTGGAATGTCTGGAAGAAAGATAACAGTTAAGACAGCAATAAGAGACCAAAGTACAATGAAAGGTGGTGTAGTTCTTGTAACAAAGGGGGTCACACTCTGGACACCTGCTTTGTCTTACATCCTAAGATAAGAGCTAGTTATCAAGCTAGGAAACAATCGCAAATGAATGCTCAGAAATATAATGTTCCTGTCCCAAAGTTTGCTGGTAATGCTGGTGACGCATATGATGATACACCATTTGATTTCTAGCCTGAGATGAATGAAAGAGATCTTCATGTGGGGACGTCTTCTACCAGGTCACAAGAGCCTCCTAAGGTTGATCAGGCATTAGTTGCTGCCATATATCGCACGTTATGCAAGCACTTTCTAATAATAATGGTGGACATGTGAATTACTCTTCTGCATCTGTCAACTTTGCAGGTATAATTCTAGCTTCTAATGTTGTCTCTAATGCTTGTGTTCCTAGTCAAATAGAGTGGATATTGGATACTGGGGAATCCGATCACATGACTTCACAAAAACAATTGTTTTAGAGTCTAAATCAATTGTCTAAACCTATTCTCATAGGTCTACCTGATGGTTCCACAAAATTAGTTGAATACTCTGGTGTGATACAAATCAATCCGCAAATAAAGCTCTTAGGAGTCTTATACGTCCCTGACTTCAAATATAATTTGTTGTCCATTGGGAAATTATCTGTTGATTCTGGCATAATGGCATTCTTTAATGACACCAGATGTGTTATACAGGGCTAGGATATGCACATAGTGGCTACCTGTCCAAAGCAAGGAGGCCTCTATAAGACGAGGCAACCTGAGAAGCATGAGGATACTTGCTTTAAAGAGAAGAATAATAAGTCATGTAATTGTAATGTGTCGAATTTCAATGCTAGTTTTCTATGTACTGTTGATGCTAGGTCTAATGCACATAGGAAAGTTGAATTGTTTCATGCTAGACTTGGTCATACTTCCATTGTAAAGATGCAACATATTCCTGAAATGAATACACTGGATTTGAAAGATTATAGTTGTGAAACCTGTGTCATGCCTAAAATGCATAGGTTATCCTTTGATAGAGATCATACTAGAGCTTCAAACCCATTTGACCTCATACATGTAGACTTATGGGGGCCATTTAGGATTGCTACCATCACTGGAGCACATTACTTCTTGACCATTGTAGATGATAATTCCAGAGTTACTTGGACCTTTTTGTTGAAAACAAAAGAGTCGGTTTCTGTTACTATGTAGAATTTCCTTTCACAGATATATAATCAGTTTGGGGTCAATATAAAGATGGTTAGTAGTGATAATGGAACAGAAATTGTTCAAGATGTTTGTTCCACCTTGTTTGCCACTAAAGGTATAATACATCAAATAAGTATACCGGGAGTTCCACAACAGAATGGAAGAGTGGAACGCAAACATAGACATCTAGTTGAGACAGCTAGAGCTATGATGTTGTATGCTGGTCTGCCAAAACGTTTCTGGGGAGAGTGTTTGCTGGAAGCAACCTTTGTAATAAATAAGCTGCCAACTCCTATTCTATCTTGGTCTACACCTTTTGAGGGTTTGATGAAAAAGAAGGTCTGCTATGATCAATTGCGGGTTTTAGGTTGTTTGTGTTTTGCTCTTGTCTCATCCAGAAATAGAGACAAGTTTGATCCAAAAGCTCGAAGATGCATCTTCATTGGCTGCCCTTATGGACAAAAGGGTTATAATAAGCTCTATGATCTAGAAACCCACAAGATCATAGTTAGTCGAGATGTCATTTTTAATGAGTCCATTTTTCCTTATAAAACAAAGGATTCTGATGTGAGAAACTCTTCTAGCATTTCAGCATCAGAATTTTCCAACCATGATCATCTATATCCTTTTGATACTGAAGAAAGTGTACTTATATCAATAAATAATCATACAAATAATAACTCTATTCCAACAACAAATAATTCTATTCTGTCCAATAATAACAGTGATAATACCAGAAATGTGAGTGTAATCAGTACACCTGGTATTTCCAACACTAACATTGCACCTACTAGAAAGTCTACTAGAAATGTTAAGCCTCCTAGCAATCTGCAGGATTTTATTTGCCCCACACTCAAATCTGCAGCAACTTCTTCTTTTTCTGTATTTGATGTCACCACATATCCAACAACACTTACTGCTTCTTTAAAAAATGTGTTAGGGGTTCATGAACCCTCACATTATTATCAAGCAAAATCTGATCCCAATTGGATAAAGGCAATGCAATTGGAGTTAGATGCTTTAGAGGCCAATGGAACATGGGAAGTTACTGATCTTCCTCAGGGTTTCAAGGATATTGGTTCAAAGTGGGTATACAAAGTTAAATTCAAGCTGAGGGCAAAGACTAGTTGCCAAGGGATATAATCAAGCTGAGGGCAAAGACTTCAAACATACCTTTTCTCCTGTAGCCAAGTTCACAACTGTCAGGGCTCTCTTGTCTATTGCAGCATCTAGGGGATGCGTTATTAATCAATTGGACATTAATAATGCCTTTTTACATGGGTTCTTGGAGGAAGAAGTTTATATGAAGCCTCCTGAAGGGTATACCAAGATTCTTCCAGGCCAAGTTTGCAAATTAAAGAGGTCTCTATATGGTCTCAAGCAAGCATCGAGACAATGGAATATTGAGCTCTCTAGACTGCTCATTTCACAAGGTTTCACTCAATCTAAATATGATTACTCACTTTTTATAAGAAGGCAAGGAAATTCTTTTGTAATTGTTCTTGTCTATGTAGATGATCTATTAATCACTGGGTCTGATCTTCAGTACATGACTCATTTAAAGACTGTTTTGGATACGGCTTTCACAATCAAGGACCTAGGAGAAATTCGATATTTCTTAGGCCTTGAGATCACCAGGTCAATAGAAGGTCTTTTACTCAATCAAAGGAAGTATGTGCATGATTTACTAAAGGATGTTGGTATGCTCAACTGCACTCCTGCACCATTCCCCACTGCCTAGGGGACTTAAGCTTTCAACTGAGGAAGGAACTCTATTATCAGAACCTGAAGTTTATAGAAGAATGATTGGTAAACTCTTATACCTCAGCTTGACTAGGCCTGATCTCTCCTACTCGGTTCAGCACTTAAGCCAAGTCCTTAGTGCACCTAGAGAGCCCCACCTCCAAGCTGCTATCCATATCTTAAGATATTTGCAAGGCACTAAGGATGCAGCACTTTTCTACCCAGCAGATAATGATCTTAATTTGACAAGCTTTTGTAACGCTGATTGGGGAATCTGTCAATTTAGTTGCAGGTCTGTAACTGGGCAATGCACTTTTCTTAGCAAGGCTCTTATCTCTTGGAAAACTAAAAAGCAAAAAACCGTTTTAAAATCTTCTGCTGAATCTGAATATCGGGCCATGTCCTACACAGCAGGAGAAATAGTATGGTTACAAGGGTTATTGCAAGATTTTGGTGTCACTGTTCCTTTACCAATCAATCTATTTTGTGACAACAAATCAGCTCAACATATAGCAGCCAATCCGGTTTTTCACGAGAGGACGAAACATTTGAATATTGACTGCCATTATGTCCATGAAAAACTACAAGAAGGACTCATAGCAACTGTATATTTGAAGTCCAATATGCAATTAGCTGATTTGCTTACAAAACCCTTGGGACATCAACAACATGTATTTTTCTCGTCCAAGTTGGGTTTGTTGTTTGACCCTTATTTGGCAAACCCACCTTGAGGAGGGGATGTGAAGTTTACTAACATAGTTAATTTGTTGTACTGTATGTTTGTCCAACTAACCATAGTTAAAATTACTAAATAGAGACGGTTTTGTATATAGCTAACTGATTGTACACATTCATAAGTTAATACAATTCATTTCCTTATTTACATCATCTCTCTACATTTTATCTCTCTAATCAATTTCCCCTAATTCATACTGCTAAGCTTTCTAGCAATGGAGTTCATCTCCTCCATTGTTGATTGTTCATACATGATTCCATGTTTTCACATATTTCAATGATTATTAATTTAGATATTATCTCTTATTTCATTGGTCGAAAGTCGTTTAGAAAACTTGGACTTTCTGTAATCGCTCGAAAAAAGCTTCCTTTAATAATATAGATAAATAATAGATTTTATTAATATTACTCTCATTAAGTGGGAGCATATTACATAACAAAACAATTCTACACTCGTACGGCTGATAAGACCATTTCGTTTTAAGCCGTACAAGTTATACTCCCTCCTATTTGTGGTTTTCTTCCCCATTGATGTGGGTACAAGATTTTAGGAGATGATTAAAAATGAATAAAGGAAGATGGTGGGGTTTCTAAATTGAAGAGATGAATGAATAATTAGGAATTAAATAAGGAATTGTGAGTTAACTGGAGTTAGGTGGGGTTTGGTGATAGGAGAGAGGGGTGAATAAAATAAGAGTAAAAGTTGGGTGGGATTTGGTAATAGGAGAGACGGATGAATAAAATAAGAGTAAAAGTTTCAAAATAAAAAAGGGGAAGAAAACCTGAATAATCCATTTAAGAAAAAAGGGAAGAAAATAGTGAATAGAGGGGAGTAACTGTTAAGGCTGTAATCCTATTTAGAGGCCAAGATGTTGATAGATGATCAAAGTATACAAACGAAGTTTCGTCATTGAGTGTTGTCAAATGTTTGAAGCAATTAAGTGATTGTTAACAATTCAATAATGTTGTGAAATCTTGGATAACAAAATATAAAGAGAGACAATCAAAACTCTCTTGAATTCACTAAGTAAAACATGCATACTAATTAATACTAAAGTAACGCAATCAAATCTCTAATGTACTCAAAAATTTCATGATAAAATTTAATCTCCTAGAATAAAAAACAGAATAATCATCTTAAACAACTTGAAGGATTCCAGGAACAATGCGTTTGAGAAGGTATTGAGCCATATGCAGATAGGCGTGCTGAGTTAGATGAATTCCGTCCCAACTGTATCTTTCCTCTGGGTTCGCACAAACTGAAGCGCCTTCACTCCCACAAAGCTTGTTCATGTTGAAGTTATACTTGTTGTTAGCATCTCCACAACACGCCTTCTGAAAGCCGTCCTCTTTAAACCCTATATACATAATACATTGAAGTGATTAGTGATCAAAACTATAGATAATTACTTGAAAGAAGTGTAAATGAGTGTCTACGACCATGTAGCTGTATAATCAATCTTACCAAGAGAAGTGGCAGATTGGAGTATCCATCTTAGGCCGTTGAAGTAGTCACCATACACAATGGCTACATGTGGAAACTCTGCCTGAAGCTCTTTAATGGCAAACTGAAGGTGCTTGTTGTGAAGTACAGCAAAGTAGTTCAAACCCTTCAAACACTTGAGTGAATCGTATTGATTTGGGTCCGTAACTTCAAACATGGATAAATATATTGGCATGCACCCTATCGGGAAATTTCCTGGCACCACAACTCGCATTGCTCCCAGATTAATGACTTCCTACAAACACCATTCATGGTAAAGAAAACTAAGGTAATTAAGACGGATCTTATAGCTGTAAAAATGAACGAGGAAGTCGGAACTTACTTTAACAGCTTGTTTAATTTGCTGAACCACCTCTGGAACCATGTCATGCAACTCTTGTAGGCTCTTGCCTTCAAGTAAAGCATAATTGTAGTCATTGCCGCCGGTTTCCCCCATTATGATGAGTGAATTTCCAACCCTTTGCTTGCATTCTAAATTAAATTAAACAGAATTATATATGTATAAAATATCATTAGTATAAACGAGCTCTATAAATTATTAAGAATACAGATTTACCTGAAGCATTGTCTCCGCAAAAAGATTTAAGGTGAGACTTGAACCAGTTAATCTGAACGAAGAGAGATTTGTTGGTGGCAGGGTTGATAATACCCATGGCTGTTAAACGATCAGTATCAAGGGCTGTTGATCCGGCAACCGCGAAATTCAACCCATATGTCGAGTCACTTTCTTTGTTCAGATAGGGACTCAAATGCGGCATGTGAAAAAAGTTGGCTGCAATTCAAGAAAACAAGTTAAAATTTATTGAGGCATGCATGGCTATCAAAATAAAAACATGAACGTATGCATGGCAATAAAACAGCAAGTAGTAGGTTAATAAGTTCAAGTGTCATACCGAAGAAATCGATCATGAGTTGGCCATCAGAACAGCGGCCGGTGTTGTTACCGGAAGTGACACCATAAGGAAGACGTGCGCAGGGATTATGGGCCCCAACCGGACCGTCTCTCATGAGATTGCCGGTGTCACTTAACGAGTCACCAAATTGGTATATCGCCTCAAACGACAGCTTCCCATTAGATGAATCATTAGCAAGAGAAGGAAGGATGAGGGACAATGAGAGAAGAGAGAGCAGAACAAAGTTTACAGATCTCATGGAAGCCATTGAAATTGTGAAATAATTAATTATTTGTTGATTGAATTGGAAATAAACATATGGTACGTTAAGAGTGGTTTTATAGGGGTGTGACAACCTATAATAATCTTATAGGATTAGGAGTAATTAATCAGGATTAAGAGTACTTTCCTTTTGTTTTGGTTTAGAAATTATAACTTTATTAAGAGTCAAATTATTACTGCTAGGGCGATACCGGGCACCCTAATAAAAAATAAAAAATAAAAAATTTATTTTCATTTTTACGCCAAAAACGTAGGGATAAAACTGTAATTCACAATTTATTATATTAATAAAATAAAATATAAAAGATACTAATTAAAACACTAATAAACTTTATCTAATATTATATATCAATCAATACATATCATAACAAACACATTCTTCATCTTCATCATCAAATCATGCGTTTACCAATTAACAATTGAACAAACAGAGAGAATTCGATTGTCAGGCCATGAAACGATAACTACTATACTGAAATTTCCTCCACTGGAATACTGAATTCATAATTGTTAAGGTATGTTCAAAGTTCTATTGCACAAACGAAAGATAAAAATTTTGGATTTTCGTCCACGTCCTTTATCTTCATCAATCATCATTGAACCTCAAACTACTCACTACCTCATGCAGGACACTACCACATTAGTGTGGTGATTTATATGCCACTCTTTCAATCATTAATTATTAATTTGTATGAATCATTGTCAAATGCCATGAATTCATGAATGATCACTGATGACGACTTTAACTGATGAACTGAATTGTTCCAAGGTTCCATGAATATCGCACACCATAAATCGTTAAAAATCTTTCAATTTGTTTTATTATTATTATTAATAAATTAATTAATTAATGTTAACTTCCTAAATTGCCCTTTAAAACTAATTAGTTTGAAATTTGAATTTAATGTAGAGAAAAAAATACATAAACAAATTACAATAATACCCCGGGTATCGCTCAATTTGAGCAACACTCGGTGTCGCCATCTCATTTTCCTTATTTATGTGAAGTCGTCCAATAATGATGGAAACTCTAGCTCAGCCCATTCTAGAAAAATATGAATGAACGAAAAGAAAAACAAACAACAATTACTCATTTGATTTAATTTAGTTTAGTGTAAAACTATTTTATCCAAAATCAACATACATCGAAAGATCAATATACCTTCTGTTATATTTGGGAACTCATAGTTGAAATTGAATTCCGTAATTGGGACATTTTAAGCGTTTGAGAACCTCTAGAATTTGAAATTGGGAAATAGACTCGATTCCTTAGCCATTCAAACCTAGAATTTGAGGCTATCAAATTCCTACCATATACTCTCTTTGATCTAGACCAAAGCTAACACTTACTATAAATAAACGATTAGAGGTGGAAATCGGGTCACTCAGGTCAGTTGCGGGTCGGGTCAAAGCGGGTTGGGGTTGTCGGGTCAATGACAGTTCGGGTCGATTACGGGTCATGTTGGGTCATCTTCGGGTCGGGTCATCAACTGGTGGCAAGCCGGGTCGGGTCATTATCGGATCAGTATCGGGTCAGGTTATCAACTTATATTTTATCTTATAATATTTAGTTTTTGATGAGTAATTTTATGATTAAACAATTTGTAGGTGTATTAATTGTAGTTTTGAGTGAAAACAATCAAGATGAATGTCAATTTAGTTTTATTTGATACATCATTATTAAGCAAATTCATTAACGGGTCATCCATCGGGTTGAGTTAATATCGGGTCATGGTCAGGTCAGTTCAGGTCGGGTTCGGGTCAATTCAAATTGGTTTCGGTCACCCAATTTCGGGTTCTATCGGGTCGATGACATGGCTGTCGCAATCCTATCAAAAATAAACCAACCGGCTCAACTAATATAGTAGAGGTAAGTCGGGTATCGTACTCCACAGAGAGGCTATTATACTTACTTGTTATCCTAGTCCGTCATGTAACAATTGGGTGTTTTGATTTGTTTTCAAAATACTAAATGAGATTAAGGCAGAGAGAAAAAGAGTAATAAAAATAGTAAAGAGAAATAAAGTTGTGATCAAATAAAGAGAAGAATGCTAGGAAGTCGGTTCACCATGGTAATTAGCCAATCCTGTTAGAACGAGATCAGTCGGTCTAATGTGAGAAAGGTAAAGGAAAGGTCCTCTCGGTCCGCTATCCGCCCTAAAATACTACTAACTTAGCTCTCGCTCTCATTAGTGTAGTCTACTGTTCATAACATGTCTATTCCTTCCAATCTCTCGATCTAGGTCTGAATTTAACCGGATTAACTAGTTTAGAAGCGTGCACTCAACTAAATGATTACAATTAAATTGCTATAAAACAACTCTCACAATCAAAACCTTCTAACCTAATTATAACATCATTATTTCACTACCATGGCTCCCATAATCCTAGTATTAAGAGAATTAGATACTCATGTTTATAATGAATAAAATAATAACAACAATGGATGAGATAGCAAGAAACATGATATAAACATAAACTAACAATCACACTAATTAGAACAGAAATTAAGAGCAAAGATTAAAGATAAGCAAAGCTAGAATTAAATTAAATCAAAGAGTAAAGAGAAATTACAAAGTATTGAGATCCGGCAATGAGAACGAAAGCAACGTTGAAAGAGGAAGAGAAATAGTGTACTGAGTAATTAGGAGTTTTTGAGATTAATGAAAGATTAAAGAGATGATTTAACCTAATGACGTCTTCTCCTTATATAGAGAAGATAATTATTAAACATAACTAAGATATTAAATAAGTTCTCGCGAAATAAAATCTCGCGTCAGACATAAGGTGCTCGATCGAGTACTTTGAAAGCTCTCGATCGAGTAATTCTCCAGCACAACCTCTCAATCGAACATCTAATATGTTCGATCGAGGAACCTTGAAATTCCACCTTTCGATCGAGTACAGTAGGGACTGGATCGAGCATTGTTGACCACCTTATTCACTCGATTGAACAGAAAAGGCTTCGATCGAGGACTTAGCCACTGAACCAGCTCGTTTCTTCGTTGGTTAGCTTTCGAGACCACTTCACGCTTCTCGAGGCATATTAATTCCATTCCAATTCTTTCATCTCTATAAATGCATGCTAAGGGGACTGAAAAAGGCACGATTCCGCTACTTTTAGGTCCGTTCCTGCAATTAAGGCCAAACAAACTAAAGTAGACTATTTGGGGCATTTCGCAATGTAAAACTAGGAGAATCGCATGGAAATACGTGCAATAAAGGCTTAAAAAGACTATATAAAATGCACGTATCAGTCGGATTTTGGGCGGATCGGGTCAGCTTTTGCCAGCTCTACGAACGATCAAAACCAAAGGTAACATCCCTTATTTGGCCCACAACATTACCAAATTGTCCATATGTTGGAGTAGGTGTCCTCCACAATAGTGTGTTTATTTAATAAATCTCAAATAAGAAATACACCTGGGATATATTTTATATTTGTCAGTTGGTCAACATAAATCGGTAACGGTTGGCTGACTAGAGTTTGACGTTACTATCGTATGACAACGGTGATCAGTTGATCCCTTTAGGTCACACCTATATATAGGAAGGACCCCAAATAGATAAACTAATTGTATTTGATACATATTTATTAGTTCTTGTATATATATAGACTAATGGCAGTCAAGTGTGTTTTATATGATGTGGAATTTATATTTATTGTTAATTATGTGATAATTGAGTAATAAGTATAATATCTTATTTAATAAGATAATATTTAGTAATTAAAAATTAATTAATTGACTAAATTTGGATTATTTATTAATAATGTATTAAAAATAATATGTTACATATTTATATATTGTGAGGCGGAGGTAATTAGCTAATATAAGTTACAAAGAGTTGTAATATTAGCTAAGTGGATCTTGTAAGACAAATTGTTTATTAGTACAATTATCAAATTGACTTAATGGTTAAGTGTATGATATTTCATTTGATAAGATATTACATTAATATTTAAATTCAATTATTTAAGATAATTAAATATAAAATTTATAAGTATTTGTGGGACAAATGTCAGAAGTCGAAATACACCCGTAAATGGCCCAAGTGGACTATTTTTTTCCACTTACACACTCATGTGAATGTACAAGTGGCATATCCACTAAGAAATGTTCCTATCATTTCTTTACATTTGATTTCCTATAAATACCTAACATTTCCACATGAATGGTTGTTGGAAAATTTAGAGAAAAATTTGGTCCCTATTGATAGCCCTTCTTGGACCATCTTTTTCTTCAAAATTTCCTTCATAGCGTCATCTAAAAAACACTCATAAACTAATACTAAAAATATTATTAAGGTAATAATATTTAGTAAGATGGTATACATACATATTACTTCTTATATTATCTAGTTAATAATATAATTAGTATTTTGGGTAAATTCTTGGGTGCATTCAAAGGAGGTACTCTATTTTGGGTACTGGGAGGAGGATCATCCATCGCATGTAGAAGTTCCATAAGACAACTATTGTAGTTGTTCTTATAGCCAAATTTCCAATGTAAATAATTTTTCATCTTAATCTTGGTATATTAGATCAAATTATTTTCATGCATGTAACTAGATCATTTTAAGACTAAATAAAAATTTATTTAGTTACTAATTAGAAGAGTCTAATTAGGGGGTCTAGGACTTACAAGTGGTATCAGAGCACATTTGTTACATGCATGTCTATATTTATCAAGTTATAAGATAACTTTATAACAACCGTAAATTTTAGTGTTAAAATTGTTTTAACATGAAAATTTTGTGTTGCATGTACATATTCCGACCTTAAAATTTTTGTGGTCATTTTCGGTTAATTATGGATAATTATTGCTAATTAATTATTTATTTTGATAAATTTTGATATGCATTAAAAATGGTTAATTGTTAACTAAAATTAGTTGCATGTTAATTCTGGTCATGAAATTTTAATATTCTCACACATTCATGATTTACTTAGAGTAAGTGAATATGAGAAAATTAATTTGATTAATTTTACATGTTTATTGTTTTTAAATGGTTAAAAATCGATAAAATGTGATTATATTAGGCAAAAAATAGTTTAAAATTTTTCCTTAGATTGAAATTTAACCTATAACTGCATGCATATTTTGTACATTGGATGTAAAGTTTTAAAATTAAATTTTTTAATTTTGCATGTTTATTGGTTTTTATGAGATAAAAAGCCGATAAAAGCAGTATTTATTAGGTAAAAATGGTTAAATATTTTTATTGGACGAAAATTTTATCCAAAATTGCATGCATGGTGTTTACATTATATGTAAATTTAGAAAATTAAATTATTTAATTTTGCATATTTATTTGTTTTTATTAAATAACTCCGCATGTGAGTGTTTTTGGGCATTCAATGCCGGTCCCAAGCCCGGATAAAGGAGGAGGGTTACGGTAGGTCTGTGGCAGCCAACATAAAAATGTAGTCACATTTTATGGACATGAATCGGAATTTGAACATCGTTGGGGCGTCTCCTCAGAAGCGACGTGTTGCACTTCTTAGACCCGGGTGTAGTGAAAAGTATGTGAGGGTTGCTAGGTCGTCACCCGGAAGCGACGCGCCATCTTTACATCTGGGGGTGGTGTCAAATAGGCAAGGGTGCACTACATCTTCTAGACACGGGTGTAGTGAAAAATATGCAAGGGTTGTTAGGTCGGTCGCCCAAAAGCGACGTGCCACCTCGAAGTATGGATGTGGTGTTAAATAGGTTTGGATCTAGGAAGCATGGTCACGAGCGGGTAAGGAAATCAGGTCATGGCCTTAGGAAGGGTAGTAGGTTACGGTTTGGTACTTGGAATGTTGGCTCTTTGACAGGGAGATTAGCTGAGGTATAGTAGGGGAGGTTATGAAAAGGAGGAGAGTGCATATAATATGTCTATAAGAGACAAAGTGGGTTGGAGATAAAAAAAGGGTGATAGCACCTTGGGGTTATAATCTTTGGTACACGGGTAAAGACAAAAGTCGTAATGGAGTGGGTATTATCATTGATAAAAATTACATCGATGATGTGGTAGAAGTATCAAGAAAGAGTGATAGGATTATGAGCATTAAGCTTGTAGTCGGGGATGAGGTGGTGACTGTTATAAGGGCTTACGCACCTCAAGTAGGTTTAGATGCTTCTTTTCGACGAGCCTTATGGAAGATCTGGAAGAGGTTGTAGAACGAGTCCCTATTGGAGGGAAATTGATCATTGGTGGTGACCTCATTAGAAATGTGGGTACTAGTCGAGTTGGCTTTGAGAGCATTCATGGGGGTTTTGGTTCGGATAGAGAAATGAAGCAGGAAGTGACATTTTAGATTTTGCTTTGGCATATGACTTGGGTGTAATGAATACTTGGTTCGAGAAAAGACATTCTCATTTGGTGACTTATAGGAGTGGAGGAAATGCTAGTCAAATTGACTTCCTTTTGGTAAGGAATGTGTGGAGGAAAGAGTACACCAATTGCAAGGTCATACCCGGGAAAATTGCCACAACACAACATAGACTAGTGGTGTTTGATTTTCGGGATAAGAGAGACTTGAGAAAGATAAAGATAATCGGTGAGGCACGAATCAAGTTGTGGAAGCTACAAGGGGAAAACCAACAAGCGTTTTTGGATAAGGTTGGAAGTAGCGATATTTGGTCGGATTGTAAGGAGATAGATTTTGATGCAACGTGGGATAAATTGGAGCATGTTGTAAAGGATTCGGCGAGGGAGGTGTTATGGGAATCTAAAGGGAATAGACCATCAAGTAAGGACACGTCTTAGTGGAACGATGAGGTGAGACAAGCAATAAAGACAAAACGTGAATGCTATAAGGTTTTAGGGAAATACATGAGTGATGAGAACTTTGAAAAGTACAAGGAGGCTAGACGAGCCGCTAAAAAGGCAGTAAGGGATGCGAGGGCAAAAGTTAACCAAGAAGTGTATGCCAGGTTGGACACGAGAGAAGGAGAGAAGGATATCTATAAACTGGCTAGCATAAGAGACCGAAAGACGAGAGATATTGGGAGAGTTAGGTGTGTGAAAGATATGGACGACAAGGTTTTAGTTCAGGATAACGAAATAAAGGCTAGATGGAGTTCTTACTTTGATACTTTATTCAATGGACATCAGGAACAAGGTTTTGGGGATGTAGAAGTAACACCAAGCATGGTTAATCGGGAATTTGTGCGTAGAATACAAAAGAGTGAAGTTAGAAAGGCGTTAAGGAAGATGGGATCAAAGAAAGCAGAATGACCGGATGGTATTGTTAGAAATCTATATCTCATTATTACAACATATTCTTATATGTTACAATTTAATTTAGTCATAAAATTTTTGGATCTTATGCATGCAAACATGAATAAAGATAAATAAGAAATCGTTTTCCTTACATTGAGAAATCAGATATATGGGCACAAATGAGTTCTCCTACTCACTTGTTCTTGAGCTCTCCAAATATTGGATGAACAAAGGATTCAAGTATAGAATCCCTCCCAAGGAATAATACCCAAGATAACCTCTTAATAAAATTAATATTATTAATACTAGAACAATATTAATCTATATAAAATTGACCGAAAAATATTGATTTTGGTGTCTTAATTTCGATTAAGAGAAGGGAGAAAAGAAGTGATTTTTATCTCTCTAAAAACTCTATATTTTTAGATGATGGAATGAAAAATACACTAGCGTTCAAGTAGTGTATATTAGACAAATTATAGAGAAAAACCCTTTGGCATTTCTCTATGAAAAACCGGGTAGGGGGGGGGGGGGGAGGTATTAGCCAATCCATGATCAAGTTGCTCTTCACAAAAACAACTAGGTTTGCATGGCTATGTATTAGGTTAAATGATTATGTTTTCCACTCAATTAATCAACACAATATTTATCCTAATACCCCCTAAATTTCGGTACATATAGTGTAAAATGGGAAATCCATTTTACACATTATTTTGTCAATTTGACTTTCGCTTTTGGGCAACCTTTCAAGGACAGATCCCGAAGATGCCTCGGGTACGTTTCCTTATCACGGCTGGCGAGCCTTCGTCCGCAAACCATCCAAGGACAGATCCCGAAGATGCCTCGGGTACATTTCCTTACCACGGCATGTTGGGATGTCGATGATGAGGTTGATAATGATGAGGATGTTGATGAAGAGGTAGATGATGAAGAAGAAGAGGCTAATGAAGGTGATGAAGGAAATGAGCAATGAAGTGAAGAGGGAAGTGGTGATGAGTCCGCTTCTATGGAGGAAAATGATGACAATGATGATATGGTGGAGGACTAGCAAGCTTTGGAGGCTCCTACCCTCGTGAGGTTTATCTACTTCTTTCTTTGTTTTATTTATTTTTATCTTGATCATAGTTGGAGAGTCCTAGCAACATGAGGACTAACACCTCGGCCCCATTGAGGTGTTCTTATTTCATTGTTCCCGTTTCGAAAAATCGAAAATGACAATTTAGTTTCTTATTTAATCAAATTAAAACGAGATACGTAAATATTACTTTCAAAATCGTCCGTCAGTTTTAAGTAATTTAACTAACCCGTATCGTCATACGATCAATTAAATAATCAATTAAGAGTGTTACCCTTTAGGTATGACCTAAGGGGATCAACTGATCACCACCGTCGTACGACAGTAATGTCAAACTCTAGTCAGCCAATCATTACCGATATGCGTGGACCAGTTGACAGTAAAATATTACTTCCCACATGTATTCTTAAAATGAGAATTAAACATGTGATCATCATGATCGACAGTTGTGATCGCATCATTGTCGGAGGAGACATATTCCAACAATCTCCCACTTGTCCTCGACAAGTGTGCGTCACCAATTCTCTTGTCCTATTACTATCTCCCACTCAATGCAAGGTGTCTTTCAGGCAGTACTTGCAAGTGATCATATCGAGAGTGGTTTCCTCGATCTGGAGAATAACTGATTGACCGGATATATCTACCATAGATATCTTCCGAGCGTGGCCACACATTTCAAGTTCATTACTCCTCGAGTGGCCCTGAGATATTGTTATAACCCTGACTAGAGATGGACAATTCCTATTGCACTCATTCCCTTCGACTAGCCACAGCCATCATAACCCAAAATATGCCCATTTGACTCCATTTACGAAGGTCGTAGTAACACAAATCAAAGTTAATCTGAAACTGTGCCATCTTAGGCGAACAGTCTTTAGTCAAAAGAATCGACTCATTAGAATACTATAGTAGCTCTCGCCACGACCAGGCTATATAAATATGCCAGAACTCTATAAGCGGTCATAAGGCCCGACAAAGTGTTCCTAACAGTCTGCCTATGTGATCGACTAGTCATCTCACATGACTTCATGGCACTTGAACTTGCCATCAATCGCATCACATTCTAGTCACTTCGAGATGTCACCTCATGTAAGTAACTATGGGCGAATACAATGCTAATCCGTGTTCACTTTAATGGGGTTCAATTGTCTCTACAACCCGTTTGGATGTAACAAAGTATAAGGTAAGTTAATAATAACTAAAACAACAAATGTCGACATCACATTCAGGTAGTCAATACCATATTACAACCTTGTGATGCATATCGTAAGTGTGTAAACACTAGTCGATTTCAATAGAAGTTTAACATACCATGTGTCCATGTGTTCAAACTTCTTATATTATATTATCCTTTATATTCATGTTATCTCTCATAGCATGAACCTTACCAAGTACACATATAGGTTCCCAACCTTGGTTTAGGTTCTTTATCTTGAAAGAACTTTCTTGTTGTTTATCACAAAACCAACGAATTTGTGGTGGATGATATAACTTGCACTGATCAAGTGTTCTACCATTTCGCAATGCACTAGGTATACGTTTTGCAGGGTCTTGCAACAATTTGTCAAGATGATTAGCCTAGCACTTCTCATAAGTCCTAGCATATTAGAAAATATCAGTTTTGAGTAACTTCTTACTTCAACTAAGTATTTTTCAAAGCTTCTTATTTCTCCTTTTAGCTTGAATAGCTTAGGATTTTCATAAATCCTTATGTGTGATCGAACTTCAATATGTGCAACCTCTTGTCACATAACAGAGTGTTTTGTCCATCACTTGAATCGCTCATTAGTTCTCCTCGAGAATTCATGACGATTCTTCTATGGCTTGCCAATGAATCATCATGCTCTTATGCATATGATTCATTATTGGACATGTGCATGATTATTCTAATGGCGGAAACATTAGTAATTTATAATCATGTGATCAACCATTCTTAGGTTCAATGAATGACCATGACTGCTTATGGTAATTCTATTTACATCGATATGAATAACCTACGTTTCTTGTTGATTTGATGTGTATATCTCAATACTTATCCAACATCTCATGATGTGATTGGATTCATCATAGTCCATTTTCATCCAGAATTGAAAACTCAAATACTTCTTTGTGAAAGATAGTATTAGCTCGTTATTCTCAATGAGTAATGAGTTATCAATTTTACAAGATGATTGCTTCCACTAAATTCCATGTCTTTACATGATAATTTCCAATTTCCACTCAATTCCACATGTTTCTCAATTGACTACTCAATCGAAACATTTCAAGAATTGAAATATATATTGCTTTGCCAAGTTATTAATATAAAACCATATATGTTCCCAGCATATCCTTTCAAAATGCCTATTTAGAAAAGGTTTGAATCTTAAACTTATGGAAAGAGATTTTTAATCTCTAACTCATTCATTTTATAATGATGCGTAACAATGTCATTATTTAAATTTGAATTACATCTAATACACGTTCTTCTCAAAATACCCTTTTCGGAAGGAGGTTTAACCATTTCATTTTCATAATGAGGTTAATTAGTGACACTAGCGTGGTTAACAATTAATTTAGCTTTTGTAGATATCGGCATATCTTTCATTGCAACTTTTAGTCATAAATCACATTTATTTTCGAGGATGCAACTTTGTTTCATTTAGGCTCTTAAGTAAATATCAATATTGAAACTATTGGTCAAAAGTAGTTCATATACTAGCCAAATCTCTTGATAAGACTTTACATTAGCCATTCTTCTTCCAAAACTTTCTTTTGGTCTCCTCGTGTAGTTATCTTGAGAATATATTCTTTTGATTACTTCACTTGGTCTCTTTTGTCATGTAGATTTCATCTATTCGAGACCATAGATCTCATCTATTCGTGTACACTATCTATATAGGTATACAAATCATTCTTTCTTGCGTAGATCTCATTTACACAAGTATCCAAATTTACTTTGTGTTCTTTGTGTCTTCATTTTTCTCCCACTCTATTTTTAGAATAAATACACTAGAGATTCAAAGATAGCTTATGAGACACAAATAATGATTTTTGAAGTGTAAGGAGGACTAATAGTTTTAGATTTGATAAGTGTACTTGGTGATTGACATTCTTTTAAGAGAGTTCATCAACTCATCATCACTTCATAATTGATCATACACAAGCCTTAAACTTATGGACATATAATGAATCCCATCATTATAGTTGTCTATTAGATCACTTTAAGTGAATGATCATATGTTTCAATGAGCAAGCATATAAAGATGAATTTTTAGAACAAAGAAAATACGATAAAACGGGTGACTTGGGTTGCAAACCAAGCCACCATAATCCAAAATACAACAATTGTTTAGAAAGGATCAAACATTTCCATGTCGAACACGGAAATCAAAATAGTTCTAAAAATCCGAAACATAAATTAAAATAAGACAATAAAAAGCCAAGCTTCATGGAAGCTACTCCTAGCTTCTTGATGATTTCTCAAGCTTGCTTTTCCTTTCCCTTGTCCTTGCTTGGTGGAGGCCCTATTTACAATAAAAAGGGGATACATTATCACAACTTTGTATCACAATACCATAGTTGAATTAGAAACATAAAAGAAAGGATAGTCATTTACCTACTGGAGTGATCTTTCCAGCTTTGATGTCACCAAGATACTTGGAAAAATTCCTCTTCCAATGTCCAACACCATTACAATAATGGCATTTGTCAAGAGGACCCTTCTTGGTCTTGGAAGTGCTAGCTTCAAAAGTCTTAGCTTTGGTGAAAGTGGGAGCTTGCTTCTTACCCTTCTTCCCATTCTTCTTGAATTTTCCCTTGCTCTTGGTGCTTATGTTAAGCACATCCTTAGGTGGGTTAACATTTAACCTCATGTCTCTTTCGGCTTGCGCAAGTAACTTGTGCAACTCTTCAAGAGACACGTCCTTGTCTTGCATGTTAAAATTCACCCGGAATTGAACATATGCCTTGACTTTGGATAAGGAGTGTAGAATCCTATCTACAATGAGTTCTTTGGGGATTTCAACCTTTTGAATCTTCAAAGTCTCGACTAGCTCCATTAATTTGAGCACGTGAAGGCTAACCTTTTGGCCCTCCTTAAAGTCGAGATCAAAGAATGCCGCGGCCGCCTCATATTGGACGTGTAATACCCCGTAATTTAATAATAAGTTGTGAAAATAATTTATGAAATTTAATAAATTAATTAATGAGATTTCTAATAATAGTTGCGAGAAAGACGTTAATTAAATAATAAAATAAGTAAGCAAGTTGGGAATTGAGTTTAGCTAGTAACTAAGTCTTGGGCCGTGTGTTGTAAATAAATATGGGCTGATTATATTAGGCCTAGTATGAGTAGTCGGGATGTAAAGCGGGATTTAATAATAAAATAATAAATATAATTTGGTAATTCTTAATAATAATTAGAAAAGACAATAGTTTCCCAATTGGCCTCATATACTCCCTAAACCTAGACTATAAATACTTAACAAACCTGAAAAGTAAATCATAAAAGAAGAGAAAGGAGATTTAGAAGACGGAAGAGGCAATTAGCGATAAAAAGGTAAGATCGTCTTAAATAATTCAAACTCGTATTTTATTTACATTGAACTACATAACATGTTCACCGTATAACACCTTGTAGACCACCAAAGGACTCGTAAACTTGACCTAGGACGACCTTGGACCACCGTGATTATGACATGACCCTTATTTGACCGTGGTTGGCTGTTCTGGGTGGTTTATGGGGCGGTTATGGTGGCGGGTTTATGGTATGTGGGCTAGAGGCAAAGGGGACTCAAATCCTAAATTAACCCACCAACTGGTCGAGTCTTGACCTGGGCTTGGCAGGGTTGTGACAGGGTGGGTTAGTCGACCAAATTGGAGGTGTTGGGGTGGTGGTAGCCGGCGGTTGGTGACGGAGGTGGCGGTAAAACAGGGGAAAACAGGGGTGTTGCCGTGGCTGTCTTGAGAAGGACACCGTGGTTGTTTTTGCGACGGTACCGGGGAAAGGGGACCACCTATGGAGTCACCGTGGGACAGTGGTTCTAAATATGGTGGCTATATACGGTAGTGGTGGCTGTGGCAGTAGTGGCGACGGGTTCTTTACACAGTGTTTGTAGATGACGGGTTTTCGGTAATTAGTATGTGTTCGTGATTGTTGTTGTTAGGGCGTGAGGTTGTGGGTTGTAGGGGATGGTTGGGCTGGTGGTTGGAGATTGTCGGGGATCGTGGTGGTGTAGGCTAGTGGTGGTGATGGTGGCAGGTCAAAGGGGTGTGGGGTGTGGGCACAAGACACGGGCTTGTGGGTGTAGTGTTACGGGTTTAAAGGGTTGGGTGTTTGGGTGTATTATGTGTATAGGACGGGTTGACACGGGATTATGGGTATTCTTCGATTAATTTAATTAGTTAATTAGTAGTTGATGAGTCGGGTTTTCGAGATGGGTTTGATTGGGTTTGTTTAATTCTTGAAGCGGGTTTTGAATATCGTAATAATTAATAATAATAATAATAATAAGTAATTAATATAAATATTGAATTATAAATAAAGTATAAATAATTAATGTTGAATAAATAATTTGTTATTGTTTAGGTGACGGATTTGAAGTGGAATATTTTTAAGTACCTTATTGGATTGCTATTTGGGAGTATTTGCCGAAGAGGTAGGATAACGATTCTACTCGACCTATTAATTGTGTACCTTCTCATTTAATTGGATGTTGTGTTAATTGAATTGACTGTCTGGATAATTGGATTATACATATCTTGTATATTGTGATTGGAAGAGGTTTTATTGGATGTTCTTGAGACGATGTGGTAGGTAGCCATTATTGTTGCTACAGTTGGTTTGATAATGAGTTGGATATCAGGTTTAGACTGGCTGAGGTAGACATCATGGTAAGAGCCTTCGGGCGATGTTATATAAACTTACTGGCTGAGGTAGACATCATGGTAAGAGCCTTCGGGTGATGTATTATAAACTTACCGGCGGACACCGTTTAATACCTTCGTGGTGGTGTATTGGGAGAAAAGTTGATTTGGCGTTGGTGTTCAAATCTTTGTACTATTTATATTATATGTCTTGAGATTGTTATCCTACTCAACCTCGTGGTTGACTGTGTATTCGTGAACACCTGCGGTGAACCATAATGGGGAGCAGATTTGACAGGTACTAAAGATTAGCTGACTTGGGAGCTATGGGATGCGTGAGGACTTGGCCAATCTACCTAGAAGTCTAGACCACATAGATTATGAGATCATTTTATTTGTTTCCGCTGCGAGTTGTAAATATTTTATATTAAGTTTTAGTTTTAGTTGGTTAATTTGTAACAAACATGTAATCGCTAAAGTTTTAATTAAAGCACTTTGGTTTGTTGTACTTTGTTATTCACTGCCTCGGGAAACCGAGATGGTAACAGTTCTATTTATTTCGGAATGTCTAGCTAAAGGCTCCCTAATAAATGGGGGTGTTACAATGTGGTATCAGAGCAAAACGATCCTCAGGCCTAACCAATGAACATAATAATGAACTTAGGATGTGTCTAAATAAAATGAACCCGGGTAGAAACTGTTAGGAGCCCACTTAAGGCTTGGGATAAGTTAGGGGCCCCCTCACACCACACTTCTGGCCCTTTCAGTTTCGAACCGGTTTCCTTGAGAGATATTACAGAGTGGGGTAATTTAAAATGAATATTGTTTATTTTGTCGTAGGAGTTTTGGTTGCTTTGTTTGATTGTTGTTTTCATTGATGACTGAGTTTACAGGACGTAATCCTGATTTTAAGGGGAGTGGAATGGATGAAATGAGGAGCTGTTGTTGAATGGCTTTTATCATGAGCGTGAAAGTAATTATAAATTGATATTGATTTTGTGGTTGGACGTTGTGTAATAGTAGAATCATGTCTAGTGATATGCGGTTGTGTGAATCCCAAAGCCATGTTATTTAAAATATATTATGAAATGATTAAACTTGTGATATGAATGTTTTAGAGTAGATACTAGTCATGTGAGAAATTTTATTGACCAAATTGTGTTGGTATAGGAGTAGGAGGGTGTTAATGAGGGTTTGTGACCTAGTAAAAAGGAATCTAGAGCTGAACTTTATTCCGTCAGATTTTACCCCTATTTGAATTAGTTGCCATTTCACCTCCGTTTATCATACACGGTTAAACGTTTTATGAGTGATAAACCAGTGAGTTAGCTTTCCAATGTCATTGGTTTCATATTTAAAGATTTTACGGTTTGGGAGAAATAAATATTTTAGTGGACAGTGGTCGGAATATTCCTGTGCAGTTATGTTTTCGACAAGGGATTTTGTAAAATTTCTCATTTAATTTGTACTTAAGATATTTGTTTAATTCCAACTCCACTGGTTAAAAGATTCAAATATGTTTCCAAATTGATAAGTCACGTTGCAAGGTGAAATTTTGACAATTGCTAGTGATTTTTACAAGTTGACTCATGTTTTGACAAATTGCTGATCGATTTTTGTTTGGACCAACTGGATTGTAAAAATCTTTATAAAATGGTTGAATGATATTTAGGTTTTATTCTTTTTCTCATGGTTTGATAATTCCTTATATTTTCTGGAAAGTATAAAAACTCAATGTGTAATATAACGGTTATTTAATAGTGATTTTAAAAAGTTACAGCTTGACCTTGATTACTGAAAACGCGAGTTTTACCAAAAGTTTACTATAAATGTTTTATCAGTTCTTAACCTATGATATTTGGGAGGTGGGAGTGATGATAGGAGGACCTAGGGAGTGGTAAGAAAGGATAGAATTGACTAAACCTTATTTTGTAAGTATAGGATATTTTAAAATGTTGAGCCATCTTTCCTCGGGTAGAAGCTTATGTTGTCTTGTTTTACTTTATAGAACCATGCCTCCAAAGAGATCTACACCTACACCTTCTACCATGTCCCAAGAGTAGATTGACCGTTTGATATCTATGAATGAGGCGTTGACTGCGGCACTAAAGGCTAAAGGGTCAGCTCAGGATCCAACAAAGATGAGTGCTAATATTGCAAGGCACAACCCGACGAAATATGACGGATTAGGTGAACCATCTTTACTTGGGGATTGGCATAGGGAGTTTGACAACCTTTTTGAGTTGTTGGGTTGTCCTGCAGAGATGCAAGTAGATCAAGCTGCTTACTATCTGAGGGGAAAAGCGGGTTTGTGGTGGAATCGTAGTAAGGAAGTCATAAGGGAAACTTGGAGGGAGAGTGATGAACCTTTTATCACTTGGAAGGGTTTCAAGGAGAATATGAGAGATGTATTTGTACCAGAACATATTAGGAGTAAGATGAGAGCTGAATTTGATTCTTTCAAGATGACTGAGCAGATGACGGTAGAGACTTATTATAACAGGTTTATGGAATTGTCAGAATATGTAGCTGATTTGAATTTTAGTGATGAGATGTTGGCACTCAGATTTGAAAAGGGATTAACAACCACTATTAAGAAGAGGCTTGCAGCTGGTCAACCATGTACCATGGATGATGTTTATCAGCGAGCTGGACACGCAGAGAGGATTGCAGATATGTTAAGAGAAGAGAGGAGGGAGAAGGAGGAGAAGAAGGAAAAGAGTGAGAAGAGAAAGGCTGAGTCACCAAGTGAGGGAGTTGGGGGTAGTAAGAAGCAAAACAATACTCATCCTAAACATTTTTCACCCGGAGGGTTTAGTTATAGTGGAAGTGCTACAGGAAGTGGAGAAGGAGGCTCAGGCCAGATTCCAATTCGAGGATGGAGGTATTTTAACTGTAATAAAATGGGACATAGAGCTTTTGAATGTAGGAGTGCACCTAGGGGAGTTAACAAAAATAGGAACCAAGAGGGTTATCGAACTCCCGCACCAAGTATTGGGAGCAATAGGTATCCGAGACAATGGAGTACCCAGAGGAGCTACAACAATAGGCAAGGCAATGGGGGCAATAAGAGTAATGGTAGAAAGACTTTTGGTACAGCTAGCACGGTACAAGGGAGTGGGGAGAAGGGTAACTAGTTTATTGAGTGGATTAGAGTCTTAAAATTTATATAAGTATTTAAGTTGTCAGTAGTTTAATAAAGTAATAGTAGTTCTGAAACTTCGGGACGAAGTTTATTTTTAGGGGGGTAGAATGTGACACCTCATGTTTTAAAGTTTATTTTGTGATACATTTTCATGTTTTGAATTAGTTTTGTGATACGATTTGATAAAGTATGATATGGTTTGATAATGATTAAGTAAATTAATTATGTTAGAATGATCATCAGTTGGAATGAGGCTCACTTGTGTGGATATTTATAAATGTTGTTGATGGGGCATATTCTGCACCCGCTGACCGAGTCAACATATTGAGCAAGGTCAAAGATATCCACAACAAGTCAACGTATTAGACAGCCTAACCGACGCAGCCTGTCGGCCTGTCACTTGGGTCTCGGCTAGGCAACTAGCCAGCCGGGAGGCATATCCGCGTACTCACATCCAGTCCCCTCGGCATAGGAGTCAACCAGGCCAGCCGGCCTGCCATGGGTCCCTCGGCCGAGGGTAGAACAGTCTTTCCACCTGCTCTGCCACTTGGCCACTTGGCCACTACGTGACAAAAGGTGAAAGTCTATAAATACTCCTCAATCCTCATTGAGAAGAGGATCCACAATTCATCTGAAATATAACCTAAACTCACTAATACTCTGGTATAAACTCCCTTATCTCTCTACAATATACTTTGCCAAGTAACACACAACTTATCTCTTTAAGTTTAGTGACTTGAGCGTCGGAGTGAGTACGCTCGGTACCAAGCCGAGCCCTCAGTTTGTTCATCTTAAACAGGAAAGAGTGAAAGGAAGAGATAAGCAACGACATCATTCCACAAGCTTACGTGGTCATAAAACACTGCTCCGAAATCACACCCGGAACAATTGGCGCCGTCTGTGGGGATTAGATACTAAAAGCTAGTCACCTACCTTACGAAAAAAAACCATTCAAAGACCTAAGAAGATGTCAAAACATCCAGAAATTGTGAGTGTAGAAACCGAATTCTACCAGGATGAGACGTTCCCTAATTCTGAGATCGGGCAGTCCCCCACCGGCCAAGTGATTGAGCCGGTGAAGTACGGGATGCCAAGAGAGCCAGAAACACCGCCGCCACCGGCCAGTCTTTGTCATGGGACATGTGGTCGATGCAGCCAAACTGAAGCTATTCCTGGACCTGATGGGTGGTACGCCGGTCACCCCTGTCATGACGACGGTGACGGCAGCGCCTCCACTGGTGACCAGGGCCCATAAAGTGACTCCGAACAACTTGACCGGAGTAATACAAGAAGCTGGGCATGCAAGGACGCCGGCGGAGCCCGTGTTGCTAGTGGCAGACCAAAGTCCTTCCCCCACTCGTGGGAAGACAGCGTCGCCGCGGCAACAACGAGGCCACCCCCGAAGAAATGAAGAAAGAAGTCCGACTCTCCAAAGTCGGACAACAAGAAGCCCTTCCCGCCACGGGGAGAGAAGCCGGACTAGGATTGCGAGGAGCCGATCGCCGCATGTCATTCGGCATGTGGTCAGACAGCCCCTCAATGCCTTTGTCCTCGAAGTCCCGGTGCCGACCAAACTGAAGCTGCCGCCCCTATCATACAAAGGGGATAGCGACCCAACCGACCACGCCGAGGCTTTCGAGTCGTACATGTCGGTATGGGAGCGACCTCTGGCTGAGGTGTGGTGCCGAGTCTTCCCAACGACCCTCCATGGCATGTCTCGAGTTGGTACAAGGGGCTACCTAATGGCTCGGTGTCTTGTTATGCCGACCTAAGGGATAATTTCATAGCCCGATGACGCTTGCAACAAGCGAAGGGCCGTGGAGACATCGGATCTCGACTATCCGACGGGGGAGGACGAGTCCCTCCGGAGCTACGTCAAGAGATTCGACGCTAAGGTTCGGCCAGATTCGTGAGTGAACACCGAACCGACGGCCTTCGCACCGATGAAAGGCCTGCCGAAAGGCGAGTTCAAAAATGAGCTCATCAAGTGCGAGGACCTCAACCTAGACTCACTTGGAAAGATGGCCGACCGAGCCATAAAGGTGGAGGACTATCACAAGACCTCGGTAGGCCACGGTGAAGTGGGCACCCCCGAAAAGGAGGAGCCGCCGGGACAACGTAGACGAAGGACGCCGTGATATGAATAGGTCACGGCCGAGAGATTTAATAGGAAATGAACTCGGCGGGCGCCGGGAGTTCGGGACCATACACCCCGAAGCGGTACGACGGTCTCACCCCCCCTGGTTAAATCACCGGCCGAGGTCTTTGCCCTAAGCAAGAACGAAGGGCGAAAATGGGCAAGGCCCCCAAGGCGAGGGGGACGCGACCTTAGCGATTCTGCGACTACCACGCCAACCCGACCATAAGACCGACAACAAGCGTCGGCATCGAGAATGCCATCGAGGAGCCGATCCGAAAGGGGGCCCTCGGCAAGTATGTAGCGGAGGCCCGAAACAAGCTCCGACGGGGTAAATAGAAAATCGGTATTCCGAGGGATGGGAGTGATCCAGGTTGTCATCGAGAGAAACGAGAACGGTGGGTCGGCTAATGGGCACAAACGGCACCTGAATGAGCTTTACCAAGCCATCAACTTTGTGCACACCACAGCGATCCCCGCTTCCACCGTCCCCGATATAACCATCGGAAAGAAGGACTACGAAGGAGTCGTTGCCCCGCACAGCGACCCACTGGTAGTCCACTTGGACATAGCCAACCACTTGGTCAAGAGGTGCCTAATTGATGCAGGCGCCTACACGAACATCATGTTCAGGGAGTGCTTTCTCAATCTCGGTCTGAAGATTGAAGACCTGAGCCCCTGCACTAACCCGCTGTACAGCTTCTCTGGGGCCGGCTTGGTACCCCTGGGGTCAATCAGACTGCCGGTGATGTTCGGCCAAGCTGAGGCACCTAAAAATGTTCTATCTGAGTTCGTGGTTATCGACGGTTCGTCTGCCTACAATGTTCTTATAGGTCGGGTCACCTTGAGCGAGGCCGACGCTGTGATGTCCATCCGGGCCCTGACATTGATGTACGTCTCGGACCGGGGGGAAGCACAAAAGCTCGTCTCAAAGGACGAAAGAGACAAAATCGTCAACATCCAAGTATCTGCCAGAGGGTGCAACATGCAATCCCTCAAAGTGGCGAAGAAGTCAGAGAAGGGGAAGAGCCCATCCTTACAGCAGGGGGGCGAAAAGATGGATACTAATGTCGGCATGGTCGAAGGAGCCGAGACCGAAGAAGTGGAAATTGACCCAGGGCGCACCGTAACTGTCGGTGTCGGCCTGGAGCCAAAATTCAGAGCCGATCTCCTAGACTTGCTGAGGAAGAACAAAGATGTCTTCGCATACTCCGCAGCCGAGATGCCAGGCGTGAGCCGGGAGGTGATCGTTCACAAGCTGAACGTACTCTCCACCGCTCGCCCTGTCAAGTAGAAGATGAGGAACTCCTTGGCCGAGAAAGATGAGGCCATCAAGGCCGAGGTAGATAAACTATTAGAGGCGGGCTTTATCATGCTTTGTACTTACCCTGAGTGGCTAGCAAATGTTGTAATGGTAAAGAAGTCATCAGGGGCGTGGAGGATGTGTGTTGATTTTACCAATCTTAATAAAGCATGCCCTAGAGATTGCTATCCCTTGCCTCGAATAGATAGTTTAATTGACGCAACGGCAGGCTACACTATGCTGAGCCTGCTAGACGCCTTCTCAGGGTACCATCAGGTATTCATGGCCGAGGAAGACATGCCTAAGTGCGCATTCATCACCATACACGGAACATACATGTATAAAATGATGCCGTTCGGTTTGAAAAACGCTGGCGCAACTTACACTAGGCTGGTGGAAAAAGTATTTCAAGATAAAAAAGGGTGAAACATCGAGGCTTACGTCGACGATGCTATTGTAAAAAGCAAGTCTGACGGCGAGCACTTGGCCGATTTAAGCGAGACATTTTGTTCACTAAGAAAATATAGAATGAAGCTCAACCCAAAGAAATGCAACTTTGGTGTCCGGGCCGGCAAGTTCCTCGGCGTACTTGTCAGTGCCAGTGGAATTGATGCCAATCCGGAGAAAGTCCAAGCAATACTGGACCTACCGGAGCCGACGAATCGAAAAGAGGTTATGACGCTGACCAGGAGAATGGCGGCTCTTGCCCGCTTCATCTCTCGGTCCGACAAGAGCACACACGTTCTTTCAAGTCTTTGAAAGGAATAAAAACTTCAGGTGGGGGAGCAACGAGCACGGCTTTCGTGCAACTAAAGCTCATCTTCGACACTCGCCGACCCCGTCCAGGCCGATCTTTGGGAGACGCTATACCTATACTTAGCGGTTACCTCGGCCACGGTCGATCTTAATCGTCGGGGAAGAAAACAAGCAGCAATACCCAATTTACTTTATCAGCCATACACTGCTGGACGCCGAAAGGAATTACCCACTGATTGAAAAAGCAGCCCTCGCCGTCGTCGTCGCCGCAAGGAAGTTAAAACCCTACTTCGACGCACATCCCGTGACGGTCTTAACCGACCAGCCATTGGAGAAAGCCTTAAAAAAATTCGAAAAATCAGGCAAGCTTATTAAATGGGCAGTGGAGCTCTCCGGCTTCGGCATTCAGTACAAACCGAGGCCTTCGATAAAGGGGCAAGCACTTGCAGAATTCCTGGCCGAGTGCACATATCAAGAAGAATCAAATCCCGGTGTGTGGGAAGTGTATACCGACGGGTCCTCCACGGCGAACAGCTCGGGAGCCGGCATCCTTATCATCAGCCCTAACGGGGACGAGTTTGAGTACGCCATGAAGTTTACCTTCTCGGCCTCAAATAACGAATCCGAATATGAGGCGGTGATAACTGGAGTCGAGTTAGCTAGAGCTGCCGGGGCGGAGCATGTTGTGTTGAAGACAGATTCACTCTTAGTGGCTAATCAAATCAGAGGAGAGTATGAGACTCGAGACGATGGGATGATAAGGTATCTGGAGAGGGTAAAAGCTGACACCTCAAAATTGAAATCTTTCCAGATACAGTGCATTCCTAGGTCTTAGAACAACCGAGCCGACGCTCTCTCAAAACTTGCCAGTTCAAGCATCAAGAATGTCGGTCGAACCGTCTTTGGTGGATATCGGAATGCTAAAAGCATCACTGAGACCGTCGGCATGGTGGGCGACATCGAAGCCGAGACGACGTGGATGACTCCGATAATGAAATACAAACTGACAAAAGAGTTACCGGAGGACCGCAGTCTCTCGCAGAAGATAAGAAGGATCGCCGCAAGGTACTCAGTGTTCGAAGGAGAATTATACAGAAGGTCTGTAATAAGACCACTTTTGAAATGTGTCGGCCCAGCCGACGCGGAGTTAATACTGACAGAGATTCACGAAGGCATCTGTGGACATCACATGGGGGAAGAACGATAGCCCACAAAGCTCTCCGAGCCGGCTACTTCTGGCCTACCATGCTTGAGAATTCCAGAGCAAAAACCAAGAAGTGCAAGAATTGTCAGATGCATGCTCCGGTGATACATGCACCTTCCCGAGACCTGCAACCAGTACTTAGCCCCCTACCATTTGCACAGTGGGGGATGTATTTATTAGGGCCATTTCCGACGGCCTCCGGAGGAAGGAAGTACCTAATTGTCGTCGGTGACTAGTTCACCAAATGGGTCGAGGCTGTCGCGGTACCTGCCAAGACCACGGCGGCCGTAAGAAAAGTGATTTGGGAGAATGTCATAACTCGTTTTAGGCTACCCCAAGTCATGGTATTTCACCACGGCCGAGAGTTTTGGAGCGACATGGTGATGAATTGGTTGGAGGAGCTCGGTATCAATTTTGCATACTCCTCCGTCTGCCACCCTCAGAGCAACGGGCAGGCGGAGGCAGCCAATAAAACAATCCTGAACGGGCTGAAAAAGAAGGTTGAAGATCTAAAGGGAAGGTGGGCTGATGAACTACCCGGCGTCCTGTGGTCCTTTAGAACCACGGAGAAAGAAGCAACGGGGTACAGTCCATTCCACCTAGTCTATGGGTCTGAGGCCATCCTGCCAATTGAAGCAACGGTGCCAACATTCAGAACGCAAACTTTTGACCCAGTCGAAAATGAGAAAGGCCTAAGAGCCTCCCTAGACCTGGTCGAAGAAAGTCGAGACACGGCACGGCTTAACTTGGCAATATATCAAAACCGGATTAGAAGAGCATACAACCGTAGGGTCCACAAAAGGGACTTAAGAGTAGGAGATCTAGTCCTAAGAAAGTCGGCCGCCACAAACAAAGGAAACGTCCATGGAAAAATGACGGCCAACTGGGAAGGACCCTACAAAGTGGTTGAAGAAATGAGGCCGGGGACATACCGGCTGACAGACATGGAGGGTGTTCCTTTAATGAGCCACTGGAACACGGACAACTTAAGGAAATACTTTGTATAGCGGCGGAGGTGTCCGAGACCGTTGTGGGCACCCCAACGCTTGATTATACCTTATGAAGAATGATCCAAATTTTCCATCAAAATGCTTGTCTTCTCCGCAGTCATACCAAAGCAGACGGCACGGCCGAAGCCAGGCAGTCACTACCAATGTAGTTGATACTCGCGAAAGCGACCAACATGCTTAGGAACGTATAAGTACAGTTGAGACGCCAATCTAGCCGCCTCGGCCAACCGAAGGCCCGGCAGAGGAAGCGATCAATATGTCTACAGATACGAACGCTGTCGAGCCATAACCTCGATTGCCTCGGCCAAAACCGGGAGTGACGGGGACACAACGACCGATGCGCTAATAGGAACGTATAAGTACAGTTGAGACGCAATTCTAGTCGCCCCGGCCAATCCGGGATTGGCAGAGGAAGCGATCAATATGTCTACAGATACGAACGCTGTCGAGCCGTAACCTCGTTTTACCTCGGCCAAAGCCGGGGGCGACGGGGACACAACGACCGATACGCGAACATGTTCACAACGGCGGTTGGGAAGCGCAAATCTGACCGCCTCGGCTAAGACCGGGGGTAGTGGAGGAAGCGACCGACATGCCAACATGTTGAAAAACGTTTAAGTACAATTGAGATGCGCCTTCTAACTGCCTCGGCCAAGCCGAAAGTAAAAACGAAAAAGCACTCAATATGTTGAAACGTAAGCTGACAACTTAATGGAGGCAAAATAAACAAACTTTATTAAAAATGTTTACAGGATGAGGCAAAACAAAGTCGACGGCCGTCCCCATAGGGATAGCCTAAACACAACCTACCAAAAGTTTAACAAAAACCAAAAAAAGTACAACAAAAGGTTACAGACATAAGACTTGAAGCGCCAAAAGGATGGCAAAGAGGAAAGGCTCAATAGTTGGCCCCCGAACAGCTGAAGCTGTCTGAAGGGTCGGGTGAATCTGGTGACGACCGCCCGTCTCCCTATGCTTGTTTCTGCTCGCCACCGCGAGAGTAGCAAAGATCACCATCGATGGGCGACCCGTGGAAGCCGACTTGGCGGCTTCACCGCCTTTGCCCTCTCGGCTTCCTCCTCGGCCGCCTTCACCTTTTCAGCATGGGCCGCCTTGGCCTCAGCCTCCTCAGCGGCCTTCGCCGCCTTTGCCTTCTCCACGGCCTTTGCCTCCGCAGCAGCCGCCTTCTCATCAAGAAGCCGGTCAAAATCTTTCCACGGGAAGGAGCCTTCAGGAAAGAGCTCTTTAATTACATCCCTGGTAGCATCTTCAGCCTTGTCTCGGTACTGGGCACACATGTCAGGGATGATGACAGTTTGGAGAGTCTCAATGTCCTTCTCCCTCTGAGCAAGGATAGCCTTTGTGTTCCTGTGCTCCTTTGCCTCGGTCAGATGCAGGGACTTCCATTTTTCCCTCTGCTCAACCATAGCATCGTAACCGCCCAGAAGCTTCTCTCTCTCCTCCTCCGCCTTAGCGGCGTCAGCCAACGCAGCCTCAACCTTGGCTCTCTCGGCTAGGACCCGCTTCTCAGCTTCCTTCTTAAGCTTTCGCTGAGTGAGGAAGTTCTCCATGGTGGCGACGAAGTCCTTCTTCGCCTTCTCGGCCTCCTTCTTAGAAGCAGCAAGCTCAAGCCTAAGCCGTTCGAGCGCAGGAGCTGCCTTAGCCATGAGCTTTTCTTGCTCCGTAATGTGAGCGCCGGCTAGTTCAGTCCACTTCGCCAGCCTCTTGGACAACCTTGCGCCCTCCGCCACAAGCTGAGCGGGGGAAACCTTCAGGGATGAGGAGTCGACGGTGACATTTTGATCGCCCGTCTGCACAGGCCGCTTCTCCAATTGCCGTTCAGTAGGACCGACAGCCGGCGGCGGTTGATCTACAAGAAATTCAGACAAAGCATCTATGTCAACATTCATTGACATATCAGAGAGCCTGTCATCAGGAATGCCTAAAGAGCCCGCTAAATCCGAGCCCTGGGTTAGATCCGTCACCGGTCCTGGTCTTCTTAGACAGAGGGGCCGACGCCCCCTTTCTTTCCGGGCCTCGAATGCAATGCCGGCGGCGGTATTGCCTCTTTTCTCTTATTCGAAGAAGGAGGAGCCTCTACAATGGTGACCTCCTCTTCAACATCAACGACCACCTGCTCCTTTTGGATTACGGGGATTGAAGATTGAGCTGGAGTTGACGCCGTTGCCGCCGTAGACATTGTCTTTGGTCTCCGGCGCGGCACGTTACCAGCAATCTGCGCTTGAGCCGCTGTCACATCCAGTGCCTTCAACTGCTGCTCCATAAGTTCGTGAGGGGCCGGTCTGCGATCACGTGGCGCGGCCTTAGGATGCAGCTCAACAACTCTCCCGTTCTCGTCAAGTCCCAACCTCTTGAGGACGGAGACAGCGATTCCGGCCAAATCGGTCTGCAAAAGAAACGAAGCAGGAGTTAAGCAAAAGAAATAAACCAAGGTTCAAAATACAGAAACATAAAAAGCAAAGATGGGCCTCATACCGACCTCACTCACCCTGGCCGAGGGCCGGTATGAGGCCGACGTGGCAAAGCAGCTCATCCTGAAGAACGATCTGCGTCGGGGGCATCCATCCCTTCGGCGTGCCATCTTTCTCAGCCTCAAACAGCCCCATTGGCCGCTCTTCGTCCTCATTAAGATAGACCCTGTTGGCGTCCATCTTAAGCTTATTCCGGGAGACATATTTGTCATGCTCCCCTTGATTCTCACACCGCAAATTGACGCGGCTCTGAAAGGACCGGGGCAGCGGATAGTCCTCCGGAACCTCGACGTATACCCACCGCCCCTTCCAGTCCTTGCATGATGTCAACTTGGAAACGGTGACATAACCCGCCTCGGTCTATATGCTGTACCACCCCGTGCCACCTAGGGTGATCTGCCGGAGATGATGGAGCCGACGGAAGAGGTTCACCGTTGGGGCCTCCCCTTTAAAAAGACACAACCATACAAAGCCAACAATCGTCCTGATGGCCAACGGATGCAGTTGTGCCACGGCGACGTTCATGGCCTTAATTATGGCAGCAACGTGTACGTTAAGAGGAAACCGGAGCCCATACTCTAGGTGTCTGATGTACACGCCGATACAACCCAGGGGAGGGCAACAGACCGCCTGACCATCCTCAGGAATAACAATTTTATACCCCCTGCAGAAGGAGTAATGGTCTTCAAAAAGATCAGGACCGGAGCAACTAGCGAACTTATTCGTCGAAGCACGATCAGGATTGATCGAGCAGACGTCGCCGTGCCACGAGAAGTGCGGCCTCTTTATGACAGAAGGGGTCGCCTCATCATCATCATCCTCAAAAAACTCCAAAAATTTTGGATCAATCTCAGGAGAAGGCGACTTAGGGCCCCCAAACCCTATCGGGGTGACAACCAGTGGCTCCTCTTCATAAGGATGCGACGGTTCGCCCCCTTGCAGGTCTCTTGGGTTGAGCGTCAGCGGAAGACATGGTGACAACAATTACTTAACAAATAAAAGAGTTGGAAAAAATTTGTTTGTTTACCTTGGAAGAAAATGTTACGCCGAGTAACGCTTCGAGAAATTAGAGAGAGAAAGAAACTCTTCGAAAAACTAGAGAGAAGAAATTTTTTGAGAAAATGAAATTTGTGCGGAAAATTGAGGGGCACACTGCTCTATTTATAGAGCAAAGCCCATGAGGCGGACCAATCAGGGCAAAGCCCATGAAACGTCCACCAATCAATGCCAAGCCACGTGTCAAGCATGCAGCCACGGAATGTCAATCGACACACAGTAACCACTCTTCTTTGACACGCTTCCTGGTATCTACTTGCCAATGGCCAGCTGATCAACCAAGCTTGGCAGCACCGGCCGGGGGCAATCAAAAGCACTCGGCGCTCACCCTTGGTCTCAGCCAGCGCCATTTTCTTTTTCACATTTGATGTCCATTACACATCCATGTGGAGGGGGGATATGGTACGGCCTGAACAGAACTAAGCCAAGGAAGAAGAAGCCGGGGAAGAAGTTCAACTTGCGCAGAATACGCTCAACACTCATCGAAGGTCCATACCACGGCATAGACTACGCTGGGGAAAATTGATGGGGCATATTCTTGCACCCGCTGACCGAGTCAACATATTGAGCAAGGTCAAAGATATCCACAGCAAGTCAACGTATTAGACAGACCTAAAGCGACGCACTGTCGGCTGTCACTTGGGTCTCGGCTAGGCAACTAGCCAGCCGGGAGGCATATCCGCGTACTCACATCCAGTCCCCTCGGCATAGGAGTCAACCAGGCCAGCCGGCCTGCTATGGGTCCCTCGGCCGAGGGTAGAACAGTCTTTCCACCTGCTTGGCCACTTGGCCACTACGTGACAAAAGGTGAAAGTCTATAAATACTCCTCAATCCTCATTGAGAAGAGGATCCACAATTCATCCAAAATATAACCTAAACTCACTAATACTCTGGTATAAACTCCCTTATCTCTCTACAATATACTTTGCCAAGTAACACACAACTTATCTCTTTAAGTTTACTGACTTGAGCGTCGGAGTGAGTACGCTCGGTACCAAGCCGAGCCCTCAGTTTGTTCATCTTAAACAGGAAAGAGTGAAAGGAAGAGACAAGCAACGACATCATTCCACAAGCTTACGTGGTCACAAAACACTGCTCCGAAATCACACCCGGAACAGTTGTTTTAGTAGTTATGGGCGTACTTCGGGACGAAGTTCATTTTAGGAGGGAAGACTGTAATACCCCATAATTTAATAATAAGTTGTGAAAAGAATTTATGAAATTTAATTAATTAATTAATGAGATTTCTAATAATAGTTGCGAGAAAGACGTTAATTAAATAATAAAATAAGAAAGCAAGTTGGGAATTGAGTTTAGCTAGTAACTAAGTCTTGGGCCGTGTGTTGTAAATAAATATGGGCTGATTATATTAGGCCTAGTATCAGTAGTCGGGATGTAAAGCGGGATTTAATAATAAAATAATAAATATAATTTGGTAATTCTTAATAATAATTAGAAAAGACAATAGTTTCCTAATTGGCCTCATATACTCCCTAAACCTAGACTATAAATACTTAACAAACCTGAAAAGTAAATCATAAAAGAAGAGAAAGGAGATTTAGAAGACGGAAGAGGCAATTAGCGATAAAAAGGTAAGATCGTCTTAAATAATTCAAACTCGTATTTTATTTGCATTGAACTACATAACATGTTCACCGTATAACACCTTGTAGACCACCAAAGGACTCGTAAACTTGACCTAGGATGACCTTGGACCACCGTGATTATGACATGACCCTTATTTGACCGTGGTTGGCTGTTGTGGGTGGTTTATGGGGCGGTTATGGTGGCGGGTTATGGTATGCGGGTTAGAGGCAAATGGGACTCAAGTCCTAAATTAACCCACCAACTGGTCGAGTCTTGACCTGGGCTTGGCAGGGTTGTGACAGGGTGGGTTAGTCGACCAAATTGGAGGTGTTGGGATGGTGGTAGCCGGCGGTTGGTGACGGAGGTGGCGGTGAAACAGGGGAAAACAGGGGTGTTGTCGTGGCTGTCTTGAGACGGACACCGTGGTTGTTTTTGCGACGGTACCGGGGAAAGGGGACCACCTATGGAGTCATCGTGGGACAGTGGTTCTAAATATGGTGGCCATATATGGTAGTGGTGGCTGTGGCGGTAGTGGCGACGGGTTCTTTACACAGTGTTTGTAGATGACGGGTTTTCGGTAATTAGTATGTGTTCGTGATTGTTGTTGTTAGGGCGTGAGGTTGTGGGTTGTAGGGGATGGTTGGGCTGGTGGTTGGAGATTGTCGGGGATCGTGGTGGTGTAGGCTAGTGGTGGTGATGGTGGCAGGTCAAAGGGGTGTCGGGTGTGGGCACAAGACACGGGCTTGTGGGTGTAGTGTTACGGGTTTAAAGGATTGGGTGTTTGGGTGTGTTCTGTGTATAGGACGGGTTGACACGGGATTATGGGTATTCTTGGATTAATTTAATTAGTTAATTAGTAGTTGATGAGTCGGGTTTTCGAGATGGGTTTGATTGGGTTTGTTTAATTCTTGAAGCGGGTTTTGAATATCGTAATAATTAATAATAATAATAATAATAAGTAATTAATATAAATATTGAATTATAAATAAAGTATAAATAATTAATGTTGAATAAATAATTTGTTATTGTTTAGGTGACGGATTTGAAGTGGAATATTTTTAAGTACCTTATTGGATTTCTATTTGGGAGTATTTGCCGAAGAGGTAGGATAACGATTCTACTCGACCTATTAATTGTGTACCTTCTCATTTAATTGGATGTTGTGTTAATTGAATTGACTGTCTGGATAATTGGATTATACATATCTTGTATATTGTGATTGGAAGGGGTTTTATTGGATGTTCTTGAGACGATGTGGTAAGTAGCCATTATTGTTGCTACAGTTGGTTTGATAATGAATTGGATATCAGGTTTAGCCTGGCTGAGGTAGACATCATGGTAAGAGCCTTCGGGTGATGTTATATAAACTTACTGGCTGAGGTAGACATCATGGTAAGAGCCTTCGGGTGATGTATTATAAACTTACCGGCGGAGTATTGGGAGAAAAGTTGATTTGGCGTTGGTGTTCGAATCTTTGTACTATTTATATTATATGTCTTGAGATTGTTATCCTACTCAACCTCGTGGTTGACTGTGTATTCGTGAACACCTGCGGTGAACCATAATGGGGAGCAGATTTGACAGGTACTAAAGATTAGCTGACTTGGGAGCTATGGGATGCGTGAGGACTTGGCTAATCTACCTAGAAGTCTAGACCACATAGATTATGAGATCATTTTATTTGTTTCCGCTGCGAGTTGTAAATATTTTATATTAAGTTTTAGTTTTAGTTGGTTAATTTGTAACAAACATGTAATCGCTAAAGTTTTAATTAAAGCACTTTGGTTTGTTGTACTTTGTTATTCACTACCTCGGGAAACCGAGATGGTAACAGTTCTATTTATTTCGGAATGTCTAGCTAAAGGCTCCCTAATAAATGGGGGTGTTACAGGACGATCCTCGGAGTTTGTGAAAACATTGTCACAAGCTTGGAATAGATTTCATTAGCGGTGCCCATTTGAAAGGCTCTCCTTTGGAGATCCGCCTCCATCGCAAAAATCAACACATTTTTCATTGCGGCGGACTTTTTGTGGTAAGCCTCATATGCTTCCCTAGTGGCGGCACTCGACCTAGCATTAGGTTCGGGTGGAGAGGCCTCGGTGAGGTAACGAAGCTTGTCGTCACCTTGGGCGGCTAATTAGAGTTGGGCATCCCAATCGGAGAAATTTGACCCATTCTTTTCAAGTTTACAACGATCCATGAAGGATCGGAGCCATGAAGTATTAGTGAGAGGTGTGGCGTTGGTGTTTGGAGTGGCCATTTGTTATGAGAAATAGATGCGATCTACAAAACGAGAATTGAAGGAATAAAACATATGTCGTTTTCAAAATAATAATACTCGTAAAAATTTAATTTAATTTAAACAAGTTTTATTGCATTTATCTAGTGACCTCTACCCAACTTGATAAGTGATTCCAAGACCCAAATTCATATTAACTTGGGCACGGTAGGGCCGATTCATCCCTTATCAATATAACTCGGTGGATTAACGCTCTAATCGATTCTACTTTTAGAACTCTTGGTCGATAAAATTACATTAACATTTATCTTTAGCCCGGAACACATGCGACTACGGTCACGAATACTTCCGTTGAGCTCAATCCAAATTTCGAATAAATGTGTCCATGATCCAAATCCACATCAACTTGGGCACGGTAGGGCCGATTCATCCCTTATCAACATGAATTCGGTGGATAGACATTTATCACCCACTTCCCCTACGTAACAAGGTTTGTACCCCGGTAGAGCCGAGTGCACTCCCTCGCAAAATAGGTTTTCATTGTTTCTACTTTTTGGTAAGGCGAAGTCTCAATTGTTTATTTTTAGCGAGAGGTCATGTCAATTTATTATCTATCACGTTTTAAGTGAACTAAAGCGGTGAACTACGATAATTGTAATTGACACGGCCGATATACTCGATTAAAATGATAATGCATATTTTAGTTATGGCGATTTAGCGATGC